>NC_136059.1:699645991-700291269 GCF_964261635.1 Lissotriton helveticus | reverse complement strand
CCTCTGGGAGGAGAATCCCAAATGATGAAGCATGTCACCTTTGGTGAGTGAGGGATTTCGTCCTGAAAAGGGAAATGCCCAAAGATGTTGGGTCTATTCACTGGTCTTTTTTCACATGTATATATTTTTCATTTGGATAAAACAGCTAGTAGTGGTTTTCCACACTTTCTTAGCACTATTATAGACCTCAGGATTTCGTACTGTTGTTGGTTTTGGAGATAGTGTACCTACCATCATGCTTGTATTGGAACAGGTAACCATTACACCAATAAGTATTCAGATTATCAATTGACTGTGAGTGATGGTGGCTGTGGAGGCTGATAGTGAGAGAGGGTGTGTTGAACTGTTATATGGGAAATTTTTTGAGATGATTATTGATTTGCAATGTTTGGGGCTTCTGTTTCTCTACTTGTTATTCCACAGCAGTGTACTACACGTCTATCTTGCTCGGGTCATGATGATGACTACCAATTCCTAGTACTGCTATTTTTTGTACTTTAGTCATTCTAATTGTGTCATCATGTAGTACTCAGGTGTTAATTCTTTGTAAAGCTTTGATTAAATATAACCCACTAACTCAGTCTTTTTATTCCCATTTAGTTGCCTACGGTGGCTAATCAATCATTCAGATTAATACTACAGTTGTAGCTCACCTGGGTGGAATTGGAAGTGGGATCTCGCTTGTAAAGTTATGATGCCTTCCCTGTTATTGCTTCATCTATATTCAGGTAGGAACGCTAGTCTGGATGAAACTCAACTAATTAACGTAGTGCGTAAGTAACTAACTGCTACTATTGTGTATCTAGGTTGTTGTTGGCAATAGAGGTCATTATGGCAGCATTTTCCTTAATGGTCAAGATAGTTCGAGAAGTATAACTCTATAACTAAGCACTACACTCTCTCTTACAAGCACATAAACAGGCTGTGTAAAACTAGCTGAGAGCAGCAGTGCAAAGTAAAAGTAAATCAAACTACTTCAGTCATGAATTTAGATTAAATACATTTTCCCCCTTTACTTTTGTGCAAGGAAACCCACCCTCTCCACCCACACAACATTCCCCCCTCTCATCAAACAAAACTGACCCAAGCCCCAAAGTCCCAAAACTCACAATGTCCAAGGAAAAAGTCACTCCAGTACCAACTCCCTTCCCACCCACTCTACCCAGACCCATCAAGCAAGTCCCTCCCACCAAAACACATTTATTTTAAAAGTGCTAGAAGAGGGCATTATGGGTGTTGGTCTAGAGCTGGTCCAAGCTCTGCTCCATCGTGGTGAGCCAACCCTCAATGCTGTCCAGCCTCTGCAGAATGCAATACAGCAGTGGGCTGTTCTCAGTGTGGAGGTTGGCAGGCAGCAGCACCAAAGATGGGATGACCAGTAGCCTTGAGGCTGAGGGGGACGGGCAGCACTGGGGCCCGGCTGAGGTGCATTTGTTTCCTCCTCCTCTTCCAGGACCGCCAGCCACAGGTACTCTAGCTGGATATGCTCCAGCCTCTGCCACCCCAAATGGGCCACTGTCTCCTGCCTGTTGGGTGATTCAGGTGGACCAGCAGGAGCAGCTATATTGAGAAAAACAAAAAGGACAAATTGGAGATCATTTTCAGTGAAAACAATTGTTTTACATCACTGGGTGGCACAGTACATTGCTTGCCTCGTTGGGACACTGGAATTTGATGTGACTGATTAGGAGGGTCACAAGGCCAATTTTATGTTTTACTCACACATGCCTTGCATAAAAAACAGTGACTATGTGGCAGACAAGTATTAAAAGGCAGAATAACACAAGATTGAAAAAACTGTGATTTTCTTCTTTTTTCTTCTAAAGGCTTTTCAAGTAACTGTAAACAGACACTTTGAGGTATAAAATAAATTACCTCTCATTAATAAGTATGGCATTCTGCACTATATGGGGTACAAGTTGTGTATTGCGCTAAAATAATGAAGCCATGCCCATTGCTAGCCAGTGTGTTGCGTAGTTTTCTACTGCGTGTAGGTGGGGCAGCTGTAGAACACAATTTTCTATTTTTAATTCTAATGGCTTTGCTCTTCTCCAAATGCGTTTCTCTTTCTACCTTGACTACAAAGAGGCAGATAAATAATAAATAGGATACTACGACGCACACCTTACTTATGAAATTCGGATATTAATATTATCCTTTCTGCCGTAAGTAGACATTGGGGACAATAAATCTGTTGGACTGCACTACAGGGAAAGGAATGGGCTATATAGATTGTATTTGGCACATTCGTCATTTTATATCTCATACGCCAAACCTGACATGAAATCATGCACTTACTCCCACTTTACTCAGTGGCCTCACCCACCATCACATATTATTTCCAACAAATGAATTCGCTGGTCAGTAATCAAGGAAGAGAAACTTGACTTACTCTACTGCAGAGTAGGGTAGAGGGATACGACAGATAGGGTAAAACTTTTTTGATATAGAATGAAGGGGCCGCTACATTGATCATCGATTTGTCATCTTTGGTTCATTCAGTCACTGTACCATTCAAAAAGGAAAAACCTGAACAAGTATTACATAAATCTGTTATGGGAAACCATAAAATATATTCTGGATTCACTCTACTTCACATGGTTATAAAATCAAATGTGGCACATATCAAGAATGGATTTTCCAATTTGGTAGGCTGGGAAGGAAGAACTCAGGAAAAAATAAAGGAGTGAATTACTAAGAGGTGACTGGGTGGGCGAAGGGAAACAACACACCTTGTGTGTTCAGTTTACAATGCATTGCACATCCAATACTGCAGTCACCAACTGACCCATATTGCACTTCGGTAATAGGTTGCAAAAATGCCGTGGGCGGGGAGGAAGGGATTATGAATGATGGGCAGGATATGTCTGGCTCACTTAACAAATACAGCAAGTCAAAGGAGTAGAGCAAAGAAGAAAAAATACCCCCCACTTAGAACCATAGCTTTGAATGATAACCCTACATAAACCAAGTAACCAAAGTAGGGGAGCAGCATGCAGCTCATGAGAAGAGCTGCCTTGCTTATTCATCCAAACATTTGCCATTCATTCAATAGCCACCATTTTTTCAAACCATCCTTTTGCCCATCCATCCCTTTACCCACCCACACACCCTTTCATCCGCCCACCCACCCTGTCACTCATATACCATTTTGTTTCTTTTAACCTTCTATTCTTTCATGTTTCCCTCAAGCCATAAACGCTCATTAGTGAGCTTTTGCTGAGTTGCAAATAGAAGACCCATAATAACTCAACCACCCCTGCACCTGGTAAAGCTAGGGGGATTCACTTCACGGTCATATGTTGATGACAATGCCCTGGTACTAGTTAGTGACTATAGTAATTGCAAGAAATTATTATCAGTGTCCGTCCCTGCTGCCGTTTCCCCTCCTCCAACTGACCTGTCTCCTCTTGCAGCATCACTGGTGTTCTGTGTGCCTAGAATACAACATTATACATTTTTAGATGCCAGATACGCCACCACAAATACAACTGCAATACTTCACTGCAGTTCAGTTAGCAGTATCGTCCAAATATCAATCTGGGCATTTGATTGGTTCATAAGTTTGACAAACCAGGGGTGGAATAATGGTCACTGAAAGACATATGGTGTTGGTTGGCAAATAAAATGGGAGTGGGACCTCGTACTTTTTTCCAGCCATGCTGCACAGTCATGGGAAACTGCTGGTATACTGTAACTATAAATGAACAAAACAGCAGCACACTACTTTGGGGGTGGGGGTTCCATGATGACATGGCCACTGTCTTTCGAACTCAACTGTGTTCGCGCATGAGCAGGAAAAAGAAAGCCTTCTTAACAAACATACATGGTGAATTTTATTTATAAAACTAGCTTACTTGGGCCTGCAATCTGAATCTTTACCATAGACAGCACACAAATTCCAATACCCAAGATTCTACCCTAACAAGTCCACAACAATCATGAAAACCCAACATTAGTGAAATGATAATAGTAATTTATAGGACTTACTAGAGTCAGCAGAGCCCTCGGCAGCGGCGCTGGTTGTTGGCGCCGGCTGACCAGCTTCTCACAGACCCTCCACATTATCCCTCTTCTTGCCCTTGGGTGCTGACGTAAGAAATTAAGAAGATAAAAAGAAATAGATTAGTGATTCAGTTAATAATCTCCACAAAAGTTTTTTCCGACAAGCAAAGGCATTCACATTGTACTTCTCTAGAACAGATTGCCTATAGTACTACTAGTTTCGACTCAAGTCTATCAACTATTGTTGAGTTGCCCATACTAATCCTGAAATCCATATTCCAAATTTCCTTAACAAAAACTACATTTGAAACTAATGCATTGCTGTGAATGGTTTTTGATTCTATTCCTATTTCTCAAACCCCTTGATGGACCAACTCACTCTCCCCTTTTCCTAATCATAGATGCATAAATGTAAATGTGTTTGTATTTATATAGCGCACTTCTACCCAGAGGCCTCGTTGCGCTGTATTCATACCGCCGTTGAACCCATCCTGGCTTTCCTGTGAAATGTCCACTCTTGGGCACCCCCAAGGTGAAGCCAGGCATCCAAGCGCTGCTGGGGCCATTGTGGAGATTAAGCAAGCTATTGCCCAGAGTGGGACCCACGATTAGACTAGGCAGCAAGGCGAGAATTATCAGGTCCAGGGAAATTTTGTCCAAGAGCCGCCGAGGTGGGAATTGAACCCTGGTCCCGGGCCAGACCTCTGCGTCAGGGTCTGCCGCTCTAACCACTGAGCCACGCTTCTCCACCATGCATAGATGCATACAACACATAGCTCTGAAATAAATAACTTAGAAGTGTACGAGCTACATAAACAAAGTCACAGAGAAAATGCACTACTCACTGATTCACTAAAGTGACAGAATAGTCTGCAATGGCTTCTTAATTAATCAGTCAAAGCAGGCACCAATGATAAGTATGATTAGGTAGCAATAAGCACCTGCCTAGCAGAAACTAGAAACTGGATCACACAATAATATACCAGTGTAAACTAGACGTAACTTGCCTCCGAGGTTGAGCAGCTTGCTATTTGAAAATATTATTTTAGCATTTTAGAACACAAACACAACAAATAATTTATACTCACGAGCCCTGAAATCTCAATGCCTAGCAGGCCCAGGAAGCCTGCCCATGGGTGCTTCAGCTGATGGGCGGTGTGCCAACCTGGCTGGTGCACCACATGCACTGGTGCACCATCACCCAGCACCACCTATGCTTCCACAGCGGGTGTCCTCTACTGGGCCTGCCACCTGCTGCCAGCATGGACAGGAGGTGGTGCTGGGCACAAAAAATTAGTGATGCCACCTCCTCCTCTCCAAAGATCTCCCGGGGATTCACACCTGAGCTGCGGCACCGCCTGCTAGGAAGCTGGGTGGGGTAGAAAAGAAGGAAAAGGAAGGGAAAGGAATGAAGAAATAAGAAAGTAAGGGGAAATTAACAAAATACAAAAAGTCCTGCAAAACACAATTTTTTTCCCAAAAACGTAAAATACTGAAACACAAAGACACACGCTAATATAAACAAGCATTTGCAATGCAATAGGTCTCGCAGTCACGCGAGTTTGAGCTATTGGTCTTGTAAATAACAATGCATTTTATTTATGTTTTGGGTTTTAAAACACAAATAAAAGGCATTGTCATTTACAATACTAATAGCTAAAACTCTCGCAAATGAGAGACCTATTGCATTGCAATAAAGAGCCTTCTCAACTGCGTTTTAGATTGTAAATATCAGAGAAAGGGACCGGCCTGCGATGTCTTCAAAGTTGTGATAAATGGTGCCGTGAAGAAGATGTGTAAGTGTTGTATATTACACAGACACAAAGTGTGAAGTGAGAGTTACATATGGTCTGAGCTATAAACACTAACAAAGTGCTCCAACACCTTTCGCTTTGTGAACATCTTACACTGTCGCGGCTCAGGAGGAAGAGCGGGAAGGGGCTATTTCCTGCCCTCTCTGTGATTTGAGTGTGCAGTGTGGCATTGCGTAATGTCAATGCTATCTTTGGCCTAATAAGAAAACACTCCAGCTGTAGTAGGGCCCTGGATTCACCTGATGCACGGTGGACTGTGTTTTATGGCAGGCATGGAATGAGAGAGGGATGGTCTTGGCTGCAGCTCTTGACTTGTACAGGGCCCCTGCTATTACCAGTGAGCGAGAGGTGCTGAGGTGGTGGTATTGGTGCTGGTGGTATTGGTATTGGTGGTGGTGGTATTGGTGGTGGTGGTATTGGTGGTATTGGATGTGGTGGTATTGGTGGTGGTGGTATTGGAGATGGTATTGGTGGTGGTAGTATTGGTGGGGCTGGTAATGGTGTTATTGGTGGTGGTGGTATTGGTGGTGGGGGTCTTGGTGGTGGTATTGGTATTGGTGGTGGTGGTGGTATTGGTGGCAGTGGTATTGGTTGTGGTATTGGTGGTGGTGGTACCGGTATTGGTGATGGTGGTATCAGTGGTATTAGTGGTATTGGTGGTACTTGGTTTTGGTGGTGGTGGTAGTGGTATGGTGGTGGTGGTATTGGTGATATTGGTGGGATTGGTGGTGATGATGGTGTGGTTGTAGTGATATTGGTGGTGGTAGTATTGGTGGTGTATTGGTGGTGGTATTGGTAGAGGTTGTATTGGTGGTATTGGTGGTGGTGGTATTGGTAGTATTGGTGGTATTGGTGGTGGTGGTGGTATTGGTGGCAGTCAATTGGTGCTATTGGTGGTGGTATCGGTATTTGTGGAGGTGGTATTGGTGGTGGTGGTACTGATATTGGCGGTGGTGGGATTGGTGGGATTGGTATTAGGGGTATTGGTGATGATATTGGTGTTGGTTGTGGTGGTATTGGTGGTGGTATTAGTATTGGTCGTGGTGGTATGATGGTGGTGGTATAAGTGATATTTGTGGTATTGGTGGTGGTGGTATTGGTGGGGTTGGTGGTGGTATTGGTGGTGGTGGTATTGGTACTGGTGATATTGGTAGTGGTAGTATTGGTGGGGGTGGTATTGGTGGTAGTGGTATTGGTGGTATCGGTTTTGCTGGCCACTAACTGTGGTCCCATACGGAGGTGTTCTTCCCAAAGATAAGTACTTCTGTTTTGTCGGAGTTGAGTTTGAGGCAGTTGTCTCTCATTCAATTGGCTCCTTTGGTCATGGCCTTGCAGAAGATGATTCTGGCATTGGCGGGGTCCTCAGTGATCGTGAGGATGAGTTGAGTGTCGTCTGCTTAGGAGAGTTTGTTGAGTCCATGGGATCTGACGATGTCTGCGAGGGAGGGTCATGTAGATGTTTAACAGGAAGGGGCTGAGGAATAAACCTTGGGTTACATGCCAAATTATGCCCTTGGGTGCAGAGGTGAAAAGGGCGGTCGGATGTGATACACTTGAGGACGCTTTGCTGTATGCCAATGTTCTAGAGTCTGTCAATGAGGGTGTGGTGGGTGATGGTGTTGAATGCAGCAGAGAGGTCAAGGAAGATCAGGGCCACAGTTTCTTCGCGGTCCAGTTCTGATGTCGTCTGTGGCGGCAGTCAGCACAGTCTCTGTGCTGTGTTGGCCTGGAATCCTGCTTGTAAAACGTTGAGTAGGTGGTTTTGTTCCAGGTATTCTGTGGGCTGTTGGTTGATGGCCTTCTCGAGTACTTAAGCTGGGTAGGGGAGCAGGGAGATCAATTTTTTAGGTCTCTGGGGTCAGCAGAGGGTTTCATTAAAAGGGGATCTAACCTCTGCATTTTTCCGTCTGTCCACGAAGGTTGCTGTGGAAATGGATGTATTGAGGATGCTGGTGAGTTCCGTGCTGGTTGGGTTGGTTCTGAGGCTGAAGAGATGGTGGGGGCAGGGGACGACGGGCACCCCGGAGTTGAGGGATAATTTGATGGCTTTGGTGATCTGTGTGTTGAGAAGAGACCAGGTGGTGATCGTATGGCTGGTGTTTCTTGGTTGGTTGAGGTTGTCGATGCTGAGGGCGGGGAGTTGAAGTTGCTCTAGATGGTGACAATCTTGCTGTGGAAGTGGTCCGAGAGGGTGTCGCAGAGCCCTTGTGAGGGGTGGATGGTGTTCTCCGTGGCTCTCAGGTTGGAGAATTCCTTGACTATTTTGAAGAGTTTCTTTGTGTGGTTGGACGCGGAGTAGATGAGAGCAGTGATGGCTGATCTCTTGGTTTCCTGGATTCGCAGGTGGTAGATCTTTGGTCCAGAAAGAGTGCTTTTTGTGATTTGGTGTAAATATGTTCAGTAGTTTTGGAGATTTAAAGGAAAAAGAGATTTGTATATCTAGGGATGCGCACTCTCCGCAAATCCAACAGATCTCATGCTGAGATCTGATTGGCTGTCAACACTTCAACCAGTAAGTGTTGGCAGCCATTTTAGGATGTGTCCCCCAAAAAAGTTACATATAAATAAAAGGGGGCAGGATAGGAATACCCTGACTCCCTAGGCCTGGGGTCCCCCAGGGAACACTCCTGGGACAAAAAGGATTTTTAAAATTTTATTTCATGGCAGAAATTGTGGTAGATTAGCAAATTCATGTGAAGGTAAAAAGAAAAAGCGCACTCTCCAGTGCTTGTTTGTATTTCAGCCCCCGGGTAGGCCAGGTCCCTGGGGCATATTTAATTATATAATATATGGAGGGAGATGCGACCCAGCTCCTCATGATTTGGGCCCTGGGGACTGCCACCTCCCTGGGGCCAGGCCAATGTGCAAATATGAGAGGGTCCTCCCTGGGGCCAGGTCGATTGAAGATAAAGGGGGAGTGGGGGGGGCGTGTGGCTCCATTTATGGCACCAGGGACCACCAACTCCCAGGGGCTTGGCCATATTTTGAAGTTGGGCCACTTGGCCTCCCTCCAGGGCAGCTTGTGGAACCAGGGACCACCACCTCCCCAGAGCAAGCCCTAGAATAACAAAGGAGGGTGGCCACACAGCTCCCCTCCTGGAGCCATTGATAACCCTGGGGACCACCACACTCCAGGGCCAGCTTCCTATGTCCCTAAGTGCCCACCCTCAGGACATAGATTATTTATTTCACTTGGCGGGAGCTTTGACAGCTTCTGCCAAGCAAGAGCAAACAGTAAGTCTGTTGCTAGCGGGCGGGATCAGGTAAACTGCTTGCAATGAGCGAGAGCAGTAAAACTGCTCCTGCTTGCTGTGAGCGGACTGTTCATCTGCTTTCCTGTCCGCTGTCAAGTGGGTAGGAAAATAGATGAAAGGATTGCTCCCACATGCAGGGAGCTGCTCCCTCAGTGCAGGAGCAATGCTGGTTGCCACTGGAAGTGGGGAGCCAGCAGGGGCTGCAGAGGAATTAAGGATCCACTGCGGTATCCACAACTGCACACTGGGGGTGGCTAGGGCACCCAGCATCAAGTGGATGGGCCCCAGGATAGGTCATTGGCAGAGCATTGTGAGGGGGTATGTTGCAGTTAGCCCAGGTAACTATAACTGATGAAATACTATGTTTTGTACATGTGAAATCTGAGCCTAACTATGATGTTCCTGTAACTTTTGGTCATTTACAGTGAATTTCTGCAGTTTTGTAATGTTATATCCTAACATCCCTGTAACCTTTGTGTGGAGATATATATATATATATATATATATATATATATATATATATATATATATATATATATATATATATATATATATATATATGTATATATATATATATATATATATATATATATATATATATATATATATATATATATATATATATATATGTCATGTGATGCACGACAGGAGGTATGGCCCTTAGGAAGGGTCAGGGGAAAAAAAGCATATATAAATAACAGGCTGACTGTTCCAACGGTGTGTGAACAAGAGTACATGGTACTCGAAACGCTTCATTTGAAAGGTCTTTAATAAATTTAACATCCTGCCTGAAAACGTGGGGTCTGTTCTCTTCTTTCGCTACGCCGTCGGCGTGGAGGTTCGAGGAATCGTTCTGCATTTATCACGGAAGCCGGTTGTCTCCGTTAGCAGTACCCCCTTCTCAACAAGCGGCTTCACTTTTACGGCCAAAACGAAACGACATTCCGAGGAGGAATATTTTGGTGAAAGCCCCCTGCAGCTGTAAAGAAAACCAGGTCAGCATCGGGCGGTGTGATTAGCGGGTCGGATAGATCGGCGATCAATGGAACACCGGTGCTCAACGGATACTTAATTTAGCAATAGTCATTTGAGATGTCAACAGTGATGTCATCAGTGATGTCATTTGAGATGTCATCAGTGATGTCATCAGTGATGTCACTGACCATGTCAAGAATGATGTAATATGTGACATCATCAGCAGTGGATTGCGGGCGCGCGAGTTATAGTGAGTCCAATTAACTATAACGTGGGAATTTCAATGGTTTTGTATGAGTAAAATGTTCAGCTAACTATAACTGGTGTGAAACCTATGGTTTTTTCAGTGAATTTCAAAGGTTTTTTAAATGCTAATTCCTAACTACAACGAGTGTGAAACCTAGGATTTTTTCAGTGAATTTCAAAGGTTTTTTAAATGCTAATTCCTAACTATAACGTTTTTGAAACCTATGTTTTTTTCAGTGAATTTCATAGTTTTTTTAAAAGCTAATTCCTTTGTATATCGACTTTGTAACCTACGATTTGTTTTTTATTAGCTGTTTTTTACAACTATTAATTATATGAGCTAACTACAACTCGTGCCCTTGCAATCCACTGCTGATGATGTCACATATTAGATCATTCATGACATGGTCAGTGACATCACTGATGACATCTCAAATGACATCACTGATGACATCATCCAGTGAATGTGGTTTGCTTCGTTATTTAAATATGCATTATATATATAGCAATTTGCATTGAAGAATGAGTGGATATATATAAATAAATATTTGGATGAAGGATTTAGTAGCAGTGTAATTGACTGTTTTCTTGACCAATTTATAATGTCTCACTAAATATACTGGATAGTGACTAAACTGTGTGAATATCTGTATCACTTTGTCAGTTGTTGTGTAAACTGATTCTACAGTTGGTTACTAGCTATGTGAAAGTCTATATTAGTTATTGATTAGTTAACTGAGTATTGTATGGGAGTGTGAAAGTGTGTGTGGTTCGGTGGGGTGTGTGTGACTGTCCAAAGATGTGTGAATAGTTGATTCAGTAGATATATGAAGTTAAAACTACATGTTCTAACAGTTTGGGTGAGTGAATCTCTTTATGGGTGTGGTGATGAGCAAATATATTTCTCAATGGTACACTTCCAACAAACTAGAAAAATAAAAAGGCAGTGTATGTGCAGTTGTTGTATATAAATAAGTATACATAAGACTCAATGATTGTTTGGGTGACTGTATGGATAACTGTATACTTGTAATAATGATTTTATAATTCACTAAGTATGACTTACTATCTAAATGAATAGAAGAAGTGGTGTTTGTATAAGTGTTTTGCTAAGTACATATGTAAGTATGATCCATTGTTTGCATAAGTGAGTAGGATGACTTCATATGTGAATAGGATGCGTGCTGTTGTTTAATGTCGATATAGGTGTATAAGTATTTTTGATAGTGTTCTATTGTTCATTGACAGCATGTATGAGTGAATCCATCGGTAAGTGATTAGATGTGTGTATACATCTATGAATCACTGAGTGGATTTTTAGATACTTGTATTGCTGTGACAATGGATTCAAATATGATACTCTGTATTTTACAAAGAGTGATGAAAAATTGTAATAGTGTATGAAAAGGTGTATGTGATTGTCATGTGGATGATGTCATCAGTGATGTCATCAGTGATGTCATTTGAGATGTCATCAGTGATGTCACTGACCATGTCATGAATGATCTAATATGTGACATCATCAGCAGTGGATTGCGGGTGCGCGAAATATAGTTAGTACAACTAACTATATAGGAGCAATTTCAATGGTTTTGAATGAGTGAAATGTCCAGGTAACTATAACACCCCTAAAACTTATAGTTTTTTGAGTGAACCTCAAAGGTTTTTTAAAAGCTAATTCCTAACTTTATAACGCCTGAAACCTATGGTTTTTTCAGTGAATTTCAAAGGTTTTTTAAATGCTAATTCCTAACTATATAAGGCCTGAAACCTATGGTTTTTTCAGTGAATTCACAAGGTTTTTTAAATGCTAATTCCTAACTATTTAAGGCCTGAAACCTATGGTTTTTTCAGTGAATTTCTAAGGTTTTTTAAATGCTAATTCCTAACTATATAAGGCCTGAAACCTATGGTTTTTTTCAGTGAATTCGCAAGGTTTTTTAAATTCTAATTCTATTAGCGGATAACGTTTTTATATATTCAAACGTTTTTTTTAATGCTAATTCCTAACTATATAAGGCCTAAAACCTATGGTTTTTTCAGTGAATTTCAAAGGTTTTTTAAATGCTAATTCTAATAGCGGATAACGTTTAAATATATTAATATCCTAGTGGGACCACCTGAGCAGCCCTAGGGGGTCAGGGTGTTTCTACCCTGCCCCCTTTTTGATGTTCTACACGTTTGTTTTTCTGCTTTCTTGTGCCTCAGTCTACTAAGACCCAAGATGGATGCCAACACTTCCTGGTTAGAAGTGTTGACAGCCAATGAGCATGCAGCTTTCTCGGGAAGGCATGCTGATTGGCTGTCACTGTCTGTCAACACTAGCACAAGATGGATGCCAACACCTCCTGGTTAGAAGTGTTGACAGCCAATGCCCATGCAGCTTTCTCGGGAAGGCATGCTGATTAGCTGCCACTGTCTGTCAACACTCCAAACCAGGAAGTGTTGGCAGCCATCTTGTGCCTTGTTAGAACCAAGGCACAAGAAAGCAGTGAAACAAAGGTTTGAAACTCGCAAAGGGGCCAGAGTAGAAGCACAATGACCCCCTAGGCCTGCTCAGGGGGTCCCACAAGGACCCCCAAGGCAAAAATTAAAAAAAATATTTTATTTAAAAGTCGTGGGGTACGCGTACCGTGCACGTACGTACGCGTACGGTACGCATACCCCGCGACTTTGAGCAGGCCTAGGGGGTCAGGGTGCTTCTACCCTCCCCCTTTTTGAGTTCTACACATTTGTTTTTCTGCTTTCCTGTACCTCACTCTACCGAGGCACAAGATGGCTGCCCACAATTTCTGTTTTAGAGTGTTGACAGACAGTGGCAGCCAATCAGCATGCAGCTCGTGCACGTAAGGGTACGCGCAATGTACGCGTACGGGTAAACTTAAGGGTAAGCTTAGGGTGAGCTGCTATAGATATATATGTGTTTTTGAAGTTATTTTTCATAAAAACCACTGGAGCAATTTTCACCAAACATAGCAAAGGCACATCTGCGTACCAGTCCCTACAATTTTGCCAAGTTTGGCGTAATTCCGTTCAGCGGTTCGGGCTGTAGACTTGTCAGACCGTCCTATGGAAATTAACATGGGGAAAACACATTTTGGGACCCCCCTTTTTTCTCGGCCCCCACTTCACGAATCCCCCCGAAACTTTCAGTGAAGGAGCACAGCGGAGCTGGCCAAAATTTTGGAAAATTACACGCAAATTCCTCAACTGGCGCCATAGTTATTCCCAATAGAATGTTGCGGATTTCCTATGGTAGACAATCCTAACTATAACTACCTACTGGCGACCGGCAGTAGGTAATATATATATATATATATATATATATATATATATATATTACCTACTGCCGGTCGCCAGTAGGTAGTTATAGGTAGGATCGTTTTCCATAGGAAATCTGCAACATTCTATTGGGAATAACTTTGGCGCCGAATGAGGGATCTGCCAGTAATTTGCCTTAACTTTGCCTCGCTGCGCTCCGCTCCTTCCCTGAAAGTTTCGGGGGGATCCGTCAAGCAGCGGCCGAGATAAAAGGGGGTCCCAAAACGTGTTTTCCCCATGTTAATTTCCATAGGGCGGTTGGACTCACTTTTAGCCGGAACGGCTGAATGAATTTCCACCAAACTTGGCAAAATTGTAGGGACTGGTACCCCGATGTGCCTTTGCTATGTCTCAAGATATATGCTCCAGTGGTTTTTAAGAAAATTAACTTTGAAAAAATATATATTGGGCTACAATGAGCTATATATATGTTAGAGCCCAAATGTCGCCCAATGTAGCCCAATGTAGCCCAAAGATGGCCACCAGAGACAAAAAAAAACAAATGTAGCCCAAATATCAGCCAGATGTAGCCCAACTATAGCCCAATGACAGAATGTCCCAGAGTGTTCTAAAGAACAACTAGAGCGCTAACAGTCTTACTTATGACAAAAGTATGGCACACCTGAAGTCATCTTGATTGGAATAAAGTGTTAACACTTAAAACATTTAATTTGCAAAGGAACAAAATGAGGGGGTTCATTTTGCCATAGGAATTATGATTAGTGCTGAAGAAAGAAAAATTAAGGCACATTTTGAGTGACTTCTCAAATCCTCTTATATTTCATTAAAAAAATTCTGATATGCAGTCTCCCAAGATGGCCACCAGAGACAAAAGAGCCCAAATGTAGCCCAAATATCAGCCAGATGTAGCCCAACTATAGCCCAATGACAGACTGTCCCAGAGTGTTCTAAAGAACAACTAGAACGCTAACAGTCTTACTTACTTCGAGGTTGTTATTGATTGAAATAATAACAATCTTTTTAAAAACTGTAATATATTTTAATGGTGAGCTTTTAAATTCGTGTCCCCACCTTGGTGCGAGATTACTTCGCCCGAGGCCGATTTGTACCGCATTTCACAGCGCCGCCGTTACCAGGCGCTGGTAACTTCATTCAGCAACTTCAGGCGCCATCTTGGGTAGGGAAGGCTGGCGGGATAGACCATCGCCCCTCCCACCCTCCTCCCACCCACCCAACCATGGGTATAAACGAAGGATCCGCCAGACCGCGCAGCGGGCGGGCCAAAGGCAAGCCCGTCTGCGCCCGTCCACGCCAAAACCGCACCAAGCGCTGGACATGCTGCACAAATCTCCCCCTCTCTCAGGTATGACAGTATGGAATTGCTAGCCTACCGCCCCAAAATAGTCAGTGCATGTGAGGGTTGCTTTCCTACTGACCAACTTTGGGGTCCTTTTTCATGCCGTAACTGTAAATGGACATCTTCTTGGTCACACTCTGATGTGCCTACAAATACCATCTCATTGCAATCCAGATGTTCTAATTATAAGGGAGGTTTGATAAACGCTCGCTCATTGTGCTGCCACAGTCAGGATATCCACGACTTAATTGTAGACTCAGATCTTGATTTCCTTTTTGTAACGGAAACGTGGCTAAACGACTCCTCTAATCCAGATCTCGTCACCGCTCTCCCGCCTGATTTTACAATTTTCAGGCGGGATAGATTAATCGGCCGAGGAGGGGGAGTGGCACTTATCATAAAAAAATCTTTTAAGTGTCACACCTTTGATCTTAGCCTCCATAAAGGAATCGAGAGCATTGGTTTTTCGATTAGCCTGAATGCCTCTACCTCTTTTTCTGGTGGCTTGATATATCGCCCTCCCGGCAATGCTACCCTTTTTCTTGATTCTTTGGGGGATACTCTAGGACAGCTTCTGCTACGTTACCCTCATTTCACCCTTATGGGAGACATGAATCTTCAATTGGAATCTCCTAATGATGCTCATGCTACCTGTTTCCAGCAGACCCGGGATATCTTTGGACTAAAGCAATTAGTGACCTCACCTACCCATTTAGCCGGACATACGTTGGATGGTATCTGTTCCAACCTTGACGCTCTGACCACCTCTGCCCCCATACCACAAATCTGGACTGATCATAGTTTCATCCCCTTTGAAGTCCGTCAGTCTGAGCAAGCTAAATCATCAAAAATAAGACAACAACCCATTACTGATATAAATTGGAGAAAGGTGATTGACAGTATTAAGCCCGACTCCCCTTTATTGACGAGAGCACCCAAGTTGTCGGGGGACGCGTCTACGGACTCCCTTAACTTCCATGCTTGGATGGATCAAATTATTGCGGAAAATACCCCGCCTAAAGGTTGTCATGATAAGACCACAAGGAGGAAATTAAGTGCCCCTTGGTACTCACAGGCCTTAGCAGAGAGCCATTTGCTCTGTAGAAAAAAGAAAGGAAATGGAGGAAAACATATGATGACTCAGCTAAAATCCTCTAAGTACAACAGAGGAAATTATATCTGGCCAGCATTAAATCCGCTAAGAAAGATTACTATATTAAGGCCATCAATGATGCTCAACAGAAACAAAGCATGGTTTTTTCCATTGTAAAATCTTTCACTCATCCCAAGGTTCTCCAGCCTGAAATCCCCCCCTCTGCAACTTTGTGCAATCAAATTGCTGACTTTTTTGAGGAAAAGATCGCACTCATCCAGAAGGAATTTCTCCCATCTCCAGCCCCTTCGATCTTAGAGCCCCCAATGCGGGGAGTAAATAACCAACATACCTTGAGTGGTTTTCAACCAGTCTCCCTCCAACAGACTCGTAAAGCGATTCTGGCCTGTAAATCAGGAGCTCCGACTGACTCTTGTCCTCCCCGAATATTGCATCATTTAATTGATGTTGTTAATCCTAACATCAACGCGATTGTAAATGCGTCTTTAGATTCAGGAGAAGTCCCTCTAGAATGGAAAAAGGCTGTTGTCAAGCCGTTGATGAAAAAGCTTAATAAATCGACTACGGATTTGTCGAACATGCGCCCAATATCGCTCCTTCCAGTATTGGGAAAAATTACGGAACAGAGGGTTTACTGTGAGTTGAAAGACTTTGTCGATGGGCATAATATTCTACATGCCCAACAATCAGGTTTCCGTCCCAGACATTCGACCGAAACTGCCCTCATTGAACTTACAGACTCCATCAAGTTCCTACAGGATGAGGGAAGGAAAGCTGTCCTCGTCCTGTTAGACCTCACGGCAGCGTTCGACACCATCTCCCACAACATCCTGATTAATAGGATGAGAGATATTGGTGTGACAGATACAGCTATGGCATGGATAAAATCTTTCCTGACTAATAGGTCTCAAACTGTATCCCTGGGCCCTGACCTATCCAACGAAAAAACAATTTCATCTTGTGTTCCTCAGGGGTCCATTTTGAGTCCATTACTCTTCAACATCTATATGGCCCCCTAATAGCTGTGATAGAATCCCATGGGATCCTAGTCACGTCATACGCCGACGACACACAACTCGTCGTCTCGATTGACAAAAATGATATAGATGCAGAACAGAAGTTTCAGACATGCCTGAAGGAGGTTTTTCAGTGGATGAGTAATAACCACCTAAAATGCAACAGTAGTAAAACAGAAATCCTCCCGCTAGGCAAGGATCATCTATTCTGTCCCAAGGATTGGTGGCCTAATGACTCACCGGCCCCGCCTAGTTCAGTGGACTCTGCACGAAATCTGGGAGTCCAATTTGACTCGGCTCCATCCTTTGATGAGCACGTCAGGATTACAGCAGGATGCTGCTTTGGCCTAATCAAGTCACTCAAGAAGTTTTTCGACTTTCTGCCCATTGCGTCCAGAAAATCAGTCGTGGTAGCGTTAATACTATCACAGCTAGATTATTGCAATGGTCTGATGGCTGGAGTGAAAAGGTCCACATTGAGAAAATTGCAGAGCGTACAACACGCTGCTGCAAGATTAGTTCTCAAACTGCCAAGAAAATCCTCTGCTTCTGCGTCACTACAAACCCGACATTGGCTGCCCCTTCACAAGAGGATTCTATATAAGCTCCTATTGACTGCTTTCAGAGCTTTAAACAACATAGGCCCAAAGTACCTCATTAAGCGTTTTGTTCGCTATGATACATCACGTTGCTTGAGGTCCTCGGGAGGTAACCTAACCAGGATCCCGAGGTACAAATATAAAACCAAGGGAGGCAAAACATTCACGGTCCTAGCATCAAGGGCGTGGAACATCATGCCTATAGATCTTAGACTGACTGACAAGGAGAGCATCTTCAGGAAACATCTTAAAACATGGATCTACCAGCTATCCGACAGCTTTGTAATGGCGGCAATCTGGAGCTCTACCCACTAACATACACATGCACAGCGCCAGGATGCCCCTTCCGGAGCGACAGGTTGCGCTTTACAAATACCCACATACAAATACAAATACAAATACTTATGACAAAAGTATGGCACACCTGAAGTCATCTTGATTGGAATAAAGTGGTAACACTTAATACATTTAATTTGAAATGGAACAAAATGAGGGGTTTCATTTTGCCATAGAAATTTTATATATATATATATATATTCACTGAAAAAACCATAGGTTACACACCAGTTATAGTTAGGAATTAGCATTTAAAAAACCTTTAAAATTCACTGAAAAAAACATAGGTTTCACACCAGTTATAGTTAGCTGGAAATTTTACTCGCATAAAACCATTGAAATTCCCACGTTATAGTTAGTTGGACTCACTATAACTTGCACGTCAGCAATGCACTGCTGATGACGTCACATATTACATCACTCATGCATATATTTAAATATTTAAACATTACTCGTTAATATATGTATTCACTAGGATACACTTAATAATCCAGTTAACCAATCAATTTCTTTTTAAAAAAACACTGAAAAAACCATAGGTTTCAGGCCTTATATAGTTAGGAATTAGCATTTAAAAAACCTTTGAAATTCACTGAAAAACCCGTAGGTTTCAGGCATTATATAGTTAGGAATTAGCATTTAAAAAACCTTTCAAATTCACTGAAAAAAACATAGGTTTCAGGCCGTATATAGTTAGGAATCAGCATTTAAAAAACCTTTGAAATTCACTGAAAAAACCATAGGTTTCAGGCCTTATATAGTTAGGAATTAGCATTTAAAAAAACCTTTGAAATTCACTGAAAAAACCATAGGTTTCAGGAGTTATATAGTTAGGAATTAGTTTATAAAAAACCTTTGAAATTCACTCAAAAAACTATAAGTTTTAGTGGTGTTATAGTTAGCTGGACATTTTACTCATACAAAACCAATGAAATTGCTCCTATATAGTTAGTTGCACTAACTATATTTTGCGCACCCGCAATCCACTGCTGATGATGTCACATATTAGATCATTCATGACATGGTCAGTGACATCACTGATGACATCTCAAATGACATCACTGATGACATCACTGATGACATCATCCACGTGACAATCACATACACCTTTTCATACACTATTACAATTTTTCATCACTGTTTGTAAAATACAGAGTATCATATTTAAATCCATTGTCACAGCAATACAAGTATCTAAAAATCCACTCAGTGATTCATAGATGTATACACACATCTAATCACTTACCTATGGATTCACTCATACATGCTGTCAATGAACAATAGAACACCATCAAAAATACTTATACATCTATATCGACATTAAACAACAGCACGCATCCTATTCACATATGAAGTCATCCTAATCACTTATGCAAACAATGGATCATACTTACATATTTACTTAGCAAAACACTTATACAAACACCACTTCTTCTATTCATTTAGATAGTAAGTCATACTTAGTGAATTATAAAATCATTATTACAAGTATACAGTTATCCATACAGTCACTCACACAATCAATGTGTCTTATGTATACTTATTTATATACAACAACTGACACATACACTGCCTTTTATTTTTCTAGTTTGTTGGACCTGTACCTTTGAGAAATATATTTGCTCATCACCACACCCATAAAGAGATTCCCTCACCCAAACTGTTAGAACATGTAGTTTTAACTTCATATATCTACTGAATCAACTATTCACAGATCTTTGGACAGTCACACACCCCCCACCGAACCGCACACACTTTCACATACAAATACTCAGTTAACTAATCAATAACTAATATAGACTTTCACATAGCTAGTAACCAACTGTAGAATCAGTTTACACAACAACTGACAAAGTGATACAGATATTCACACAGTTTAGTCACTATCCACTATATTTAGTGAGACATTATAAATTGGTCAAGTAAACAGTCAATTACACTGCTACTAAATCCTCCATCCAAATATTTATTTATATATATCCACTCATTCTTCAATGTAAATTGCTATATATATAATGCATATTTAAATAACGAAGCAAACCACATTCACTGGATGATGTCATCAGTGATGTCATCAGTGATGTCATTTGAGATGTCATCAGTGATGTCACTGACCATGTCATGAATGATCTAATATGTGACATCATCAGCAGTGGATTGCGGGTGCGCGAAATATAGTTAGTACAACTAACTATATAGGAGCAATTTCATTGGTTTTGTATGAGTAAAATGTCCAGCTAACTATAACACCACTAAAACTTATAGTTTTTTGAGTGAATATATATATATATATATATATACATACACACACATATATTACCACAAGTTTCCCAGATGTAAGACACCGCACTCCACACCCAGGTAAATGTCAAACTTCTTTATTGAAAGGCAAGCGGCTTCCCATCCCTGCCTCAAGTCCTTACCGTTACGCGTTTCGAAGCGTTTAGTGCTTCTCATCAGAGTCCGTGTCAGCTGGCACTTCACAAAGGCTTTTCTCATCCCCCCTGCATGCTTCCTCAAATGTGTGGCTTCCAGTGGGCCTCCATGATGGTAATTCAATAATTAATTCATGCTGGAAAATTAAGTATTTTTCCGCCCAATTCCACCCTCCAGTGGGTTTGTCAGCTACACGCATTTTGGGACATTACTTTTCACAGCCCTCCATTGGGCTGCAGGATGGGACTTACCATCATGGAGGCGCACCGGAAGCCACAAATTTGAGGAAGCATGCAGGGGGATGAGAAAAGCCTTGTTGAAGTGCCGGCTTTCACGGCCTCTGATGAGAAGCACTAAACGCTTCGAAGCGCATAAGGCCAAGGACTTGATGCGGGGATGGGAAGCTGCTTACATTTCAGTAAAGAAGTTTGACACTTACCTGGGTGTGGAGTGCGGTCTTACATCTGAGGAACTTGTGGTAATACAGAAACGCGGCGCTTCCAGGCGGCGGAGACGACGCACCGCCAGAAGCAATCACAGGGCACAGCAGGGAAATGATTGAGGCAAGCAAAGTCCCATCCTGCAGCCCAATGGAGGGCTGAGAACGACCGTACGGTGTCACAGCTATATTACCTACACTTAAAAATCTACTGGAGCATCTTCTTTGTCTCATAGACTTACTACTATTATGAAAGAGGGTAGTGACAGAATGTCATTATCGATTTCAAAGCTATAACACAACCCTCTGCTTTTAAACAACCTCACAAAGATGGAGTAGGAAGCAGTAACAAGAGGCCAAAAAAAGACCTTGCCTCGCCTACTAATTTTCCTTTACCACTTACCCTGGAGGAACCGATGGCGGAAATAAAGATTCTAAAACCTTTCATCATGGATACTTACACCACTCTTTAGAGACTGGAAGACCGTTGGTCTACTCTTGAGTCTTAGATTTCGATCTTGAAGTCATTGCTGCAACCCCTTGTGTGTATTCACTCTGGTTAAAGAAATGGCTCAGGAAATTGACTCTCTCAAAAAGTAATCCGAGGACTTAGAAAATCATAATCAATACAATGATCTCCTTTTTTATGGTATCTCTGCCCAGAGGTAGGGATATGATCTCCTACTTGAATATTACCATACCAAAGATTGTTGGTTTATCCGAGGAGCCCCTCTCAATATTCAATGAGCTCACCGTCTTGGACCCCAACTTTCTTCTTCAGGTTCAGCATCATTATTTTTATTTTTCCACAGTTCACTGACCTTATGAATGTTCTATCTGTGGCCAAGCTGTGTAAGCAAATATTGTGGTCATGGCACAAGGTTTTCTTTGCTCAAGACATCTCAAGAGCTACTGCCATTGGAAGAACGCAATTTTTAGATATTCACCCATCCTTATGAGCCATGAACACAAGATTTGGACTTTTACATCCATCTCTTTTTAAATTCACCATTAAGGAAAAACTTCAACCTTTGAATCTGTGGTTCAACTTAGCAATTTTATTCAGCATCACAAAAAAAGAAGCAATTGAAAATAGTTTCTTGTTTTAACAATACCTTTAATATCCTGGCTACTATATAGAACTTTATTACACACCCTCTATGTATTCACCTTCCCTACATTGGCATTAATGGTCAAGGTAAGTCTCGGTTTTGCCTCATTGGTATCTCATTCTGTATGATCTTCACTTAGTCACATGTTTCTCTCATTTCACTACCCGGTCTCTAAGTTCTTTTCTTATTATTTCTTTCTTCATTTTCTCAGAGTCTTATTTCCTTACCTCTTCTTTGTAAAGTGGTCAATCCATATGGTGTCTCTCTACTCCTAATTTTAAGTTCTCTATGCCTTTTTACTCTCTCTTATGGTTCCAGTCTGTTAGTCTTCTCACCATACTCTTATTTTTTGTCCCGTTTGGGTAATTACAATGTACACTGTTTAGCGCTTTTTCCCTTTGCTCCCATTTTCTACAGTTTATTTCACGTAACATGTGTATGCTCTGTTTGATGCATTCATACTTTTATTTTATTTTCTTATTGGATCCAAATTTTATTGTTGGTGGCATTGTTCTATTATTCACAGCAACTTAACCTCTTACGAATACCCTTAGAATGTTTCCTGGATTGTCAAAGGCCTTAACAGTCCAGTTAAATGGTGAAGAGTCCTTACCACCTCTCGAAACTGAAAGGCTCACCTCTTTGTCAAAGAGGCTAATTATTTTAGGAAGGATGGGTGGGCTCAGTTTACTGTTCCCCTGCTATACAAAATAAGAATTGGGTTATGATCCTTTTTCATAAACGTTTATCATTTAATATTATTAAGCAAGAGTGTGTTGATGTGGGCCATTGGATGTATTTAGATATAAATTCTTAATATATATGTACCAACACGGGTGGACACTCAGTTTTGGTAATCCATGTCAACCAGATTTAAATCCTGGAATTCTGTCAATCTGGTCATCGGCGGAGACTGTAATCAATTGATGGACCCCATACTAGACAGAAGTTCACCAATTAAGTATGTTTCTAATAAAATGCAAAGGTTTTTTCAACGCATGGTCTCAAAAAGGGGTCTAGTTGATGCCTGGCGCATTTATAACCCTAATCTACTAGAATACTATTTTTTTTCCACCAACTCATTACTCTAGATTTTGCTTAGATTATATCTTTTTAAATACATGTTTAACACTGACTTTGCTTAATGCTGAAATAGGAGCTATTCTGATCTACGATTATGCTCCAGTATTAGTTGATTTGGATAAGCATATTGCTCAGACTGATACTGATGGGGAACAGCCTTTACAACGCGGGCATTACCACTTGCTGCCATTACTACACTGCTTTTACAACGCAATTCATTTCAACGACTTGCACTGGAGGGCGCTGTTTGACAAGGAATAGTTTCATTTTCTATTCCAGCACCTTCCCTACTGTAACGTGGGCTGGAGTTGGAATAGAAAATTAAACTATTCCACTGTCCAGTCTTACAGCGCAAGTCGTTGTAACGACTTGCGTTGTAAAAACAGGGTTGTAATGGCACGTGTGGTAATAGCCCGCATTGTGCTGAAATACAACCATACTGATAAATGGCGTTTTAATAATTTTCTGCTACAAGATCTTGAGTTTGTCAAAGGTTTTCAACACTTCATAACTGAAGTTTTTTAATATTAACATTACCCCCAAATTCTCAATTTCATTTTGTTTGTGATTTCTTTAAGGCTTGTGCTAGGGATTACATTATAAATTATGTTGCCCAAACAACAGAAGGTTGCAAAATAAAGAATCTTCTATTTTACTACACCGAATTAAAAAGCTGGAACATAAATTGTATACATTAGTCATAAAGATACACTGGCACCACCTCACTCAGGCTAAATTATTGTTCAGTAGAACAACCATCCAGCAAGCATCTGGTACATTATTGGGAATTGAAGCTTGCTATTATGGGGGTACAAATAGAGCAGATAAACTTCTTGTCAATTATTTAAAAGTCAAAAAACAGAAATCCAAAATTGAATTAATTAGTGATGTGACTGGAAACAACTTATATAAAGATTGTGAAATTGTAACTGATTTTTTTTCTCAGCTTTATGCGGATGGTACACCCTCTAACAAAGCAAATGTTGATGCTTTTTTTGACACTATTTTTAAAAATGCTGATCCCACATTGGATTTTATCCAATTAGAAAATGATTTATTTCATGAGGAGATTCTCACTGCAATTTCTAAACTTTCCACAGATAAGGCACCTGGTCCTGATGGCTTTACGGCTGACTTTTATCTTAGATTTTCACATCTCTTAATACCTATGCAATCATCATTATTCCAGCATTTTCTCTCACCCAATAGGATGTATGGCTCTTTTACAGATGCCATGATTTGTCTGATTCCCAAAAAAGATAAAGACGACACAGAATGTAAAAATTGCAGACCGATTTCACCTATAAACAGTGACTGCTAAATTTTAGCCCTTTGTGTTTATGATTTTATTCTGTGTCTTGTTGGACCTGAACAAACTGACTTTGTCTACGGTCATATTATAACTAATATTTCTAGGAACATTTCTGAATATCCTGCATGGAGATTCCATATATAATACCCCACTGACAGCAGCCTCTTTAGATGCTGAAAAGCCTTCAATCTAGTAAACTGGGACTTTATGTTTTGGTCCTTAAAGTTGCATGGTTTAGGGTCAAAATTCCTGAAATTAGTTTGCTTATTATATGATTCTCCTAATACCTCGGTTTTTGTTAATGGAGTACAATCTCTTAGTTTTCTTATTAAAAGAGGTGCAAGACAAGGTTGTCCTCTATCCCCACTACTATTATTTTATCCTTAGAACCCTTTATGGAAACTATCTGTTTCTGGCTTTCAAATGAAACAATCAGAAGTGAAACTTACAGCATACACAGATTATGCTTTAATATTTATTTCTAAACCTCAATTACTGTCTTTTTGGATCTTAGTTCCTCTTATCCTCAGTACCTGATTACAAATTAAATACCAAGTAAGACATTTTGTCCCTTAACATATTCTGCCTTAAAGATATTTTTAAGGATTCAGGCTTTCTATAGAAAAAGAATACTATTAAATGTCTTGGGATAACTTAAGCTACTACTATTAAAGACACTATTCTTAAGAATTTGGAAAACTTACAAACCAGACTTTCAGAACTCTCTGATCTGGTCTCCTCTTTTTCTATCATGGTGGAGATGATCAGATACAATTAAAATTATGATGTTACACATTATTAATTTCTACCTATTATGCTCCCTCTTAAGCTCAAAAACCTTTTTGGATCCATAGACATCATTTTATCAAAACTCCTATGGAATAAAAAATACTGCTCGCATTTCACTATCTAAACTTCAGAAACCTAAAGAAAGCGGTGGTGAGAATTTCTTCCATTTTGCTCCTCAACATACAGCATTTGTCCTTAAACAGATACGGACCTCCTTGGCATTGCCGCCCCTTATAAGCTCCCCTGTCTGGCGCAAACTTGAACTGTCTTTTATTCTTGGCCAGACTAGCCGTAGCGGGCATCGGGCATTTACCCAGAAGGCTGAAAGGGTGGGGGGCGACTTTTTAGTGGTGGAGGCCGGTTTTGTTACTGGGGAACGATTTTGCAGCAGGGCTGCAATATCAGCCTCAAGTAACAAAAGCAGCAGTGCTTGACACCTGCACCCTAACAAACAACTTGCTCTTCCAACAAAATTTCCTAGGCTGCTCTGGCCCTCCCTCAATTTCACCCTTCTCTTTTATGAACATGAACTTATATCTCACAAACCTAAATCTTTTGCTTATCCCATATTGAACCATTTGGGTGTTGTTGTACGATCTTTTTTATCTCGTTTATATTCCCCTCAATAGCTATTGTTACTCTTCACTCTGGTTTCATTCCAATATTACCATTCTCTGGCAAATATTAAAATGGAATAGTTGGATGTCTAAGTGCATCGCAAATATTTTCTCATTTACTGTCTGATAATCACTTTGACTTTGGAAGAGCTCCCTATCATAGATTTTTGGTCACTTTGCGGAGTTCTGCTTAGTGGAATTCCACAAAATCCACCCAGGCCTAGTAATTATATGGTATAATATTATAGAATCCTCTGTGTTCGTTTCAGACACTCTACCAGATCCCGGTCCAAATTATGGTTTTCCACTGATATCAAAGATTCTGCTGTATATAATAAACAGTGATTTCATTAATAACAGACGTAAAACTGAAGTTGAGCTCTTTTGGGAGAAAGATTTTAATAAATATTTTCCCATCTCTTTATGGAATAGGGCATGGCAAAAAATGTACACCACTTCCTGCTTCACTAGCACTACAGAGACATAATTTATCTTCTATAATAGGAGATCGTTTGCTCCCTGTTCTCCTTATATTAGGAAAACGTTTGCAATGTAGACAGTAGCTGGTCTTGCAATTCTGCCTGTGGAGATGTTATGTATTTGTTCTTTTAGTGCCCTAAAGTTTCTCAGTTTTGGAGGCCGGTAGGGTCATAAATCTCAGACATTTCTAATATTGCTGCACCTTTTGACATTTTGCATGTATTCTTAGATGGTTGTTCTCATATTACGTCTACAGATAGAGCTAAAGGTACATTTGTGAAACTACTCCTGGCTGTTGCATTTCAAGTTATTACTTCCAGTTGGAAGAACCTTGACAAGATTGTTTATATTCAGTGATGGTACTTGATTTGTCCCAACCTCAGGCTGCCTATTTGCCATTTATAAAACTATCAGTTAAGAGAGACTTACTTTGGGTACCTTTGCCTGTTTCTATTTAAAAGGTGGCCATTAACACAGTAGCTCAAGACGTATTCAAGCCTCCATGAATAAGGTTAATTCTGTTACCACTATTTGTCAATTTTCTTCAATGCCCTAATTTTGTATCTACATCCTCCTCATTATATTGCAATTCATTATCTTATATGGTTTCTTTATTTTTTCACTTGGATGGAATCTTGTTTTGCTTAAAAACAAAAATGTGATTTATTATATATAGCATTTCTATTCATCCTTTTTTCTTGTTAGGAGTTATGCTTTTAAACGTACCATTTCTTATATGTATATTGATATTACGACGTGTTACGTTAAGTTATGGCATATTACATTGATGTAATTTGAGTTGATATTTCTATGTGAGATGTTTGCTCGCTCTATATGCTATATGTGTTTCTCCATATTTTTCCAATAAAGCTTTTTAAACATAAAAAAATCTCAAACAACTACTACTATATCGACCTTCAATTAATAATGTAATATGTAATTTACAGGAAGACAATTCCATCCTTTCAGTAAACGTTGCATCCTATCCCCTCAAGGGTGTTTTAATAATATGAAACAAGCAGAAATTGTCATCTCTCTGAGGGTAAAGTCAAACGAAACCTGCCAATTTACAGATTTGTCAAAAACGTCCTGCAGAGCCTCTTGCAGAATATCATAAAAAAGAATACCACGTTGATTACGTATTTTGCGAAAGCCATATTTAAGCCAGTGTTCTGAATATTTCATGATACCTTGGTACATGATTGAAATCAATGCTCTTTGGATTGAATCATGATGGCTGCTTGCTTGAACTCTCAAATTCCACAGAGTTCCACATAGAAACAGCTCTCAACAATCCCATCAAGCCAGAACCTGTCAATTTAGTCTGCAAGCTGGGAGCAAGACTATGTTTGTCCTGCCTTCACTGAGAATTGCGCCTTGTGAATACTTTGGAGGTGTATTTATGCCTTCAGGCAGCAGTCTTACCCTAGGAAAGAAATGTTCTGTCTATGGAAAAAGAACTACTTTGCTTAGCTTTGTACATCAAACGCTCCTTGCTCATTCTGCCAACTCTCATTCTCACCAGATAAAATATTTTCAGCTTTCATGAAACGACTTTGTATCCGTCTGACCAAGTACATGGATAACAATGACGAAGGTGAGACAGCTGCACATGAGGTATGTGCTGATGACCTTTAAGAAAACCGTTGCAAACGTAGCCAAAATGTCAAATATAATGGCAGACACGCCTCCCATAGGCTATGGGGCATCTCTTTCATTGAACCAAAACTGTGGCAAACAAAAGTATGTATTTTTACTTATGATAGCACAACTCCAAACCCACTGCGTGCCATGTTTAACTCCGAAGTAGCTCACGAAGACCAACATGCCTATACCAAACTCTATGTCGCCAAGTCAGAGTCAGGAAATGTCATCAGCTACCTCACAGCTGAGCTGCATCAACTGAATTATTCACCTAAAGCGTTCATGCCTGTGACCTCAAGAATCTGTTGCACTACTTTGATAAATTGTTTCATGGCATAAGGTGCCTTAAACACAAACCATTGAGCTGTATATTGACTACACTACCCACCCTTTTGTGCTATGATGTAAGAATAATGTTCTGGCAGTGACCCAAAGTGCAGGTCAAGTTGCAAAAACTGGAAACTACTGACATCATTGAGCAGTGGCCACAACCTTGAACTCTGAGTTTCGTGGCTTGGACACCAAACCAACTCAACGAGGTGTGCATATCTGTCGCTATATGCCTCTTAATACTGCAATTTGAAGAGCACAGTACCTCATCTTCAACAGCCACAGTCAATGACTTAATGGGCGAGATGACCAGTGCCTCTTGGTTTTCCAGATCTGACTTAGTGCCTGATTTTGAGTTTGGTGGATGGGTGCTCTGTCACAAACATGACAGATATCCTGTCTGATATAGTACGAGTGCACAGTATGTTTGCATTAAGACAGATGGTATATCTGTTGGTACCCATCTGCCAACCTCTGAATCAGGCCCTCAAACCCCAGATACAACAAACTGACATCACTCTTTATGTGAGAACACAATAAAATATCTCTACTGTATTTTGACCCAGCAGAGGACTCCGCACTTTATGAGGAAGTGAGCCCCACTGACTTAAAGAGAAGCCGTTCTGCAACAACCGAACTGTGGAGAGTGGGTACCAGTCACATATGTAAGCATGGATTAACCCCTATTGACCAACTAATGTCCAACCCTGGAGAAGAGACAAATGCTGTACTTTGAAGCTACAGACACTTTGGTTTATATATGTATGGACATACATTCCAGATCATAACTGACCAAAAGCCCCTCATTTGTAGGCTATCCTCGAAGCCCTATCAAGGAGATAGAAATGGATCCACCAGTGGCAAGAGTACTTGTTTATGGACGTCTACAAGCGTGGGTCCTCAGATCCAGATAACTGATTATTGAGACACTCACAGATCAACATGTCAACTGAAACACGTTTGTCTTAGGTACCAAAGAGTATGTCCTCCTTAATGTAGAAAGATCAAAGCCTCTGTTAATCTCTAGCAATGACATATGAGTACCGGTGCACATGGCTGTGATTCAGGATACTCAAAGTGGTAACGAGAGTAACCTAGCATTTGGTAACTCCGGTCGTAACCGGGCGCTCATCATATCCTCACGACCCTCCGTCATGTAAAAGGCAACTAGTCATCACTCATGAAGGCTGCCTTCTAACGTGGAGTCATCTCTCACGAACAGGTCCTGCATTTAGCCCATTCTGGGCATTAATGCATTGACAAAATAAAGCTAAACTCTGCCTCAAGTTATCGTTTTTCTGATTAGACAGGAAAGGGGAAGGCAGGCAAAGGTGTGCAGTCATTTTTAGGCTATCAATCCTCTTTATACACCAGCACTGCTGATCACTCAAGCTCGTTCTACTCATTCATTGGTTGCCACTAATGACAGTTTTGGAACTTTGCCCAATGGAAGACATTTAATTGTGAGTCATGACTACTCAAACTCTTCAAAAGTGGAAATGCATATGGCTAACTCAGCGGAAGAGGTGATCCCCAAATCTGAAAAAATCTAGCCCCATAAGACCTCATCAAAGAGCTGAGAACAGACAAGTGTCCCATTTTTAAGGGCAGCAGTTCACAAATTACCTCACTTCCCTCTACAGTCGCCATCCCAAAATCACACCATCTTGACCTCGGACTAACATAGAGGCTGAGGGATTTATGAGAAGGATTACAAAGTTCACCCGGATCGCCCATACCTCTGCGCATACCATCAAGTGGTCAGTCTATGCTTTGGTGTAGGAGTACCACCTAATGCCTCGCCTCATCGCCAACCACACCCCATCCACCTTTGCAGGCACATGCTCGTGCAAGGTGCAATTCCCTTTCCTGCGTCATGGACCCGATGTCCACCTATGAGGACGCAACTCTTGCCCGAACTTTAAAAGCAATGATGGCATGAGTGCTCACCGATGGGCAAGAAACTCCTTAGTTGCAATAGACGAGTGGGTTACTGTAAATGATCACTGTCCAGGTTGCATATTCTATTTCCCTTTTGAGCCATCTCAACAGAAAGTGACACGAGTTAAAGGGACTTCAATAACAGCAAAAATAGGAGACGAGTATTGTATTGTATTGTAATTGCATTTATATGAGGGACTTTCATTCTTTAAAATATGTCAAATGTCAGCCAGAGGTCATGGAAACGGAGGGCAAGCCCAGCCAGATGACACCGACTCGTATAGGTGAGGTCAATGAGAGTAGGACCATACTGAGAAGTGGAGTTCTCTCTTCAGACACCAATATGAGGCTGTCCTAATATAGTTTCTAAGAGCGAGGGGCAAAGCCTGATCACTGGAACTATGTGCTTTAAGGTCTAACTAAACCCCGTTCTTTCTGCTGGCCATTTTTCTCCCTCACAGCAGTGCAAAGTCTTTGTATGTTGTATACCTCCCTCTTGCATTCGTTGTTTCACTGATGCTTATAGCTATTGTGTGAGTTTTCCTTTATATGCAAGTTTGGAGGGATATAGGCCCACATGCATCATTGTGTCTTTTTGCATTTCTTAATTTGCGAAAAATAAGGAATCGCAAATTAAGAAATGCAAAATGATATGCATCAATATTTTCGGTATTCTTGTGGGATTCGGTAAAAATCGCATTTTTTACCGAATTCCAAAGAAATACCGATTTCTTAACTTAATTTTCGCAATTTCCATTGATTCCTATGGGCCAAAAGGCCCATAGGAGTCAATGGAAATTGCGAGTGGCACTTAGAAAATTTCATGGGTGCAGGGGGGGGGGTCCAAAGGACCCCCCCATGCACCCCTGAAATGTACTTTTCAGCATAAGTTACATACACACATGTCCTAAGGACATGTGTGTGTGTAACTTTACAGTTTAAAAAATGCATTTTTGTGCATATTTAATCAATTTCGCAATTTACCACGAAGTTGAACTTCGTGGTAATTTGCACTTCCAATTTTAAAAAAAGAATATTTTTCTACAATGATGCATAGCATTTAAGAAATCGCACAATTGCGATTTCTTAAATGCTAATGCAATTTTAGAAATCGTAAAAAAGATGCGACTTCTAAAATGGCATGATGCATCCCAACAAGCACTTTTGCATTCGCAAACGGCCGATTTTAAGGAATCGCACCGTCTGCGACTGCAAAAATGCTTGATGCATGTGGGCCATAGTGTCCGCTCCGTGTGCAGACATCAGCTGGGATTATCTTCGACCCAGATGGCCAGAAAAGAGAATCGATGTGGGCCAGTAAATAAAAAGTAGCCACGAGGCCATGCCAGGGTCTTGCAGTGGGCTACATAACCCTAAGTGCCCCACTTTCTTGCACCACCTCCTAAGCTGTATTGCCATGCCCAGGACGCATTGCCCTGGTCAATACCTGGCAAACAGCATAATGATATACAAAATACATAATGCGTCTTGCTTCCTGCACACGGGGAATGTGGGGTTACATGGCTTGGGATCTGGGGTACATTGCAGTCATGAAGTGTTGCGTGAAGGGCCCCAATGGATGTGCATAATTTTAAACCATATAAAACAGATTTTTCTATTTACCTCCAGTTTTCCTGTAAAGATGGAATAAGCTTCTTGTGCCAAGCATAAAATGTAGTCCACAAGCAATTTTAATGAGACGTAAAAAAGTACAGCCATGCTATAGCCAAGACGTGCTGGCACGGCCCCTGTTTATGTACACAGAAATGTACAACGAGGGCAAAGTGAGCAAACAGCATCGCATTAATTCCAGGAACAGAAACTTGGAAGGCTGCGACATTTACTGGATAATTATCTTACATTATGCCTTAGAGCCTGTTTAGAGTGTGCTATTGATGGAAAGAAAACCTTCCATTTTGTATACGAAGTGCTAGACCATGTAATATATCCCTCACCGGAATTTTCTCCTGCATTTTGTCCTTATGAAGAAGCAAATTCCACCGTTGATATCTCAAGGTTTAGCATTTGCTGCGAAAATCGAGGGTGTTCCCTTACCCCCCTAACTCCGAGTTGGATGTCTACTTTTCTCATAGCTCATAATATAAACATTTGAGAACAGGCTAGCCGCCTTCGATGGCTTTAGGATCTCAATTATACAGGGTGTTTATTGGCACGTTTTACACCAAGGAGACTTTCTCTGTGATTAAAGAGCATTTGAGGGGCTGTAAGAAAAGAGGGAGGAGAAGAACCATCACTCACCCCTTTTTTATCTTTACTCAATTCAAGTCTCTCATCCAACCTCCCCTCTTTGAGCTTTTACTTATTTAATGAAGGGCCTTGACTTTGAGAGGCAAAACCTAATGGCGAGTTGTGTTGTGATTGGCTGAAGAGTCTTTGTAAAATAGCATTTCATAAATTGTGGTCTATAAGATGGAGAGAAAAATGGTGGGATGAGCTGTGGTTAAGTGGGTCTGTGGATGAGTAATTCCAGATGAAGGAAGATGTGTGGGGTTGTGTTGGGTTGTCAGTATTCCAATCCCATTAGGTTCGGCTTTCGAGGAGCTGATTGGATGGTATGAAATATGCTAATGCACACACTGCTTACAGCAAGTGAGTTGCTGTAATCTAACATACATAAACATATTTCACTTGGTATGCCATCTTAAATCTTCTACGCAGTTGGGCAAGTTCTGAACTTAAAGGCCTGCAAGTATTGTATTGTATTGTAATTGTATTTATATAGCGCCAACTACCCCTGACGAGGCGTCGAAGTGCTTTTTCAGCGAGTAGCACGCTACTCCAGAACCCATAAAGGTTTAGTGTTGAATTAGTATAGTGTAATATGAAAGTAATTTGAGTGGTGGATAGGTTAGTCAGTTATTTGGATTCAGGATAGCGGAATAATAGAAGAGGGGAAAAAAGTTTGCATTTATATAGCGCTTGCTACCCCTGACGGAGTATTGAATCGCTTTTTTGGCAAGTAGCACGTTACTTCGGACCCCATAAAGGATCAGTGGATGAATTAGCCTAGTGAAAGATGAAAGTAATTTGAGTGGTGGATATGTTAGTCAATTATTTGGATTGAGAAGGGTAGGGGAGGGATAGAAGAGGGAAAAAGGTTTGCATTATTAGTGCTTGTTTCCCATGATGGGGTGTTAACACACTTTTTTGGAGAGTGGCACGTGGCACGTGATGCTGTGAGTCACAGTGATGATGTGTGTGACTTTCTCCAGAAACCACCTTGCTGCTGCCCTGAAATAGTCAAGTGACAGTTTGGGGGAGAGCTAAATGTCAAAAGAGCACACCTCCAGCACCAGCAAGGAGAAAGAACGTTGAGGAGAAATCTACAAATATGGGTACAAAGAAAGGAGAACCGGGCTTTTACTACTTAAGGTAAGTAGAAGGTCCAGCTACAGCTATTGCCCGAAAAGATACAATTACTACAAAGATTGCTGAGCTGTTCCTAGTGAGGGGAGATATGCGTTAGGAGATGTGGAGAGTATTCTAAGGGTAAAAGATCATTACCCCTGGGAATCCATTTTGTTGGATTTAATGCCCTCACACACCTTTGCAGGTGTCATGCATCATCATTTGGGCTTGCTCCTCGTTGGGTCGGCGGTGCAATACCCAACGGGCGACACCTCAAAGAGGGGCTCTTTAGCGGAGATCTTTTTTCAACAGCCGTTTAGGTGAAGTGCGGGTGTGGGGCCAGTAAGGATTGTAGACGTAACGTGGGTGCTTAAAATAAAGCTAGGGGTACCAAGGAATGATTTATTCTGGCGGTCCGCTGCTCTAATTAAAATCAGAATCTAGAGGGTGAATCTGGAATATTATGTTTCCAAAGGCCTTCCAGAGAGTGCTAATATCTGGTCAACATGTTTCTCGCAAGTGTTCAATAACGGGCGATTCGTCAGGACCTATGAATACTATTTAGTAAGTATCTATCGAGTAACTGTCTACAGTGGATCACTAATGTATTAGGAATACACACCAGTGAGATTAAAACTAAATCATAAATGGAAAGAATATGGGGGGAAAAAAAGATTTTTGGCCCTATTTTACCCTTCTTCCATGTGTATGTCTGTGTTAAGCTGTCAGTACCTGTTGAGGAAAGAGGAGAAGCAAATCACAGTTGGAATACAAGCAATCACATCAGATGACGGCATATCAGCAGGCCAGTGAAAAGTATCACCAGCTTGTGTTATCACACTATGAGTTGTGTACATGCACTCTTCTATGTGGAATCATGTGTGAGAGTGCACCTGTGAATAAAAACCATTAAAAATACCAAAACGGTATATGATGCAGGAATCCTCATTACCCGCCCAAAATATGAGAATATCGTCTATGTATCGTCTCCATAGTTTGATATTACTCAGGTACGGGTTGGATATTGCTGATATGTGCTTTTCTTCGAAATCGGCCATGTACAAACAGGCAACACTAGGGGCTACCGTGCTTCCCATACAGGTGCCCTGTGTTTGGAGGTAATGTTGGCCTTTGAACTCAAAATAGTTCTCTGTGAGTACCTTTTCTGCACACTCCATAATGAAGGTGGTAGGAGTGGGTGATACCCATGGTACCTTTTTGAGAACTTCCTCAATGACCCCTAGAGAGGCCCTCTGGGGATGTTAGTGTAGAGGGCCTCTACATCTAGTGTGATCAGGTAGTCAATTGAGGTGGCATCTTCATAATCTTGTAGGAGACGTAGCATATCAGTTGTATCCTGTATGTAGGATGGAATTTGTTTCACTATGGGTTGAAGGAAGAGGTCGCAGAATTGGGATAGGGGATCCAATACTGAGTCGATGCCTGAGACGATAGGGCGTCCAGGGACAGGTGTACGTCCCTTGTGAATCTTTGGGAGCGTGTAAAAGTACGGCACCCTAGGATTCTTCTTGACCAGAAAGTCTTTCTCCTTCTTACTGATCCACCCGTGACACTCAGCAGATTCCACCAGGCTAGCAATGGAGATAGCGATTCGTTCAGTGGGGTTTTGTGCGATGGCTAGGTAATATCGGGTGTCATTGAGTTGTCTCTGACACTCGATGTCGTAATCTGTGGTGTTCATTATTACCGTAGCTCCCGCCTTGTCGGCCTGTTTTATAGTGAGGGTGGGGTCATTAGCAAGTGTGTCCAGGGTATCCCTTTCGGCCTTAGATAAGTTACTGTGGGAGTAAGCGCTGGTGAGGCTCCTCACATCCTTAAGTACTGCCTGCTCAAAAGTGAGGACCTCGTTGGGTACCATACCACTGTGTGGAGTGAAAGTGGAAGGGTTATGGAGACCAGAGTCTTCACTTGGCTCCTGTGGTTTCCCGTTGAAGTAGGCATGTAGTCTTATTTTTCTGAAGAACTTCTGTAATTCCACAGTTTGTTGGAATCTGTCAGTTATAGGCGTAGGAACAAATCCGAGGCCTTTTTGTAGTACTCTCTCTTGTTCAGTAGTAAGCTGGTATGAGGAAAGGTTCACCACCAGGCTTATTTCTTGCTCGTTTTGCTGCGTGTGTCCATTCCCTGTGGAGTCATGTCCTCCCATTGGACCCGTTTGTCAGTTGCGTTTCCTCTCTTTCGCCCTCCCCCTCTGCCCCAACCTCTGTCTAAAAAAGGTCGGTTACCCTGAGGAGCAAATTGGGGGGGGGTATTGCGGGCCGAATTGAGGCATAGTTTGTGGGAATGTTGTATATTGCCAGAGTGGTGGTCCCTTGTATGGCATTTGGGGATGAGGGAAGGTATATTTACCTCTCCTTCCTCCTTTTCCTCCCCTTCGTTGGCGTGGTTGCCAATCGTCCCCGCTCGAATTGCTGCCACTAGTAGACCCTCTCCTTGTGGAATTATCGCTGGAATCGGAAAGGTAACCCGTGCCTGATGGGGTGTAATCCGCTTTCAGGTATGGGTATACATTCTCCTTGTCAAAACGACTAATATATTTTTGTAGTTTAGTCACCTTTTGTTTCATAAGGTATTCCTTATGCTCACTTATGTCTTTGTTGATCTCGGCTAGTTTCGTTTTGAAGCCGGGATTGGGGACGGCATTCTTTAGTGTTGACTCTAATGCCTGGATTCGTACCAGTAGAGCATCAGCGAGTCGTTTAGAGGTGTTCACTATCAGGATTAATAAATCATGTGTGCATTTCCATGAAATCTGTGACCATTCAATCTTGAATTGGCCATCTTCCCAGAATATTCTCGGGACATTTTTCACAATTAGTCCATTGGGAGCTAGTTTGGCTTTGAAATATTCCGCCATTAGTGCACCATGAAGACTGACTCTTATCCATTCTCTTTTTAATTCAGAGAGACTTGTACACAGGTTGAGGACCGGATCGGACATTTCCGACGACACTAGCAGTCCTCTACGGCATTGGGTATTGAGCGGGATGGGCAGCCCGATGTCGACTTGCATTGTTTAACTTTCAGGACTCTCGACCACGGGTCTCATCCCTTAGAGTCATGGGGTATTGAGCAGGAGGGATAGCCCGATGTTGAGTTGTATTGATTAACCCACAGGACCCTCGACCACGGGACTTATCCTTTAGAGTCCTAACACTCGACAGTCAACCCTCTAATCTTGAAGCCTATCAATACAGGGTAATGTTAACCGGGGGACCCTTATCCTGTTTCTCCCACCTTTATCCACTAATACAGGGTTTAATGAAAGGGCAGTTCTTACCTTGCGAGCCATACCAGACTTTGCACAACGAGTGAGCAGACCATCACCTTTTTGTACCTTTCGTTTATCCACAGAAGTGTCTACATCTGTTTGTGTATTATTACTATTTAACCATAGTCCGCCCTTGTACATAGCGTTGCGGTGGAAGATCTCACCTGAAGCTTTACCCGCTGGATACTGTTGCTAACTGTACATTACACCTTTTAGGTGAGTTTACGACTTGTACCCACTGAGGATTGCACGCTGCATCATATACCGTTTTGGTATTTTTAATGGTTTTTATTCACAGGTGCACTCTCACACATGATTCCACATAGAAGAGTGCATTTACACAACTCATAGTGTGATAACACAAGCTGGTGATACTTTTCACTGGCCTGCTGATATGCCGTCATCTGATGTAATTGCTTGTATTCCAACTGTGATTTGCTTCTCCTCTTTCCTAACCAGGTACTGACAGCTTAACACAGACATACACATGGAAGAAGGGTAAAATAGGGACACATTTTTTTTGCCCCCCCCCCCATATTCTTTCCATTCATGATTTAGTTTTAATCTCACTGGTGTGTATTCCGAATACATTAGTGATCCACTGTAGACAGTTACTCGATAGATACTTACTAAATAGTATTCATAGGTCCTGACGAATCGCCCGTTATTGAACACTTGCGACAAACATGTTGACCAGATATTAGCACTCTCTGGAAGACCTTTGGAAACATAATATTCCAGATTCACCCTCTAGATTCTGATTTTAATTAGAGCAGCGGACCGCCAGAATAAATCATTCCTTGGTACCCCTAGCTTTATTTTCACCACCCACGTTATGTCTACAATCCTTACTGGCCCCACACCCGCACTTCACCTAAACGGCTGTTGGAAAAAGATCTCCGCTAAAGAGCCCCTCCTTGAGGTGTCGCCCGTTGGGTATTGCACCGCCGACCCAACGAGGAGCAAGCCCAAATGATGATGTATGACACCTGCAAAGGTGTGTGAGGGCATTAAATCCAACAAAATGGATTCCCAGGGGTAATGATCTTTTACCCTTAGAACACTCTCCACATCTCCTAACGCATATCTCCCCTCACTAGGAACAGCTCAGCAATCTTTGTAGTAAGAGAAATCTACAAAGTCAGGAAAAACTCTTAACTAAATAAACACAGGAAACAGTCTCACAAACTGTTGCATCACACAGTACTCATAATTGTGTGTTCATTGTTCAGGGTATTTATGATAGTACTGCCTGGGGTGCCCTGGAAGTGCTTTTCGCCATTTTGAACATGACTAAAAAAGCGTAATACAGTCTTCCCCTTGGTGGAGGTTTGAGTTTCAATAGCACTGTTGTTTCCATGCAAGTGAATTGCTATCGAGAGTGACTATAATGAGTGGCTTTAGTGTAGTCAGTGGCTGAGGCTCAGTGCCTGGTTGTCCAGATGCCCGTTGTGAGCGATTGCAATGAACTGTTAAGTTATAGCTGTGAGACAGTCATGTTTTTAATTGTGCAGTGAGCGAATTTGCATATGAGTGTCAAGTGACTACGTATGTCACAGTCACGTTCAGTATTGCTCTTGAACCTCCAGTACGCATTTGCACTGTTTATGCTTCTATAATTAAACATACAGTATCTTCCTGGTGTTACCAACAAAGCCGCAGATATGCTGAGCAGAGCCCTATTACTTGGCACAGACACAAATCAAGTTGGTGGGAGAGGGCAGTGTTGCACTGGGTGATGACAATACATCAGAATGCATCTTAAAAGGATTATGGGAGGAAGAATACATGGGGTGGGGGCGTGGCTTGGCTCCCGGGGAGTATGGCGGCACTGCAGTGAAGTGCTCCATTGCGGTCGGCAAGCTCCGCAATTTCCGTTGCCTCTTGACACGTTGGAGACGGATTCTGCTGTCTGAAGACCATGGGTACATTTTGAGGTCTTCACTGACTCTAGGGCCACTGTTGCAGGAGATTTTTTCACAGAAGTAAGTCCGGTCGCGACTTTGATTCAGCCGCAACCGCCATTTTGTTTTATCGTGCGACGCGCGTCTCTTCTGACAACAACTGCCTATATGCTCCTTTCATGCAGCTTTTCATGCCTGTACCCTGCAACATGCCCAAGACTGTGTTCTTATTACTTTCAAGCTGGAGTTGGCCGCAGTTGAAATAACTCTGCTTTATTCATTTTTTGCTGAGACATATCCATACCTTCGTGTGGGGCAGCCATTTTGAGTCTCATCCAAAGCCACCATGGTGTTTCCTCACACTGCTGCTTCCTCAGTTTGAATACTTTAATGCATGCTTGTTAATGCCTCAATGTTACCAGGATTAGGAGGTCCGTGTCTTCTGCGCTGGAGCTACCTTATCAAATGCTGCACATTGACTGTTTTCTCGCTCTTTCACCTATTTCTTCTTCATTTGCAGTATGAACATTTTGCTTTTGTTTCTCAAATCCTTGCACTGCGCAGTTTCATTTTTTTCTGCATTTTCTCTCCGTCAGTAACTTCAACATACTCCAATATTTGCAAAACTTGACAATATATTTATATACTGTGTTTGCATAAGGAGACTCTTTTCGTCTGTTGCTGGTTTGTTTTTCTCTTTCACGGGCACTCAATCTCTTCAATTGCTTTTGCCTCACAGAACTGTTTCTTTTTGTGCTTTGTCAGGGGGAAATGCTGTGAGTGTGCCTTATGGGCAAAATAACAACGGCACATTCATCCAATACTAAACCAAAGCATATCTTTATTAAAAACTCGAAGATCTTCTCTTTGCCGAACCTTGTTTGGACCTAGCTGGAATTTCCTCTCACAGCCTACTTCTTGCGGAACCAGCTTCGCGGGTCCCGCTGCGTCAGGAGGGACGCCTGCAACTTGCCTAAGGGGACAACGAGGGAAGCTGAATTGCCGGGGCTGCGAGTGTGTGCGCGCGCTGCACTGGGACTGCAGATCCCAGGAGCGCCCGCCTGCCTGACGAGACACACCTGGGCCGCTCTCCCCGACCCCTCCCACCCCTTCACCGAGCCTTCATCTACTGTGCTCGCAGAGCTTGCGAGTGGGACGCTTTGCCGAACCTTGTTTGGACCTAGCTGGAATTTCCTCTCACAGCCTACTTCTTGCGGAACCCGCTTCGCGGGTCCCGCTGCGTCAGGAGGGACGCCTGCAACTTGCCTAAGGGGACAACGAGGGAAGCTGAATTGCCGGGGCTGCGAGTGTGTGCGCGCGCTGCACTGGGACTGCATATCCCAGGAGCGCCCGCCTGCCTGACGAGACACACCTGGGCCGCTCTCCCCGACCCCTCCCACCCCTTCACCGAGCCTTCATCTACTGTGCTCGCAGAGCTTGCGAGTGGGACGCTTTGCCGAACCTTGTTTGGACCTAGCTGGAATTTCCTCTCACAGCCTACTTCTTGCGGAACCCGCTTCGCGGGTCCCGCTGCGTCAGGAGGGACGCCTGCAACTTGCCTAAGGGGACAACGAGGGAAGCTGAATTGCCGGGGCTGCGAGTGTGTGCGCGCGCTGCACTGGGACTGCATATCCCAGGAGCGCCCGCCTGCCTGACGAGACACACCTGGGCCGCTCTCCCCGACCCCTCCCACCCCTTCACCGAGCCTTCATCTACTGTGCTCGCAGAGCTTGCGAGTGGGACGCTTTGCCGAACCTTGTTTGGACCTAGCTGGAATTTCCTCTCACAGCCTACTTCTTGCGGAACCCGCTTCGCGGGTCCCGCTGCGTCAGGAGGGACGCCTGCAACTTGCCTAAGGGGACAACGAGGGAAGCTGAATTGCCGGGGCTGCGAGTGTGTGCGCGCGCTGCACTGGGACTGCATATCCCAGGAGCGCCCGCCTGCCTGACGAGACACACCTGGGCCGCTCTCCCCGACCCCTCCCACCACTTAACCCACGTTGTACTATACTATATTAAGCTCCTTGAACCCCCGCTGTGCGGGAGCACGCGGGAGCGCCGGGAGAAGCCCGGGACAAGGGCGGGACCGTCCAAGGCCGTCACAGGCCGGAGTAGGCCGGGCTGGGCCTACTCTCTTGGTTTCTCAGACTGCGCAGGTATTTCCTGGAATTATTAATTTGTGACACCCGCTCTGTGTATCATAATTGACCCTTTTTTAGTATAATCATGCCTTCTCCGGCAAGGGAGAGTACCCCTCAGAAGCCGGGAGGAGTGAAAACTGGAACACTCGAAAACTATTTTTCACGGGCTGTGGGGGAGGCTGATAAAGAGGGGAATTTGTCCAGATTAAGGGCGGAACGAAGACGATCAGTGGATAACCTGAAAAACACCCCTATGGGAGAACAATCTATCACATTTAGGGAGGAATCAACACGAATTGAGGATGTTCCACTCCTGTTAAGGGAGCGTATTAATACCTCCCCAGTTGAAATTATGAGCACTGCTATAGCTATTAGCCCCAGCCCCGCTAGGGGGACTATTGATTTAATCTCACAACCGCCCCTAGTTCACAGGGACAGGCATCATAAACCGAAAGTAGTCACCACGCAAGTAATTTTGGGACCCCCCCCAAAAAAGCGTAGGAGGAGGGCAAAGGGTGCGCAGGGAGGTAGTAAACCCAAGACTTCACACCTGGACTTTGGCAAATTCTTAAAAAAACCTGTACCAATAGTGAAACCATTGGCAGAGCCAAACCCTAATTCTAATGCCCAGGAAAACACAGTTCCCGCCTTGATTAAAGATATAGGAACTAGTATTGTTAATGTCCCCCTCTCTGTCGTGCCGCTGGGAAACCTGGAATTCTTGTTAAGGTCGCTGTTACTCCCGATCAGCGAAAGTATAAAAAAGATTGAGATCAGACTAACCATATTGGAGGCCACACTGGGAAGTCTGAAAACTCGTGCTGGTCGACAGGAAAGCGATCTAGAACCTATTACCACTACTGTAGTCCCGCAAGGGCCGAGACACAGGGTAGTTAACCCAGCTCCAGCTCCACCACATGCTGTAAATGGGGTAGTTCCTCAACAACCCTTAACACTAAATCCTGTAGCTTCCAACTCACTCCACACTAACACACTTAATCCCACCCCTGTATTAGTACCTCCGGCTCACCCAATAGACAATAACATCCCGGTCTACCAAAAAAAGCCCCCTGCAAGACCTCGTCGGCCTAACCTACCACCTGAGACTAATGACCTTACTGTAGTCATGGCAGGGGTCCCGCTACTTGAGGAAGGAGAAGTTGAGGATTTTTGTGCCCTAAAAACTAGGGTAATTAAGTGGCTAAACAGAAACAGACCCCTCCCGAGACATCTTAATAATGAAATTATAATGGTAAGAAGGGTCCCATGGGTGGGGAGAACTCAGAAATCCATCCCTGGGGACTGTTTATTGGTGAGTTTTAGGGACAAGGGTACGGTGTCGCATATATGTCAAGGGGAAAATATATCAAGGGAATCTACCATCCAAACCCTTCGTGTGTCCTTCTTCTTTCCTATTGCCCCAGGTCCATCCCACCCACTCCCATATAATGATGGATGGGAGAGGGTTGGAAGAAGGGGGAGACACCAGGCATTTCAACCTAGGCCACTACTTGGCAGACCGACACCACTTTTCCCTACTTATAATCGATTTAATTGTCTAAACGACTTAGAGGGGGTGGATTGACAAACAGAGAAGGCCCCTAAGGAGAATACAGAAAAGGGTGCCCAAGCAGAAATACCGGAGGTGCAAAGACATACGGCCCAGCAAACTCAAATAGTTAGGGCGGAGGAACCTATGCTCTTTGATAACAAGGGTATGACTGTGGATAGCTTGCTGGGAGGTGGTGGGGGGACCATGCAAGGGGTGCTGCAGGAGATAGGACCAATGAGCGAGGGGGGTGCAGCATTAGGTGGAGAGGATGTGAGGATTATTTCTTGGAATGTAGCGGGCTTAGCAGGCATATTTAATAATAAGGAGTGGGTTGATTTTATCAGGAAATTTAATGTTATATGCTTACAGGAGACATGGGCTGTGGTGAATAATTATCACCTCCAGGGCTACAAGTGTTTCTTTGTTCCCGCTCGGAAATCTAGTTCTGGGAGAGCAATGGGTGGTTTAGCTGTTTATGTAGATTTATCCCTCCCAGGTACCTGGTCGTCCCCAGAATGGAACTCACATGGAATACAGGCAGCTCGGTTTTCTGGTAGGGGGCTGAAATTGTCGGTTTTTAACTTTTATAATAGTGAGACTTTAAATACCCATTCCCCCCTACTGGCGGAACTTGATAATAGGCTGGGTCAAGAAATTAAATCTCAGAGCAAAGGGCCATCCTTTGGGCTACTTTTGGTAGGAGACTTTAACTGTCACCTCTGTCCGGCACTGATTAAGGTAAATACAGACTGGGCACAATGCTCGATTGAGAAGGGGCCGCATTTTATTCACACGCCGACTGGGTTGGCTCTTAGGTTGCTTCGGCTTAAGTACGACCTAGAGCACACCATTAACATGATAAACCCACAGTCGGATGGCACGCTCCCACCAACTTTTAAGGGGAGGGGCTGTGCATCTATTATAGATTATATCTTGGTCTCGAGAGCATTAATCAATAAAATAATCAGTGTAGGGATAGAGTGGAGCAGTTTTAGCGACCATAACCCGCTCATCTTAACGCTATTTTATAAGGTGGGTACGGGATTTAAACCTCGCTGTCTAATTGAGGAAAGGGCCACTGATCAAGGCAGGAGATTGAAGTGGTCTAAAATTGATGGGGCACAGTTTTATAAAACATTGGGCGACAAGGGCCTAGTGGCCATTAACGACTGTTTAGATCTAGAAATACAGGGTCCAAGGGTCTTGGAAGCGTTCGATCACATTGCTAACCTAGTGGATGAACTATTGAGGTCTAGTGCGCCCATACGTAATCAGGTAAATCCCCGTTGGTTTGACAGAGATTGCTCTAAGGCACTGAGGGAACTGAAATGTTCCCTCAAGATGAAACCACGGGATCCACAGACTATTAGGGCCAGTAGGGAAAAGTATAAAAAAGAGATTAAAAGGAGGAAACTTGCCCTACAGGCAGGAGCATGGGCAGATCTGAGAGAAGCTGGAGAAAGAAAAGATCTAGCGGGGTTCTGGAGAATCATCAATAAACCGACCTTTTTAGAAAATGATTCTCCGGAGATAGGGACTAATATTCTTCCGGAGCAATGGGTAAGCCACTTTAGGGGTTTATACAATTATGACTCGGGCACCCATGTGGAACCACCGGTAGCCCCAAGACAGGTCCCGTTAGTCACATTCTCTCTTAAGGAGATCAGTACAGGGATGGAGGGTCTTACTAAAAATAAAGCTCCGGGCCCAGATGGAATTCCCCCTGACCTGTTCCTTAGTAATACTGATCTATGGGCTCCTTTGATGACCAGGGTCCTAAACACCGCTATTATCTGTGGGCTTCCGCCGTCCTGGTCTAAAGCGATCATTGTACCAATTTTTAAAAAGGGCAATAGGGATGACCCGAAGTGTTACCGGCCCATCTCCCTAATTGACGTTTCAGCCAAACTTTTGGGAAGGGCAATCCTGAATAGATTGACCGAATGGTCCGAAGAGAACAACATCTTCTCGGACACCCAGTATGGGTTTAGGACAGGGAGGTCCACTAGTGATCAGTGCCTGAACCTATATATGCTGACTGCCAAGTATACTTTGGCCAGTGATGAACCCATCTATATGGGATTCATGGATCTGGCAGCAGCATTCGATCACGTCAACAGAGGAAAGTTGTGGGAGATGATGTCAGGTATGGGGATAGAGAGTGGCCTAATCACCATATTGAGGGAACTGCATAGTGACACCACGGCCAAGGTTAGATTTAACAGGGAGGGAGGACTGTCTGACTCCTTTCCATGTAGGAGTGGAGTCAGACAAGGCTGTATACTTGCCCCTTTTTTGTTCTCCCTTTATATCAATAACCTTGAGCAGTTTCTTCTGGGTCTAAAGGTAGATTGTCCAAGGGTGGGGCCGCGGCATATCCCCGTCCTGCTTTATGCAGATGATGCGGTTTTATTGGCAAGAACACCTCGAGGCCTACAAACACTGATAGAGGGGTTTGCAGAGTTTATGAGTAACCTGGACCTATTTGTCAACTTAGGGAAATCTTACGTGCTCCTGGCAGGCAAAAAACCCTCCTCTAAATTTGTTTACACAATCGGTTCCCATAGTTTGGAGCAGGTTAAGACTTTCTCCTACCTCGGGGTAACTTTTGACGGTGCATTGCAATTCACCCCCTTGGTGGCAGAACGTTGTACGAAATTGATTGCCTCTAACGGGGCGATAGCTGGATATGGAAGGAGGGTGGGTAGATGGAGTCCGGAACAGGTGATGAATTTGTACGGCTCCATAACATGCTCTAAAGTAATTTATGGGGCAGAAGTCTGGGGGTTCGTGAATACGACTAGAATCCAACAGGAAGAAAATAGGTATTTGAAAGCAATCCTGAGGGCGCCACCCAGCACGGCTGGTATCATAGCCCACAGGGAGCTAGGGAGGCCATATTTGGAAGATTTGTTAAAACTTAGGCCAATAGTGGCCTGGTTAAAAATATGGATAAATCCAGAGGCGCACCTAAGCAGAGAAATTTTGTTGGACTGCTTAGGTAGGACCCACTCAATGCGCATCCCCTGGCTCAAATACGTGAAAAATACCCTGGAGGATTTAGGGTTGGGGAATCTTTTCACGAACCCAGCTGCTATTTCAGCACAGCACAAGAAGCGAGTAGGGGAACTATTTCTGGAGAAAGAAACCCAACGACGAGCTGAGGCTGAAGGAGCGAAAAAGACTGTACGGGCCCATGGTCTGGTAAAAAGTGTGGAGGGCATGGAGCCTTACTTATTTCTTCTACATAATGCACAGGACAGATTTTTAATGTGCCGTTTCAGACTGAACCTGCTCCCCTTCATGTTGGCTATGCCTGCCGGGTTTACTACATCTATTGAGCAGAAGGGTCCCTGCGGCTGCGACAACCGGTCTCCGCAGGATTCCCTTCACTTTGTTTTGCTTTGTCCCTATTTCTCCATGCCTAGGCGTAGATTCCTTGTAAATATTCTAAAAAAAGCCCAACAGGAACACGCCTGGGATGCCCTAGTATTTTTGTTAAAAGCCTCTGACCCCTTAACCTTGTGTAGCATTTTGAACTTCATCAAAGTCGCAATACGTTTAAGAAAGACGAGGGGAGAGGAATGAAATATTGTGATCTGTATTTATATGGCCTCTATGTTGGCACTCTTTTTAGCGTATCAATTATGTACAAGGATCTTAATTAGTATTTAATAATGTTTTACTGTTATTTGTGTATATAAATGTGCTTTTATGGTGTTTTTTAATCACCGAATAAAGATTCTTGAATTGAAATTGAAATTCTCTGTGTTCTCCAAGTTTGAGGATTCTCAGGCATCCTCCCCTCAGAACCTGCACACCATGATGGATTCCTCTTCTACAGCCTCAGGGAAAACGAACACCAAAAGGCTAAAAAAAGACCCTCCATCTCCACCTAAGTCAATGGCGCCAGTTTCTTTGGAGCTCCTGTTGGAGGAAGTTAGGGCCCTGCGTCCCTTTATGGAGGAAACCAACGCCAAATTGCAAATACTGACAGACGAGGGTCTCATCAGTGGAACAAAGCGTTTCATCCCTCAAGGAAACATGTGCCACAGTTTCTCATTTGCATTCACAGATCTCCTATCTCCTAAGACAAGTGGAGCATGTTGAGAATCGTAACAGGCGCAATCATCTTCGCATCTACGGCCTGGGGGAGGGCATTGAGGGGAATGACCCTCTCACTTTTTTCAAATCTTTTCTCCCCAAATTACTACATCTACCAGATGGCACGATGCTCAATATCCAACGTGCACGCCAATTAGGCCAGGTTCCTTCTCCATCTTCAACTTCGCTGAGACCAAGAGGTGTCATTTTGTACTTTCTAGAATATACCGATCTCCTGAAGGTGTTATCGGCTGATAAAGCTTCTCCGCGAATCACCTGGTCGGGCTCATCTCTGTTCTTTGCGCAGGACTACGCCAAGGCCACTGCAAACCGGCGCAAAGCCTTTTTGGATATGAGAGCTGATCTGCGGTCAATAGGGGCCTGTTATGGCCTCTTCCACCCATGCCTCTTCAAAGTTACGTACAACAATAATACAACAACATATGAAGATCCTGTGCGTCTCCAAAGCTTCATAAACTCTTGCAAATCAACCAATATGGATTCTTCTGGTCCTTCTTCTTCATTCCATACTTGAGATCATATTATTTTTCTTGTATAGATCTCTCAAACCTTGGTTCTTCTTCATATGATTATTACTTCATGTTCTGAAGTTCTTCGTTTTCAAATAGTTGTTGTATCTATTACACTTACTAAGTTATAGATTCATCTTGTGAATATATTTATTGTCATTGGTCGTCAATAGTGTCACTGTCTTCTCCAGTATTCACTTTTACCCTTATTATTTTTTGTCTCCATAGACTATGTACCCTTGTTTCATAGTGTCTTCCCGATCGCACATCTGGAGGACCCTGAATGCCCCGCCTGCTCCAAGTGGTTCCCCCCTCCTCCTGTTCTCCTGATTGTGCTTCCTTGATTCCCCTTTTGGTAGGTATGTTTTCCCTTTATTCGCTTCTCATATTTTTGTTTCCATATGTTCTCCTACCTCCCTTTTTGTCTTCTCTTCCTATTAAATTATTGGGTGTTGATTCTTTTTGTTTCCTTATAGTCTTTATCACTTCTCTGGCTTTTATATTCATCTATATTATGTTATTTGCGTTCCTATTACTCCTCATCCTGCCTTATTTCTCATCTATCACTGTCAATTACTTGATATGGGCTTTCTTCTTGTTCTTTTTTTCATTTCTCTGGATCGATGTGTTTCTAATGCTTAATGTCATTAAAAATTATTACTTGGAACGTTAAGGGTTTGGATTCTCCTATTGAGAGGCAAAGAATCCTGTCTCATTTAGCCAAACTAAATGTCGACTTTGCATTCCTACAAGAAACTCATCTCTCCGATGTTGAATCATTAAAATTGAAGAGAGGTTGGGTAGGTGATGTTTTCTATTCTCCAGGTGATGGCAAACATAATGGAGTGTTGATATTATGTCGTAAGTCCCTACAATACTCTCTGTTATCTCAAGAATCTGATACGAATGGCAGATGGTTAAATGTTAAATTATCTCTCAAGGGTGTTCCAATCTCTCTTCTGAATGTGTACGCTCCTACATGCGGTGACCCTTCTTTTTGGTCCACATTCGCCAAACATATCACTCAATCTATGGATGATAATTTTATCCTAGCAGGTGACTGCAATTAAATTTTTGATCCTTTCATTGACAGGCTATCTAAAGTCTCATTCATTCCTAATAAATCCCATAAGTCCTTTGTTCAGGCGATCTCGCAACATAAACTTATTGATGCATGGCGTCTATGTAATCCGACCACCAAACAATTTACCTTTTAATCCCCATCACATCACTCTCAAGCAAGGATTGATTATATTTTTGTTTCTCGCAACATTGCACAAACTCTCACTAATGCAGAAATTGGTCCGATTCTTTTATCGGATTATGCCCCTGTCTCAATAAACATTGATATTTTACCTAAAGTTACTGGTCCTAAAAGATGGCGTTTTAATAATACTCTTCTTCTGGATACAAAGTTTACAGATTCCTTTACTAGCTTCTTCGAGGAGTTCTTTGAGATAAATCATACCCACTCCATGCCCTCTTCCACCTTGTGGGATGCCTTTAAGGCCGCAGCAAGGGACTTTGTAATTGGCTTTGTTGCAAAAAAACAGAAAATTGCCAGCAAATTCACTGGGGACCTTCTTCAGAAAATTAAGAGATTGCAGCACTCTTATTGCACCTCCCATTCTAAAGACTGCCCAACAGCCCTCATTAATGCCAAAATGCAATTCAACAAAAAATCTACAGAAGACGTTTCTTTATTTTTGTTAAAATCCAGTGCGAAATTCTATGGGGGTAAAAATAAAGCGGGAAACATTTTGGCTCACTATTTAAAAGTTAAACATAATTAGTTGAATATTGTGTCTGTTTACGATGCGAATTCTGACTTGCAATATAAAGATGCTGATATTTTAAATGAATTTTCTCTCTTCTATAAAACCCTATATACCTCTGAAACTCAACCCACTACCCAATCCTTATCAGATTTTTTCTCCAGCATTCATAAACCCCAACATTTTCCTCTTGATCTTTCTCCCCGGGAGTTAGACTTAACACAGCAGGAACTACTTACAGCCCTCCAACACCTTAAAAAGGACAAGGCACCTGGACCAGACGGTTTCACGGTCGAATTTTACCTCCATTTTTCTAAACTTATCTTGCCTAGGTTATATTCCCTTCTAGACTCTTTCACCGCGTTAGGTAGTTCCTCTGGCTCCTTCTCCGAAGCACACATATACCTTATACCCAAAGAAAGAAAGGACCCTAAGCACTGCAAAAATTACAGGCCCATCTCCTTGGTTATTATTGATTATAAAATGTTTGCCAAAGCATTAGCGATTCGATTGGACTCCTATTTACCAGACTTGTTGGGCAAGGAACAATTTGGGTTTGTTAAAGGGCGATTTATAAGTGATAACACAAGACTCCTTTTTAACATTCTATGTAAAACCTCACGTTTAAACCATTCTCTTGCAGCGATTGCTTTGGACGCTGAAAAGGCGTTTGATAGAGTTGAATGGCTGTATTAGTTTTATGCTCTCAAATGGTTTGGTTTCGGCCCTAAGTTTATCTCCTTAATTTCCCTTCTTTATTCTAACCCTCATGCGGCGGTTTGCGCAAATGGCTTAGTGTCTCCATTTTTTGACTTGGGAAGAGGTGTACGCCAACGATGTCCTTTATCTCCCTTCCTTTTTAATCTGCCTTTGGAACCTTTTCTTTCTAAATTACGTCAGAATCCTAACATGCACGGTTTTCACTCACTGCACTCTCACGTCAAACTTGCAGCATACGCTGACGATATCTTACTCTTCCTATCCAAACCAAATGACTAAATCCCCGCCTTTCTAGCTGAGGTACGTGAATACTCCAACATTTCAGGGTATAAATTGAATAATGACAAATGTGAGATTTTACCTTTAGCTAAATACACTTTTAAATCAGATGTCAGTGCCTCCAATTTCACTTAGAGTTCTACTCACCTTAAATATCTGGGTTTACATGTTACCTCTTCCAATTTCAGACACAGTATCACTTTGCATGAATAAGTGCATTCAAAATATTTCGGATCTGAACGCCAGATGGCATCATCTTTATTTATCTTGGTTGGGTCGCCTTGACACCATAAAGATGATGCTATCTCCTATAATTATATATACTATTTCTAATATCCCGGTTCCCATTCCCACAACATTTTTTAAGAGGATTAACTCTGCTCTTTCTTCCTTTTTATGGAATAATAAGAAGTCCCGAATGTCTCTTCTTAGGTTAATGCCTCCCAAATCGGATGGCGGAGTTAATTTTCTGGATTTTCCGGCTTATCAGAAGGCATTCCTTTTATGTCAGGCCTCCCTTTGGTTACGAGATCCCACAGGCGACTGTCCTTTATGGACTACAATTGAACGTCTCTTTCTGTCCCCTTTTACCTTCACTGAATACCTCTCTTTTTCACGTAAGCCACAAGCAGTATCCACACCCATAATCAAATTAACATCTAAACTACTTTTATCTTCCTCCTCCCCTACTTATAATACTGTAGATGACTTTCTTAATTCCACCATTTGGCATAACAAAAGTTTACTCATCAAAAACAAACTTTTCTATTGAAGGACTTGGTGTCAGAAGGGGTTAATTTGGATACATCAATTATTTTCACAGTCAAATTCCATACCTTTCTCATCACTTAGTCAACTATTCAGTTTACCTAACTCCTTCATTCACAAGTACCTTTTACTTAAAGAAGCGGTGATGACTACCTACACCCAGTTGTCTACTACACATACATCTCTTAATACTCCCAACTCTGCAACGCAACTACATAACTTCTTGAAAATCACATCCAAGGCCTCCATCATATACAGGTATCTTCATAACACTGACACTGCTCGGCCAAAATCCAAAACTGAAGATTTGTGGGAATGCGACCTTGCTACTTCTTGGCCAGTGTCCCTATGGACTAAAATATGGGTCAAAATTCATAAATCATCTAGAGCAGCTAATGTAACGCAGACATTGTTTTTATATATAACAGGCTCGTTTTCACACCACATGATTTAAGCAAAACATTTAGTACAGTACCAGATGTCTGTTGGACATGCTCCTCTCCGAATGCAGATTTATTTCACATGTTATTTGCTTGTCCTCTTGTACATAATTTATGGAAACAAGTATGGTCCCAAATTAACTTGATTTTCCAAACTAAACTTTCCTTTTCTTTTACTCATGTTTTTTTGGGAAGCCTTTCTTCTTGTTGGGAAATTGTTACGCTTAATGTTAAAATCATCGATTTGTTAATAGCAGTTGCCTTCCAGCAAATTACAGCTACTTGGAAAGACTTTTCTAAAATCTCTTTTAGAGCTTGGTGGTACAATGTTTGCCATAATCATAGATTGGATACTTCCTTTGTATATCCTTTACACATGGCAGCTAAACGCCTAGATTTGTGGTTACCTGTTACGACATATCTTGTTGTCTGTGCTAGTCGTTCTTTCCAACTGCAGCCCAGCCAGCAAAAAGTCTTAAAACCTCCTTGAATCCCCTAAGCGTTCTTTAATTCTTCAGTATCCTATTGTTTTTTTCTCATAATTGAGATATGTTGCTTTCCTTGTTCTATTTTAAGCCCATTTCATAGAATACTATTGTAGTAATTTCTTGAATGATCTTTATGTATGATTTGCATTTAACTTTTATATTTAGTAATGACACCCTTATTTCTCTTAATGAAGCTTTCTTTTGAACCCAAAAAGAATACATGGGGTGATGCTATCTTGAGTTAACTGCGTGAGTAAGTGATTGAAAGGTGGCCATTGGAAAAAGCATTATTAGTGATGCAAAACATTGTTGAGACGTCACAGATGAATTGAGAGGATGTTTTGTTTTTAGAGGCCATACAACCATGTCTTGATTAGTTAAGGAAGAGCATCCTAGAAATAAATTATTAGGGTCATCTGAAAATAATAGTGAACATGTGATATTGATGGGCAGGTGTGGCTGTGGAAGTTGAGAGATTTTTCAGAGGACGTGCCGAATGTTACAATGCTGATGAAACCCAGATTACTGTGAGCCGCCTATAATACATTAAGATGCACAGATTGACCAAGGGAAGACTCAGCTGTGGATATTTTCGGAACAGTTGTAGAAATCAGTGGTGTGGAACAGTATATCATTATCCTATTACACTTAGTTTCCAGATGGGCAGAACGTTTTTTATTTAGATTTCAATGCAGTTGTGATGATTTTGGATGAAACCTTCCTGTGAGAAAGAGTTCCCAAGACCTTTCCTAATGACAATAGTGGTCAATTCGTGGCCAACACTGTTAATAGTTTTTTGATTAGGAACAACATAACTTGAAAACACACTTAACTATATCACCCAGCTGGGAACGGTGCCCTTTGAGCATTTCAGTAGAGTTATTATGGGAAACATGCAGATTGCTACTAAGAGTTGGCTAAACCCAACCTCTGCACTGGACATCACCACAGCCATGCTCTCCTGCTACAAGATAACTAGTCAAGGCCACCAGCAGAAGTCTGGAGGCGGAGTTGCCATCATATTCAAAGATACCATCAGCTGTACCACAGCACAGACACCCCCACCAGCTGCACGAAACGCCTCATATTTAAGATATGCATCACAAGCAGCTCCTCCCAGTGCAAATCCATCATATACACACCACCTAAACCTACACCAGTTTCGCCAGTGATATCACAGACTTTGTTGCACCCCTCATCATCCACACTAGCAACTTCATCTTCCAGGTAGAGACATAGACAACTGCACTGACCTGGCATCACCCAGCACATTACTGAACCCAACAACACTGCCAGACACCTATTGGACCTGATTTGTTCCTCATTCAGCAACTCTGCAGTTGACATGCCAGCAACTATGACCTGGACAGACCACAAACATGTGTTTCAGCATTACCATTCTGCACCACCAACCTACCCCAACAGGACCCACCTGCAGCAGTTGTAAAAGCATCACAGAAGAGGAATATGCTTCCACCTGCTTACAGGTTTGAGCACACAAGTGACTTGCTGAAAGCCATCAAGAACCTCTACTGCTGGATCACAGCATATGCTGACACATTTGCTCCCCTCAATCGCAACGCAATGGCAATAGTCTGACCACAGGGCAGCAGGTACACAGAGGAAGTCCAGCTGATGAAATACCGATGCAAGCAACTGGAGTACAAATGGAGAACGGATCAAGACACCACAGATACAAACATCTTCTAATATCCCCTAAGATTCTACCACCAGCAGTTACAGACAGAACACCAAGCTCTTGCAGAATGCATTGATGCTGACACTAACAGCAGCAAGGAAATCTTGTCCCTCATCAAAGATTTCATATCGCTTCCTGCTGCCTCCTGCTACATCACCACCTTGCAAGACCTTTGCAGCAAGCTCTCACAATTCTTCAACAACAAAAATCATCTCCATTAATGGCAAATTCGACCCTCAACTGGACCCTGTCGCAACTCAACTTCCCTTCACGGATGAAGACAGGCCCATACCTTTTGGCCCACCATCACTACTGTTGAAACTGCTGCTACCATAAAGCCTCTCCATTTGGTGGGCCCATCTAGCCCTTGCCCTCACCAAGCCTTCACCAAAGGACCTACCGATCAGTGAGGCACTAACACACATCCTCAATGCCTCCATTGGCTCAGCTACATTCCCAGACACCTAGAAGCATGCCACTGTCATGCCCCTCCTCAAGAAACCATCCGCTGTCCGAGCCATGCTTTCCAACTACAGACCCATCTCCCTCCAACAATACCCAGCAAAGGCCTTAGAGATACTAATCAACCAATGCTTCATTGACCACCTCAGTAACCACCAGCTTCTTGACATAACAGACTTCAGATTCAGGCCCAACAACAATACAGAAACAATACTCATCGCTACCAGTGATGACATCCACATGATCCTTTGCAGAGGAGAGACAGCAGCCCTTATTCTCCTGAACCTTTCTCTGGCATTTGACAGGGTCTCACACCCCATCCTCATCATGCACATGAACAAGATTGGCATCCAAGGACCCAATTCCCGCTGAATCTGCTCTTTCTTAACATATAGAACAATATATGTAAGCCATCTTACTCTTCTGAACACCAAGAAGACAGAAGTAGTTATTTGCAACAAGAAGACTTCACCATGGGACTCCAGCTGGTGGCTGGCCGAACTCAGACCCATACCCATGCCAGTAACCTCGGAATCATCTTCAAAAGCAACCAGGACATGACCCCACAAGTCAGCACTGTCACTGCTTTCTGTTTCCACACCCTGAAGCGGCTGAATAAATGGCTTCCAAGCAACAATAGAAAAAAACTCACTCACTCTCTAGTGACCAGCTAAATGAACTACGGGAGCACCCGCCATGTGGGGATCATCCAGTAACTCACTAGAAGACTACAAATCTTGCAGAACTCGGCAGCCAGATTCATGTTCATTCTCCCACACAACTCGCATCACACCACAACTCAGGGAGCTTCACTGGCTCCTAATACACTAGCAAGCTAATTTCAAACACCTCAAACACATTGAAGGCACAACGTAACTTATGACCCACTTACTTGAACATTCGCATCTCTTTCAACCATCCACCGAGACACCTAAGCTCCGCAGGACTCCCACTTGCACACATCCGTTGGATACAAAGAACCAGATCAGGATGACAGCATTCTCTTACGTTGCTCCTAAAGCATGGAACAGCCTCCCACTCAACAACAAAGCCTCCTTCTCTCTTGAATTCCACAAGAAGCTGAAGACCTGGTGTTTTAATTAACCAGACTGAAAAAACAAAGTGAGTCCCTAATCAACTTATATAAATCTCTGGATCATGTGTTGAATCTGTAATTTTACATAGTAATAACGGTTATGCAGCATGCAAAGATTATAGGTCAAAATACTTAAAAAAGAAGAATACTTAAAAAAGATAAACAGACCCACGTCTGGGCATACCCATCCCACTAGGGGCGAAAAGTGTTACAGCAAACAAATGATGGACAGAATGCTGACAATGCAAACATTCTCCCCCAGTCAAAAGATCTGGGTTAAATCCATCGTTCTTTTGCCCACTACACCACCCCAGTTTGGACCCAGCCATATGCAAATCAGTCTTGACCCTGTTTCCCATGGGAACATTCCATCCATCATTTGTTTGCTGTAACACTTTTTGCCCTAAGTGGAATGGGTATGCCCAGACGTGGATCCCTTGCTCACTGTGCCACTGGATTCAAGCTAGCCTGGCTGAAAAAGGGTGGCATACCCTGAAACTGGTCCTAGGATGCTTGTTTCCACTCCAGGGAGGATCTGGCCTGGCAGTTCGGTCTGGACTGTTCCCATAAGGCACATGGTCAAGACTGATTTGCATATGGCTGGGTCCAAACTGGGGAGGCCTAGTGGGCAAAAGAACAATGGATTTAACCCAGATCTTTTGACTTGGGGAGAATGTTTGCATTGTCAGCATTCCGTCCATCATTTGTTTACTGTAAAACTTTATAAAAGTGGCATTTTCAGAATTGTCATTTAAAATCTGACTTCATCATAAATTAGGATTCCAGATACACCAAACGTGAACCATTAATTGTTAGAAATGGGGTTCTCAAGTTGGCAGTGGTTTGCACCCTGTCAAAGTAGGGACCCTTCTTCTAGTCAGGATAAGGGACTTACACAGCTAGATAACCCCTGCTCACCCCCTTGGTAGCTTGGCATGAGCAGACAGGCTTATCTCAGAGGCAATGTGTAAAGTATTTGTACATAACACACACAGTAACACAGTTAAACCACTATAAATGGATCCACACCAGTTTAGAAAAATAAAGTATCTTTATCTAAACCAAACAAGACCAAAATGACACAAATCCAACATACACAACTCAAAATATGCCTTTTAAAATGTTTCAAGCAATGTTGTCCATACAAATCTATGGATGTATGATTGTCCCACAAAAAGTACCTCAAATGCATCAAAATCCACAAGGCAAAACCACTGCAAAGGAGAGAAACATCAGAAAACACAGCAATTCATCAGTTCCTTCGTCCATGGGTTCGTGTTGAGACAGTTCTGCTGCACTTAGGAGAAGTGATGCATCAAATCCGGACTGTAGTGAGACATTTGCTTTCAGCCCTAAGTGCACCAAGTATGCCCAGACGTGGGACCCAGGCTCACTGTGCCACTGGATTCAAGTTAGCCTGCCTGATGAGGGGTGATGCCCCAAAACCGGTGCCAAGATGCTTGTTTTCTGTCCAGGGAGGACCTTGCTTGGCAGTTCGGGCTGGACTGTTCCTATGAGGCATAGGGTCAAGACTGATTTCTATGTGGCTGGATCTAACTGGGGTGGCATGGTGAGCAAAAGAACAATGGATTTAACCCAGATCTCTTGACTAGGGGTGAATGTTTGATTTGCTCTGCATTCGTCCATCATCTGTGTGTCTTTTGCTTTCTCACCCTGAGTGCGCCAGGTATGCCCAGGCGTGGGTCCCGGGTTCACTGTGCCACTGGATATAAGCTAGCCTGGTTGATGGGGGGTGATGCCCCAAAACTGTCCCAGGATGCTTGTTTCTGGTCCAGGGAGGACCTGGCTTGGCAGTCCGTGTTGCACTGTTTCCATGAGCTACAGGTACAAGACTGATTTGTATATAGTTGGGTCTAAAGGGGGGTGGCATGGTGAGCAAAAGAAATGGATTTAACCCAGAACTCTTGACTAGGGGTGAATGTATGAGTTGCTCTGCATTCCGTTCATCATCTGTGTATCTTTCACTTTCTAAAAGTAGCACTTTCAAACACACAATTTAAAAACCACCTTTACTAAAAGGTGTGCTATGAAATTCTGAGTTCAGAGAGCCTAAACTCCAAATCTCTAGATGTTGCTAATTGAAATTTATGCTTGTAAGTTAGCTCCAATGACAGCCTATAGGAGAGCTAGTCCTTGCATTAGTGAAAAACGAAATACACAGTATTTAACTTTCAGGACATGTAAGCACATCAGTACATGTCCTATCTTTAACATAAACTACACCCTAATCAAGGGGATACCTTGGGCCTACCTTAGAGTTGATTTACATATAGGAAAAGAGATGGTTAGGACCCTGCAAGTGGGTGCACTTGCCAGCCCGACATGGCAGATAACACCTGTGTGCACAGACACTGCAATGGCAGGTCTGAGACACCTTTGAAGGGCAACTGGTGTGGCAAAATCAATGCTGCAGGCTCACTAGTAGCATTTGACTCAAAGTCACTGGGCACACACAGAGCACTTTACTAGGGACTTACCTGTAAATCAAACATGCCAATCGTGGATGACCAATCATAATCACAATTCACATTTGGCACTATTCAGCAGTGGCAAAGTGTCCAGAGTACCTGAACCGGCAAAAATAAAAATCCATCACACAGTCAAAAATACAGGAGGTAGAGACAAAAAGGCAGGGGAAACCACACCAAGGATGCCATGTCCAACATGTGTCCTCTCCAGCTGAAAAGTGCAGAGAACTACCCAACCTCCTGGGAGTTCTCATTACTAAGGCGGAATAATCTGGATAGGCCATCAGCATTGGCCTGTTAGGTACCAGGGCACCGTAAAGTCCATCCCCTATAGGGAAATGGACCACCTCAACAGTTTTCGGTTCTCATCCCTCATCTGCATTAACCATCTGAGGGGCCTGTGGTCTGTCTGAACCCAGGAGTGGGTCCCAAACAAGGAGGGTCTTATCGTCTTCAGTGCCCAGACCAGAGCAAAAGCTTCTCGCTCAATTGCACTCCACCTCTGTTCCCTGGGAAGTAACCACCTGCTAATAAAAGCTACAGTTTGGTCCAGGCCCTCATCATTCAGTTGTGAGAGTACCGCTCTCATACCATGCTCTTAATCATCTATCTGCAATACAAATTCTTGCGAGAGGTCAAGTGCCTTAAGCACGGGCACCGTGCACATGGCAGATTTCAGGGAATCAAAAGCTTTCTGACAGTCATCAGTCCCGATCACTTTCTCTGGCTGCTTCCTGAAAGTCAGCTTAGTCTAGGCGGGAACAATGGTGCCATATCCCTTAATAAACCTCCTGTAATAGCCAGTGTGACCTAAAAATGCTCTCACCTCAATCTGGGTCTTCGAGGGCTCCCAAGCCAAAATTGTGTCAATCTAAGGTTTTTGGGGCAGCACCTGGACCCTTCCTACCTGGTACCCTAAGTACACCACACATACCAACCCTATCTGGAACTTATTGGCCTTGATAGTGAGGCCTGCCTTCTGCAGAGCCTTCAACACTTCCCAGAGGTGCTGCAAGTGATCTTCCCAGCTATAACTAAAGACTGCAATGTCATCCAGGTACGCTGCACTGAAATCCTTCAGTCCAGACAACACCTGGTTGACTAACATCTGAAAGGTGCCAGGGGCATTCTTCAACCCTAAGGGCATAACCTAGAACTGGTAGTGCCCCTCTGGTGTTGAGAATGCAGACCTTTCCTTGGCCCCATCAGACAAGGCAATCTGCCAGTACGCAGACGTTAAATCGAACAAACTGAGGAGCCTGGCAGCTCCCAACCGATCTATGAGCACATTAGCTCGGGGGATGAGGCGTGCATCAGTCCTGGTGACATAATTGAGTCCACGGTAGTCCACTCAAAAAAAAGTTCAAGTGTGGCACTGGGTGCTGCAGCCTTTGGGACCAAAACCACTGGGCTGGCCCACGGACTGTTGGAGGGCTCAATCACCCCTAATGCCAACATCTTAGAAACTTCTTCTTTGATGCTGGCCTTGACCAGTAAACCTGTAAATGGTGTGCTTTACAGAAGGGTTGTCCCCAGTGTCCACATCATAGGTACACCATTGGGTGACACCTGTGTTCAGAGAAAACAGGGTGGCAAACTATCTCAACAGCTAGCGACAGTCACTCTGCTGTTCAGAGGTCAGGGCAGAGGAGAGATTTACACCTTCCACTGACCTATCTTGACCTTGGCCGACAAGAGGTCAGGAAGAGCTTTACTCTCCTCTTCTACCCCATCATCTGCAGCCAAGAGCATGTTCATTTCAGACCTGTCAAAATGAGGCTTGAGGTGGTTCACATGCAGGAGCCTCAAAGGGCTGCTGTTGATAGGTGACATCAATGTTTGCGCTCAACCTCCTCAAAAGGCCCAGTCCACCTGTCCCGGAGAGCACAAGGCTCTACTGCGGCCATGACTACACTTTCTGATTAGGCTGAAACTCAACTAGGGTAGCATTCTGGTTTACCATTGTTTAATTTCTTCCTGGAATGTTTCCAGGTTTTCCGGAGCAAGCCTCCTGTAGTGCGCAGTCTGGTTTCTGTAGGCCAGCATGTAGCTAAATACATCTTGGGGAGGTTTACTGGGAGCTTTCTCCCAGCCATCTTTCACCAGACTAAGAGGTCATCTTACAGGATGCCCATACAGTAATTCGAAGGGGCTGAACTCTAAGGATTTCCTGCAGTACCTCCCTGTAAGCAAAGAGAAGGCATGGCAAGAGGATGTTCCACTTACGGCCCATGGGTTCTGCAAGACTCTTGATCATGCCTTTCAGGGTTCAGTTGAATCTCTCAACCAAGCCATTACCTTGGGGGTGGTAATTAGTGGTGAACCTATAGGTCATAACACACTCCTCCCACAGAGACGTCATATACTTGGATATGAAGTTGGTATCCCGATCAGATACTACCTTTCTGGGGAACCCCTCACGGGAAAACATCCCCATCAATGCCCGGTCCACCACGGTCGCCGTCATTGTTCTGAGAGGGATAGTTTATAGGTACCGGGTCAAGACCAGAATGTATCTGTTGCCTAGGGCTGTCCAGAAGCCCCTCAATATCAATTCCCACCCGCTCAAAAGGGAAGCTCACCAAAGGGAAAGGTTGGAGAGGTTCCTTAGCTTTCTGTTATAGTGTGACTTCTCCCCTTCTTTATTTACCTTGATATTCTCTCTTCTGTTCAGCCTGAATGACTGTAGAATGTAGAATTATGTCTCGGAATGTTTGAGTGCTTGGTCTTGGCTAGAGTGTCAGTTGGAAGATTGCAGGCTGAGCAGCAGGGAGGTTGCTCCTTGTGGGGCTACGTTATACCAACTTACCATCTTATCTACTATTCAACATCTTGTGTAACTGGAAGCTAATAAAGCATCATCTTTGGAACCTACTATTTTGCTATTTGTGGACCTTTCTACATCAACATTTTGGTGACGATTTGGACTCAAAACCTACAAATTTTGTCTTTTTTATACAAGGAACTTTGAAGCTGGAATCAAGGAATCTACCAAAGAAACTGCAACATATGGAAATTCAAGCTTGAAGCATCTACGTCTATATTTAAGTCTTCTTAAAGAAACTGGCAGCCCTAGCCCCACTCGTGACCTCAATATCGGTCAGCCTCAATTTGGGCATGCCAGATTCTATTTCACAAACTTGATGAGGAGCCTGCTGTCACCCTGCTGTCACCTGGAAGACTTCTGCTTTGAACAGTATCCCCAGAAACAAGCCTCCCAGAACAAGGCGTGCACTTTCCACAGTGGGGGAGACTAGTCTATTGGACATTGAGGAACCTGAATTTTCACAGCGACTAGTCTTGAGGAAAGTGGCTCCACTGGTGAACTTAACCACTTCGGGGCCCGACAGCAGCTCCTGTCTGTATACATTGTGCTTTCTACTGTTGGGAGCGGCTAGTCATTTGTATGCTCAGGATTGGCATCTTTCGCCAGAGGAGCGGCACTGCCTGCGAGCCTAAGGACTTCACCAGAGGGACCTTCCCAGAGGAACTGGCCGAGCGACTTGTTGTATGAGGAGCGGCATCTTTGGTAAGCATTTGCAACTATTGGCGGGGGCAGAGACAATGTGTTGTCTGGTGAGTGGGCGCACTTTATTTTTGTTGTTTTGGTTACCTAAAGTGGTCAAATCTGTACCATAGCAGGTAAACCGCTGCTCTTCAACCTCTGCCATTCAAATACCTCTCGAGCCCACACCGCACGTACGCTCTCATTGCGCGCAGCCTTACCAAGCCTCCGATGCCTCCATGTTGTCCCCTATGACGTGTGCACATTCTTCAAGTTTCATGCTGTGGAGAACGTTTGGCGCACGCTGCTGCCACAAGCCATCGGGCGTGCCGTCATGGATGCGTGTCGCCATCTTGTGTTTGGAGCTTCCCTCCTACTTGGCAATCTTCATTGCGGTGAATACCCTTTGCCAACCCAGTTTGGCCTGCATGATGAGTCCCACAGTTTTCTCCAGTGATGAACGGCCGGTGCGGCAAGAGAAGGGGAGGACGTTGCGCAATTGATGAAGAGGAAATAGAACCTTTGGCTGAGGATCAAGTGTTTCACATTGTGAAATACATAATTGTTTTCGACCCATAAGACTAAAAGCCTTTTTTAAGGACACTTCCCTGAATGAACAGGATGACTCAGGCTTGAGAAATCCATCATCATTTACACCATATGACAACATGGTCCCTACTGAAATACTAACCTTTGAAAAAGCTGTCCTCAAGGAGCTAAACCTACCACAGAGTCCGGCACCCTACCACAACCTCTCCTCTAAAGAAAACTGTGCTGTAAGAGCTCTAGCTGAAGACTCCACAATCACCATAAAACAGGCCGACAAAGGCGGTGCCACGGTAATACAGTCTACCATTGACTATGATACAGAGTGCACCCGCCAGCTCCCTAATGTGAAATATTACGCTCCTATCACTGTTGACCCTACATATAGGCTAGCCACTGAGATCTCTATCTTAGTCTCTGAGGCGGAATATAATGGATGGATCAGTCGGAAGGAGGCCGACTTTTTGATTGCGAAGGAACCGAGGGTGCCATATTTCTACACCTTACCCAAAATTCTTAAGGGGGTCACCCCGGTACCCGGCTGTCCGATAGTCTCAGGGATAGGCTCTATTTTAGAGCCTCTTTCCATCTTCTGCGACCATTTCCTACAACCGGTGGTCAGGGACACACCATCATTTGTGAGGGATACAACTCATATATTGAAGTTCATTGATGAATTACCCAATACACAAAACATTGATCTCCTCATCACCCTTGATGTGGAGGCCCTTTATAGGAATATCCCACAAATGGCAACACTATCGGCGGTTGAGACAGCCCTAGGGACACGAGATTGGCTGTCACCCACCCCCATTTCATTCATAATGGCATGCGCTACCCTGGCTCTGACTGAGAACTTCTTCGAATTCAAACAAACAGCTTTTCCACCAGAGCCAGGGTACCTCCATGGGAAGCACATTTGCTCCTAGTCTAGCCTGCATCTACATGTCAGCATTTGAACAAACCAATATCTTCAGTGATACCAATCCCTATCACAACAACTTGAAACTGTGGAAACGGTTCATTAATGATATTATGATTTTTTGGCATGGGACAAAGAACAAATGTGAAGAGTTTGCGAGGTGAATTAACGGACTCAATGAATATCTCCGGTTCACCCACACTATTTCTGCCACTTGCATCCTGTTCCTTGACGTACATATAACCTTAATGTCAGGGAACCTTACAACCTCTTTATACAAGAAACCGACCGCTTACTTCTATACACAATCCATCACCCCAAAACCTTGAGGGACAATCTTCCGGTCGGTCAATTCCTACGCATTAGACGTAATTGTACTACAATTGCCGACTACCAGACAGAGGCAAATGTCTTAGCATCTAGCCTTAGGGTCAGAGGATACCCTGACCGACAAGTTAGTGAGTCTATGAAGAGGGAAATGAACAACTCTAGGGAGGTGCTGTTAGAAACACACACAAAACCCCCTACTGATAATCTCACATGTGTGACATCCTTCACCCCAGATTCTTCTAGGATCAAGAAGATAATCCTCAAACACTGGGAGATTCTCAATACTGGAGATCTACAACTCCAAAAACCCAGATTTGCATACAAGAGGACACGCAACCGTGAGCCCCCCCGCATACTCCATAATAAAGCCCTGGGGGGTGGTGGTCCCCGGGGCAGTGGGGGGGCTTTGTGACCCCCGCTATTATACTTACTTTGCCCCGGGGGATGGCTGTCCCCGGGGCAGTGTGGGGGGATTGGGGCCCCCCACACTTTTTTTTATAAAGCCCCCGGGATTTGGCCCCCTGGGGGCTATTTAGAAAGAAAATCAGACTGGGTTTTTTTTTCATGGGGGACGCGTACCTATTGGTACCCTGTGATTTTTTTACCTTGGGGGTCCTTGTGGGACCCCCTAAGCAGGCCTAGGGGGTCAGGGTGTTTCTACCCTGCCCCCTTTTCACGTTTTTCGTGTTTCTTTTTCTGTTTTCTTGTGCCTCAGTTCTACCGAGGCAAAAGATGGCTGCCAACACTTCCTGGTTTGGATTGTTGACAGCCAATTAGCATAAAGCTCGTGCTCCGGAAGGTCCGCGTACTATACGCGTACGGTACTTCGTCTATAGATATATCTATGATTTTACTTTTGAATTTCTAAGGAACTACTGAACGGATTTACACCATTTAACAAAAAGCGTAATCTGCGAACCGAACTCCACCTTTTTGCCAAATTTGGTGTAATTCCGTTCATCAGTTCGGGATGTATCCTCACTTAAAGAACCCTATGGAAAATTGCATGGGAAAACACGTTTTGGACCCCCCTTTTTTCTCGGCCCCCGCTTCACCAATCACCCCCAAAACTTTCAGGTAAGGAGCGGAGCGGAGCAGGCCATTATCTTGGAGAATTTCGTGAAGATTCCTTGACCGGCGCCAAAGTTATTCCAAATAGAATGTGGCGAATTTCCTATGGAAACTAGGTCCTAACTATATATATATATATATATATATTCACTGAAAAAAACATAGGTTTCACACATGTTATAGTTAGATGGACATTTCACTCATACAAAACCATTGAAATTCCCCCGTTATAGTTATAACTCGCGCGCCCGCAATGCACTGCTGATGACGTCACATATTACATCACTCATGACATGGTCAGTGACATCACTCATGACATTACTGATGACATCTCAAATGACATCACTGATGACATCATCCTTGTGAAAGAGTGGCAGACCTCCTCTCAGCGTAATATAACCTTTGATATACACCTTCAAAAATAGAAACTAAAATTTACAAAAAATGGAGATACCAATACTAGTTAGAACAACCTTTTCAGTAATTCCAAAATCGACATACACATCCACTCATTCACCAACAGTTCTATATAGTCACTCCTACATGTACTCACTCATCATATGTACTTACACACCTATACATCCTGTTACACACCGATACTCATCCATACAGGTACTCACACACATACTCACACATGCAAATAAACTATCAAACATCCATTTACTTGCATATACAGCTATACACACCGCTACACTTACTTTTACAGAAACGTCCACATACTTACTCTCTTAAACAATCACTTATAGAAACACGTACCTATTTATACACAAACTCTTCCAATTTCTCACACTCTCACATATAATCACTTATATACATCAATACTCGCATATAGTAGATTAAAACATATGTAGTTACTCATAAAGATACTATTGAGACAGTCATTCACTCACTAACACACCCATACACACACTAATCCACCCATATAGTCCTGCACACATGCTGTCTTCAAAACACATACAAACAGTGAGTTACTCATTCATGCATCTATGCACTAAGTAATACTCCCCACCAAACTATACAGACACTCATACTGATACTCAAAAATCAACTAATAACCCATATACACACTCATGTAGCTACTCATCAACCCATGCAGCCAGTTATACACAAAGTGAGACACTGATACAGATAATTAAATATTTAAACATTACTCGCTAATACATGTATTCATTAAGATACACTTAATGAGTCAGTTATACACTCAATTTTTCAACAAAAAAAACATCCATTTAGATACTTATTCATCCATTTATTCTTCCATCGACCTTTAGATATACATATATAAAAAATATTTATTTTTCAGACAGATACACATTCACTGGATGATGTCATCAGTGATGTCATTTGTGATGTCATTTGAGATGTCATCAGTGATGTCATGAGTGATGTCACTGACCATGTCATAAATGATGTAATATATGACGTCATCAGCAGTGCATTGCAGGCGCGCAAGTAATAGTTAGCTGAACTCACTATAACGGGGGAATTTCAATTGTTTTGTATGAGTGAAATGTCCAGTTAACTATAACATGTGTGAAATCTATGTTTTTTTAGTTTTTTAGTGAATATATATATAGCATCACACAAAAAAACAATATAAAAACGGTGAAAGCATCACACAAAAAAACAATATAAAAAGTGAAAGTGGACTGTTTGTTTGTGAATTGAGAAAGAATACAAGGGTATTCGAAACGCGTCTGACAAACTGAAAATAAAGACCTGCATTTTTCCACATTATTTGGAGTCTGTATTTCGTCCTTTGGTTGTTTCCGGCTGGGCGCCACAGAGAGGTTCGGAGATATCCAGATATATATATATATATATAATTTTTTTAAACCAAAGGTTACAGGGATGTTATAGTTAGGCTCACATTTCACATTTCAAGCAGGCTTTAGAGACAAGGTGGGAACAATAGACCAGGTGTTCCGCCTCCTTCTACTCTTTTGGAAGACCGCGGTTATTGGCCAGGTAAGTTTGTATGTGGGCTTTATCGATCTTAAGACCGACTTTGACCTCGTCCCCAGGCGAAAATTGTGGCAATAACTATCAGATATGGGGATGTCGCCAGAGAGTCTGTCCTTAGTAATTCGCCTACATGCTGTGAACTTTGCTGAAGTTCACTGTAGTGATCAAGGACAGCACACTGATCCAATAGACGTTAGCAGGGGCATCCAACATGGGTGTGTTTTAGCTCCCATATTTTTTTCGCTCTATATGAATAATGTTGTGCAGTACTTGCTGCAAGATCCTTCAATGCACCAATGTTGGCGGGTGAACGGATTCTGACGTTCCTGTTTGAGGACGACACCCTGCTGGTGTCAAAAACCCCAGGGGGGCTACAGAAATTGCTTACTCATTTTAAAGATTTCTGTAACATGTGTGGTCGCAAGATCAACACCTCTAAAACAAAACTTCTGATGATCAATCCCCACAAGTCCTACACGGGTAGACTAAGTAATACTCCCCACCAAACCATACAGACACTCATACTGATACTCAAAAATCAACTAATAACCCATATACACACTCATGTAGCTACTCATCAACCCATGCAGCCAGTTATACACAAAGTGAGACACTGATACAGATAATTAAATATTTAAACATTACTCGCTAATACATGTATTCATTAAGATACACTTAATGAGTCAGTTATACACTCAATTTTTCAACAAAAAAACATCCATTTAGATACTTATTTATCCATTTATTCTTCCATCGACCTTTAGATATACATATATAAAAAATATTTATTTTTCAGACAGATACACATTCACTGGATGATGTCATCAGTGATGTCATTTGTGATGTCATTTGAGATGTCATCAGTGATGTCATGAGTGATGTCACTGACCATGTCATGAGTGATGTAATATGTGACGTCATCAGCAGTGCATTGCGGGCGCGCGAGTTATAGTTAGCTGAACTAACTATAACGGGGGAATTTCAATGGTTTTGCATGAGAGATATGTCCAGCTAACTATAACATGTGTGAAACCTATGGTTTTTTCAGTGAATTTCTAAGGTTTTTTAAATGCTAATTCCTAACTATAACGTGGTTGAAACCTATGTTTTTTTCAGTGAATTTCAAAGGTTTTGTAAATGATAATTTTAAAATGTATTAATTTGAGTTACTGTAAGTATGGTTAGAATTACTTTTCAGGATCAGTAGTGGGCTGAAAGATGCAGCACTGAGGTCTCTCCTGATAACAGGTGAGTAAATCGGAATTCGTAGTTCGGCTGATTTTTGAGGAATTTTTTAAAGTTCCAAAACTCCACACAGAAGAATTTCCAAGTGAAACCAGTCAATGTTAGCCTTTGGAAGGAAATTCAAGTTACTGTAACTATAATCAGAATTACTTTTCAGGATCAGTAGTGGGCCGAAAGATGCAGCACTGAGGTCTCTCTCGATAACAGGTGAGTAAATCGAAATTCGTAGTTCGGCTGATTTTAGAGACATTTTTTAAAGTTTCAAAACTCCACACTTAGAAAAATTTCCAAGTGAAACCAGTCAATGTTAGCCTCTGGAAGGAAATTCAAGTTACTGTAAGTATGGTTAGAATTACTTTTCAGGATCAGTAGTGGGCTGAAAGATGCAGCACTGACGTCTCTTGTGATAACAGGTGAGTAAATCGGAATTCGTAATTCGGCTGATTTGACAGGAATATTTTGCTCAATAGTGAAGGAAGGGGGCGGGGCCTGAGGTAACATGTGTGCAAACACGCCCTGTGGCGCGTTTTAGGTTGAGGAATTAATTCCTCTTCAATCCTGAGGTCTCCTATGAGCCAACTAGCCCACCAGGTACCTCCAGTATGCGCCAGGGAGCTGTGTTGCAGAGAGGTGTTCAGAGGACACGCCCCCTTTCAACACTCTGCAACACAGCTCTGTGGCGCTTACTGGAGGTACCTGTTGGACTAGTTGCCCCCTAGTTGACCTTTTGATTGAAGAGGAATTAATTCCCCAACTTAAAACGCGCCTCAGGGCATGTTTGCACTCACATCACCTCAAGCCCTGCCCCCTACCTTCCCCTTGCATACTGGGGGTCCCTGGGGGCCAACTAGCCCACCAGGAACCTCCAGTATGCGCCAGGGGACTGCGTTGCAGAGAGGTGTAAAAAGGGGCCTGGCCTCATTACACCTCTCTGCAATCTAGCCCCCTGGCGCGTTTGCAGAGGGGGAACTAATTTCCCTTGCATACTGGAGGTCCCTGGGGGCCAACTAGCCCACCAGGAACCTCCAATATGCACCAGGGAGCTGTCTTGTAAAGAGGTGTAATGAGGCAACGCCCCTTTTTATACTTCGCTGCAACGCAGCTCCCTGGGGCGTTTGCAGAGGGAGAACTAATTCCCCTTGCATACTGGGGGTCCCTGGCAGCCAACTAGCCCCCCAGGAACCTCCAGTACATTTCCTGGTTTGAGTGTTGACAGACAGTTGACAGCCAATGACCATGCAGCTCGTGCTCGGGAAGGTACAGTACAGAGTACAGTACAAAATATGGCACAAAGTACCGTACAGAGTACGGTCCTTTATCTCTGGATATATCTATGATTTTACTTTTGATTTTCTCAGGAACTACTGAACGGATTTACACCATTTAACAAAAAGCTTGATCTGTGAACCGAACTCTATCTTTTTGCCACATTTGGTGTAATTCCGTTCAGCAGTTCGGGCTGTAGCCCTGGCTAAAGATCCTATGGAAAATTGCATGGGGAAAACACGTTTTGGGACCCCCCTTTTTTCTCGGCCCCTGCTTCACGAATCACCCCCAAACTTTCAGGGAAGGAGCGAAGCGGAGCGGAGCAGGCCATTTTCTTGGAGACATTCGCGAAGATTCGTCCACTATATATATATAGTGACCGTGTCTCTTGCTCAGTGAAGTTTGCCTGTGCGATGCACTCTTGTTCTGAGCGGTCTGTTTCTGCGGCTTGTTTGGAAAACGTTTCCCTGCGTTCTTGCCTCTGTCATGATGGGCGTAAGGGTACGACGTCCAGGTGGCATTTCAGTCCTCGAAGTCAGACTACCTCGGATGATTGGCACCAGCCGCGGTCGGCAGTAGGAGTTCCTGCAGGGCGGTGATGTGGGGAGGGGGAGGGGCAGGGTGGGGGGTAGTAATATATGGATTACGGAATTTAACAGGTAAGTAAACATATAAATAAATAAAACAAATGTCGTTGCACGAACTGCATCGCATTTGATCTTCACTAGCTTTTCGAGTGCATAGTACTGTTACTGTTTTGTTGCTAACTGTTATCCGCAAATCATGCAGTTTATCGTTAATATATTAACTTTATATTGTTACAATAGAAAGATAAAAATACAGGCATTGCTAATTATTAATTTCCAGTTTTCATTATGGCGTTGTACTATACCCACAAAATACACATAAACTCTCCTGACAGAAAAGTGCCACAAAGTACATTTGTTTTGGGTACAATGTGAAACGGGTCACAAACTATTCGCAATCTCATTCCCAAATATTGAACAACTAGTTCCTATTCTTAAAATCTTCATAAGAAACAGACAGGGCGCAATTACACTGCGCACTCTTTGAATGAAAAACACACACGTTCTCATTTCACTTTATATTTATACAGTGCACACTTAAATTGACACATTGTGTGAAGTGTTCACACTACTTGTAGTGCAAATGCACACCTGCCAATGTATGAATTTCTTTCGCCTTGTGTGAGGAGGAGGCGTGACCATCAAGGGGCAGGGCCTACTGCCGAGCACAGCCCGAGGCACTTTTAAATCCACAAACCTCCCCCCCACAAGAAGTGGCACCCCTCCCATGACCCCCACTTCCCTTACTTCCTCACTAGCCAAAAAAAAACAAGCATTTGCAATGCACTTGGTCTCGCCTTTACACGAGTTTTAGCTATTGGCATTATAAATGACAATGTCTTTTATTTATCTTTTAAAACCCAAAACATAAATAAAAGGCATTGTCATTTACAATGGCAATAGCTGAAACTCGCGTAAATGTGAGACCTAGTGCATTGCAAATGCTTGTTATATTGTGTATGCACACCAGCCAAAAGAGGTAAAGAGGGGCCCACCTCCAGAAGTCATTTTTCAGGTGTTGTAGAAGTGCAGGATAATTAGCTTTAAAAAGTTCAGGAAGTTTGGGTGTAATTCTTTTTTTTAAATATATTTTTATTAAACCTTCATGACAGGTTTACAGACATTTCCGATTCATTATAGTGATTGGTTTCTCTCATCAAGGTACAGTTTATAGATAATGATACAATAATTACATTAAGAAGTTACATCCCTGTCCACATTCCTGCGCATTTCTAACTCCACCACTGGAGATATACATATTTCACCTTTCTAGACATTCCATTTGGTCCATTTTCTATCCCACTTTTTCGGGCATCCTCGAGTTATAAAAACTTCTTTCTCCGCAATCATGCATCTGTCCAGTTCTTTCAACTATATCAATGCGGAAGGCGGTGCCACTCTGCCCCATCCCCTAGCCAGTTCCCTCTTTACCAGTGTGTACCCCAGCATCACTAGCTGTTCTTTGATTTTAGTTAGGTCAGTGGCTGCCCAGATGTTTAATAAGCTCAGTTGCAGTGTCAGGTCTACCGTCTTACCCATTGCAGACTGTATATGATTCATGACTCTCTCCCAAAAGTGATGTACCAGCGGGCACTCCCACAGTGCGTGATAGAAGGTAGTCGGCTGCAGGCAGCCCTTCAAACAAAGGTCATCCTGTTGTGTGCCTATTTTTGCGAGGGTTTCCCCGTCATATAAGACCGATGTAAAACCCTGAGTTGTATCAGTCTAAATCTAAGCGTGATGGCCGCCTCCCTAGGTGACATAAGGGCTGATATCCAATCCTCCTCGTCTATCGGTCCCAGGTCTCTCTCCCCTGCTTCATGAGCTTGCCAAAACTATCCGGTAGATTATTACTAAGTTTCTTGTATGTTAAGGATTTGGCTTTAGACTGCAGTGGCCCATCCAGTAAACGGTCTTCCAGAGGCGATGAGTCTAGAATGTCTTCATAGCTCGGAAAAGCAGCCTGAAGGGCATGTCTTATTTGCAGGTATCTGAATACCTCCCCCGGGGCCAACTTATCAATTCTTTTGAGTATCGCACCTTTTTTAACTAAATCATTCACCACTGAGATTCCTATTGTTTCCCATCTATCAAACCCTGGTTGATAACACAGCATGCCCAATTTTTGAGTGTACCACAATGGTGTCACCTTGGTGTGGGTGTTAGCCCAACCCAGTCACGAGTTCGCCTGGCGGCCAAATCTGTATCGTGTGTAGCATTGGACTGATGTATCTCCTTCCTCTAGTGCGGGAGTACAGGGTGCCCAGGTAGCCCGAGCGATTGGTCTGGGACCTATCCAGGGCATAGGCCGGGTCAGTCAGTGGGAAATATAACCAATGATTCCCAGTCACCAGCAGTGAAGTCCAGTAATACAGCCTGAGGTCCGGCAATGCTATCCCTCTGTCATACCACCCTTTCGTTAGTTTCCTCAATGCCACTATGGGGGCCCTGCCGTCCCACAGCAGCGTTCATAGCTCCCCCTCTACTGCTGCAAAGTAAGTGTCTGGGATTCGGTGTGGGCAGTTCTGAAGAATATACAAAAATCGCGTGAGCGCCAGCATTTTGAAAAGAGCAGCACGGCCCACCAGAGATAGAGGCAGAGAACTCCAATGCTTCACATCTGCTCGCAGCCTGGCCAATGGAGTTGCTAAATTACGACTATGAAAAAGAGTTGGGCCCGGTGTTACAAAGACTCCTAGATATTTAAATCCTTCTTCAGCGACTTCTAGTTTGCAATCTTTGGGGAGACGGGGAGTTTGTCCCCTAAGCATAAACAGCACAGGTTTACACCAGTTAATGGCACTACCTGAGTATCTCCCGAAGTTAGTAAAGATATTTAAAACAGCGTGTATGGATTTATATGGGAGGCAAGACACAGTAATATGTCATCAGCATATAGGGATATTCTGTACTCATGGACCGCCATCCATCGCAAGCCACACACCATCACATCTCGACAGATCCAGGCCTCCAAGGGCTCCAGCATAAGGGAAAACAGCAGTGGGGACAGCGGACATCCCTGTCTAGTGCCTCTTCTCAGTGTGAACGCCCAGGATGTATAGTTATTAACTCTCACCTATTCCTGTATGTCAGTGTATAACAGTTTCACCCACCCTATAAATTTAGGGTCCAGTCCGACTCTAGTAAGGACTTCAAATGCCATGGAGGCATCTAAGGACAATATAACTGCGCCTTCTGCCATAAATTCCCTTTGTGCCATCACATTATGGAGTCAGCGTATATTAAGAGCCGTATTCCTTCCTGACATTAAACCAGACTGATCTGGGTGCACCAAGGAGGAGATCATTGTCCCAAGTCGTGTAGCAAGAACCTTCACCAAAATCTTTGCCTCCACATTAATCAACGATATAGGCCTGTATGAGCCACAGTTATCCACTGGTTGGCTAGCCTTGTTAATAACAACAATACTAGCTATTCGTTGGTCTGCCGGCAGGTGCCCTCTCTCAAAACATTCCTCGTACATAGCCCGTAAGTGCGGGACCACTTGAGAGGACACAACTTTGAGGAACTCAATGGGGGTACCATTCGGCCCCATCGATTTCCCAGACTTAATTTGACCGATGGCTTTCTGGATCTCTCCATTCATTAAGTCCTTGTCTAGTGCATCTCTATCTAGTTCCGAGAGTGTCGGCACGTCACAATCTAGTAGGAGCTGACGTGAGTCTTCTGCCGTGTATGTGGTGGAAGGAGAATCTATTCTTTCGAGGTGATCTGCGAATGCCTCTGCGATATCTTTGGGATGATTGAGTACCTCCCCATCAGGCAGCGTTAGTCGAGGCACCTACCTTGTACCCTGTTCCCGCCTCTCTAACCACGCTAGGGTTATCCCTGCTCTGCCCCCCAATTCATATAGCCTATGTTGGGTGGCACGATATTTAGCCATCATATGTTTGCGAGCCTTGAGTCTATACTCATCTTGTTTCAAAGTCAATCTATGTTGTGTAGAGCTGGTGGGATTGTTCGCACGATCTGCCTCGAGCCCCCGGAGCTCTTCCTCTATCTGGAGCAATATTCCAAAGTTCCCGCCTCACATCTGAGAGCCCCATTGCTGTGGTAAATTCCACCTTAAGGTCATTCGGTCTAGCCCCCGGCCTCTGTGGGTGCCTATCAATCGTATCATTCATAGTCATATTGTAATCTCCACCCATAATCAAAGTACCATAAGGGAGTCCGGTCAGTACTTTGCCAAGGTCTGCCAAGGCCACCTTACCCAATGCTGGTGGCAGGTAGAGAGAGATGACATTGAGTGTCCTTCCCTCCCACTGGGCTTCTGCCACAGCGAATCGTCCCATGGGGTCTGCCCGCATCTTGTGTACAATGAGGGATGTGCCTTTCTTCACCAGGATACCCCTGGAACCAGTGGTGTAGTCAGCATGAACTAGAAGCTTGTATCTCCATCTATTGAGGGCCTTGCTTTTGTTCCACACCAGGTGTGTTTCTTGCAGCAGCACAAGGTCCGGGGAGCGCCTCTTCAGATATTGTTGGACAATTCCCCTTTTTATCTTGTCCTCCATCCCGTTTATGCTCTAAGACAGAACAGAGAGCGCTAGTTCCTTGTCAACCCCCATCCTATAACATGGTAATATCTACAATACAGTAGTTCAGTAATAAGGAAAACATGTCATGGCGTACTAATAGATCGAGAGCAACCCCTCAATAGGTGTGTCTGTCGCTTCCATAACCAGCAAGAAAATAATCACATAACAAAATAATACATCTACAATTTAATTCATCGCAGAAACACCACCCCTCCTCCCGGACCCCCACTCCCTGCCCCCCTGCCCGTGGATTTAAAACTACCCACTCCCAAACATGGCAGAGTGCCTCTCTCCCTCCCTGAAATGCTGAAAAAGCTTGGGCGTATGCAGTGCCCATCCCCGCTATTATCATGTTACATTTTGCCCATTACTATACATCCTGAGTTCATTTCAGCTACAGTCCCGAGTTGACCCATCTCACAAAGACTCATATTTAGTAAGCAGGCCTCCCCCCCTCCGTCAATCTGCCCCATGCATGTTATAATCTAAGGAGCCTTGCCTTGTTCCCCCTTACTTGCCCTCCTGTGGTCTGCTTGCTATCTTAATGTTCATCGGGGTCTATTCCAGCTCCTCCGTCTTGTCCCCTCGATCCGCCGATCTACCACCTGATGCTTCCGTCAAAGTACCTCTCTGCTGTCCGGGCTTGCCTCCTCGATCTCTTCTTTGGCTCCTCCCTCTTTGCCATCCCTCCATCTAGTCCCAGGCTTCCTCTGGTGATGTAAAGAACCATACTTTGATGTCTGATTCCAGTCTTAGCTTCGCCAGGAATAACATTGCATATTTTATTTCACAATCACAAAGCTCCTTTTTCACTGCTTGGAAACTACGGCGCTGTACCTGAACTCTAGCCGTGAACTCCGGGAATAATGTAATTTCACTATTGTCAAATTTTAACTGGGGCTTGGACCTCGCCGTCTGGAGTATGATGTCTCTGTCTCGATAATTAAAGACCTGGGCAATGAGGGGTCTACATGGGGGCCCGGGTTTCGGCCTACCTCCCAGTACTCTATGAGCTCTCTCGATCGAGAAGTAGCTGGACAAGGTCACGGGCTGTCGGTGTGTAGTTATTAATTCCATCATATATAGATCGGCAGCTTGCCCCTCAGACCTTTCTGGAACCTCCAAAATACGTATGTTGTTGCGACGTGCACGTCCTTCATAATCATCTAGCTGCTGTGCCATTCGCTCCTGCCGTTTCTGCAAACCCTCCACCTGTGTTTGGAGCTGGGAGGTATCCGTTTGTAGTGCGGTAGTGACAATTTTGAGTTCCTTCACCCTCTCGTCCATTTTGCGAAAGTCTGCCCTGATGAAGGACACTTCCACTGTGACCCTAGTCCAGCGAGGTACGCACCCCATTGATGGCCGCCATTACATCATGCAGCGACGGCTCCGATCCCTGCTTGGGGGTAGTCTGTGCTTTATCCTTCTCCATTTGGCGTGCCGCACTGTCTTCTCCTGCTTTATTCCAGGCAAATTTGGCCAGTTTGTTCTGGGCATTTGCCTTAGGTCCTCTGCCTGTTGCCATATGTGTATTATTTCTTTTCGGGGATCTCTGAAAAAGTCCGGGACTGTCCTGAGTATTACCCGCCGCCTGCTCAGCGAGTGTAGTTATCTCACCGTCGGCCTGTCGGGGTTCCCTCAGGACTGCCTCTCCGATGTTTCCGGTACAGAACCTTGTTTTTTCTTCGGTGGACTTTCACTGAGCGCAGCCTCCATTCACCAAGCGAAGGCCCCGGGGTGTTCCCTGATGTTGCCAGTTGCGACCGCTTCACTGGTGTGCCAAGTTGCGGGTATCCGTTGCTGCTCCCACCACTGTGATTGCACCTCCCGCCGACTTGGATAAGGATGGGTCACCCTATCCTTTGAGGAAGGATGTCGCCTCCGATGAGGGCAGGGGGGGCGAAGCAAAAACACTACCAAGTGTCAATACAGGCGCTGTTACATATGAAGGGCTGGTTATCTCACCTCTGCTCCCCCGGCGCCCCTTAATCAGTCAGCGCCTTGTGCTTGTAGTGAGGGTCCTTGCAGCCAAAATCAGCCTGTATTAGCTCCAAAACACCGCATTTTTGCTATTTTTCCCCTTCAGAGGTGAGTGCACACTGGGGTAGTCACTGCAAATCCCCACACCTTACGTTGTGGCCTCTTCTCACACCCAGGTGGTTCATAGAAGCAAGCCTCTGGTAGTCTACATGTCCAGGCCACCCGGTCTCCAATTAGGGGAGGGCCATGTATCCTCCGTGTAGTCCGCTGTGTTCGTGCCAACTTCTCCCAGTGACATCCGATCCCTCCTCTCCTTTATGTCGGACTCCGTGCAGTCAATATCACTATGGGCCTCACCGGTTCTCCAGATCCGAGGCTATATTTTCAGGAGCCGCTGCTGCACACCCCCGGCCCTCTCTCAACATAGAGGCTGCCGAACGCTAGGCATCATTCACCTGCACTGGGCCAGCTGACACAGTTCACTCTGCCTCCACTCAGCCCGAGGGGGGCTCCAATACATCCGAGCAAGCCTATCCTCCCCGGCCTTCGGCTTCGCACTCCGCCTTGCTGCGGGGTGAATCGAGCCGTTCCCAGGCCTAGCTAGGCCACCAAGCCGGAGCCTCAATTTGGGGTCGTGGCCGCGGGACCCTCACCGTGCCGGCCTACGACCACCTCAGTTGTGCTGCCCACCTTCCACACTTTGTTGTACCGGCTCGATATAGCGTCCCTTCGCCCCGGCAGGCTCGCTCACCGCCCTTTTGCTGGTCACTGCAGAGTATCAGGATCACCTCTCACACTGAGCTCCGGTCTCTAGCTCCAAACCTCAGGACGCCGCCATGTCGGATCCGCCTTCCCTTTCGTCAGGCTGAAAGATTCCTTGCCTGGGCTCCGCTGTCTCTGCACCACATGTAGGAGACGTGTTTAAGCATGGTTGTAGCCGGTTTATTTCATTAGATGGCACAAGATATCGCAGGATTCTATGCGGGGATGGAGGATCAGACTTAGGTTGCATCCATACTCTTCGGCTGCTAGCCACCCATCGGGTGTAATTTTAATGCCTAGTTATGTAATCTGTCTCCTTGCCCATCGAAAGGGGTGCCCTTTGAAATCTGCTCCTCTTCATCTTTCGGTACGTTCAAGCTGAGAAGGAACGATTTAGTCTCATTTACACAAAAGGCTGATACAAATTCCAAATTTTGGAACTCTTCACGTAAGGCTCTTACAGCCTGATTCATGAAGCAAAATTGCACTCGCAAAGGGCAAGATTCTCAGAATCTTGCCTTTTGCGAGTGCAATTTTGGCATTTGGGATTCACAATCCCAAATGCAAAAATCGCTAATGAGGAATTAGCAAATATGCGAGGATTAGCATTTAAGGAATCTCTATTAGAGATTCCTTAAATGCTATTCATGACACTTGCAAAAATTGCGATTTAGCAAAATTGGGCCGCTATTTACCGAGAGGTCAGACCTCTCGGTAAATAGCAAAAACATAGAAAAATGCTTTTAAAAGCATTTTTCTAAGTTGCATGTTGCACACACACATGTCCTTTGGACATGTGTGTGCGCAACACCTGTTCAAATGTGCATTTTAGGGGTGCTACAGGGTGTCCTTTGGACACCCCTGGCACCCTTAAAATCGCTATCTGATTTGCGAGTAGCAAATTGCTACTCGCAAATAAAGGATACTCCCCATTCATTCCTATGGGCCTTTTGGCCCATAGGAATGAATGGGGAGTTATTCCTTTTTTTGCGAGTAGCAAATTGCTACTCGCAAATAGAGAACATGTAGGAATCGCTATTGATTTAGCAATTCCTACATGAATGCCGTTTTGCGTGTCCTCAATAGCGAGTCGCTATGATTCGCTATTAGGGCCACGCAAAACGGCCCGTACATGAATCAGGCTGCTAATGTGTTCAAGGGATCCGAAATGATCATCAGAACATCGTCGTAAAAGAGAGAGATCTTGTGTTCCTCTCCTTCAAAATGGAACGGTGGCGACCTGTTGGGGTGTCATCAAGACCCTGAAAAGGATTGTACACTATCTGTCCCCACAGGCGCGGAAACAGGTGGTGATTGCCCTTGTTGGCTCAAGGCTCGACTACTGTAACGCAGTGTACGCCGGGGCCAACAAGGGCTTGCTCCAGCGTCTACAGGTCATACAGAACGCGGCAGCGCGGTTTGCTCTCGCTTTGCCCTGGTTATCTTCTATGACCCTAGCGAGGAAGAACCTCCACTGGCTTCCCATCCCGTCAAGGGTCATTTTCAAACTCCTTTGCCTTACCTATAAGGCTCTAACTGCAGGCTCGGCTGATGCCCTTGGTTCATTACTTATTAGATATGTTCCGAGTAGATGTTTACGTTCCAGCGAGCAACACCAACTGGTAATCCCCAGAGCCAAGAAGGCCAGATGGGGGTCCAAAGCTTTTTCCATATTGGCACCTCTTACTTGGAACTCACTCCCCCTCGAAATCAAACGACTTCCTTCCCTTGACCTCTTTAGGAAGTCATTGAAGACCTGGCTCTTTATTGAGGCATACCAGTAGGTTCTGTTTCTGTCTGCTATCAGCTTTATATTTTGGTTTAGGCGCCTTGACGCCCACTGGGCATAGCTGCGCGTTACAAATAATATTTCATTCATTCATTCATGCCTTTTTTTCTTCTCCTTTGTATATGTAAAGTGCTCTGATACCCACGGGTCTAGCTAGCGCTATATAAAATGTTCTAAATAGAAAATAAAATAAAAATAAGGATTCCGTACTAAGAGCAAATAGCAGCGGTGAAGGGGGGCATCCCTGCCGAGTCCCTCTCTCGAGGCGGAAGATCTTATAGCTCACTCCATTGACCAGGACTCTGGCACATGGCCGTATATAGTTAGCTTGAACCATAGCCACAAAACGTTCAGAGAAGCCAAACTTTTGTAAGGTAAGAGATAGGAAGGGTCAGTCCACCTGGTCAAAAGCTGTCTCTACGTCTAGCACCAAAAGAGTAGCTGGTATTGATTTTTAGTCACCTTTTCAACCAGGTGGACCACCCTCCTCGTTATCATGTGTCTGCCTACCTGAAATGAAGCCAGATTGATCCGGGGGAATGAAGTCTGGGAGATGGTTATCTAACCGGAATACTTTGATCTTTGTTTATAGTTTATCATCTAGGTTGAGAAGTGCTATCGGAGGATAACATTCACACATCTGCAGATCCTTCCCTGGTTTCGATCATGGACTCATTCGTAGAGGTGGACACTCCTCCCCCTTTGGTCATGTAATTAACTCGGGGCCCTAGGTGAGGGAGTAGTTCCAAACGTAAGGTCTTATAGAACTGGGCTGTCAGACCATCTGGTCCTGGGAATTTGTGAAGTTTCAACCCCTTTATCGCCTCCAGAATTGCTTCTCCCGTAATGGGTCCTCCCAGCTGTTTGTTTTGAGCTTGGGTCACTTGTGGGAGATCAACCCCTTCCAGGTAATCAAGTTGAGCCATTTCGTTAGGGGGCTCTTTCATGTAGAGCTGTTTGTAAAAGCAGCCAAACACCTGAGCTTTTTCAGAATCTGTAATAACTCTGTCTCCCGTACTGGAGAGTATCCCTCCAAAGTATTCTTTCTCTCATTTGAGCCTCAGTTGCCTGGCCAGATGTGATCACATGTTGTTCCCTTGTGTGTATGTTTGAGTTTCAACAGTGTGAGCTCGACCCTTTTGCTATAAATGGCATTGAGCTTTGCTCTGAGTGCTGTTACTTTCCTTCTCTAATGCTAGTGTTGAGGTTTCCTTACAAAGATATGATCTAGATGGGTATATGTACGGTGATAGTGCAAGAAAAATGTATAATCTCTTCCTGTAGGGTGGAGGGATCGCCGTGTGTCCACCAGGCCCAGATCTTTAAACTCCGTTTTTAATTATTTTTAGAAGTTACCAGCATGGGCCATATGGTTGTGCGTGATATCTTCCCTTGGGTTCCAAGTCAAATTAAAATCTCCCATCACCACTATATCTCCTTCTGCAAATCCTCCAAGCATTGCTAGTGTGGAATTTAAAAACTACCATTGATTACTATTGGGTGCGTATAGAGAGGCAAAAGTGCACTTTCTTCCCTGGATTCATACCGTGTCCATAATTAATCTGCCCTCCCTGTCAGACTGGTATACTGTAAGCTGAATTCGCAGTGAGGAGTGAAAGAGCAGGGCAACCCCATTGTGTTTCGTCATCGCCGACCACTGATAAATAACCGGATATGCTCTGTGGCGCAGTCTATGATTGTCGGACTGCTTCAGATGTGTCTCTTGTAAAGCTACTATGTCATGTCTTTGGTCCAATAGGTTCTTCCAAAACGTATGTCTCTTAGCTGGGGAGTTAAGAGGCTTAACGTTCCATGTTAATGGGGTTACTACCATTGAGACTTAACTACCTGCTGCACTGCCCCCAGCTTCTTCTCGAAAAATCTTAGATAACCATGTGGCTCCTCCCTCTCTCCTCCGGTCTGTAGTGGGTCGACCTTTCCCCAATGGTCCTGCATCTGTTGACATTGTTTTGTTGGCCCTGTACCTTCTCGGTTAGAAGAAAAGAAAGAATGGTGTAAAGAAATAAAGCCACAATTAGTTCGAACTTGTGAACTGTAACTAGATAACACTGCTCTCACAAGTAAGAAGAGCATCTATTGGGGCGGATAGGTCAAAATCAGCTTGCATAAGGGGCAAATGCTTACCCATATTAAATCCCTATCAGAAACCTCTAGCAATACAACAAAAGTGGTCCTAGGAGTTTCCCTCCGTATATATGTGGAGTGGTGTGGCTCACTGGTTAGAGGCGGCAGACCCGGAAGCAGAAGTCGGCCCGGGACCAGGGTTCGAATCCCGACGCGGCAGGGTCGTGGACCAGGGTCAGCGGACTTGATAATTCTCGCCTCGGTGCCTACTCTAACCAGGGGTCCCACTCGGCAACTCTGGGCATTAGCTTGCCTAATCTCCACAACGGCCCCATCAACGCCGGGGATGTCTGGCTCCACCTTGGGGATTTCCCAGCAGGGACCATCCCACAGGGAAAGCCAGGACGGGTTCCCCAGCGGTATACAGCGTCAGGACACCGGCTGGCAACAGTGCGCTTTACAAGTATACACATTACATTACATTACATTATATCTCTTTTGTGCAATGAGTAATTAACCATATGTAGGAGCGGTCTTTCTGAGTGAGCATCTATGGGTCTCAAGAAGACCATTCCAAATCAAGTTCTCCTTCATATTGCTTCAATCATCAGCTTCAATCATCTATTGCCCCCGTGGCCCTTGAACTGGCTAATCTGTCACTGAAATCAGCCTCTGTTCCTTGAGCATGGAAGCATGCAAAAATCATTCCACTATTAAAGAAGCCTTCACTTGATCCGGACGATCCTGGTAACTATCGCCCCATATCCCAACTACCTTTTTATGGCGAAGGTGGTGGAGGCACATGTAAATTCCATCCTGTCTAGATATATAGACGAGCACAACATCTTTGACCCTTGCCAGCATGGGTTTCGCCCCCCCCCCGCAGCACTGAATCTGCCCTTCTCGCTGTTACAGAGACTATTCGAAGTCGGTTGGATGAAGGCGACTCTGCGGCCTTGGTCCTGTTGGATCTAAGCGCCGCTTTTGACACGGTGTCCCATGCGATCCTTCTCCAACGTCTCTGGACAATTGGAGTCAGAGATGAGGCTCTGGACTGGATTCGATCCTTCCTGGCTGGGCGATCGTTCCAAGTATCTGTGCCACCTTTCCATTCTCAGGTTCACGCCCTGTGTAGAGGGGTACCTCAAGGCTCTATCCTGAGCCCACTCTTATTCAATCTGTATGTGGGACCCTTAGCGGTGGTGGCCTGAGGCAGGGGGCTGTCCTTGTTGTCGTATGCAGACGAAACCCAGCTGGTGATTGCTTTTTCCAAAAAAAGCAGCGCCAATCTGGAGACCTTCAAAGAAAATCTGGCTATTATCTTGGACTGAATGAAGGCTAATTGCCTCCAACTAAATGCCAGCAAGTCTGAGATTCTTCTATATGGGAAGGACCAGGAGCTCTGGTCTGAGCAGTGGTGGCCCGAACATCTGAAACCTGTCCCGTTACCGAAGGAGTCGGTAAAGAACCTGGGCGTTTGGTTCGACTCCGGATTAACATTTGAGAAGCAGACAAGAGCTGTTGCTGCTGTTTGTTTTGGGCTCCTGAGAGGACTGAGGCCTTTGCTTGGTCTCTTTCTGCCTAGAGTACGCCAAACCATCATGCAAGCCTCCATTCTTGCGAGGCTTGACTACGGCAATGTTTTATATCTAGGTGCTAATAAGGCAAGTATCAAACGCCTGCAGAGGGTCCAAAACGCGGTAGCATGCATGCTATTGGCACTCCCAAGATCTCAATCAGTTGCACGACTGCTTTTGAAACTGAATTGGCTGCCAATCAAAGCCCGTATTCAGTTTAAAGTGCTGTGTACTGCGTACAAAATCTTTAGACATCAAGCTCCCATTGGACTATCAGGCCTGCTGAAGCCTTACTTGCAGAAGCGTTGTGCGATCCGCACACTACAATTTGGTTTGTGTCCCTTGAGTGAGGAAAGCAAGGGCTGGGGGTCGCTCGTTTGGCTTTATGGCGGCCAAACTTTGAAATTCTCTCCCAGTTATCATTCGAGCCATCCCCAATCTTCTGACATTTCGGAAATCGCTAAAAACATGGTTGCTCCCCACTCTTTAATACTCTTTAATGTGCTGTACTTGTAAGTCTCCCTGTTTCTCTCTGCCGGTTTCTGGTTGCGCTGGGACGCCTCGTCGCTGAGACAGCCATGCGCATTACAAATCCTGTATAAATATTGCGTGCCCATCAAAGCAAAGGTAATACTCCACAGCTTTCACACATGCATCAATGTTTTTGCTGTTGGCGCAGGCGTCTCTGGGTGCAACAGTCGTCTGGTTCGGATGTTGCCATCTCCCTGTTTAGGTCCTCTCCCTCTTCTCCTCCTTATTCCTGGGTCTCCGGTATTGATATATTCAGGTTACTTGCTGCTTCCCTAAGTGTATTTGCGTGGTGAGATTTATCCTTTATCGTGAACGCAATGCCAAATGAATATGGACATCGATATTTTATCGAATCTTTCCTCAGTTTGTCTGTGATGGGGCGAAATTACTGTCGATGGGCTAGTGTGGCAGGGGCTAGATCTCGAAACAGTGCACACGTCTAACCTTGATACGCCATATCCCGCTTGTCTGGCTGTCTGTAGAATTGCTTCTTTCACTTTGAAGGAGTGCAATTTTATTAGGACATCTCTTGGCCTCTTGTTTCCTCCAGGATTAAGTGAGCCCACTCTATGTATTCCGTCTATTTTGACTTTGGGTCCTGTTGGACCTAGTAGCTCTGAACATAGAACCATTTTAAAGGCCTCCAGGTCCGTTCCTTCTCCTCCCTACTCCAAATTATGAACGCAAATGTTCTCTCTTCGGGATCGGTTCTCTAGGTCTTCCGATTTAGAAGTGCTGTCTGAAGTTGCATCTGGAAGTGTTTTGCCGTGTTTCTACCTTGCGAGACGTATTCTAGGTCTTGCATTGTAGTTTCAAGGTCCATAGTACGGGAACCCACAGAGTCTACATCCTGTTGGAGGTAAGTTTGCTTTGCTATCCGACCCGATTCTGGAGTAACCAGGCATTGCGCCGTGACTAAATAGATTTAACCGTTTACTTTCATGACCACGCTAAAAGCAGGAACTATAAAAATATATCAATATCGCCCTGAAGAAGCCCCAGGCCTGCTGGCCGCTCAGGGGTGAAACACGTGTTGGCTGTTCACTTGATGTGCCAATAAATACGCTCTGCGCTAACTAATGTGATTTTACTGGAATTATTCCAAAGAAGGAACATTTAAATTTCCTAGCCCCAGCCCAACCTTTCTATTCTCTATCTAAACAAGGGGGTAAGGGGTGTCCCCCTGCTGAGGGCTGGAGCACAAACTGATTGGAAGCTCATTGAACTGGCTAGTAAGGGCTTGTGATCTTGTTACCCCTTTAACTTGTGCAACTTCTCCTCAATCACACCTGGCACCAGCCGCTCATTGGCCCCCGCGCCGCATCTCGCTGCATCCACCTCAAGCCCGCTAATTATTGGGGCTTTCGTGGGTCCGACGTGAGGCCGCCCCTGGACCGCTGTGGTCGAGACACTCCAAAAAGTGTGCTACATGGTCCGAATACATCACATTTGCCACCTTTACAGTGGAGCCCTCATGGATTATGTCCGTTCGGCCATCTTGGCTCGCCATGCCCCTTCATTTCTTAATATTATTTTTATAATTATTATTATGAGCTATATAAATATGCAGGATTGTCGAATTACATTTTAGTGTGCTAAATGAAGAGAGTGTGCCCGCATTTTATTTCTTGCACAGCAGACACCTATAATTTGGGATGTTGTTGTACCTTGAAAATGATTCGTACTGGAGAAGAAGGAACACACTGTTTAAGAACATGGCCCTGGATATCAGGCTGTACTGGAATACCACAGTTCAGACATCCAAGGCTCAACAGATGAGCACACACAGCACCAAAACACTAGCAGACCTAAACACAGACAGCTACACAGACACGCGCCGATTTGGATACAATTATACCCCCATATACCTAGTTTAAGAGTTACACAATGGACCCCACAACCAAACACACACAGTCATTGGCAAACACATGCAGACATAGACCCACACTCACTCAGACACACACAGACACGTACACACACACACAGACCATGCCCACACACAGTTACAGATATTCACAATACACACAAAAAACCCTCACGCATACAGAATGCTCAGGTGTGGAGTAATCACACCAGACACAAATAACTAATCATGACTTGTTCCCCTTGAAAAGGAAAAGGTGCAAACATGAAACCGACATCAGCTTGTGCCACAGCTCAGGGAATGTAACCAAACTCTTGCTCATTCAGTGCTGCATGTTTTCACCCAGCAGGGAGAGGCTTTCTCAAGACGGTGACAAGTCCGTACCGACCACACCACATTCACACCACAGCCTTCTGGTGCATGTATGCGGAGGCCCTTTGAGGAAAATACACTTTACGTATTTCAAACAAATTCACACAAATAAATACAAACTGTGATCTCATTCAAAATGCACCACGCATTGGAAAACATCCACAGGTACAGGGCTACGTTAGAAACAAAGCAGTTGGATTTCATTCCACGAGTTTATGAAAAGGTAGTTCAAAGCTGGCACCCAATAGTCTCCTTTATTTGAAGAAACACATTTTCTGAAGCCCTATTGAAAAGTGTATATTTCTTCTAAATGAGAGCTCATCATTGGCTGTTTTTGATATTTTGAAGAATTGATTTTGGGAATGATGTTTTGCAAATTTTTTGTAATTTTTTGCATTATTTATTGCAACTTTTGCATTCAATACTTCACGTGCAATAATTATACGTGTGCATGTCTTCATGAGTGAGCGGCTATGGGAACTAATACGTTTATCAATATGCACCTGTGTTCATAAGCATGTTTCCGAGTTTTTTGAGTGTATGTATGAGTGGCGTGTGAATATCGGAATGTGTGAGCCTGCATGTTTCAGTCTATAAGTTGTGTGTGGGGGCCTTTTTCCATATATATCAGTTTGGGTGATTAAATGTGCATGTGTGTATATGTGCACGCGTGTTTAACTGCGTCCGTAAAGTTGGTGGAGGTCAGTTAGAAACAATATAAAATAAGAGGTGGGTTAGAACCACCCGGGAGCAGGAAGAGAGTGGAGAGGATGGGGTGGGTTTAAACACAACAGCAGGGTGGGTTGAAAACACTGGCGGAGGGTTAACGAAACAGACTGCAGGGACATGCACTCTCTACGAGTGCAGGGCTAACATTTTAAAAAGAGTACCTGTGGCCAATAATCAAGTAAAATCCTATATATGAACACCTCCCACTCAACCTTTATTTATCGAGCTGCGAGTGATTAAAAATGTAAAGGGCAGGCATTGAACAGCGTAATTTTGTTTCCACCTATACATGTCACAAATACATAACATTAATGTGCACTTAGCACATGTTTTCTGAGTCACAATGATATTAATATAAAGTGTTGTACTTGACATCATTATTGAAGTGCATTTACGGTAGAATTAGAGAATGAATATACATTGGGTGCATTTATTCATTAAATAATATTCACTGTTTAGATGATTAAACCATCCTCACACTTTAAAATTGTAGTTACTTTAGAAACAACAATGGATTCATGAAATGTGTGTACTAATTTTTCACCTTTGCATTTGAATGTAGTTCTTAGTCACATTTAAAGAGGTATATTCAAAGTTATTTCACCGTTATAAACTTTAATGTGACTCTAATGTATTGACAGTTTATTCATTTGTGTTTGAATGTGCTTACGTAGATTAAATGTTCACAACTGATTTATTACTTTAAAGTTGTCCTATCAAGGGCTCTATTTCTTCTGCATAAAATGCTGTTTTCCATTTTTGTTTGCATGTCTTTTCTTTGCAGGTACGTTCACATGGTTTGTTGGTTTGAGAATAGATACAACAATGTATTAGCGATAGAGAGAGCCTGAGAAGAAGACGTTGACAACAAACATGGAGAGCCGGAGCATTAACAGAAAGTCTCCATTTATTAATGTTGCAAAGGCTTTTAGTTGATCATGGTCAATAATGTTTCCATGTCTCGCCTGGAAGAAATTGCCCATGTTCCAGCTTACAACATGAGAATACAAGGACAATAGAACCCCTGATGATGTAAACAGAGGGGTGTCACCTGAGAGATTCTGGTGGAAAAAACTAGTGCTCACCCTGCCTGATGTTACGTCACTTTTCCTGCGGACTTTGAGAGGTTTAGACCTCTATGGTTATTCCCTATGACTCTTGCTGAGTGTGCCCTAGGCAAACACTTCTTCTTCTGACCCACAAAGACTCTGACAGAGCTTCTGCTATACTAACACCTTCCTATATTTTTCCGTACTTTCCCTCATTTCCCTATTTTTGTGCATGTCCCTGTTTTTTGAGATCCTGTTAGATGATCTTAGACTTTACTGATGTATAGACGAAAGAAGCAGAAACTTTTCTCTGAGCACCATATTCCGTTACTGAGCTTTTGTACTGCTGTGACTGAACTTCGTGTCTGCCTTCAATTGGTATGTCTAACCTACTTTAGGATGTTGAGTTTCTCAGTTGTTATTCTGTATTTTTATAGCTGTTAGATGTGAGTCCAACCACTCACCTGATATCCAGGGCTCTTCTGCAGGGACAATGACATTCCTTCGGCCCTCCCAGAACACCTCTCAGCGCTACTTAAATAAAGAAAAACCCTGACAGGTGTTCCAAGGGGGACGGGGATTTAGACAATAGAAAAAGAAGAGAAAGACACAGCTACTTTCTGCCACCTGGACCAGCCAGGATACGAGTTCTGGGAATGCTGGAGTAGCACTCGTCCTTACCTTAGAAACAAGAACCTGTGTTAGTGAACAGTTGTGACACATCAACCCATTAATAAAGCATGTACACTTTCTCCACACGCTTCAGGGAATCACTTTTGACATTGATGCTGTAAAGCACATGACAGGCTACCTGAGATGTCTCTTGTTAATGAGCAATCCCTCACCTCAGGAACAGGGGGTAGATACATGCAGAAGTAAGTATCAACTGGGTCTGCTTAAGACACAATGAAGGAAACATTACACTGCCATGTACATTTCTACAGAATGTATTAGCTTGCCTGCTCTCGGAAACACTCTCACCTTTCATGGGATTAGTACTTTTTGTCAACCTGGAGTGGGCATAGCACTGATAATTCTCATGCACATAAACGTTTCAGAGCAAATTACGAACCAAGGGGTATATTATCAACAACTAGCGATAATTTTTGTCTCTAACTTGTTTAGAGACAAAAATTATCGCCGCACATCGGCGATTTTTATCGCAGATAAACCTTGCTATTAGCAAGGTTTATCGCAAATGCGATAAAAAACGCCCGCAATGCATGAATATCGCTGAAAAGTCAGCGATATTCATGCATTATCGAGCAAATGCTCTTAGCCATGTTATCCACCTCCCATTGGATAACATGGCTAAGAACTGCTCAGGGCAGGTGTTAGCTTTTGGAGATATTCGCCCTTAGCGCAAATATCTCCAAAAGTTGGTAATAGGAGATAGCGATGTTAGCGACTGTTTCCAGTCGCTAACATCTTGGCACGCCCACTTTGCATATCATTAGTGATAAATATCACTGACATGCAAAGTGGGGCCCATGATGGTCGCTATCTCCTATTAGCTGTCGCTAACTGGTGTTAGCGACAGCTTGGTAATAGGGAGATAATTTTATCTCCGCTTTCTTGGCTTTTAAAGCCAAAAAAGCGGAGATAAAACCCCTTGATAATATACCCCCAAATGCCCAGTAGGCAATAGCCAAAGTCAAATGTCGGCAAAATCCAAATGTCCAGAAGAAAAGATGCTAGAGTCAAATGGCAGCACAATTATGCATAAATCAGTGACCAGGAAAATAGATACACTCCAATTAGTAGTGTAAATGTTGACAGTCGGAAGCCCAAAACACACCGTGCACACGAAGTTGTAGCGAAGAACTGTTGACTTTGCTTTTGTACTGAAGTCCTGCCTTGGGGCATGCAGAGATGGAGCCGGGTCGAAGGAACGCTCCCAATGTTCAGGGAAACACCGGACAACTCCCCGACTTGGCAGGTGGCTCCACGAAGAAGGAATTCCCAGACGCGGTCCAAAAGACGCGACGAAGAACGAAAGCTAAGTGCCGCATGCCGGGGGGGAGTGGCTATTTATAGCCAATATCAGGGCGTTACCGGGGTCATTGTAGCAAATTGCCTGGTAAAGTTATCTTCTTACGTAACCGGCCGCTGTCATGCTCCCGGCCTTGTGCGTTTCCATGGAGATCAGGAAAAAAAAGCTGATGCGCATCTTCCAGGCGTGCATCATTTTTTTCTTTTACATAAATTAAGCAGGGCAAATATACATATGCTGCTAATTGGGAACAATACGCTTTGACAGCAACAGTGTGGCAACAAACCTTGGAAGCTACAATTGTATCCCCCATAATGGCAAAACATTAAGGCAATTACCGCAATATGATTATATGAAGGCTTCGAGGATGTTGGCAAATTACACAAGTCATTGTAGAAACTGTTAAGTGTGCATTCTTGACAATAGCATGGTACTAAGATTTGCGTACATTAAACTGACTGCTAACTTGTAATAAATCTTTAACTATAGTCACTGATTCCTGGTCCTTATTGTGTAGCCAAATGGGTTACTCTGTTAACTGAAATTGATTGATTTAATGCTAACTCCCTTCATCTCTCAGGAGTTGATGAAACAGTCTATCGAAGGACAAATGGTAAGAGGGTTGGCCCAGAGTGCTGCACCAGGTGCAGGCATACACATGTGCTTGTTTGTAAAGGAAAATAAAATACCTGCAGAGTGAGTAGCCAGATGAAAGACACTAGCCAGTGCTCCACGCTATGGCAAAAGCAGAGCAGAAAAGAAGAAAGTGAAAGCAGATTACATGCTGGACGATGAGAAGCAAGTAAACTCGAGCAACATTGGAATGAACGAATGGTAAGTTCAGGTAAGTATTGGGTGAGTTCTAAGTCCCTTTTTGGATTTTTATCAAAATACAATAGACTTCACAAGCTGTGCAGGGGAAACCGAACAAAAGCGCTTTTACGGGGCTAGCTCTGGCTAGGTAATAGTGCTTTTTCTCAAACTTTACTTTTAGCCATGCTACAATGCCACACTGCTTCCCTATGTGTTGATAGCACTGGGAAGCCTCTTTGGAGGCAGCTGTGCACTTTAGAAATTCATTGTATTGCTGTACAACATGGCTAAAAGACATTGGCAAAGCAAATGGCTCTTGCATAGGAAAGACCTATTGGTTTTGCAAATGCTTGTTTACGCAGTTGCTGTGTGGTCAGCTTGAGTGTTTCAGCTGACTCATTCGTGCCAATATAAAGTCTGCTGATGCACACAGCCAAGTAGAATCTTTTGTCTTAGTGGGAAGTCCAGCGAGAATAATAATAGAGGAGCTCTATAAAACCGACCCTAAAAATATATGCTTGCCTTTCCATAATGTGAGGCATCTTTTAATGAGCTCTGCACTCACTCCACGACAAGCCAAGGAATTTAAAGAAAAGATGCGTCTGCGCCGCATTATCAAAGAAATCCGTTGTGCATATCGGCAAGAAATTATAGGTTTGTGTACTTCAAACCGAAAGTGTCTCTCATCCGCCAATCAAGGGATTTCAGGCCTGCAACCTAAATTGCAGTCCTTTTTCTAAAATGTGCATTTACTTGGAGAAACCATAAATGGAATTTCTCTGAAAACTCAAACTTCAATGAAAGTGTCAAAGGTCACGCAGTTAGTTAGTACTCACAAATACGTGTGCATATTTTTGTATTATATGGAATGAGCATCTACCCATGAGCAGTGTAGAAGGTATTAAACCGTGCAACTATACAACACCTGTATTCAAAATGTTCCCAATGGTATTTTTACAGCCTGTTGCTTCTCATCTTTAGTAAAACAAATTGATCAATACACTACTGCTGTATATGTGATAAAGTAGCCCCAGATGTACATTATCGGAAAAGTGACAGTCTAAAAGGACTTCTGAGACTATATAGAGGCGCTATCAATATCACTATATTTTATGAACATTTTTAGTCCTTCTAATACGTCACTGTGGCGCATCATCCGCCATGCTTCCTCTTCCGCTTGTTGCATAGTAGCTAAGTAAGCTGTGCAATGGTTCACACCTTCTGCCAAACATAGATTTTAAGCCAATAGCCCTATTTCTGATTCCAACGTTATTAAACATTTATAAGTCCAAATTGCAGCAACTTGTTGGGTAAAAAGCCAGACTGTATTAGTGTGACGTAGATGTCCTAAATAGCTGTGGAACAACTACAAAGCAAAAAATCACCCTAAGCAGAGAGTAAAGCCCGCTCATGGATAAAAAACATAAGGGCATGTTTACAACAGCACTGTGCCACAGGAATGTCACTTTTAACAATGTTCTTGTGGCGCAATGCCCTGCTCCATATTCAAAGCCACTTTGTAAATATGGTTCCCTTTCATGCAGGAGTCTGGGGCATTGCTGTGGGCGTTCCACTGCAACACCCAATGTTTTTTGACACTGACCCAGTTTTACAAGGAGGTGTAAATCTGAGGCAGCACTAAAAACAAACGCCATGCAAGAGCAGGCGTTAGAATGGCGAAACGAGGAGAAATGCTTTTATTTTGTTTTCGTTCTTTCTATGTGTGCATCATTCTTCAGCACACATAGAAAGAGCAAAACACCATTAAGGCTTGGTTGTGTTCAGGAAGGTGTCCCTTCCTACACATAAACAATCATTAAATAATGACGATTGGCTGCTTCTATGTGTGTTGCATTCTGCAGAACACATAGAAGTAACAAATAGCCATTATGGATTGTTTATGTGCAGGAAGGGACACCTTCCTGCCCATGAAAAATAATTCCTGGGAACGCAGGCCCCCTTGCATTGTAATGCAAGGGTGCCTGCATTGGCACTGGGCAGCTAATATTAGCGCCAGTGCTAGGGAAAACACAGGGGTGTGTCATATTGTAGAAAATACGGCACATCCCTGCTTTTTGAAAATGTCAGAGTGAGGCACTGCAAAACTTGGTGTAGCACTACGCTCCAACATTTTGTTGTAAATATGCACCTAGATTGCAAGACTATTAAAACGTCTTGTAAATTATCCGTTCTGTGAGGCAGGGCTGTGACACTGGTGTTTCATTGGAGCAAGTGTCCATGCTGACAGGTAGAGTTACTGTTATGTAAATGAAGGCAGCAGACCTTTGTATCCCCTTCCCTCAGATGCTACCATCAGGGCCGGATTGGCCGTAGTGGGCACCGGGCAATCCCCCGGTTTGGGGCCCCTGGGGGCTCTTTTTGTTACAGGGCTGCAAAATCGACCGAAAACCGGCCCTGGCAAAGAGCTTGGCGGCATCCACAACCCTGGGGTGGGGAGGAGGGGGGGGGGAGCAGATGACGATCGGTCGACCGAGCATTTTGCCAGGGCCGATTTTGGTTCCCAGTCCGGCCCTGGCTACCATGGATGGTGCACTGCCACGGAGCATCACGCTCTGTGTACCAGAAGATGCAGGATGTTGTATTTTCTCTTTTCTCCTAGCACCCAAATGATGCATTGAGGGTTTAATCCTTTGCTCATGAAAACCAATTATCTGTTCGGCCTGAAGTATAAGGCACTGTTCCATCACTGCTGACTAAGAGCTATTACAAGCAAGTAGTGACATCATTTTCTAATTACTGCTGCGTTGTAACATCAGAAAATGTCTCTGATTAGAAAATAAGCCAGTTATATGCATATTATGACATCAGAACATACCTGTAATAAGAAAGTAAATCACAAGAGACAATATATGGAATAATATACTACAAACTAAGCATTTACATGATATTGCAAGTCAACAAAGACTTCCATGACAACATAGAGGTGCCACAAGTTGAGTGCGTTTATGAAGGCACTGTTCCAAGACTTGCAATATCTTTTTATTGTACAGTTGAATTGCACATTGTTCCATAAAATATGTAAGATCACAAAAGAGGTCAAATACTTCCTAGGAAATGTTCGAGTACTCAGCCAGTTCTTTCTTTTCTTTGGATTCTGTGACTTGTAGTTCTTTCTATGTAAAAGCAAGATTACATGTCCCAGAATGAAAAGTGAAAAACAGGCACATATATAACACACACCTTACCAGAGAAAACTTGAAAGTTATTGACACAAATTGAAATAAAGTGCTCATGGCGCAGGAAGTGTGAGGTACACAGGGGATATATCCCCCCAACATTTTGAAGGTTGGGGATATGGGGGACAAGGGGACAAAATAAGTTCCCCTCTCTCTTCTGTCAGTCGCAGGGCCATTGGCACGTCAAAGCACTTGTGCTCTGAAGTGCCAATGGCCCTACACTTGACCTGTGACCTTTTCTTTTGTTGTGCTGTATACTTCCAGGAATTTTTTCCCATCTCGCGCTCGCTGCCTTGGTGCCTGCAGCCTGCACTTTCAGGACAAAGGATGAGTCTTGAGGTAATTTGTTGATTTCTGTCTGCATCTTGCCCCTCTTCAGCACCACCATACCTCATCAGACTGTTTCACACTGCGCAATTCAGCCACTCAAAGGCTAATGTTTTGTTGAAGTGTTTATTTTGAGCAGTTGAACCTCAAAATATCATCAGACATAGTCTAAGCACCCATCGTGGGTTCCAGTGTGTCAGATGTGTTGATCTATCCTAATATGTACGCAAATAACAATTTAAATACTACTAGTTTGCGATATTTCTTTTATAGCGTGACTCAACGCAATCTAGGGTGTCGGAGCATCACAAATACACATTGACAATAAAGCATATGTGTGTAAATCAATTTACTGAATGGGTTACATAAGATAGCCAGGGTTATATGGTGTAGGAGTCACATGTCCTTTCCTTTTTAATCCACTGTGCTATATGCGAAGGATTACAATTTATGAACTGCAAGTAACAAAAGGATCTCTATGTTAAAAGCAATACACCTATTAACCCATCTACATTTAAAAAAATCCGTCATCTATGTGTCACATGATATTCTTTGGGGGAGACATATTAACCCTCTATGCTACTTTGATTCAAAACTGGGACTAGACAAAACACCTGTCTCTCCAGCAAGTGCATTAATCTCCAGAGTTATTTTACCGTTATTATTATTTCCTGAGATTTACTACTTACATAAAGATCTATGCAGCAGGTGCCTTAACCCCATAAGATATTTCAAAATGCAAACTTTTCAACCAGTTAGGTAGAACAGATATTATGCCATGTTTCTCCTTGTTTCTAATTTCATTCTGGCAGCGTTTTTATAACTAAATGTTAAGTAGAGTCCTAGGTCTTGCTCCGGGGTTGCATCACTTTTTTGGTACAAAATCTAATTTGTCTAATATTATAATGGAGTCCAATTTACTCGTGATAGACCTGTTTAACATATGTAAGGTATTTTTTTAATAGAGTTTTATATAGCGCAAACTTGACCCAAAGGTATCAGAGAGCTTTACATGAGCACCGGTTACGCTACAGACAGACACAAATATTTTTTGGTAGGAATAAGTGATTTGCCCAGAATCACAGGAGGTTGAGCGTCCCCGTTGAGATTCAAACCTGATTCCCCCGCTTCAAGGGTGACTGGTCTAGTCGTTATTCACTCCCTCTCCTCTTAAAATTTGATGGCATTTTTCATGATATCACTTCCTGTGAGGTCATAGATTGTGATGTCACACGCTGTAATGTCATTTACATGCTGCCTAACTCGGTTAGTGCCCCACTTCTTTAAGGACTTGTGCCTTAGTGGGAGAAGTATAATGGGGAACTGGTGCTGGTGGTTGTAGGATGCTGGTTTAGTATATGGTGCACATTCTCAGGAGTGATGCACCTTGCACTACCTTGCACTAATCAAGGCAACCCTTATGGTGATTTTAGTTGGCTTTGATAACCACAGAAAACGCTCAAAGTGGTACCTGTGGAGAGCAGTCCACAGGCTTATCTTGAAGGAGTGTTAAGCGGCTAGTCTTATCACATTTAATCAACAGTATAGATTAAGTGAAAAAGAACCACACAGTGTTTATAAATATAAGTATTTTATTATGCAACACAATCACTAAGACATTGGCATATCTCCTACCAGGAGATATCAACAATAAACACAAGAATACTTCAAAATAATCAGGTAAGTAGCACAAATATACACTGGTCTCCAGTGGGGGACCCAACCATATACTAAGAAAGTGGAATGTAAACTGCAAAGGAAAACAGGACTTGGACAATCAGACTCCGAAGAGCCGGGGATACAAGGAGCCACCTAAGGTAGGTACCCAGGAACCCACCGGAGGATGTGTGCAGAGTGAAAACACAGCCGCCTGCCAATGAAAGCCAATGGAGAAATCAAGTTGCAGTTTTAAAGAAGGATCCTTTCCAGAGGACCCCGAAGAAACCCTTTGCAAGACAGAACTTTGGAGAGCAACACCTACCGTGGATGTCCCAGGAACCAGGCTACCTGCACCAGGGAAGCCAGGTGCATGAGGGTGAAGTGACGTCAGAACCTGCTGTAGGCGACAATAGAAGACTTCGAAGAAGATGTCTCTGGAGAAGCCTGTGAAGGTGCACAGTGGAATACAAGACTGAATTCTTGAAGAAGAGGACCTGCAAGCACAGGGGACAGAGTCTTTGCCACTCTAAAGTAACCAGGAGGCACGGAAGCACAATGCTCAACAATGTCTGGAGATTCAAGAGTAAAGATTGTGACCTTGGCGCTGCAGTTGTAAGGATTAGGCGATGCTGAGGAAGACCAGGAGCAATGCACGAGCTGTCCCACTTCGGGGTTCAGTGTCCAGGTGGACGGTGTCCGTCAGGAGCACCAACAAGCCTTGGTAGCTGCAACTGCAATGGAAAGCAAAAAATTGTAAACTTTGGGACCGGAAAGGTACAAGGGACTCACCAAATGCAGGAGAGTGAACACAGGCCTGAGAAAGCAGGGGAGCTCACTGAAGCAAAGGAAGATCTTCAAGAGGACCCACATGCTGAAGGCACAGGAGTTGCAAGAGGACTTCAGGCAGTTCACCAAAGACAGAGGTGCAGAGGATGCAGTGAGGATGCTGATCTTCAAGGGATGAGGTGCAAAAGGCTGGAACTTCCTGTTGCCCGAACATCTCTGGATGCAGAGACATAGCAGTGATGTAGCTAGGCATGAAGTTAGTACCACTGTCTGACAAGACCTTCTGATAGAACCCAACTCTGTAAAAGATGACAAGGTCGGCCCAGGCCACTACAGGAGCTGTAGTGGTACTAGATGGAATAGCCTCTGGATATATAGTGGCATGGTTCACCATTACTAAGAAAAAAACTATGTCCAGATGCTGTTAGAGGGTTTAAGGGACCTACAATTTATTTTATTTATTTATTTTAATAGAGTGCACAAATACCCGTAGGTGTCTCGGCACTATAGATACGCTGACAGTAAAAAGCAAATTTATTGATTGAAGAGCCGAGTTTTTATCTGCTTCCGAAATGTTAATAAAGAAGTGCTGGTCTTAATTTGGGATGGAAGGCTATTCCAGAGTTTGATGGTTGTAACTATGAAAGACCTATCACCACATGAGACTTTTTTTGTTCTTGAGACCTTCAGAAGGCCTGCTGTGGAAGAGCGTAGAGATCGTGCCGGAATGTAGGGACATAAAGATTGTTTTAAGAACGCAGGTCCAGAGGCATGAAATTGCTTTAAAAGCAATACATAAAGCTTTACATTTTGTTCTGTTTCTAACCGGTAACCAGTGGAGCTGCCTGATGATGACAATGTCTTGCCCCACCCTCTCAAAGGGACTCCAACCACTGGTAGTGTGATTATGGGCCTTTGTAGTGCCACATGACTTACCACTAGCTTGACAGGTGACACAGGAGTGATACAACTCCGTAGTGTCTTCAGACATGTAGGGCCAGAGAAAGTGAGGGACAAGCCTGTCCCAAGTCTTGCTATGCCCAAGATGTCCTGCAAGGGGAATGTTGTGTGTGAGGGTCAATAGGAAACACCTGAACTTCTGAGGTATGACCGACCTCCTGGTGGCACCAGGCTTGGGGTCTCTGCTTTCAAAAAACTGGCGCCCATCTTCCCAATAAGTCCTCATGACCCACTGACATTCCCTGCTTCCTCAGCAGCAGCTTGCTGTCTGAGTTGTTGAAGAGAGGGGCAGGCCTGCTGGTCCAGACTGAAGTCTACCCTGGAAGCCCCCCACCCTGCCACCAGTAGTTCTGCCTTGTCAGGCCCAAGCTCCTCTGGGACTGTTTCTTCACAGGTACTGAGAGCAACTCACTCAGGGGGCTGATTCTCACTGGGAGTATGAGAGGAGGTTAAATCTGTACCCTTCCTGCTCCTTTTCTTATTGAGGATCCAGGGCTCCCTTAGAGCCTACCTTTTTGGCCTAAGCCCTAGTGACAGCAAAGACACTGTCTGACATTCTAATAATATCTGAATGAGACCTAAACTCCACTTCAGATCAGGCTGAAGCGAGAGAGGTTAACAACTGCCATGGAATGATCTGTCCTGACAGTTCTAGCATTAGTCACTTGGTAAATCTGACCAAGTAGAATCTACTAGGACACAAGTTTCTCTGTCACCATAGTGACACTGTCACCTATGTACCTGTAAGCTAAGGCTTTGTGACAATACATGAGAGGTTGTTGTCTGTATTTGCCCATGTTAGTGGGACATACAATAAGGGTAGCAAGCTCAGTGCCACCATCACAGACTAAAACAGCATGAGTGGTTGCCCTGACGAGGCCAGAACACACTTCAGTGCCCATGGTTAACCCAGCTAAACATTTGTGTCCGCTACAACTACCAATGCTATTTCTAGGAGCACTAGGAGGTTTAGGAGTAGAAGTAGTTGTAATAGTAGTAGTAGCAGAATTGGTGCTAGACTTACCGAAATTGGCATCCTTTGCCCTAATGATGTTTTTCTTACACAAATAGCACAAAGGTTTCTTTTTAGAGGGGGAAGAGGATTGGGACCCACCCTCAGATGCAGAGTTGTGGGGACCTACAGAAGACGTTTTTCTTTAGATTTCTCCCCACCTTTCTCTTGGGTCTTAGAAGAATCTTGCTTCTTTTGGTCACCACCACCATGCGACTTTTGTTTCACCCTGATGTGGACCCACTGGTCTGCCTAATTTCCCAGTTCCTGGGGAGAGGGCATATGCAAGTCCACCAGGTACTTGTGCTGCTACTAATTTTGACAGCTATTAAGGATGTGGTCCCTCACAAGTAAATTGTACAGTCATTCATTATCATGTACATTACTTCCATTAAACCAGCCTTCCAGAGCCTAAATAATACTATCTTACAAAAGCTACCCAGTCTTCAGTGAGTGCCTTCTGTGTGTCCCTAAACCTAACCCTGTATTGCTCAGTGGTTAACCCAAACCCATCTATGAGCGCACTTTTGAAGATTAAGTACTTGTCAGCATTTTCTTCCTTTACAGTCAAGTGTTTGTCTCTACCTTTGTTAGCAAAGGAGAACAACAGGATAGCTGCCCACTGCCCCTGAGGCACCTTCTGAACTTTAAGAGCACTCTCTAAAGTAATAATCAACTTACTGATGTCATCACCCTCCTGGTAAGGAGGGACTATCCTGCTCAAGTTCCTAGTGTCAAAGGAGTGGTCCCTGTGCATAGGTTCACTATTGCTGCCACCATTGGATTCTAATCTGAAATGTTTCCTAGCCCTCTGGACTTCTAGGGATTATTTATCTAGGGTCAACTGTTCCTTCTTGATTCTGAGAGTGGCTCTCACAAGTTTGAGCAGGTGGTATTCCCTTTGTAAAGAATCCTCCCACTTGCTAGAGATTGAGGTCCCTATTGAAGTGGCAGAGGAGGTTGAATTAAGTGAGAAGGACCTGGACCTCCCCTGAACCCTTTGTACTCTCCCAGCATGAATAAAGGGGTCCTACCTCTAGGGCCTCCCTCTGTATCACTAGGACTATTCCATGGGGGACTAGGGTTCTCCAGTAAGGGGTCTGCAGACACCCCCTGGACATGCTCCGAAGCAAAGTCATGGGTGTTGGACACCCCTGGCTCGTCTTCTCGAGCATCACCATCCATATCCAAGTTATCCTGTCCATCTGACTTTTTTTATTGGTAGCAATATCTATTCCGCATAGGTAACTTCACTGTTTATACACAACTCTCTAAATGTCACTTGTAAATAATTCATCATCGTCTTGAGCAAGGCCCCATGCCTTCAATCATTGTTCAAATTAAATGCACAATATTTTGGCTCAAATAATCCTAGCATGAGGCATGTATGCTCGTTTTGAGCATTTAATAGTTTTTGTGAGCCTCCCATATAACAAATATTTTGTGCTTTAGTGCATACCATGCACTGCCCATTTGTGATCTTCCACCCTCTGTATTCATTTGCGAGCTTAACACTCAAACACTATTAGCCCGATTCACAAAAGTAATCTGAGACAAAATCCTAACTTTGCGTCTTTCAGTATTCACAAAAGGCATTTAGTAGTAGCAAAGTTAGGATTCCTAACATTATTACTACTAAATGCCTTTTGTGAATACCGTAAGTCGCAAAGTTAGGATTTTGTCTCAGATTACTTTTGTGAATCGGCCCCTATGTTTCTGGTGTTCGTCACTAATACCTCATATCTGAGCTTTACCACACATCTCATTCTGTATATCTCACTATACCTATCTTCTGTCTGCATGTCACATGTCTTTCAGAGCAGGCTTTTTTACATTGGTAAGCATATCTCTTCCGCACAAACACTGAACAGCTCATTTTTGAGAGCATCCCACACAAGCCTAATTCCTATTGCAAATGTATCTCATAGGACTTCTTATATTTTTGTGCAAGATAATGTGTCTGAGTGCATTCTACACTCATATCATCTATCTGCACAAATGCTTCTCATAGATTAGAACAGACGTTTCTGTACTGTGTTGTATATTGTGCGATGCATTAAGGGTTTCTCCATCCTCTAGCCACAGGAAGGCAGGCAATAAACTTCCAGTGTTTGAGAAACTATTCTTGCTCTCCTTCTTGGACTCTCCTAGACCAGGGGTTTCCAAAAGGGATCCAACTGACTTCAATACTCAGACACATACTGTAAATACTATTAAACCTGCCAGCCTTAGGGTAGTCTTCCGCCATACTTTTTGCCTGCTTGCCTCCTCCTTTTGCTATTTTGTTTTGTTGGCCATAGGACTCTGCAAAAGCAACAATTGATGCACGGAATGTTGCACAATGGCAAAACATTCACCCCCAGTCACAGATCTGGGTTTAATTAATCGTTATTTTGCTCACCACACCACCCCAGTTCAGACATGGCCATATGCAAATCAGCCTTGACCCTGTGCCTCATGGGAACAGTCCAGCCAAGCCATGTCTTCGATGGACCGGAATCAAGCATCCTAGGACTGGTTTCTGGCTTTCAGCCTTCATCAGCCAGGATAGCTTGATTCCAGTGGCATGGAGAGCACGGGACGCACGTCTGAGCATACCCGTCCCACTCGGGGTGACAAATGCAAAACAATTGATGGACGGAATGTTGCACAATGGCAAAACATTCACCCCCAGTCACAGATCTGGGTATATAAACACAAGAGAGAAAGGGTATTAAGTATACAGGATCTTTGGGCGCTCAAGCAGTATTGACGTCAAAGTTTCTATTGCAAGTTTAGAATTTATGGTGCTAGCAGGGAGGGGGGACCCACAAAACCCCTCAATTTAAGTGTGCAAACACATCTAGAGCATAAAGACAAAGTCCTGCGCACTCAAATCAAATAAAGCCAACAGTGTGATAATGTATTTAAATAGAATTATGTCCAACGTCGGTTCTTGAAGTTTCATTTATATCTCCTTTCATTCATTTATTCTTTATTTCGGTTAACAACCTTAAAAGAAACAGTTTAAAATAATACATTACATTTCTTACATACTCTAGTACAATATTTGACAATATTTGACCGCCCGGGAAAAATTATAATTAAGGAGGAATCACTATCAGCAACAGTACCTCATAGTAAGATTAACATCCATGAATCGAGGAACAGTTAATAAATAAAGTTAAATAATGTAATAAGTTAATACATAGCTCTATAAAAACAAGGCACCAGGGTTAAAAAGAAGCACAACACTAATCACTATCAGACCAGTTCCCCTTGTCGCTCTCCTAAATTTGGACAATACACTCTAAACACACTAAAGGTTTAAAAAACAAATTCCATTTCACGCCCCACTAATAATTATCAATCTAATTGTATTTATCATTACATATAGCACATCTATTTCAGCATACATGCAATTGTAATAGTTGGTTCGAGTACAATATAAAGTGCAAATCAAAGTGTATTTCAGTAGCTGTTCTTTGTAAATACCAGCTATCTTATTTACAATTGGTAGCCATTCCTCTTTCTAACTATCGCTACCGATAGGAGGAAATGGCTCAAGCTAAATACTATTGGTCGTGAAGTGTCTCCTTTAAAGACTCTTTTACCATCTTTGATATGGCGGAGGCCCAGAAGTTGACATATATTAGTTTTAAAAACGTGTTATGGGGAGCGCTACAATCGCGCTCCACTCCCAGCTGCACTGCTACGTGGGGTGCTCAACCCATGTCCATTTACCATTTCGAGGTATGTGAATGCAAAAAACGCTTATTTCCATTTTAAACAACATTTTTTCTTTTCTTTTTCTTTCCTTTGTTTAATCCTGTTCATCTCATTCCAAGTCCACATATTGCACAAGTTGCATTCTTATCAAACTTCTCATTCTCACGTGTGCCCATCCGAGCCTCTTTGCCGGAAAACGATAATAAAGAAGCAAATAATAGTTCCAAGGAGCAGTTCTTTTATTCAGACCCAATGCATTTCGGGCAAGACATTAGCCCTTCGTCAGGGGAAACTGCGAATCAATAAATTACAAAACATCCATTAACCTTACATAAAACTCTAATTTATACATGCTTAATACATTTCTGAATTACGGTGAATTTATCATGTGCACTAAATGAAAAAGTCAAAATCTCGAAGTGAACCCTCTATGTTACAACTCGCTGTTGTTAAACAAAACCAAAATACTTCATGCCCCATAAATCACCACAAACCATTTAGTAACCCCCTTCATTCTGCCTCTCTCAGCTGACTATCTCGCTCGTTAAATAAATGGTTGGGCATTTTCTCAACGTTCGCCTTGGGTCGGGTGTGCTCAGTAATGAACTCAGGATCCTTCTTATATCCGGCTATTTCCCAATAACGCTTCCGTTTTTTAACATTTACTCCCCTCCCAATTGCTTACTCAAATTCATATTACTATCTTTGCTCTGCCCGAGCCAGCTTACTAATGCATCGCTAAGCCTCTTAATTTCCCGTACCTGCTCTCCGCCGATACTGCCATCACTCTCACTGCGCAGTGCGCACCGGAAACAGTTGTTAAACTCACGTCAGCCGCTTACGGGTTTTAAATGATTGTGCTCCACCCCCTGCTGTATGCATAAATTAATCGCCTAGCTGCCTCCAACTCCCTACAACTACAGCTCCCATAGTGCTCTTGTAACTCATTAAACGTGCATAGAGACACATCAAAAAATCAAGGAAAAATTCTTATAGCTATACAATTGCATCAATATTATCAACTTTACATAAATCCATGTTTATCACAACTTAAATTCACAGTATGTCCGCTTCTGCTGCTAGGAACTTGATGTTCTCGGTATGTGGGTACTTAGATATTTCAAAAGTTATACATTTTCATCAATTAAATTGGGTGCAAAAACCAACGTGGGGCGAATTTAAATTTAAACATGAAAGAGGGTGGTCTGCACACCATATTAGTCCCAATATAATCCATTTTACACTTCAGAAAGTTGCGTGCGAGACTGGGATTGTGCATCGCCCTAACTGCAACGTAATAACAACGTGTTATGGGGAGCGCTACAATCGCGCTCCACTCCCAGCTGCACTGCTACGTGGGGTACTCAACCCATGTCCATTTACCATTTCGAGGTATGTGAATGCAAAAAACGCTTATTTCCATTTTAAACAACATTTTTTCTTTTCTTTTTCTTTCCTTTGTTTAATCCTGTTCGTCTCATTCCAAGTCCACATATTGCACAAGTTGCATTCTTATCAAACTTCTCATTCTCACGTGTGCCCATCCGAGCCTCTTTGCCGGAAAACGATAATAAAGAAGCAAATAATAGTTCCAAGGAGCAGTTCTTTTATTCAGACCCAATGCATTTCGGGCAAGACATTAGCCCTTCGTCAGGGGAAACTGCGAATCAATAAATTACAAAACATCCATTAACCTTACATAAAACTCTAATTTATACATGCTTAATACATTTCTGAATAACGGTGAATTTATCATGTGCACTAAATGAAAAAATCAAAATCTGGAAGTGAACCCTCTATGTTACAACTCGCTTTTGTTAAACAAAACCAAAATACTTCATGCCCCATAAATCACCACAAACCATTTAGTAACCCCCTTCATTCTGCCTCTCTCAGCTGACTATCTCGCTCGTTAAATAAATGGTTGGGCATTTTCTCAACGTTCGCCTTGGGTCGGGTGTGCTCAGTAATGAACTCAGGATCCTTCTTATATCCGGCTATTTCCCAATAACGCTTCCGTTTTTTAACATTTACTCCCCTCCCAATTGCTTACTCAAATTCATATTACTATCTTTGCTCTGCCCGAGCCAGCTTACTAATGCATCGCTAAGCCTCTTAATTTCCCGTACCTGCTCTCCGCCGATTCTGCCATCACTCTCACTGCGCAGTGCGCACCGGAAACAGTTGTTAAACTCACGTCAGCCGCTTACGGGTTTTAAATAATTGTGCTCCACCCCCTGCTGTATGCATAAATTAATCGCCTAGCTGCCTCCAACTCCCTACAACTACAGCTCCCATAGTGCTCTTGTAACTCATTAAACGTGCATAGAGACACATCCAAAAATCAAGGAAAAATTCTTATAGCTATACAATTGCATCAATATTATCAACTTTACATAAATCCATGTTTATCACAACTTAAATTCACAGTATGTCCGCTTCTGCTGCTAGGAACTTGATGTTCTCGGTATGTGGGTACTTAGATATTTCAAAAGTTATACATTTTCATCAATTAAATTGGGTGCAAAAACCAACGTGGGGCGAATTTAAATTTAAACATGAAAGAGGGTGATCTGCACACCATATTAGTCCCAATATAATCCATTTTACACTTCAGAAAGTTGCGTGCGAGACTGGGATTGTGCATCGCTCTAACTGCAACGTAATAACAACGTGTTATGGGGAGCGCTACAATCGCGCTCCACTCCCAGCTGCACTGCTACGTGGGGTACTCAACCCATGTCCATTTACCATTTCGAGGTATGTGAATGCAAAAAACGCTTATTTCCATTTTAAACAACAATTTTTCTTTTCTTTTTCTTTCCTTTGTTTAATCCTGTTCGTCTCATTCCAAGTCCACATATTGCACAAGTTGCATTCTTATCAAACTTCTCATTCTCACGTGTGCCCATCCGAGCCTCTTTGCCGGAAAACGATAATAAAGAAGCAAATAATAGTTCCAAGGAGCAGTTCTTTTATTCAGACCCAATGCATTTCGGGCAAGACATTAGCCCTTCGTCAGGGGTAACTGCGAATTTTTCCTTGATTTTTTGATGTGTCTCTATGCACGTTTAAAGAGTTACAAGAGCACTATGGGAGCTGTAGTTGTAGGGAGTTGGAGGCAGCTAGGCGATTAATTTATGCATACAGCAGGGGGTGGAGCACAATCATTTAAAACCCGTAAGCGGCTGACGTGAGTTTAACAACTGTTTCCGGTGCGCACTGCGCAGTGAGAGTGAGAGTGAGAGTGATGGCAGAATCGGCGGAGAGCAGGTACGGGAAATTAAGAGGCTTAGCGATGCATTAGTAAGCTGGCTCGGGCAGAGCAAAGATAGTAATATGAATTTGAGTAAGCAATTGGGAGGGGAGTAAATGTTAAAAAACGGAAGCGTTATTGGGAAATAGCCGGATATAAGAAGGATCCTGAGTTCATTACTGAGCACACCCGACCCAAGGCGAACGTTGAGAAAATGCCCAACCATTTATTTAACGAGCGAGATAGTCAGCTGAGAGAGGCAGAATGAAGGGGGTTACTAAATGGTTTGTGGTGATTTATGGGGCATGAAGTATTTTGGTTTTGTTTAACAAAAGCGAGTTGTAACATAGAGGGTTCACTTCGAGATTTTGACTTTTTCATTTAGTGCACATGATAAATTCACCGTTATTCAGAAATGTATTAAGCATGTATAAATTAGAGTTTTATGTAAGGTTAATGGATGTTTTGTAATTTATTGATTCGCAGTTTCCCCTGACGAAGGGCTAATGTCTTGCCCGAAATGCATTGGGTCCGAATAAAAGAACTGCTCCTTGGAACTATTATTTGCTTCTTTATTATTGTTTTCCGGCAAAGAGGCTCGGATGGGCACACGTGAGAATGAGAAGTTTGATAAGAATGCAACTTGTGCAATATGTGGACTTGGAATGAGACGAACAGGATTAAACAAAGGAAAGAAAAAGAAAAGAAAAAATGTTGTTTAAAATGGAAATAAGCGTTTTTTGCATTCACATACCTCGAAATGGTAAATGGACATGGGTTGAGTACCCCACGTAGCAGTGCAGCTGGGAGTGGAGCGCGATTGTAGCGCTCCCCATAACACGTTGTTATTACGTTGCAGTTAGGGCGATGCACAATCCCAGTCTCGCACGCAACTTTCTGAAGTGTAAAATGGATTATATTGGGACTAATATGGTGTGCAGACCACCCTCTTTCATGTATATATTAGTTTTAGCCATTTTTTCCTTGCATGTAAATAAGCAGGGCATATAAATAGCACGTGAGCCTCATCTTCCCTCAAGCCCATTTCACATAGTTCGCATTGGTCAGAGCTAAGCATGGGCGGATTTTGCGGATCCACGATTCACGAATTTGCGGATTCACGGATCGTGGATCCGCAAAATCCGCGGATTTTGCGGATCTGCGGATTTGGGGGCGGGGCTTCCACGAGTGTGTGGGCGGGGCCAAACGGACGGGGCTTCCATGCGAGCGCACATGCCTCTTGTGTGTATAAAAGGTCAGAGACCGATCAGAGCAGCAGATTAAGAGACAGAAGCCCCTGGTCACAGGAACAGCACGGGGATTGTGCTCTTAGAAGTCAAAGATGCAAATGCCACGATTTTTTTTGGGCTGATGAATGAGTCACCGCATTTGCGCTTCAACTAGTTCCAGCGACCAAGTGTGTGTTAATGCAATCGCGCCGAAGTGCGCAGGGGTCCCTTGAGTGAAATGTCCATCATAGTGGGTAAATGGCGGGAAGACGGTGCACACCTCGAGTGTGTGGGCGGGGCCAAACGGACGGGGCTTCCATGCGAGCGCACATGCCTCTTGTGTGTATAAAAGGTCAGAGACCAGCATCACAGCGGATTTCCGATGGTATATTTGGGAACAAGGCACACCTGCAAGTGTTTCCTGTTGAGGTTTATTTTTTGTGCCAGGACCGTCGTGCCAGAATGAACCCTGCCCTTCAAATTTATGCAAGAAGACACTGTAAATAATTTACGATGGCGCCGGCAAGCTGCCAGCGCCATCCTGCAAAAGTTACTTAATTAGCTTCAACAGGAAGCTCCAACTGATAAAATAAAGCAGGCGCTCGAGCCCCTGCTTTATCTTATCTGTTAGAGCTTCCTGTCGAAGCTAATTAAGTAACCATTTGAGGTTGGCGCTGGCAGCTTGCCGGCGCCATCGTAAATGCATTAGGCTTGAACTTTTGACCGCAAAATCCGCTCCGATCGCGGATTGCGGATTCTCGGTAAATTCGCGAGAGTTCGCGGATCGCGGATTTACCGAAAATCCGCAAAATCCGCGATCGGAGCGGATTTTGCGCTCATGCTTAGTCAGAGCCAATACTACCCCCTGGGCCTTTGTTACAGTGCCATTTCGAGGTCCTGTATTTTATTTGAAGGACACTGTAACGAGATATTAGATATAGTGATTTGGCCATAGGCGGGTAGATTTCATCCATAAAGCTTTCTAATTTCATATCCATTTTTAGTTCAAAAAACTTAAGTGTCAGTGTCCCCAGTTTGGAGTTTTCCAATAGGGAATCTCTTTTATATTCCCAATATCTGTTCTTAAGCAGTTTTTTTGAACTATGTATAATTGAATCCGGGTCTGACCAAAAGCTACTTAACCCCAGTTTTGTGAGCCACTTTTCAATGTAAGCCAACCATGCTAAATGCGTGAAGTTTTTTATAGATATTATCTCTTTTAACGCCTCTCTGTAGTCAATTAGCTCGTCAGTGGACCACAGACGAACCCAATATAACAGAGGACGTAAAAGGGCATGGTCATCAGAACGGCGAAAGTTAAGGTCCCATAAAAGAGGGATAAGGGGAGTAGAACCAGGTACACCTAAGAGCTGTCTAATAAAATTATTTTCTGGAACTAAAAAGGTGCTTTTCGAAATTTGTCCCCACAGTTCTGCCCCATAAAGAGAAGCTGATTGCGCTTTGTACTTAAACAAACTAATTGCTGGCGAGATTGACTTAAAATGACTATTTCTATGTTTCCTTAAAATAGGGCCTTGATTCTGGACTAGTCTGATCTTTGAAATTTCTAATTGTGGTTTCCAAGTTGTTTTGCTGTCTAAAGTGATACCCAGGTATTTCAAACTTTGGACTTCCTCAATTTTTTCATTATTTATAGTGAAAATGTTGTTAAAACCTTTATGTGGGTTGATTGTCATTATTTTAGTTTTCGAAGAATTGATTTCAAGTTTCTTATCCTGGCAATACAACCTAAATTTGTTAAGAAGGTTCTGAAGTCCCTTAGGGGTTTGGGAAATTAAAATCGTATCATCCGCGAATAATAATGCCGGAACGGCTTGACCACACAGCTTGGGAGAGTCATGCTCGCAGCCCAAGAGGGTGTCTGGGATGTCATTAACATAAAGAGAAAATAGGGTTGGCGCCATAACGCATCCTTGCCTAACACCTTTCACTATTTCTATTTTCTCGCTTAGCTCCCCATTGGGCCCCCATCTCACTCTTGCATAATTATTTTCATGTAATCTAATCAGCTGTTGAAGGATGTTCCCAGGGGCACCCATATCATTTAGCGTTTGCCATAATTTCCCCCTGGGGACAAGATCAAAAGCAGCTTTTAGATCAACGAAGGCCACATATATGTGGGAGCTCTTTATGTTAATGTATTTCCAAAGTATGCATAAAAACCTAAAAACCTGGTCCACTGTACTGATTTTCGCTCTAAAGCCAGCCTGGTACTTTGTAAGAATAAAATGGTCCTCGACCCATGCATTAAGCCGACTAAGAATTTGACGGGCAAAGATTTTTTGCAGAACATCGATCAAACTAATTGGTCGATAGTGTGATGGATTAGACCTATCGCCTTTCTTAAAAATTGTCACGATTTCTGCACCCTTCCAGGTCTCCGGGATTGGAGCCCCCGGTGCTATTTTATTTGTAAGCAAGTTAATATAGGGTGCCCAAATAAAATCCTCGTGCTTCCAGAGGTCCCCGGGTATTCTATCTGGACCTGGAGCTTTGCCTGATTTCACCGCCTTGATTGCTAGGATAGTGTCATTCAAGCTAAATGTTAAAGGGCTGTCATAAGGGGCTAGCTTAATTTGTTTTATCTCCCAATCTTCCTCATCTACTTCACAAGAGTAAAGCAGGGAGAAATGTTTAACCCAGGTACTTTCCTCAAGGAATCTATCTTTTGACTCTGTAGCCCCTTTGGTGCCTCTTGCAATGAGGCTCCAAAAGGAAGTCTGGTCATTTGACTTACAAGCCTCGAGCAAATCTGACCATAGTCTTTCATCCCACTCTTTCTTAGCTAATTGGACAGTTTTTTTGTAATGAGTCCTTTTAGCTCTAACAACATCTAGTTGATTCCCCTTCACTGCTTTAATAAGATCTTTTTTAGCACTTCGGCAAGCTTTGTTATACCAGAAATTTTCCTGTGGGGGAGGATGGCGACCAGGTTCTAGCTTTTTTATAGCTTTTGTTAGGATTCCACCAAGTTGGGTAATTAATTCACCATGGGTTTCAATCATAGGGGAGTTATCAGTATCAGTATCAGCTAGCGGGGTCATGTGTTTGACAAAAAGTTGGTAAATCTGTTTAATGATTCCCCCATTGCCCAAGACTACGGGCCACCTCAAGGACCTACGATTATTTGATCTATAGGTTCAGGTGATGGTTTGGGATCTTTGCTATCGCTAATATTAGATGAGGCAAAGAGTAGATTCTGGGCAGTCAAGGAAAGTGGAAAGTGGAAAGTGATCACTTTCTATACGCTTATCCACCATTATGTCCACCAGCGTTGGCCATAAGGCCAAGGAGACTAAAATATAGTCTAGGTGGCTTGAACAGCCCCCTCTAGTGAACGTTGGCTGACTAGGACAGTCAGAGGGCAAGCGTCCGTTACATGCACGTAATCCATATTCCAGTGTCATACTCAATACTTGTAGGGCACTAGTTGTGCAGGCTACTTTGTGATTTGCATCAACATAGGGGATGTTATTAGCACTATCCTCATCCCTGTAAATGTCTTCCAAGCCCAATATGGGCTCAAAATTCCTATTAAAATCGCCACAGATAATCAACATAAGGTTGTGGCCTAGGTCCGAAATTATTTTACATAGCTGGATTATTACTTCTGATTCCCTACATGGGTTTTGCGGCCTGTTGTATATATTGATCACATAAAGTGACCCATTTTTTGGCTTTTTCAGTTCTATGATCAGAATATCGGGGCTATTTGAATCTATTTGTTTAAAAGTAGTCCCCATTGTGATTCTGGCCCATGTCATCAAGCCCCCAGAAGGTCTACCCCCATGTGTGTTTACAGCTGGGATAAAAAGGGACCTATAGCCAACTTTATGAAAGTTTTCTACCCCCCAGGTTTCTTGGAATAAAATAAGATCCCCATTATCAAGGTATTGATGCCAAGCTGGGTCGGGTAAATTCTTTTTTATTCCTGCGATGTTCCATGAAATTAATTTTGCCTCCCTTATTCTGCTACAATAAACCTGTCCTGGAGCCATAGTAGCATTTCCACTGGTCCCTGATGTTACTAGATCTGTATCTGAAGGACGAACCACTAGGCTGGTTGGATCAATCGCTCCTAAGATACATTCGGTACCACCCTTTATTCTAGGGATAGATGTTACGTCAGTGGGCGGATTACCCAGTACCTTTGGAAATTCTGGTAGTTCTTTTCCATAATGATTAAATGGATCTGGAATGCTTAAATTAAAAGGTTGATCAAAGCCATTTGCCCTTCCCAGATACCATAGACTATTACAATCGTCCATCCTATTTTTCTCGTGCATGGGATTATTGCTTATGGGGTTCATTCTCTGAACTAAAGGGTCACACATTCTAGGGGCATTATGTGGTCTATTATATGCCGAGGTTTGATCCCTCTTGAGTCAATCACAGTCATTTAACCCTGAAAGAACGCCAAACCTGTTTTCTAAACTAATCCCCCAATCGTTAACAGGAGCACATATGCCCCATCTGTTTGTCGTTGCATTCCACCCTGGCCTTGTAGTATTAGGGTATGTCTTGGGATATGTCATGCTTCGCTGTTTTCCACAAAAAAATTCTAAAGTAAGTGGAACAATAGTACCACTCCTACGTTGAGGGGGGAGTATATTTAACAAGACATTGGGGAGTACAGCCAAATTAGAAAAGTTCAATACTATACAATCTCCTTTGAACTTTTTTGGGCTGTTCCCTATCCAGGCTACCCTTCTAGCCATCTTAATCTCCCCTGCTAACTGTTGTTTCCCCCAGGGAGCCATCTGCATATTACCTGACAGCCAGTGCAAAGCCTTGCTTATCAGGGATGTTGAAGATTCCGATTGGCCAGGTGCCAAAGAAGGTACATTTGCCAGTACCAACACCAAGGGTGAGGCTTCTACTATGAATTGTAAGGAATCTTTTTCTAAACCTGGTGTACATCTCCTTTTATTCGGTCACCAAATCATATGACAATTTACAGCCAGCCGACACGTGTTTCGTTGTAGGTCCATACATACACAGCAACTACAACTCTTCAGGGCTGGAAAAATACAAAAATGGATGACCTGTAGCAAGCCTGCTTAACAACATTCAAATACTAGATATACGCAATTGTAAATCTAGCTAAGAATTTTCCTATCCAGAAATCACCACATCTGGTGGAACCCTTAAGTAGTAGAAATAACATAGTCCTTTTTTTTTTTAATTTGAAATTTCACCCCACCCCCAAGTTTCCAGTACATGTTACAGCACAAGTAAGCAAAACACAAAAACACAAAATACTTTCAAGCAGTACATAAATAAAGAGAAGCAAACTACATTTCCAATAATACATGCAGCTTTTGCCCCGCATCCTAATCCCCTTCCCCATTCTGCCCAGCTTTCCACCAAACTATGGATTGCCATATCTTCCCTCCCCGTGTTTTCGCCCTTCTGCCCTTCCTATCATATATCGCTTTCTCCAAGTTGTACGTGGACAATAATCTTGCTACCCATATTTGAAATGTTGGTGGTATCCTATCCAGCCATGCCCTCGCAATACCAATCCGAAAAACAGCAGCTGCCATAAACAGAAATTCTGTATGGGATTCCTCTGCCCCTGCCATAACTCCCAGCATTATTAGTTCGTCAGACATTTTGATCTTGATCCCCAATGAGCCCTCCAGAAATTCCTCAATTGCTCCCTTCAGAGTATGTAAATGTGGGCATTGCGCAAACATGTGTACTATGTCAGCGTTACTTGCATCACAACGTGGACAGGTTGTTCCTGACATCCCTCCCCACTGTGCAATTCTAGCCGGGGTATGATAGAGAGAATACAATGTTTTGTAATGTTGTGATTTCAACGTCGCTGAACACAGGACTGATCTTTCTAAATCCAAAGACATCTGAAATCCATCCAAACTAGACCCCACTGTCTCCACCCACTTACTAGCATGTTTATCCCTATCGTCGCTTTTAAGGGCACACAGTTCTACATACAGCTGCCGAATTGTACAGTGCTTACTCCGTTCTAAATAATCCAATATTCTACAATGGTTAAACCCTATAGGACCTCCCTTTTTGTTTGCCAAATAACTTCTCACCTGTAAATACTTAAAGAAACTAATATTAGGTATTTCAAATTTATTTTGTAACTCCTGGAATTTTAATATCTCCCCCTCCATGTCCAATAAGTCTCCAACCTTCTTAATACCCTTAATGTTCCAAACCCTCATGGTTACATCCCTAAAAATGTCCCCCGGGAGTGAATGATTAGTTAACAGTCGAGTATATCTACTGTATCTTCCCATTCCAAACTTTTTAGTTACCGCCTTCCAGATGTTATATGCCGCTCCTAGGGTCTTAAACCTGGTGTGTTTATAATAATTATAATCAATCGTATTTAGAAAACCGTTCTCAGCTCCCCCCCCCCATTAGTACTCTATATACATTCGTGAAGGCAGGTCTGCCACCTCTTTGTGTCTCCCCCCTTCCACCTATCAACCCTTGAAAATATTGCATAGCCGCGGCCCAATAATAGAGTTTAAAGTCTGGGGCCCCTCATCCCCCTTTTTCCCTAGAGAGTGTCATGAACCTATAGGCTCTCCTGGTCTTCCCTTGTGCCCAGATCAGTCTATTAAGAATTACTTCCAGCCTACTAAACCAGCACTGATCAAAAAAAAGAGGGATGGCTCTATAAATATAAAGAAATTTCGGGAATGTGACCATCTTGATTACATTTATGCGACCCATTAATGTCAAATGTAGGTTATGAATCCTTTCAGTGTTCTTTTTGACTTTAGCTAATAGTGGTTCCATATTCACCCCCACTAGGGTGTCTAAGTCCGCTGTCACCCTCATCCCAAGATATAACGCCTCGGGGACTACTCTAGCATCTTGGTGTATTGTGTATCTGTTCTGAACTATCTGGGTCTTCCCTTTGTTAATCAGATACCCTGATACTGCCCCGAAATTCATAGCCTCCTGTTCTATTTCAATTATAGCCCTCCCTGGTTCCGGTGTTTTAAGCGCCACATCATCTGCATAGGCGAATAATTTATACTCCGTGCCATGCAACCTGACCGGGGGGATATTATTATCACAGACTAATCTCCTTAACATGGGATCAAGATATAAATCGAACAGCAAGGGTGAAGCTGGACAACCCTGCCTAGTCCCACGTCTTATCTGTACTACCTTCGTATAGCTCTTATTAATTCTCACCCTCGCGGTAGGCTGCTCATATAGGGCCTGAATTGCCCTGATGTAGCCCTCACCTATCCCAAACCACTCCATAACCTTCCACAGATAGTCCCAGGAGACCCTGTCAAATGCCTTCTCTGCATCGAGAAATATAGCCGCGACAGGGTCCCCTGCAACCTCCGCGGCATCCAGAATGGTGATCAGTTGTCTAGTATGCTGGGTGGTCCCCTTTCCAGGAATAAATCCATGCTGTGTTTTACTGACTAACCCCTCTATGACCCTACTTAATCTCTGTGCCAATGCTTTAGAAAACATTTTTGCATCCGCATTTAAAATGGTAATTGGTCTATAGGACCCAGGTTCTAATGGGGATTTATCTTTCTTCAATAACACTACCATATCTGCCCCTGCCCAAGACTGTGGTGCTAACCTACTCATCTGTGCCTGTCTAAAAGTCTCCAGCATATCCTCCCCCACTGTGTCCCAGAGTGTTTTATAAAACTCTGCCGGTATTTGATCCGGCCCTGTGGCTTTCCCAGCGGGGAGATTAGTCACTGCTGCTGTTAATTCCTGTAGAGTTAAAGGGAGATCTAGATTCTCTTTCTCCTCCTCGTCTAACCTGTCGTGTGGTATTCCTGCCAAGTACTCCATAATCCCCAGGCCTGTATTGTTTGGACTCTGTGCGTATAAATCCCCATAAAATTCCCTAAATACCTCCTGTACCTCTTCCACCTTATTTACAATATTGCCTGTGCTATCTCTGATTTCCTTGATTTCTCCTGCTGCTAGGTTTTGTCTAGTTCGAATTGCCAGTAGGTGGCCTACCCTCTCATTGTATTCGTAGCACTTCTCTTTTTTAGCCAGGAAGTTCCCCGCCGCCTTCTGTGCCAAATTTTCCCCTGCTTCTGCTTTGTTTAATTCTATTTCCAGCAGTAACCCCTCTATTGCTTCTTGATTTAGCAATGCCTGGGTTAGACGCTGTTCTAGCCTCTCCAGTTCCCACAGCCACATATCCATCTTGAATTTTTCCTTCTTATTCCTCTTTAATGTGTAGCTCAAGGTTTCCCCCCTAACTCCGGCCTTGAACGCGTCCCAGACCATATTAGCTGGAGCAGAGCCCCTATTAATCTCCCAAAACTGTACAATCCATTCCAGCATCTGATTAACATATCCTTCTTCTTTTAAGAGCCTTCTCTCAAACAACCAGGTATGCTGTTTTACCCTGTCTCTGCTAGCCAGCGGGAGACTTAACACTAACGGATTATGATCTGATATAATCCTTGGCAGCCGTTATATCTGGGCGCCATTTATCTTAGAGCTTGACAAAAGAAAAAAATCCAGCCTGGCGACCATCCTATGTGGCGCTGAATAATAAGTACTCCCTGTCCCTAACGGATTGTTATTGGCCCACACATCTACCAATGCATTATGTTGCGCTAAATTATTTATCGCATTACATGTTTTCCTTTTCCGCCCAACATACCCTCCCCCGCCCGTTACCCCCAGCCCATGCAAGCCATTGATATTAAAATCCCCACAACATATTACAGGCTCTGGCCACAGTGCGAGTTCCAAGTCCAAATATTCAAAATCTTCCGGTTCATCATCGGTAGAGCCATAAACAGAAACAATTGTGAAATGCCCAGCAGATGTTTCCCCTTCCACTATTACGCATCTCCCCTCCTGATCCTCCTTTTTCCTTTTAATTTTGACAGCCCCTTTCTTAGCTAAGATAGCTACTCCTCTTATCCTAATATCCTGATTTGTATGAGCAAGAACATCATACCCCATCTGCTCCAACATGAATCTATCCTTCCCCACAATATGAGTCTCTTGGAGGCATATCACGTCCAGCCTTAACATCCTTAGCATAGCTGCAGCCTTCTGCCTTTTCCCTCCGTTATTCAATCCACATATGTTCAAAGAGGCCACCTTTAACACCATGTATATGTACAAGGATTTTCCATACTGCCTGCCAGCTTAAAACTCTCTTCTCTCATTATATATATCCAAGCTTCCTCTTCTTTATGTGTTTTGTCATTTTGTGCTGCTTTCTCCACCCCACCATCACCAAGCCTTCCCCCCCTCTCCCATCCCTCCCCCCTACCCTCCCCTCCCACAGACATCCCTCCCCCCCTTTCACAGGCAAATCGGTCATGCATGACCTATGTGTGACTGCTTGCGTTGTAGTGTCGCCCTCCCTCTCCTCCCCGTAGCTTTCCTAATACTATCGGCACATCTTAAAGCCAATACATCACTCTTTTGCTGAATAATTTTTTCCCCCTATGCTGTTCAGTCAACTCTTCTAGATATTCCCCTGCCTTTACTTCCGAAAAAAACATCCTAGTATAACCTCCAGTGATAACCTTCAATTTCGCCGGGAACATTAAGTATGCCTCCGCACCTTGCCTATAAAAAGGAGCAATTAATTGCCTACTCCACAGTCACATGACAAAAGTCAGGTCTCGCGAAAAACGTGACCCCCTCAAATGTTTTCTTGTAGTCTGGTCTGGCTTTTTCCATGATTTCTTGTCTTGTCAAGAAATTGCCAAAGAAGATCAACATGGCTCTTGGCAGAGCATCCTGATTCCCACCTCGTTTCTTTTTAATTGTTAGTGGAAACCTGTGTGCCCTTTGGTCCTCTACCTTCCATTGCCACTGGGCTTCCGGAAATGCTCCTTTTAATAACTTAATGACATATCCTCTTGCATCCTGCCCCTCTACCCCTTCCTCCAGTCCAAGAAGTCTCACGTTATTACGCCTCTGGCGATTTTCGAAGTCCTCAATTTTCCATTGCAAATCCTCCACGACTTTTGTCTGCTCCATCTTAAATGTCTGCCAGTCCGTTACCTCATCCTCGAGCCTTCCCGTTATTTCCTCCACCAGCACTACTCTCTCCTCAACCTCCTCGTATTTTTTATTCATTTTTCTTATGGAGGCCTGTATTTTTTTAGTGTCATGCCTTGCTCTACGGCTCTCCGCCCTGGCTTCCCCCTGCATTTGTTTTAACATATTGACCAGCAGATCTAGTGTAGCGTGCTGTGCAGCTCCATTCTCCTCCTCTCTTGTTGTGCCTTTTCCATTAGTGCCCTCCTGATACACGCCTGATGTTGCAGAGTAATCCCATACAAGTTTTTTATTTATGTTGGCTAAAGAGCTTCGTTTTGCTGCCGATTTCCTCCTTTTCTGAGTGATTATATCCTTAGAGCCACTGCTCTCCTCGGCATCCGAATTTATGTCAGTAGTCTCTATACCTTCCTCTTCCTCACTAGAGGAATACGAACCCTCATTAACTGAAAAGAACTTAGCAGCCACATCTCCGGACACCTGAGAGACCTGCACTGGCTCCCGGTCAACAAGAGAATCACCTTCCGGCTCCTCACCCACGCACACAAAGCCCTACACAACCAAGGACCAGGATACCTCAACAGCTGCCTCAACTTCTACGCTCCCACGCGCCAGCTTCGATCGACCAGCCACGCCCTCGCCGCCGTCCCCCGCATCCGAAGAGCCACCACAGGAGGAAGGGCCTTCTCCTACCTGGCCGCCAAGACTTGGAACTCCCTTCCGACCCACCTCCGCCTGACCCAGGACCACCTCGCCTTCAGGAAGCAGCTCAAGACCTGGCTGTTCGAGCAGTAGCGCCCCCCCCAGCGCCTTGAGACCCTCTGGGTGAGTAGTGCGCTATACAAATGTTCTGATTGATTGATTGATTGATTGATCACCTTCATGTTCTCTCTGCGAGTCCAGACTTGCCAGACTCCCCCATTTTGCGCTCTGATTCTGCCTTACATCGTTATTTAGTTCTGCCTCTACCTGTAACAATGCATCCATCATCTGGGCATTATTCATTCCTTCAGCCCCTGCGATGGCGTCGCTACCTACTACCGATAGCCTCCTGGTCGGCGGCTGCTTTGAGCTCCTGTCTTGCGACTTTTCCTCCGTCTCTTCCGACTGAGCTGAATCCACCGGGGACATGCCAATCACTGGTTGCTTCGTGCTGCCGTTCTGCGTCTTCCCGGTCACCGACTGTTTTGTGCCCTTGCCCTGCAAATTCTCCTCCGTCTCCCCCATCACAGCTAACTCCGTGGTACTCATACCATTAGCCGACTGCTTCACATTCCTGTTCTGTGACTTCTCTGCCGTTCCGTCTGATCCCGCGGGAAGCGTACCATTCACGGCGGTTCTTCCTGGTTGCTCAGCAATCCCGACGCCGGCCTCCTCGAGGACGGCATTATCTGCCCCCGCATCGGATTCAGCGTCTCCCGCGGGAAAGTGGCTCACAGGGGGTCTGACTGTAGTCCCAGTCGATATCTTCATATTGAACGTCTCTGTCAAGGTAGGCTGTCTGAGATTTGCATCTCTGGCGTCCTTGGTTGCCGTCCCGCCAATGTTCCTTACAATCCTGGCACTGTCTTTATTTAAGCTCTGCATTATATGCGGTGTTTCATTATGTACTGCTGCGACTTGTGTTGTTTTTAAGCCTATTTTCCTTTCCTTCTCTGCTGCTGTGCTTTCTGAGTCGCACTCAAAGCGGGCGTTGATCTTTTGTTAGGTGGCAGCATTTTCGGTATGGTCCCGGTCCGGATACTATCACTTAGCGCTTTGCTCGCACCATTAACTACCGGCAGGAGTTTCTCTCTATCCTTGTCCTTCTCTTGTCTCGTACGCTGAGACATTATCTTCACGCCGCTATAGACACTCTTCCAGCACTCCTTCAAAGTCGTACACACAGTACATACTCGATGTTGGAGATGAGAATCTGTGTAACCGGTATTCCTCAAGAGTTTCTGTATTATCCTGTGAACCAGCCACATCTCCGCCTCAAATAATCCTTCTTCATTCTCCCGGTCAGGAGAGGGAGTACATGCGACTTTACTCTACAACGCACTAGCGGCTATCTTGCCCAGCTGGACCATTTACTTTTTAGAAATAACATAGTCCTTAATGTGAATGTCACGACTAAAACATATTTGTACTCTAACGGACAAAGGATTAATAAAGCAAATCGTGATACACAAATGTGAAAAGACACCCGTGCCAACTCTACCTTGCAGTGAACATAGCGCATTATAAGTTACATCGTCGTTCGCTTAGCAAAGTATGTGAAATAACAGATCTGGGTGTAATCCATCGTTATTTTGCTCACCACACCACCCCAGTTCAGACATGGCCATATGCAAATCAGCCTTGACCCTTTGCCTCATGGGAACAGTCCAGCCTGAATTGCTGGGGGGCCATGTCTTCCCTGGACCGGAATCAAGCATCCTAGGACCGGTTTCTGGCTATCAGCCTTCATCAGCCAGGATAGCTTGATTCCAGCGGCATGGAGAGCACGGGACTCATGTCTGAGCATACCCGTCCCACTCGGGGTGACAAATGCAAAAACAACAATTGATGGACGGAATGTTGCACAATGGCAAAATATTCACCCCCAGTCACAGATCTGGATTTAATCCATCGTTATTTTGCTCACCACACCACCCCAGTTCAGACATGGCCATATGCAAATCAGCCTTGACCCTGTGCCTCATGGGCACAGTCCAGCCCGAACTGCCAAGCCATGTTCCCTGGACCGGAATCAAGCATCCTAGGACCGGTTTCTGGCTATCAGCCTTCATCAGCCAGAACTCTGAGCACTGCACCGCTGCTGACCAGTGTTAAATTGCATGTGCCTCTCCTCCAAATATGGTAACATTGGTGTGTACACAATTGGCATATTTAATTTACTTGTAAGTACCTTGTAATGTGGTATACCATATACCCAGGGCCTGAAAATTAACTGCTACTAGTGGGTCTACAGTGCTGACTGTGTCACCCACACAACTAGCCCTTTCAACGTGTCTCAGGCATGCCACTGCAGAGCCTGTGTGTGCAATTTTACTGCCATGTCATCTTGGTATTAAAAACCACGACTTAAACTTCCATTCTATTATACATCAACTCAAGTAGCCTACAAGGCAGGGTGCTATGTTACTAAAAGGTAGGACATGTACTTTTACGTTTTGCATGTCCTCGTGGTGAAAAACACCTACATTCGTTTTTTGCTACTGTGAGGCCTACTCCTCTAATATATTTACATTGGGAATTCCTTAATACAGTCTTTTAAGCTGTAATTCCTGGTTAGAAAGGAGTGGCTGTATCATGTTTTAAATTTTTGGAATGGCAATGATAAATCTTCTTTAAGGATGGAAGATTGGATTTCATATTATTATTTTAGATATGCCATTTTAGTAAGTGTACAATTATAACACAATGTCCTGAGAGGTAAAAGTCAGTAGACAGTTATACATAGCCTGCACATAGCATTGCTAAAGTCGACAAGAAGGAGATTATTCATTGTTTATTTTTAAGAAAAAAGACAGTTCGTCATTTTTAGGGAATGACATTCATTTCATGGTTGGAATAATACAGTTGGGAACAGCACTGCATTAAATGTATTGACAACCGCAAGAAAACTTGGTGCAACAACAAACGTGAATAAATAGTGCAAGTGGCGACGCAAGTGAAAGGAAAGAGAACAGCGTGGACGGCGCACTGTGTATGACGTGCAGATTATCTACAGTGAGTGGCTAAGGGCGGCGCATGTGACATAGTGATATCACATAGGACACAATTAATTTGTTAGGTTTGAGGCCACTAAGGAGAAGTGCGCCTATTGTTTAAGCTGTTGGGTCGACGGCGTTTCGATCCGGATCATTTCGGATCATCATCAGGACTGGTTGTCTGAATGAAGTGGTGCTTTTGCCATCCTTGTAAATTCGGAATCTTGCGCAATCCTTGTAACTTGAACACTGCCAAGAAGTATGAATTAAGTGATCACCAAGGATCGGGTAGCTGGACGAGACCGGTAAGGGCTCGTTTTTGATTCTGCCTCTACCTCAGCCGAGTTGGAGAGGGTTGTACTGAATCGCCTCCGCGTTAAAAACCGCCACGTTAGTTAGCCATGTCAGGTCAGTGCTGGATTAGTCAGCGTATCCGTTTCACTATCGGAGAAATGGCGGTAACCACCATTCCTACCCAGTCCTGATCTGGTCTATGGGTTTTACTCCTGTCTTATCTACAAAACTTTTAGTAAGTGGACATGTCTCTGCTCTTACAGCTCTGTGGGCCTCCAGCCTGTCTCCAATACATTACAATATTAGTCCAATTGCATTTTGAGGTTTAGGAATGTTGTGAAGAGTATTCCGGTTATTCTTCCTTTTTTTAGTCCCACATTTGTTTGCTTAATGCATGAAGATGTAAGATTCAAAAACATGTTTTTTCACATTTGGTTTAATTGCTATGTGAGTGTAAATAACAATTAAAGCATACTTGCAAACTGTGACTACATGTCTGACTTTATCAATGTTTCACTACAAAACTATGCGATTGTGTTCGGTTAACGGAGCGTTCAGCTCTCATACAATGAGCGATTTGTATAGGGTCACTGGAAAGTTCAAAGGTTATCCTTCACGCCCCCCCTTCAGAATTTTGGTGTCTCCTACACCCCTGAAATTGTTTGACTAATGAAGGCTTACACAAGGCCACCTTAGTGGTGTACACCTTAATGGTGTACATCATTTGACATGATCAGTGAAATCAAAGGCCTTGTGTGTACAGGAAAGATGTTCTTCTATGTAAAATGATATCATGCAGCCTCAGTGCATTGGGCTGGCTAGACGGATGGTTCAATCATGACATCAACATCATGGGGGTTTAAGAGCATAGGTGTTGGACCTGGGACTTTTTGCATGGTTATCCTCAAACTTGTTGCCTTCTTTCTTTTATTTTTTCTAGCCAGTTTCTGGTGGTTTTAGGACTCTGGGCACTTTCACACTGCTGATCAGTGCTAAAGTGCAAATGCTTGCCGTTTAAATTGTAATATTGATTAGTTATCCATGATTGGCATATTTGCTTTACTTGTAAGTCCCTAGTCAAGTGTGCTGTATGCACCCAGGGCAGGTAAAACAAATGCTACTAATGGGCATATAGCACTGATTGTGCCATTAACATGAGTAGCACTGCAACCATATCCCATACCTGCCACTGCAATGTCTGTGTGGGCAGTGTTGAACTGCCATGTCGACCTGGCAAATGGACCCACTTGCCAAGCCCAAACCTTCCTTTTTACTACATGTAAGACACCTCTTAGGTAGGCCCAAGGTAGCCCCATGGGCAGGGTACAGTGTATTTAAAAGGTAGGACATGTACTTGGGTGTTTTATTGTAACTTACAATTGGGAAGAGATAGATATTTGGGGCTTGGGGTCCCTGTACTCACAATTTAAAAATACATCTTTTAGTGAAGTTCCTTTTTAGGGTGTTTGTTTGAAAAGTCCACTTTTAGAAAATTGGCATTTTTTTGCTTTACAATTCTGTGCCTCTGCCTGCCTGTGGAATCCACGTCTGAAGGAGGATTAGAGTAGGGCTGTTTGTGCCTTCACTCTAGACAGTCACACAAAGGGAGCTGAGGTGTGCTCAGTTTATCCTGATGGCCCATCACCAGGTTGATGGGTCTTCCTGAGCTAGATTGGTGGAAGGAATTGTCACTGACACCAGAATAGGGCTATGCCTGTCCTCACACAAAGATATCTCCACCCCCTGTAGTGTTTCTGGAGCCAGGCCAGGGAAAGGCAGAGTCTTGTGCACTACAAAGACTTTCCTTTGAAGTTTGCCTACTTCAAAGGCAGAAATTGGTATAAGTACAGGATCTGTGACACCATAACTTTAGAACACTTCTGGACTAAGATGACATCCTGCCAAGAAGAAGAGCTGGAGATTTTGGAGGAGGGGAACTGCCACTCTGCTTGTTGCTGTGTAGTGCTGGCCTATTTCCTGCTCCTTCTGTCGTGGAATCTGAAAGGACTGGACTTTGTTTTCATCATCCTGCTTACCAAGGTTCTCCAAGGTCCTGTGTCTGCCTGCCTCCTGTTAAGAAGTATCAGGGCCAACAAAGACTTCACTTGCAGCCCCGAACTCCTTTGCTGGGAGTTCCGACCTACCAAGAAGTACCAATTCCATTTCTGGTCCATTGGAGGTGGCTTCTGCTGCAAGAAGAGAAGAAAATCCATGTACCGGCCTTCAGTGTCTGTTTTTCCTGCTGCAACCTTGCAGTGCAGTTAAAAAACCAACTCATCGCTGCAGGGCAACCAAAGAATTCACACATAGCCCGTTATGCGACTCCAGGATCGCCGCAGCCTGAATCTTGAGGACCGTGTCTCCAACGTTCGAGACACCCACTCCGATTCTGACGCAGGCACTGCTGTTTGGCTGAAGATTTGACCAATCAACTGCTCGCAGCTGGGAAACAGAAAGCAGCCCTTGTTTTGCCACCACCGCATCTTCCATGCATAACACCTTTCCGCCAAATCATCATCGATACTGCCCAGCAGTAAGGAACCAAGGCTGTGTGTCTGGAAATTGACGCATCACATCCCTGTACAGTAAAGAACCGAGACATCACCTCCTCTGCGCTACAGTAAGGAACTGATGCATCACCCCCACTGTGTGTCAGGAACCGACGCATTAGCTTTGCTTTTCAGGCACCTCACCTCCCCAGTGCCTGTTTTCGTCTTTGATTTTGACTTATCCCAGGGACCTTGTGATAAAAGTGACACATCCATAGTTTTCTATGACTGAACCATTTTTTAAACTCTTTTTATTTATCAGTGCTCAATCAACAGTAGATTGAAATTATATAGTACAGTACATCATTTAGTTAGAATGTACAATGGTCACATCAACAATCACCTTTCAAAGTCCAACCTAGCACAGTTATACATTGTTCCCCTTCCTATATCCAGGTGTCCCTATCTAAAAGCCTCAGTATTCGTGCCAATCCCCATACCTTCTCCCATTTACGTGGGCACATCCTCTACTCTTATAAATTGTATGTTCGGCTCGCCATCACCAATCCAGATCTGCTTCCCAGTCAGCCATCCTCGGGAGAGAAGCCGCCCCCCCAGCCCTGTGCTATATTACTCTTGGCAACCATCGCAGCCAGCCACAACCCTTTTTGTTATATCTCGGCCAGGTTTCAACTCCAAGGATAAGCAGCAGATGCCATTTAGATTCTAAAGGGCCCTCCAACCCGAACACCTCTGCTATGATCTTCCCTATTTCTGTCCAATATTTTTGAATCAACAGACAGTCCCACAGCAGTTGGTAAAAGGTCCCCTCTTGTCCACATACCCATTGACACAATGTGTTTTCAAATCATCCCAAGAGATTTAGCAGTAGCCTTGATTAGTAAGATATATGTAAAATCTTCAACTGCATCATCCGAAAGCATGACCATATGGCCACCTCTCCCAGGCCCTGCATAGCTTCCTTGGTCCTTCATTAATGGACCAAGAACGACCTCCCAAGCTGGCCTCAGTGGCCCCAGTAGATCCTGGGAGTTATTCATCAGTTTTTTTTATATATGAGCAAGATTGCCTTGTCAATCAAATGGCCCATGAATAGATGGTCTTACAGGAAGGCTTCCTCGACCAACACTTACCCCTCACGGATGTAACCCTGTACTGCTTGTCCCAGCTGTAAGTATCAGAGCCACTCATTTTCCCGCTATTCATATTCTTGCTGAAGAGTAGCGAAGAAAATGTAGGCCTGTCCCGTATAAATGTCACCCAATTTTTCCAGGCCAATTAGTTCCCATTTGCCAAAGCCCCACTACTCCCTGAAAAAGGTCGCTATCCTTGAGTGGCATCATCTCAGTTAATTTACCCTCCCAACCCAGGCATCTCGTGGCCTCTCTCCATTCCCTCACCTCTGATTGCATATGGAAAGGCAGACCACATTCCCTCCTTCTATAATACAGTAGGGAGGAATATCCCCTGTCACCCATGGCCATTCTGTTTACTCTGGAAGGCGGATCAGTTTGGTCTCCAAATACCCACTCATTCACAGTGACCAATAGTATTTCTTGACATCACGCAATGCTAGCCCTCCGTCTTAGACTCTCTGCAACTTTTGAAAGGCTAAATGGGAGGTATGGCCATTCCACAATAGTAGTCGTATTTCCACATTTACCTTCTGGAAAAAACCTTACAGAATCGGAAAAGGCGTGTTTTGCAACATATATAGCAGGCGCGGGAGAGTCATCCTCTTAAGTATGGCCACTCGGCCAATCAGTGAGAGCAGACGTTTCTGCTAATTCTGGGCATCCCTTCAGAATTTGTCTAATTGGATGGACAAGTTCTTAGCATAAAAGGTCTGTGCCTTTCTAGTCACATACATCCCCACATATTTAAACACAGTCATCTCATTTGTGACCCTACATCAAGATTTCAATCTTGGCATTCCCCCCATCAGTGGAAACAGTAGTGACTTGTCGCAATTTACACAATATCCTGATTAGTTCCCAAATGTGTGGAAAATATGTAAAATCCTATCATTGGAATGCATGGGACTCGTGACATATAATAGCACATCCGCCACGTATAATGAAATTCATACATCCCATTCACCGTTCACTCGAATGCCACAGGTAAGGCAATCTTGATGCACCCAGGTTGGCAGTAGCTCAAGGGCAAATGCAAAGAGCATTGAAGACAGGGTGCAACCCTGTCTCACACCTTTCCGGAGAGCAAACTCCATGGAAACCGAGTTATTAACTCCTACTCTTGTTAGCGGATGGGTGTATAGAAGCCCGACTCACCCTGGAGTTCTGGACTTTTTGGTTCCGTCCAGAGGTGTCAGGGAAAACACCCGAAGACCCCGGAGTTCAACCTGTCTCGGTGCACAAACAAACAGAAACACGGGCTTCTCGATGGTGGCGTCAAAGACCAAAGGTTTATTACTGCAGGGACACAGAAGTCACAGAAACTACACATGGGCAGTATCTAGGAGCCTGTTCAATTTGTACAAAGAGGGTTGCTCCTTATATACTGAATATTGGGCTTCAGGCAAATTCTTCACATGTTAGCACATTCCAAAACCTTTGTGTCTTGTACAATAAATATTTGGCGTTGCACAGGAATCGTCAACAATATCTGATGTTAAAAACATTACGAACGAGGGGTTCCCACTATTCCATCATAATCCCATGTCAACTTTCCATTCAAGACCCGGACCGCCTCATCGTAAATTTCGTTACCTCCCCCTAATAAAGGCCCAGAAGGAAAGGAGCAGAGCCAGGTGCAGAAGATAGAAGAGTAGGATAAGAGATGTTTGTGGGTCGTAAATGGGCACGGCTACCAGCTTCGGCCGTCTAATCATGATCAGGCCAACGAACACGAGAACCAGTATAGCAGGACTGGCCTCAGGCTGAGGAGGCAGCTCTTGCCGAGTCATGCTGCCACAGCGTTGCTGGCCTAAGGTGCACGTGTCACTAGCAAGGTGAATTGCCGGCTAAAGCCTACGTGTCCTTAAATGAAAAGAGGTCATTGCGTGTCCATTGACTATGTGAGGGCAAGGAATACAAAATGGCTTCCTTGTTCTAAGATGGATGCCACGGGTAGAACAGAAATGTGTTTGTAACAGGAGTGCTCTTGCTCGTAGCATAGCGAAAACACCAGGATATACTAAATGGATCATTTGCGGTTCACTGATACCAAAATTATGCATTTGCGACAATGTTACAAACACGGGTAAAATCGTCACGGAACCTCAGACCCTCCTTTTGCCCTTACATAGGCAATTACTCAGTCTATGTCAGAATCTAACTCTATGCTCATTAGGTCAGTGACATGTTGTTGCGTCATCATCCTGTCTCGTGCCTTTTCTCCTAATGCAGGTGGTTTTCTGAAACAGGTTGCAGCACAGAGACTACACAAAGCGGGACCACATTGGATAATAAGGCAGCATGAGAACAGAAATACTAGGATGACACCAATGACCATCAGAACCTTCCATCCCCACGCTGATACCAGAGTCCAAAACCACTCCATGAAGGACCAGTTTCCCTTGTCTACGTGTATAGAGTCGGAAATCTTGTGTAGCTTAGAGATCGCTTCATAGACGGTTGGAGCATTATTGGGAATAAAAACACAGCAGCTCGATTGGATCATTCTGCATACCCCACCTCGATCTGCAAGTATTACGTCTAGAACCATACGGTTCTGCAACGTCATGAGACGATCCGCCTGAAGCTCAGCTGTTAAGTTACTAAGGGCACCAGCAGTTTCTGTAATAGTAGATTCAACTACCCGTGTTAGTTGACGTAGATTTCTACTATTGGCCATAGGCCCCCAAAACGGAAGGAAACCTTTGAAGAAGTCTCCAGCTTCCTGACCAGCGGTATCTTCCTTGCTGAAGACACCCCTTGCTACTCTGGTCTTGTGATAATCAGAGGAAGCAGTGTATGTCGGAGGTAACAATCGAGCAATATAACATGAACCTGAGAAGTCAGCAGGCAGCCATGTATACGCTCTGTCTTGACAGATGAAGTAAGTACCCCTAGCAGTAAGGAAGGCAGGGGAGGAGTTAGACGGAAATACGTAAGTCTCAACGCACTCACTCCTCCCTAGCTGAGCTCTCAGATTTCTCCCATTTCCTTGCAAACAGACCTGACCTCGGTGAGGCACGACCCAGACTGAAGTGGAGCTTTTACGCTTGCTTTCTCCCAAACTAAGGCGATACTCTGTAGAGTTCCAACTCAAATACACCCGTAATTCATCTCTAGGGTATGATGGAGTATTATTGACGTCTTTAATCATGTCAATAATCCCCTGGACTAAAGCTTTGTTGGCTGAGTTGTATTTAGTGGACCGTGGTGGACGCGGAGGATAGGTCTCAAGGGCATATGAAAAAATGGTCTGAAAGGCCTGAAATGATCCATTATAGCTGAAAGGCAAGACTAGATAGGGAATGCCTTTATCCATAGTGTGAGGTATCAAGCCACACACCCAGCAGTCTGTAGTATTAACTACCAGTTGGTGTTGATGCAAGAGCTGTACAAATGTATTGTTAATAAATTCTGAGCGTCGAGCTTGTTCGTGTTCAGGAAACGAGTGAAAAGAATGCATAGAAGAAACCGTAGAAGTAGTAGGATCAAGGGGAGGTACTGTAGTTACCGGCATAAAAATCAAATGCACACCAAAGATGATTCCACCCACCAACGTTATCAAAACAATTAAAAATGTAACTGCACATTGCATTAGAAAGCATTTGCTGTGAAGTATTCTGTACAGTCTATTTCTGCGAACATAAATTACATTCTTTCGTTGCAGCTCAGGAAGCTCCATCTTCTACAATCCGCTCGTGACCACTGATGATGTGTACGTAGATGAAAATGCCTCTATCAGTCCTGGGAGTTCCCAGAACTAACAGAAAGATCGACCTTATGTCTGACCCCCGCAGATTCAACTAGGCACACAGCCACGACCCTACGGCTACCCAGACGGCAAGGCAAAATTTTAAAACAACAAAAATAATAGTAAACTTCCTGGCTGGAGGCAATGTATCAGAAAATTCAAATGTGAAAATTGGCAGTTGCCTGCTTTATTTGTCCATATTGCGAGGTCGCAAGTTGTATCTCAGTTTTGCAGGAACTGTCTGATCTGGAAACAATGTATTTTCAGCTGACGTTACAATGTTCACGTTCGCAGATGGCAAATGTTCAGGGTTCAAAAGAGCAGTTTCAGGAGGAGAGTCAGAGTTTGATGTATCTGTGATCAGTTCTGCATCACTGAAAGGTATGAACCTGGGGACTTGTTCTGTTTCAGAGGCACCGATTCCTTTCTTTACCCAGTTGTCGTAAGGAAGTGGCAGAGGCACACGTTTGACATGTGTCGTATGGATCCAATTCTTCCTTCCGGCCACTCGAATAGCAGTTCTCGTCGCCAATAGGACTTGGAAAGGGCCAACGAATCTGGGCTGAAGATTTTTCGTTCTTGCAAAATTTCTAATGACTACTTGATCCCCAGGTTTCAGCTGATGACCTGGACTCTCCGGTGGCTTTGGCAATGCATCGAAAACCTGTTGGTGAATAAGGCTCAATTTAGCAGTCAAGTCGAAAAGATAATCAATTAACATTGGGTATTCCAGCTGCTTAAATTCTTTCGGTCTAGGTACCCCCCAAACATTTGCAGGACGACCAAAAATTATTTCATATGGACTAAGCCCTACTCTAGAATGTACAGTTGCTCTTGTTGATAACAAAGCCAAAGGCAGTGCATCTGGGCAGGGCAAACCCGTGGATGCTTGTATCTTAGCAAGTTTCAGTTTAAGGGTGCCATTGTAACCCTCAACTAAACCCGCGGACTGGGGATGATTCGCACTGTGGAACTTTTGTCTAATCCCTAGGCCGGCACACACACTCTGCATAACTTTCCCTACGAACTCACTTCCGTTATCTGACCATACAATCCGTGGCATTCCGAATCTGGGGAAGTACTCTTTAAGAAGGATTTTGGCAGTGGACAAAGCAGTATTGTCCTTCAGTGGGTATGCTTCGATCCATCTGGAGAACGCACAAACTACCACTAGGACGTATTTCAGATTATTACAACGATCCATGTGAATGAAGTCTAGCTGGATCACTTCAAAGGGGCAGGAAGGAGGAGCGAAGTGACCTGCAGGTGTGGGGATTCCCTTGCCAGGATTATGCATCAAGCATACCATACAATTTCTCACCACTCTCTCTGCACACTTACTAATCCCATCATTCTTCCAAACTGGAGCCAACATCTTACAAATCCCTTTAGAACTGATGTGCGCTGCTCCATGTGCCATCGTTACTACTGCAAGCACATACGCATGTGGCAACATTCAACGCTGTTGTTCCGACAAGTCAATCCAACACCCACTCGAGTCCAATTTACCCGTGCTCTCTTTCCATGCACGCTTTTCCTCCTCAGTCGCCTCTTTCTGAATTTCTTTCACGCTTTCCACTGTGTCCTCACACATTCCAGACTCAGAAATCCATCTTGCAGACGTTGCAACATACATTCTACTCATCATATTTCTAGCTGTCTGTTTTGCAGTCTCATCAGCAAAAGCATTCCCACGACCAACATCATCCGTGATTGCTTTATGAGCACTGCATTTCACAATCGCAACTTCAGTCGGCAAGGTTAGAGATTCCAACAAGTCATTAACTAGCTGGCCATGTTGAATCTTAGTCCCATGGGACGTAATGAAACCTCTCTCTTTCCACAAACGGCCAAAACTATGGGCCACGCCGAACGCGTACTGACTATCTGTGAACACATTCACTCTCTTTCCCTTAGCTAAAACGCACGCTCTTGTCAGCGCGATCAATTCTGCAGCCTGGGCAGAATTCTGACTCACTCTCGCAGTCTCCACAATCGTACTCAAAGTCGTTACTGCATAGGCAGCAGTCACATCACCATTCTCCAATTTGAAGCAAGACCCGTCAACATACAACGTGCCATCTGGATCTGATAATGGAGTGTCTTTTAAATCAATTCGTCCTTTTGTTTCTTCCTCAGTTTTAAAACAACAGTCGTGTGGTTCGGAATCACTCGACTCTTGTCTAGTCGGCAACAATGTTGCTGGATTCAATACATTGCATCTTTTGATCTGAATATGACTCGCTAACAATGTCAATTCGTAACCTGATAATCTAGCACTGGTAAGGTGCTGCGTCTTGGTTCGGTTCATGAGTGTATCTACAGCATGAGGAACCATAACTACTAGCATGTTGTTCATTACTAAACCAGCAGATTGTCGAATGGAGGCTGCAGCTGCGGCTGTAGCTCTCAAGCAACTAGGCAACGCTCTAGCTACTGGATCTAATGTTGATGAAAAATACGCACAAGGGCGTTGTTTATCACCAAATTTCTGTGTCAAAACACTCAACGCGCAACCTTCTCTCTCATGGACATAGAGCGTGAATGGTTTACTGTAATCGGGTGTACCCAATACAGGAGCTGAACACAGTGCATTTCGTAACTCAGAAAAACTCTCCTGGCATTCGGCAGACCATGGCACTGGACTCGGAACATTTTTCCCAGTCAAAGCTACCAACGGTTTCGCCAAAAGAGAAAAATTTGGGATCCATTGCCTACAATATGAGGTAATACCTAAAAAGGCACGTACTTCTCTCTGCGTGCTAGGAACATTCATCTGTGTAATTGCTTTTATTCTCTCTGGGGTCAACTTCCTTCCCTCCTTTGACAAGAGATGACCTAGGTAGGTCACTTCTTGGCAACAGTATTGCATTTTTGAAGGTGACACCTTGTGATTCAAATTTGACAAGTGATGCAATAAGGAAATTGTAGCTGTTTTGCAAGTTTCCTTGTCATCGGCAGCCACTAGAAGATCATCGACATATTGTATTAAAGCAGAACCAGGAGGAAGTACAAATGAGTCTAACTGGCTTTTTAATGCTTGACTGTAGATGGATGGGCTTTCACAATAACCTTGTGGAGCGCGTTTAAACCTGAAGCTTCGTCCTCCTAGAGAGAAACCGAAGATATCTCTGCTTTCCTCGGCTATCGGAATGCTGTAAAAGGCATTTTTCAAGTCGATAACTGAAAACCATGCTGCTGTAGCAGGAATCAACGTTAACAATGCAGTAATGTCTGGAACCACAGGAAACTGTGGAATCACAATTTTATTAACCTCTCTAAGATCAATTACAAATCTATATACTGAAGGTTTTGTTGGGTCAGTTCGTTTCAGAATGGGCAGTACAGGACTATTGCAGACATTACCTCTAGTTTCTTCTATAACGCCTTTCTTGATCAGATCTTGTACTATCAGTAGGAGCGCACGCTCACCTTCACTAGATATTCTGTATTGTGGAATTCGTGGAAATTTTACATTCGCCTTCAAAGTTACTACATATGGTGGAATTTCTAAAAGACCTACATCATTAGGACCAGTCGCCCAAAGAGTATCAGGGAGTGAACGCAGCTCTGGTGGAAGTGCATCCATCGACAAATACATTGGAGAGATGATTCTTTTACCCAACGTAAGCTGTACTCCTTCTGGAGAACAGTACAATGTCGCATATAGGCGTTTTAACAAGTCTAAACCAAGCAGATTTTCATTACAACCTGTCGTCAAAATCAGGGGTGCTTTCAATTGTCGGGGTCGAACAGAAATAGACAAAGGACCAGAAACAGGGTTGTGAACAGGGGCGCCTGAAAAACCTACTGAAACGTTTGTTGAGCCAGACAAAGGTGCGCCAGGGAGTTTCGCATGTATGATAGAACTTTTTGCTGCACCAGTATCCAACAGAAACGGTTCGACTATACCTGATGTTGCTACTGCGACATAAGGCCCACTCTGATCTACTGGAACTGATACTACTCCCTCTCTTTGTCCATGGCTGTCCTTGTACTCCCTTGGCTGACCTTCCTCACTAGCTTCATAGTAATCTTCAACATGATACTGTTGGGACCTATTCTGTTGGGCAGATTGTCCATTTCGTTGGTCGAAATAATTAGAAGGGCGATCACTTGTCTGTGGAGGCATAGCACCTCTTCCTCGACCTCTAGAGTTTTGCATATAACCACCACGACCTCTTTGAGCTGCCGCAGCATTATTTTGTGCCCGTACCGGACACTCAGTCTTATAATGGCCTTCCATTTTGCAATAAGCACACTGATTCCATTGGTACTGTGGCCTCTGAGAATTATACTCCGTTCTTTGATTTGACCCTTGCTGTGTATTGGTCTGATTGGTGCGAGGCAGATATGCTTGCTGTAAAAGAACTTTAGTTTTTAACTCTTTCGTCTTTTTATCTGATTTTTCTTTCTCCTCTTTGTCCCTATTTTCATAGTACTGGGCAGTAGCAAGTATTTGCGCAGTCGTAGAGACAGCCCACGCACTTTCAGAATTCTTTAATTTACCACTAAGTTCTGGCAACAGATTGTGCACAAATTTATCAACAAATAATCTCTGGCCTCCTTCTGTGCTCATATCCTGACCACTGTGATCCACGAAAGTATCCTCGAATCTTGTGAAAAAGTCGGAGACGCTTTCGTCTTTCTTTTGTTTGCACGCGGACAATTTGTCCCAGTTAACGCGTAATGCTGGCATTAGGGTCTTCATTAAGTCGATTATTCTACCGGGCAAATTAGCAATTAAGGGTTCAGGTTTAGAACCACCTATTTGTTGACCATCCGCTGCAATTATAGCTGCCCAATCACCACCTAGGGCAACTGGATGATTCTCTTTACGAATTTTAGCCCAAATTGGTTGCGGTACTACATTACCAAATAGCAGATCTATGTCAGCTAGATTTAATACACAAGCGTCAACTGTTTGAGCCAACTCTTTGTAGTACCCTGCAGGATTTTTACGCGGATCTGGCAAGGCCTGTTTCACTGCTAATACTTCAGCTCGCTTCCATTGAATATGTATCCATACTCTCTGGAATTGGGCCGGAGCGGCTGCAATACCAAGGTTTACATTAGCTTGCACAGCTTCACGCCAAATTGGTGGAACCTCTCTCATTGGATATTGACGATTTTGTTTCGTACTACGTTTCTCTGACTCCCTCGGAGAACGAAGGGATGGGTCATTCCTATAACTTAAAACCAGTTCCATCGCTTCTTTTATATTTTGTCCAACTATCATACCTGCAGCAAACTCTTTCTGAACATTAATTAATTCTTCTAGATTTGATTCAGGGTCATCCTCTTCCAATTCCTCACGTAGAAGGAAACACATTTCATCGAACACATATCGTTGTGTCGGTTCATTCCATTGCATAAATGTATCTAATACATCTTGTACATTATATCTTCCAACTTTCGAAATCCATCTAAGAGCAGTGGAATCTAATATCCCTCTTTCTTCAGTACTGGGAAGCTGACTACGTCTCTGCACAGAGTCAGAGGTAGGAGTCTTAATCAGAGTTTTATAGAAGGGAGATAGAATGTTAGAGACAGAATCAGTGATTCTTCGACGAACAGAAAGTGGAGTCATAATATTAGCAGAAGCAGTAAATAGAGTAGCAGTTGGAACAGATAGATCAGGAACAGTAGGAGTAGCGGGCAAAACAGCTTGTGAACTAGCAGGTGTGAGCGATACAGGCATAGGTAAAGAAGCCGGCAACCCTGAAAGAGGGGGTGCCGAAGGAACATTAATAGTGATCACAGGAGGTACAGGAACTTGATTCAGAGGAGCGGGAACACCAGGTTGTCCAGCAACCGGTAATTGAACATTCGGTATAGGTGGAGCCGTAGCACCCTGTGCATACGGTGGGGGTGATCGTAACAAGTAAGATAACAGGGGATCCTTCTCAGGGTCCTCTACTATCTTAGCTGTACTCGATGGCAAAGCAGGATAGCACTTGTCTATTGCTAAATTATGCTCTCTATTGGCCACCTCCATCGCTTTCTCAGACTCGTTGAGTTGCAGCTGCTTAGCAGACTGTTCTAAAGTCAACTCTTGCTCTTTCTGTTCTTTTTTCAACTTTTTAATTTCTCTCTGTTTAGATTCTTTTCGCCAATAACGGAAAGAATCAAACATTGCCGGCCGGGCTTTTTTCTTGAACAATTTGTTTCTAAATTATCAAGAACTTGAGGTTCGAAACTACCATGCAGTGGCCAACTAAGGACACCATCTTTCTTAGTGTAGTGGATCCATACCTCGTTATAAGAGATAGGGCCCACACCAAATTTGCAATATAGATCATAAAGGGGAGTTCCAATCGGAGGAACCGAACACGAGTCCTCCAACTGGGAATCACTGTTGCAACTAAAACAAGACAACATACAATTTTTCCGACTTACCATTTTATAACCCGGAACACAAAACAGACGAAACACAAATTAAAGAAAGGTGCGCACTTGAACCAAGAACTTAGGCCTACCAGAACTGACAAACGTATCGATACCCGAACTGAACTGAATGATTATCGTAACCAGAATAACCAGCGACAAGCTTATGAAACCGAACCAAACCAAAAACTAAAAGGATTATCCAAACAGGAGCAACCCTTACGAAGTAACCAACTATCAACCACTTAATACTTAACTGAGGCACTGAAGACGTCACCAAGGAGAAACCCGTCACGTCTCGCCGTACTAAGGACTGCACCTCGGGTCCAAGACAGGGCGACGGTCAAGGCAACGAACCACTGCAGCCGTCTGAACGGGAACCCTCGTGGAAGAGAACGTCGGGCCACTTTTGCGATATGCCGGGATCGATGAAGTGGGGCGCCTCCCTCTGAAATCTTCACACGAAGCTTCTCGAACTCTTCAGGCTTTTGGACCGGTACCGAATGACGTCGCCCCACGTTGGGCGCCAATTGGAGTTCTGGACTTTTTGGTTCCGTCCAGAGGTGTCAGGGAAAACACCCGAAGACCCCGGAGTTCAACCTGTCTCGGTGCACAAACAAACAGAAACACGGGCTTCTCGATGGTGGCGTCAAAGACCAAAGGTTTATTACTGCAGGGACACAGAAGTCACAGAAACTACACATGGGCAGTATCTAGGAGCCTGTTCAATTTGTACAAAGAGGGTTGCTCCTTATATACTGAATATTGGGCTTCAGGCAAATTCTTTACATGTTAGCACATTCCAAAACCTTTGTGTCTTGTACAATAAATATTTGGCGTTGCACAGGAATCGTCAACAATATCTGATGTTAAAAACATTACGAACGAGGGGTTCCCACTATTCCATCATAATCCCATGTCAACTTTCCATTCAAGACCCGGACCGCCTCATCGTAAATTTCGTTACCTCCCCCTAATAAAGGCCCAGAAGGAAAGGAGCAGAGCCAGGTGCAGAAGATAGAAGAGTAGGATAAGAGATGTTTGTGGGTCGTAAATGGGCACGGCTACCAGCTTTGGCCGTCTAATCATGATCAGGCCAACGAACACGAGAACCAGTATAGCAGGACTGGCCTCAGGCTGAGGAGGCAGCTCTTGCCGAGTCATGCTGCCACAGCGTTGCTGGCCTAAGGTGCACGTGTCACTAGCAAGGTGAATTGCCGGCTAAAGCCTACGTGTCCTTAAATGAAAAGAGGTCATTGCGTGTCCATTGACTATGTGAGGGCAAGGAATACAAAATGGCTTCCTTGTTCTAAGATGGATGCCACGGGTAGAACAGAAATGTGTTTGTAACAGGAGTGCTCTTGCTCGTAGCATAGCGAAAACACCAGGATATACTAAATGGATCATTTGCGGTTCACTGATACCAAAATTATGCATTTGCGACAATGTTACAAACACGGGTAAAATCGTCACGGAACCTCAACCCCATGAATCTAGGCCCAAAACCAAGATGTGTTAGAACAGCAAAAAGATAACTCCAATCCATACTATCGAACACCATTTTAGGGCATAGGGACAGAAGAGCCGTAAAAGTGGATTCCGTCACATGCATAAACCCATGTAACCTTTGTAGATTCAATCTTGTTCCTCTATGCAGCATAAATCCAGAATGATTCTGATAAATCAAGGTTTCTGGCACAAAACTGGACAAAGAACATGGAATTACCCTCCCCACTGTCCAAATGCTCCCCTGGCAGGATCTCCTGAATCGTCCCAACCCTTTCCTTAGGGAACTTAAGGGCTTATCTGGGTGTAGGTCCCTAGATTCGTCATGGGACACGATTCAATTCAGACACCACTTCAACGTCTACTGTCTGGGCGCTCTGGACTATGCTTGACATTGTTTGGGCCTGACTTCGTCTCCCTTCCAGTAATTTGTATTATCTGTGCCTGTGCACCATACAGAAACCTTTCAAGGCCTGTGGGTATCCAAGACACCTGAAGGAATCTCCCTTGCGTGAAGGAGTCACTTCCCTGCATCTGCAGGCACACCAACTAAGCTAATTGGTGTGCTGATCCTGAGCTCCACTGGACTCCGAAAATCCCAGCAACACAGGTTGTGGTTCTCCAAAGCTCTCGAGGCCTGCCCTGCCCTCTCACCAAGTTTGAGGTCACTATTCTTTGTAGGAGCTGCAGGAACCGAACCCTGTGCACCGCGTTGGCTTACTGTTGCAAAAGCTTGTTGGCTTCCTTCCACTAAGATCTTCAGGCTCCAAGTAGCCCCAACCTCAAGCATCTCCATTGACCAGAATCTTTGCACAGACCACATAATTTGCACCGTGGATTGCATCTTTTGGTGATCTGCTTGAGGTCCTCTTGCAACTCCTTTGCCTCCGGCCTGTGGGTCCTGTTGAGGGTCATCTTTGTTTCTTTTGGACTCCCCTGATTGCTCATGCCTGTCCTGACTCCCCTGCTTGTGGTGAGTCCCCTTTACTTTGCAAGTCCCGACATTGCATGTTCCTCGACATCCATGTTGTTTGCAGTTGCCAAGGCTTGTTGGAGCACCTGATGGACACCAACCCCTCAACTCTCGACATCCGACGTGGGACAGCTCGTGCACAGCTCCTGGTCTTCCACAGCATCGCCTGGTCCTCACATATGAAGAGTCAAGGTCGCAGTCAACTCTCCTGGCATCGGTGGGCATTCATCTTCCAGGTCTCCGGGTCACTCCTGAGTGACACAAACTCTGGCCCCTCTGCTTGTAGCTACTCTTCAACTTGAATCCACCTTCAGATTCCACAGGACACTTTCTCTTTCTCCAGCAGTGGTAATTTCCTGAAGTCCTTCATTGAGTTCGACTGCGATTTCCGACACCACTTCACACCTATGCACCCAGCTTCCCAGGTGTAGATAACATAGGTACTAGGGTATATACGGGGAATCACTGACAGAATATTGAGGAGTTGAATATCGACCTACATAATATCGGTGACAAAATATCGACTACCAGAATATCGAATTACTATCTACAAACAGGGAAGTACAAAAATATTGAATCCTAAATATCGTTGTAAATAATATAGTTTGCTAAAATATCGACTTTTAAACATTTCTTAAAAGTAATGTAAAATAAATCAAATAATAAATATAATTAAGTAAAAGACTTAAATAACCTTAAAATTAATAAATAATAAAAGTAAGTTAAAAAATAATAATAAACATACATTTTTATTTTTTATTAGATATATAACTCAATAATATTAAAAAACAACCTATATTTTTAATAATTAAATGTTAAAAACATAATTTTAAATATAATTATATATATATATATATATATATATATATATATATATATATATATATATATTATAAATAAACATATAATATATATATAAAAATACATTATATATAATAAGTTAAAACATTAAAATTATATTTTTTGAATAATATTTTACACTACATTAAATATAACAATACTAAAAAGATTGCATAGTGTAAAAGATAAAATTACTATTTCCACTCCAACAAGTGGTACAGTAGGGAACGTGTTGGATAGCGGGAGGGTAAAAATTACTATTCCCACACCAGTGAGTGCAACAATAGGGAAAGAGTTGGATAGCGGGAGGGTAAAAATTACTATTCTCACTCCAGTGACTGCAACAGTAGGCAAAGCGTTGGATAGCGGTAGGGTAAAAATTACTATTCCCACTCCAGTGAGTGCAACAGTAAGGAAAGCATTGGATAGCGGGAGGGTAAAAATGACTATTCCCACTCCAGTGAGTGCAACAGTAGCTAAAGTCTTGGATCGTGGGAGGGTAAAAATTACTATTTTCACTCCAGTGAGTGCAACAGTAGGGGAAGTGTTGGATAGCGGGTGGATAAAAATTACTATTCCCACTCCAGTGAGTGCACCAGTAGGCAACGTATTGGATAGCGGGAAGGTAAACATTACTATTCCCACTCCAGTGAGTGCAACAGTAGCTAAAGTCTTGGATAGTGGGAGGGTAAAAATTACTATTTTTACTCCAGTGAGTGCAATAGTAGGGAAAGCGTTGGATAGCAGGAGGTTAACAATTACTATTCCCACTCCAGTGAGTGAAACAGTAAGGAAAGCGTTGGATAGCGGGAGGGTAAAAATTACTATTCCCACTCCAGTGAGTGCAACAGTAGCTAAAGTCTTAGATAGCGGGAGGGTAAACATTACTATTCTCACTCCAGTGAGTGCAACAGTAGGGAAAGTGTTGGATAGAGTAGGAGTGAAAATTACTATTCCCTCTCCAGTGAGTGCAACAGTAGGGAAAGCGTAGGATAGCGGGAGGGTAAAAATGACTATTCCCACTCCATTGAGTGCAACAGTAGGGAAAGTGTTGGATAGCGGGAGGGTAAAAATTACTATTCCCACTCCAGTGAGTGCAACAGTAAGGAAAGTGTTGGATAGCATAGGGGAATAATTTAATATACCCACGCCTGCAATATAATTAACAATTAATAATTTTTTTTTATTAATTTACTTCCCACCGTTTTCCCCAATAAACATTACCTACAATATTGTAACATAATAATAAATTAACATAATTAATTAACAATTAAATAATTAACTAATTACAATTAACAATATAATTAATAACAATGAAATCTAAATTAATTCACACAATTAACACTATAAAATTACTTACAAAAATGATAATATAACAAATAATAAAAAATACATTAAAAATAAAGTACTTCCAACCCTACTCCCCTATCAACCCTCAACCAACTGATAAAAAAATACACAATTAACATATCCACAAAATAATTGTTAATAATTAATATCGAATTAATTACTAATTAATAACATAAATACCAATGAATTATTAATTGCGATTAATTCATTTATCATTAATTAGTAATACATTAATTAACTTGTTAACAATATAAATGATTAAATATTAAATAACTAAGTAATAAAATAATACATGAATTAATTTTAATTAAATTACTTCCCACCCTATTCCACTATAAACCCACAACCCGCTACAGACTTAAATTATGCAAAAAATATTTAACATACAATTAATTCATTCTAAATAATGCTAAAAATATATATTATAATTAAATTACTTCCCACCCTATTCCTCTTTAAACCCACAACCCACTACGGAATTAAATTACACAAAAATTAATTAACATAAAACTCATCACTTTTACAAAATTCAAACAAACATTAAAAAAATAATACATACTTTTAACTCATATACTAACATTTAAAACACTAAAACAAAATCGATATTACTAACTTCGACATTGTGGAAATCGATATTTCTTACCCTCATTTCGATATTCTGCACCACTATATTTTTGCAATTCAATATTCTGTCCATTTCCATTATATATAAAATAAACTCGATATTCTGTCCAGTTAATATTTTTTTTTTATATTATGACTAGTTACCAGCCACGGGTGGGGTGGCTCTCCAATCTTCTGTCTTCCACGGGATTTCTTCAAGGTCCATTGGGAAGGTTCCCTTACACGTTGATTTGTACACAGGACGCAGTCGTGTTCTTACATTGCACACGATCTCTGTGGGGTTCCTAGTCACACTCCTTGTGTCCTTGACACTTCTACATCCTCTGGGCATTGCCTTGGCATGAGTCTTGGTACTTATACCACTTTTTTAGTATATGGTTTGGTCTTACCCTGGGATCCACTGTGTATTCTGTGCTATTTATGTGATTTCTATGCAAAGTATTGTGTGCATTGTGCATATCTCTGGGTAGGAGATATTGGTATGTATTAGTGAGTATTATATAACAAATCCATATTTATATAATTACATTGTGTGGTTCTTTTTCACTTAATCTACACCTATAAGATTGCATTCTGGTAAAAACAAGCTGCTTTACACTCGTTCTGGATTAAGCCTGAAGGCTGCTCTCCAGAGCTACCACTTAGAGAGCTCTCTAAGGTTGTCTAAGACCTAAATCACCATAACGGTTGTCTGGACTAGTGCAGGGTGTCTACGTGTAAAAGTGTACGTCATATACCAGGCCAGCCTCTCACATTGGTGTGCAGCAGTTAAAGATTCAAGCCTGCATTGTTTTACTAGATAAATCTTGATGTGATTAATTGAAAAACCATCACTAATACTATGCACATATAATACAAGCTTAGAATAGTAAGTTCTACTGAACCTAGGGTTAGGTAGTCAAGGGTCTAGCATACCCTTTCTCCACCTCAGAGAGTTTAGTTCCCACTAGGTTAGGTAGGTACAACACCTCTCTACACCTAGTATGTCTGCTAAAAGAGATGCCAATGGCTCTCTGCCTTCTAGATACAGTGAGCTTTCATTCCAATAACTGAAAGCACTGCGTGCCCGTAGAACGTTTAAGACAGGGAAAGGTCCTAATAGTCAATGCTCCCTAGAGGTGTTACTGTTAGATGACGTACAGAAGGCTAGTGGGTCAGATGAACAGGAAAGAGTGGGTGGGCAGGGGACAGAAGATAGGACAGGAGGGGAGCCTCTCTTTGACCTTGAATCCAACCCTGACCAGGAAGAGTCTAATGACTCCTACCTGGAAAACTCAGGTCTCCGAGAGGATACTGCAGGTGGCCCAGGGGGTGCCCCCATTGTTCCTTCTGGGAGCGTTGAGAGTAGACTAAGGAGGTCTAGATTCTCCTCTAGAGAATTCAATGCTTTAGGACAGTCAATAGGGATCTCCATATCTAGTAAGAGGGAAAACTCTCTAGATAGGGAATACCAACTTCTTGAACACGAAAAAGCAAGGCTTAGGCTCAGGCAAGAACAGCTGGCCCTTGACAAAGAGTCCCCTGAAATCCAGAAAGCTAGGAAGAAATTGGGACTGGAGTCCCATGGTGACAGCAACAGTGTCCCTAGATTTAAGGAACATTCCTTTGACCATAGGAACCTGAACAAGATAGTCCCTCTCTACCATGTTAGGGATGACATCCACAAATACTACCACTGCCCCAAAGACAACTGCTCCCCCTAGCACAAGTACAGGCGGTAGTACAGGAAACAAGAGATTAGTGGAGTTAACCTTGGGTTCTAAGATAGGTCCTGACTTAGTCAGAACTCCAGCTCAGGCTGTTTTGTTCCATGATGGTGGCATAGATCTTGTCCTATTACAGGTAAGTCCCACTAACCTGGGCAAATACAGACAACAGCCTTTAATAAATGGAAAGGAGGCAATGGCCTACAGGGACACCAGGGACACCAGGGCCAGTGTCACTATGGTAACAGAGAAACTTGTGTCTCCTGACCAGATCATGCTTGGACAAGTGTACCAAGTGACCGGTGCCAGCAATGTCAGGACTGATCATTCCATGGCAGTTGTGAATCTTAGCTGGGGAGGGGTAACTGGACCTATGATGGCTGTGGTATATTCAGACCTACCTGTAGATTGTTTGTTGTGCAATGATGTGGAAACTTCAGCCTGGGCTGAAGAAGAGTTCAGGACTCATGCAGAAATGTTGGGTACCTCTGCAAGTGTGTTTGCAGTCACCTGGGCTCAGGCCAAACAGCTTAACACTGAACAAGCCCTGGATCCTGGAACAATGGACCAGGTGCCTCTCAAGAGACGGAGCAGGAAGGGAAAGGCTATGCTATCCTCCCAGGCCAGAGTGAAGATCAGTCTCCTGAGGAAGATGATCCCAGTCCCTGTGAAGGTGCTGCCTCATAGGAACTTGGGCCTGATCAGACTGAGTTCTTGGGGGTAAGGGGCCCTTTTAGGGCAGATTCGAATTTGGAGCAGCAGATCTGCCCCTCTCTTGAACCCCTCAGACAGCAAGCTGCTGCTGAGACAACAGGGAATATCAGTGGGTCCCATAGGATCTACTGGCATGAAGGACTTCTGTACTCAGAGGGTATAGACCCCAAGCCTGGTGCCACCAAGAGGCTGCCAATTCTCCAGAAGTTTAGAGGTTTGCCGCTCACCCTAGCACATGATATTCCTCTGGCAGGACACTTAGGGAAAAGTAAGACTCGGACAGGCTTGTCACTCACTTTCACTGGCCACATATGTCTGAAGACACTTAGGGGCCTATTAGGATGGCGGACGGACTTGCGTACGTCCGCCACCCCCGAGGTGGAGGGACCGTCTGCAAGGGCAGCGGCGTTCCCTCCATGCCAATTAGGATGTGACCACCACCCTGGCGGTCACATCCTGTATCTTTAACATTGCGGTGGGTGCTGCTTCAAGCAGCACCCGCCGCAATGTTAAAAATGCATGCATTGCATTTGCATGCACAAAACGGCAGTCACCGCGCGGTGCCTGCCGCTTTGTGCATGCAAATGCAGGGGGGTACCACAGGTTCCCCCATGTGTACGCCCCACCCCCCAACATCCGGGGGCTCGCAACGGGCCCCCAAACACCAAAGACCACATGCTGCCGCGGAAAAGCATGTTTGCTGCCCCATCCTAATATGGCTGGCGGTGTCTGATAGACACGCCACCATATTAGAGTTTTTCCATCACGGTCGGAAGGCGACCGCGGCGGAAAAGAGGCGGACGGTCTTCCCGTCCGCCGATGACCCCCCAGCCATCCTAATCTGGCGGGGGGTCTTTGTAGGCACCGCAGCGGTGAATCCGCATCATCCGGGCTGGCGGTGGCTTCCGCCGGCCCGGAGGATGCGGATTCACCGCAATCCTAATCGGCCCCTAAGTAAGGAGTTTTGTCACTCCTGTGCCACTTGCCAAGCCAGTTTTAAGTCAAGGGGCACCACAAAGGCCCCCTTCATTCCACTTCCAGTGGTCGGGGTTCCCTTTGAGAGGGTAGGGATTGACATTCTTGGTCCCTTAAACCACCAACTGCATCTCGGCACAGTTATATCCTAGTGGTGGTGGACCATGCCACAATGTACCCAGAAGCCATTCCCTTAGAACCACTGCAGTTCTTGTAGTGGCCAGGGCTTTCCTTGGAATGTTTTCCAGAGTGAGCTTGTTAGAAGTAAACAATATAGGCTTTTGCATTTTTTTATATAAGGTTAGCATTCGCTGTACCATTTTGTGTATGGCCGCCATTTTGAATTATAATCGAAACTAATCCCTTGCTATTTCCGAGAATCAGCCTTTTCTAGGTTATGTTTCTTCGGAGCTGAGTTTTGCTACATTAATTAACGCACTGTTCTTATTAGCGCATACTTTTCCTTTTAGATGTAGGCCTTCTCCTACTTGTCTAGTGGTGGGTGAAGGCAGACTGACCTTGAATAGTAGATAAGGTGTGCCCCGCCTCAGAATCAAAACGTACTCCTTGGTAATTTACTGTCCAGCTGCATTTCTTTGGAACATTCTATGGTGGCGTACTTTCATTGGTTTCAAAGTGTGCATAATGTAACATTATGCTTGCTGATGTCATTCCCTCTGCAGCACTCCTAGCGACTGGGCAGATTGGACTCCACTCTGAGTGTATCTAAATAAATAGATATTTGGTTTGTACTCTCTACTGTCTGACTGACTCTTCATTTGGAATGGAAGGCTGAGAGGTGGTCATGAGTGACCCGGATGACCCTAATCAGGCCATTTCCTTAAGTTAGCGCCCAAACAGGAACTCCTCCGGGTGAGTAACCCATCCACTTCCACAGATGGGGGAGGTTGAGGCCATCGTCGAGTCAGAGGGACGGATCAGGGATCCTTGTTTGAAGAGTTTCCGTTACTCGCAGCTGCCCCTTCTGTCCTGCCAGATGGTGCCTCGGCCAGAGGTCATCCCGACTGGAGTCCTGAACGGTGGAACCCTTGGATCTGACCATTTGATCTGAAGAGTCGGCAGTGGAGAATTAATTTGTTTGACATGCATATATCCGGTGAGTTTGTTTTGGTTCTTTGTGGATATGGTACCATTTTGGTTTGTATTTGGTACGGTCTAAGGACCGTCTTGTGGATAAAAGCATTTGCAATTGCTTTGCCAGGCATAAAATAGTGAACTTGTTTGTTTTTGAGAATACCTGTCTATGCATAAATAACGATACACTGTCTATGCACCAACATACAGTCAAAGTGACGGCACTCTGCTTTACCAATCTGAAATGGCTTAAGAAAATCATATGGATGTTGCCCGTCTGCACTCAAAAGACTGTAGTTCACGCACTTATCACATCGACTTGACTACGGCAACATTCTCTACCTGGGATCAAACAAAGCCGTAGTCCGTAGACTGCAACTAATTCAGAACTCCGCTGCGAGGCTACTTTGTAAAATTCCTAAGACCTTTAGCATCTCTGGGTATCTCCGAGAACTACATTGGCTCAGGGTGGAGAACCGAATTAAGTTCAAAGCCCTGAGCTACATGTTCAAAATAAAGGCAGGCACAGCTCCTCACTACCTTCAGGCCTTAGTTCGCCCTTACAAACCTTCCCGCTGTCTAAGATCTGAAACACTAGGTAACTTTTTTGTGCCTAGGATTAAACTTTCCAGAATGGGAGGAAGATCTTTCTCTTTTTTGGGCCCGTCCATCTGGAACACACTCCCATCCAGCACACATAAAGAAACTGACTATATCCGCTTTCGCAGAAACCTTAAAACCTGGTTGTTTCATCAGTAAGATCACTGCTAGCTCGAACTCATGTCCGCTCCGGCGCCGGGAAACCCTTTTTGGGTAGCTGTGCGCAATATAAAATCAAAAAATAATTAAAAAAATAATAATACCTGGGTTTAGTAAGCTGTTTTCTTTGTGCTGTCGCTGTTGTTCTGCAGATGCTCGATTGGAAGAAGCTCAGCCGGTGCATCCAGAAGGCACTCCAAATTTTGATATGTATGTAAAGCATGGCCCTTTTATGTTTAGCACATTATGGCACAAATATACGGGGGACAATGCCGAGTTGCAGTGGCCGTTGACGGGCACTTTTGATGAACAAAAATTGAGTATGTACAAGAACAGTTGTTCAAGAGACAAAATAGGCAGTCTATGTTTGATTCCCTCCGAATATGGCAGAAAGCAGCTAAACAGAGGTGACTGAAGGCAGAAAAAGAGGCCCAGAAAGGGAAAATGCAGACATTGACTCAGAAAGCTGTAGCATATAACAGGATAAAACAGGAAAAGGGTGTTGAGTGTGAAGATAGAAGGTTTCGATAAATCGTATGTCATTCAGGAAGAAGGTTACACTTTTTAGGAAGAATTGTTAGATACTTGACCCCCACCTCCATATACTCCACAACGAATATATCCCACTGTTCCGGTGCCATCACAACTGCCCGTTACAGTTGCGTCCACTGTCTCTGTCCCTGTATCTACTCCTGTTATTTCAATGGCAGTGGCTTCGGCTCTTCCTCTTCCTCTTCCTTCTGTTTCTTTGTCATATATGGCAACTGTGACTGTTAGTACCCCTGCCACACCTATTGGCTTGGTAGTTTGGTCTGCCCTGTTCCCATGATGCACTGGGCCAGGGACAGACTAATTTGCATATAGCCAGGTTCTGAGCTGGGATGGGGCAGTGAGATAAATAACGGTGATGGATCAAGCCCTGATCTTTGGACTGGGTAAGAGTGGTCTGCTTAATTCAGACACTCTGTTCATCACCACCCCCTTTTCTGTATCGTTTTTGGCCACTATAGGTGTGGCAGGGTATACTCAGACATGAGTCCCTTTCTCACTGCTCCATCAGGATTCAAGCAAGCCGGGCCGAAGAGGCTGAAATGCCAGAAACCGGTCCCCGGTAGCTTGTCTCCTTTCTGGTGAAGAATTGGCTTGGTAGTTTGGTCTGCCCTGTTCCCATGATGCACTGGGCCAGGGACAGACTAATTTGCATATAGCCAGGTTCTGAGCTGGGATGGGGCAGTGAGATAAATAACGGTGATGGATCAAGCCCTGATCTTTGGACTGGGTAAGAGTGGTCTGCTTAATTCAGACACTCTGTTCATCACCACCCCCTTTTCTGTATCGTTTTTGGCCACTATAGGTGTGGCAGGGTATACTCAGACATGAGTCCCTTTCTCACTGCTCCATCAGGATTCAAGCAAGCCGGGCCGAAGAGGCTGAAATGCCAGAAACCGGTCCCCGGTAGCTTGTCTCCTTTCTGGTGAAGAATTGGCTTGGTAGTTTGGTCTGCCCTGTTCCCATGATGCACTGGGCCAGGGACAGACTAATTTGCATATAGCCAGGTTCTGAGCTGGGATGGGGCAGTGAGATAAATAACGGTGATGGATCAAGCCCTGATCTTTGGACTGGGTAAGAGTGGTCTGCTTAATTCAGACACTCTGTTCATCACCACCCCCTTTTCTGTATCGTTTTTGGCCACTATAGGTGTGGCAGGGTATACTCAGACATGAGTCCCTTTCTCACTGCTCCATCAGGATTCAAGCAAGCCGGGCCGAAGAGGCTGAAATGCCAGAAACCGGTCCCCGGTAGCTTGTCTCCTTTCTGGTGAAGAATTGGCTTGGTAGTTTGGTCTGCCCTGTTCCCATGATGCACTGGGCCAGGGACAGACTAATTTGCATATAGCCAGGTTCTGAGCTGGGATGGGGCAGTGAGATAAATAACGGTGATGGATCAAGCCCTGATCTTTGGACTGGGTAAGAGTGGTCTGCTTAATTCAGACACTCTGTTCATCACCACCCCCTTTTCTGTAACACCTATTGTCTCAGCGTCCCTTTCGCCAGCTCTTTCTCCTGCGAAACAACAATCAGCGATGATAGTGCCTGTTTCTTCTGTTGCTTCTCCCACTATTGTTTTTCATCCACCGACATTAGTAAGTAGCGGGACACCGGTACATGTACATGGATCTGAGGATAGGGATTGGACGAAATTTAAGGATCGCATGGGACCGTTAGTGAGATCTGATGTGGTAGATAATGAGAAACATGTAATAGCTAACCAGGCTGCACAGTGGGCCCGTAATCCTGTTTATAGTATAGAGGATGTCTGGGCAACTATGAGAGATTTTGAGCCCTTTATACAGCAGCATGCCCTTAAACATATGTGTGCAACTTTAATTGGTGTTTGTCAACAGTACTTTCAAGCAGAAGCGCCTCAAATTTTATATGACTTCAGAGATCGGGTGTATATTAGTGAATTGGGGCCAGAACATGTTTTTGCTAATGTTACGACAATAAAAGCTTATAGGGGAAGACTACATGAGAAAAGTACCAGAGTCTCAGTTTCCGATGCGGGAGGTTCATCCTATATATCATTTGGAATTGCCTGAATTAACGGATGGCTGTTGTAATATTAATAGGCAGAGGCAGACGGCCTGTTTTCAGGAGCAATGGGTTTATACTCCGTGGAAAAGAAGTGAAGTTTTATGTCTTAAGACTCATTTCCCTGACCCTAGGAAAAATCCTACTGCATATTAAAAGGAATTGACTGAATCTGCCTCTTCCACTGTAATGACTCTTGCTGATATTGAAATGTTTTTGCTTTGCTGGTTCTGGTTGATAGTTGGCGGCAGGTACAAACACAAGACCATGTTGTGGAATTGGGAGGTACATGGGATCAAATTGAAGCATGGGACCAGGAAATAAAGCCAGGTGATAAGCCCTGAGCATTGCCAGGTCATATTATACCTATATGTATTCCCTTATTCCGCCAAGGAAAGTAGATTGGGATAAACTGTTGGCGTGTCTGATGTTTTTAAATCTGTTGGAAAGTACATTTTTGGATTACAGTGGGCAGGATTTGTCTATTGAGGGAGGTGTTCGGTTGTTTGTTGATAGATTTGTTTTTGAATTTGCTTCCTGAAATTGCAACTCGATTGCTGGCCTCTGAAAAGTATGTATTCCACTTTTTCCCCCTCTGTTATTTTTAAACTGGCACAGTATTATGAGCATAGGGATAATGAGGAGAAGGAGAGGATGGAGAAAAGGTATAAAGATTTAAGGTATAAGGATTTGAAAACGATGGTGTTGTTGCAGCAGGCTTTTAGAGGGAATGGTAGAGGACGTGGTGCTCCTGCCAGACAGCTTCCATGCACTTGTAGGCAGCTGAATACTATTCCTTTGGGGCCGAATCAGTATGCATACTTTACAGTATGGAGGAGGAACATTGGAGTAGCGAGTGTCCTGTGTTTTTGCAGATGGTAAAGGTCCCTAGAAGACGAGGTCGTGGAGCTGGTGGGTCAGATATGCCACAGAATGCTGCAGCCTCACAGGGTCATTCTGATAATAATTATTTTGGTGACCATCTGGATGGTCAGTACTATCATGATGATTATGATATGGAGGAAGTGATAGGGATGTCTTACAGCTAGGACATCCAGGGACAGAGTGGGGGACCAGTTCCTATACCTGTAGACCAATGTGGTCCTTATGTAACAGCGGAACTGCAAGGTTCGACTAAGGAATTTTTGGTGGACACTGGTGCGACAAAAAGTTCTGTTTCTCAAAATATGGTCCCTGGGGTGGCTCTGTATGCCCATAATAGCGTTTCGGTAGGTTTTTCTGGTGGACCGGTTGTAATCCCCATTTTAAGACCCTGTGCGTTGACTATTGGTGCTTTCACTGTGGATTCGCCATTCTTGCTGCCATCCAATGGTGGTGAAAATGTGATGGGTTTGGATATGTTGAAGAAACTGCATGCTACTATTTATTGTTCCCCGGCATGTGTCTATATGACAATGGAACCAGATGTAGTACGTGCTAAACAGTGTTTGTCGAAAGATGCGCCTCCTCCTGTTGAATATGCTGATGTGCCACCCACTTTGTGGGCGACAGGTGATACAGACATGGGACTACTGCAGCTACCACCAGTTTGGATAAAAGTTAAGGATGGTGCTATTTTGCCCCGCATCCCTCAGTATAAAATATCACAGGCAGGAGAGCGACTCATATTGCAAATCATTCAGGAATTGATAAGGGAGGAAGTGGTTGAGAAGACGTCTGCTAATATTTGTAATAGCCCTATTCTTCCAATTCTTAAAAGGACACCCTCAGGTTCTCCTGATGATCATGAAGATGCTTACTATTTTGTGATTGATTTGCGGGAAGGTAATAAAATAGTGGTTCCCCAGTTTCCAGTGGTCCCTGACATTACTAGTCTTATGACAATCAATGATTCCTTCTACTAAATTCTTCTCTGTTATTGACTTGAAAAATGCATTTTTCAGTATTCCTATTCATTCAAGTAGAAGGTATTTGTTTGGGTTTAGGCTAGATGGCAGAAGCTTTAGGTTCTGTCGAGCTTCTTAGGGCCATACTGAGTTTCCAAGTATTTACAGTCAGGCTTTAAAGTCCCAATTGCATTCCCTTTCGCTTCCCACAGGTAATGTATTGGTGCAGTACGTTGACAACCTCCTCAATGCTTCTGATACTGAGCAGGGTTGTAGAGACAGTACAGTTAAATTGTTATTGCATTTGGCCCAACATGGACATAAGGCGTCTCTAAATTTCAGTATTGTCGACAGGAGATCACTTACTTAGGTCACCTACTGTCGAAGGAGGGTAGGAGATTGACCCCTGAGCACAGCAGTACTGTTGTTAAAATGCCCATTCTACATACTCAGAAAGATGTTCACACTTTCATAGGCATTACTTCCTAGTGTTGACAGTGAATATCTAACTACTCCTTACTAATCAAACCCTTGCTTGCACTAACCACTAAAGACGTGGATGGACGCCTGAATGTCAGCAGTCTTTTGCGCACTTGAAAACTGTGCTTTGTTTCGCTCCAGTACTTGGCACCCCTGACTGTACAAACCGTTTGTGTTGTTCGTCCATGAGATGGCTGGTTGCGCTCTTTCTGTTTTAACACAAACATTTGGAGATAAGCAAAAGCTGTGTGCTTATTTCTCTGCTGTTCTTGACCCTGTCGCAAGAGCTCTCCCGAGCTGTCTTAGAGCAGTCGCTGCTGTGGCTGCCTCAATAAAACAATCGGCTGGACTCATACTTGATACTGATCTCACAGTCGTGGTACCTCATGCTGTGGATACACTTTTAAATAAGACAAAGACACAGCACCTCACCAGTGCGTGTCTGACTGGCTATGAATTAACATTGTTCGCTAAATATATTACGATCAAAAGATGTGCCACTCTGAATCCAGCCATGTTACTGCCCCTCCCTTCTGAGAGTGATGAGATTGATAAACAAGACTGTATCTTCCGGACGGAAGAAGAGGCAAAAGGAAGGGTAGACTTGACTGATATCCCCTTATCTGACCCACAAGGGGAACTATATGTCGATGGCCCTTGTTTTAAAATATCAGATGGTAATACAACTGCTGCATATGCTATCACCACACTGCATACTGTAGTTGAGACATCACAAGTTCCTTATCAGTTAGCCCAAGCTGCTGAGCTTGTTGCCTTAATATAGGCTTGCGAATTGAGTGAGAGACTGGTTGTCAATATTTATACTGACAGCCAGTATGCCTTTGGCGTTGCGCATAACTTTGGCCCACTCTGGGCTGAGAGAGGGTTCCTTACATTGCATGGCACAAAAATTCAGCATAGGCACCTCATATTGAGGCTTTTGTCTGCTGTGACACTCCCTAAGAAATTGGCTAAAGTAAAGTGTAGTACCCACCGGAAAGTCACTGACGATGTAGGTAGGGGAAGTGCTTTTGAAGATCAGACAGCTAAGGAAACAGCCCAAACTAAAATGAAAAGAATGTTCATAGCAGGTCCCGCTAGCTGGGTGCCTGAAGTTACCATGTTTGAGGATACACTCAAGAATGTGAAAGAGATACAAAGTGAGGCCACAATAGAGGAATTGAATTAGCAATGTGGTAAGAAAGTATAGCACAATTGAACAATGAGGGATGTTGGATTGATAAGTCCGGGAAGCAGGATGGATGTTGCCAGATGCACATGTTCTTCCTGTATTCACAATGGCCCATGGCCCAGCTCATATCAGTGCTACGGGTATTTGCAAGTTATTGGACCATGTATGGCAGAATGATACCATTTAAAAAACAGCTGCATATTTTGTGAAGTACTGCATGGTGTGCATGATGCACAATCCTGGAAAAGGTACCCCTACACCACCCAGTAACTTTGCCCCACCCACTTTTCCTTTTGATGTCCTTCAAATGGATTACATAGAATTAGATAGGTGCAATAATTTGAAGTATGTCTTTGTGGTCAATTGCACATTTAGTACATGGGTTAAGGCTTATCCTACCAAAAACAATACAGCCATTACGACTGCAAAGGTTCTCCTGAAGGAGTTCTTTCCTTGTTTCGGCTTGCCCCATTTGATCTGGAGTGATAACAGAAGTCATTTTAATGCCAAAGTGATTCAATTGATTTGTGATGGTCTATGTATAAAGCAAAAGTTCCATGTTGCCAACCATCTACAGTCAGCAAGTTTGATTGAAAAGTACAATGGTACTCAGTCTCAAACTGAAACTGGCAAAAATTCAGGAGACAACAGGGTTACAGTGGCCAGATGCTCTACCATTAGCTCTTTTGTTGACAACAGCTCATTCTAGAACAGAATTGTCACCGTACAAAGTCATGTTTGGACGCCTGGCAAAGGTCTGGGGCTTCCCGTGCCCTCTGCGATTTTCCGATATTGAGTACCTGTTGTTAGTAGACTACCTTGCTCAGTAAACTGAAAGTTTGCGTTCTATTCACCAACAGGTCTGTGAGGCCCTGCCAGCTACACCAGAGGGCCCCGGACACGATATTCAGCCTGGCGATTTTGTGCTGGTAAGAAACTTCCAGCGGAAGAATAGTTTGAAGCCATGTTGGAAGGGACCGGAGCAGGTCCTCCTATCAACACGCACAGCAGTCAAGGTCGCCAGCCATAAGAACTGGGTGCCCACGACTCAATGTTGCAGGATACCTCTACCCTTACCCTATGATCAATGGGTGAGGGATGGAGTAGGAGACTCCGAGTGTGAGACGGTGCCTCGGTTTGTCCCCTTCAGTGACCCCAGGCTAACCTGGACCGCAACTGATGAGTTAAATGATGAAGTCCTGAATGCAGCAGTTCCCCTGGAAATACGAGCTCTCCAGGAGCCCCTTTTTGCTGATCCTTCTGTGTGTGGAGTCACTAGGTACAATCCGCACCCTCGGCTGAGGAACGGTGCACCAAAGGAGAAGTCAGATTAGTTAGGGATGGACTGTGTAAGTCAGGGTATAGTTAGTTTAGGGTGATGTGAGCATTTTGAATTGTTTGAACATTGGAAAGGATAGATCGAAAGTATCCCCTTGGGGGTACATTATCCTGATCAACGTAGGAACCCGAGGTTGGGACAGAGCAAGCTCCACCGCTGGCGCTCAAGAGCACCAATGTTTTGCTGGAGAATAGGAGCCTGTACCAGTGAGGCTCTGACAGACACTGGGAACTTGTATATTCGTCTTTCTGGCATTTTGCCACCTTGCTTTATCATTTGCTATGCCTCCCTTTGGCAGAATGGTTGCCGATGAAGAGCAGCCAGTGATTCCCCTTGTTCACACACGTATATTGTGGTCTACCAAGAAAAAACAATATTATGTGCTATTCTTGGGATTTTGCTGCTATTGATTCTGGGTGAGGTGTCCTGGGTTTTGGAATGTGATCAGGATGTGCCGTCATGTACTAAGAATAAGGTTGTTTCCCAAGTCCGCACAAAAAAAAAGGACAGCCCGCGTGATATATTTCTAGATACACATAAAAGATTTTTGGAGGAAGGTACAGTTTGTTATCCTACCAAATCTGTTACAAGTTTATGGACCTCTTATCCATTGTCACTTGTCAATTATACGTATACCCGCCCAGCCCAATTTGTAGAGGTAGGGGGTAAGTTTGATATGGGGTATGCTGCCCCTTGTTTGTATTACAGGAAGCCACGAGGAAGGAGATATCTGAGGTGTGACAATAATACGTATTGTGATAGTTCGTATATGAAAGAACAGAACGTTACTGAAGATCTAGATTAACCCACTTACTGGGTCTCGGTGGCGGGGGAACTGCCCAAGCCTTCCATACCCTTCAAACGTAGTAAAAGGAGACACAGGAGCCTTTGTCTGCAGAAGGAACACAGATTTATTCAAATAGCCCGGGCTATGGAACAGAGTCCCAAGCTCGTCAGAAACAAGACAGAGGAGGCTGCTGCTTTACCCAGCAGCTTACAAGCCTTTTATACTTTTTCATCTCAGTATTTTGGCTGTTAGTTCATTGTTCAATCAGGGCAGTGTTTGCAGTAATTAAAGGAGCCATAAAGTGGCCACTGTAATTCCGTGTTACTATGTTTCGTATATTTACCCAGAATGAGGAAAACATTATGGCAGAAGGGCCATGTTGGACATACATCCTATAGCAAGGGGTCCCTTCTGGAGGAAGCGGACAAGCCGCCTCCAGCTGGGAGTCTTGCGTACACATACAACAACATAATCTCTTGAACTTACTACTGACTGGCATGCTTGAAAACAGATACCAGACACCAGCGGGTTTTAAAACTCACCTCACTTGCTTGGCTTTTGCAAAAGTCAATAACAGCTTGGCATTTGCGAAAGTCAATAACAGAATTGTACAGACTTGGTGGGTGATCAGTCCACCCTTACCTTACAGGGGTAGTTCTCTTCTGCAGATGTAGGGCTGTATCCTGCTCCAGAAATTATTTGCTAGGGGACTCCAGCGAGAACGCGTTCATGTGGTGCAGACCAGGTGGGGAGGAACAGCGGGCGAGCCGTTCAGCTTACCGGATTGCAAGAATCCCTTTGGTAGGGTACCTCCATCGGAATCTCTCCGTGCAACTCCTCACATTCACCCGATCTGACCTTCGTGCTCATGGAGTCCCTGTTCAGGCGCTATTTGAAGAACTGGATTAACCCACTTACTGGGTCTCGGCAGCGGGGGAACCGCCCAAGCCTTCCATACCCTTCATACGTAGTAAAAGGAGACACAGGAGCCTTCGTCTGCAGGAAGAACCCAGATTTATTCAAATAGCCCGGGCTATGGAACAGAGTCCCAAGTTCGTCAGAAACAAGACAGAGGAGGCTGCTGCTTTACTCCTCAGCTTACAAGCCTTTTATACTTTTTAATCTCAATCTTTTGGCTGTTAGTTCATTGTTCAATCAGGGCAGTGTTTGCAGTTGATAACCAGATCCAGACGGCGTTTGTAGATGGTGACCTGGTCAAGGCTTGGTACACAAATCATTGTTCACTCGGCTTGATCAAGGCTCAGTCTTTCAGGTCATTGTTTAATCACCTTGATCAAAGCCCGGTGTTTCAGGTCATTGTTTAATCACCCTGATCAAGGCCCAGCAGTCAGACCATTGTCCAGATAACCTGATCACAGTATCAAGGATGTTTACCAAGCTGGGAGCAGGAGATGGAAAACAAATCATTTACACAGGCTACAGATACTGTCTAATTCCACAGTAGCGGCTGTGCGTGACATCACCACCCATTTGGAAAGTATGCGGATATATTCAGACTATATATGCTGTTGATTTCATCTTACCTAAGAGTGGTGGTGTTTGCGCAGTAGTAGGAGACCAGTGTGAAGTCATGATCACCAATATGGAAAAGAACATTAGCCAACACATTTTTTGACATCCTAGAAAACGTTAAAGGAATGGAGAGTGGAAACTGGAGTTGGTCACTTTTTGGTATTTGGGGTTGGATTCTTGAGAAGGTGATTTATTTCATTGTGATTGTAATCTCCGGCTGTGGCCTGGTCCAGTTTCTCCCCTTTTGTTACTATAATTGCACCACCCTTCTCGCTCCTGAGAGAATATCGATTCATGATACTAATGCAACAATAATGAATCAAAAGGAAGTAGGAGACCTCATACAAATAGATTAGGGTATTTTTGAGACCTCTTCCCTCCTCACTGTTTCCCTTCCTGTGGTGAAAGACTTAGAGTTCTCCTAAAACAGTTGATTATTGAATTATGTGTTTTACTATTATAAAAAAAGTTTCGCTCATCTAAAAGGAGGGTCTGTTAGAATAAAAAAAATAGGCTTTTGCATTGTTTTATGTAAGGTTAGCATTTGCGGCACTATTTTGTGTATGGCCGCCATTTTTAATTATAATCGAAACTAATCCTTTGCTATGTCCGAGAAACGGCCTTCTCTAGGCTATGTTTCTTCGGAGCTGAGTTTTGCTACACTAATGAATGCACTGTTCTTATTAGCGCATACCTTTCCTTTTAGATGTAGGTCTTCTCCCACTTGTCTAGTGGTGGGTACAGGCAGAGTGACCTTGAATTGTAGATAATGTGTGCCAGTCCTCAGAATCGAAACTTACTCCTTTGTAACTTACAGTCCAGCTGCATCTCTTTGGAAAATTCCATGGTGGGCGTGCTTCCATTGGTTTCGATGTGTACATAATGTATTGTTATGCTTGCTGATGTCAGTCCCCAAATGCTATGCAGTGCACGCAACGAAATTCGTTTTATTTGTTTATATGTTTACTTACCTGTAAAGCTCCATAATCCATAGATCACTACCCCCCCACCCCTCCCCCTCCCCACGTCACCGCCTGGCAGGTACACCCACAACCAACCGTGGCTGGTAAGGGCTGTGTTGCAGAACGCAGAGGGCAGGATCAACCAGTAGCTTTTATCAGCAGAAGGTTGAACCCCAGGGAGAAACGTTGGTCAGCCATTGAGAGGGAGGCCTTTGCTGTGGTCTAGGCCCTGAAGAAGTTGAGGCCTTACTTGTTTGGAGCTCATTTCAATTTTCAGACAGACCATAAGACCCTCTTATGGCTTAAACAGTTGAAGCGTGAACACCCCAAACTTTTGAGGTGGTCTATTTCCCTTCAGAGAATGGACTATACAGTGAAATATAGACCTGGGAGGAACAATGCCAATGCAGATGGACTCTCCAGATATTGCCACTTAGAAAATGAAGACTCAACTGGGTAAGGTTAGTCTCAACTCCTTATGTTTGGGGGGGTGTTGTGTATGAAAGTAGGATCTGCTTTTATGGTTACTCCCACTTTTTGCCTGGTACTAAGCTGTTATTGTCTAGTCTGACTGGGATCCTGCTAATCAGGACCCCAGTCTCTCTGCTTTCTTCCCTAAATTGTTATGTTCAGTACTTAGGTGCATCCCAGATTGGATAGAAAGGTAACCTTATCAATCCCTTTTATATGGTAATAAGGTACCCAGGTCATAGGTATCCCAGATGTCCCCCATGGGCTGAAGCATATAATATGCCACCCATTGGAGACCATTCAAACTGTAACTACAGGACTGCCATTGCAGCCTGTGTAAGCTGGTGCTAGCACCACTTACGAAAGATATAGTTCAAGTTCAAGTTCAGGCATTTATAAAGCGCACTACTCACCCAGAGGGTCTCAAGGCGTCTCCTATACCTAGGGTCACTGCACTTAAAACCTGTCAGTCACCCCTATAGCAGGCCTTTACAATCCTGAGGGCAGGGAGCTTGGTTCTAAGTGTGAGGGTGCACCCGCATGAGCAGGACACCCCTACAGCCTATGGAGTCCCTTCTCCCAGGTTGTAAGTGAAGCAGCCACATACCATATAGAGGGGCACCGCGTAAGTATGTGATGACCATCTCAAAATTGGCTGCAACGAATCCTATCATGTTTGGTATCAAACATGTTGGAATTATACCCCCATGGGGGCGCTAGAGAGTCAGTGTAAAAGATGGCCGCTCTATTGTGAGGCTCCTGCTGCCCGGGACAATCATCTGCCAATTATCCTACTCCCCCGCGGAGCAACAAGGGGCAGATTAACTATGCCTTCAGAGCTATTGATGTGTAGACGTAGACACGCTGAAAATAAATTACAGACTGGCCCCGCTGAAGAATTAACAGATGCCATACATGCGGAGTCTGGACCACATAGGAAAATGGCTGTGCGCAAGGCATGAGACGCCACCAGAGATCCAAGAGTGGGAGAGGCTGAACGGGCCAGGGTGAAACATGACTGGCGACAGGCCGCCACACCTCCTTACCCGGCACGGAGACGGGAGGCACTCACTGAAGGTGAACAGTACGGGAGACAGCTAAAGCTGCGAAGCATCATGGCACACCAACACGCATGCAAAGGGCGGTGAGCTGTATGGGCCGCTGGGTGAATGCCGCCTGATCAGGTGCTAGTTGCGGGGAGCCGGTGGCACTCATTGTGGGTGGCTCGGTAAGGCATACAGACCACTATCTGCTCGCGCTTGGCTGGGTGTAGAGGAGGAGAGAGCCGGAGATGGGGCGGGCGGTGCTGGTGGTCTGGTGCAGGCGGGGCCTCCTGTGGAGGTGACCCGGCCGGGCCTTGGTGTGTCCTGCGGAGGGCTCGATGTGCTCCTGCTCACCTCCATGCCTGGCCCGGGCTGTGGGTCCCCATACTGGCCCTCCCCACCTTGAATAAAGAAACTTACATGAAATTCAAGGGAACATGGAAAGAAAATCAGGAATATTGGCACAAAGAGACCTGTAAACAGTTCAAATATTCCTCAACACAGCTACCACACTATTTCTGCTCCATAATTGGACAGCCGCCCCCCTGGCACAGCATACTTCAAGCCAAAGGATGAGCGTACCAGCTAGGCACCCTAGCCTAGAGGGTGCAGGACTATTAGCGAGAAGGCCTTGGTGACAGTCACGGGCCCCACCTCCTAATGGTTACCCGCAGAAAATACCCTGTAAAGTTGTGCTGCCTGCGTGCCTCGCCCTCGCCCTCGTGCCACTGTTGTGTTTGCAATTACCGCTCTAAGTGTACTGGGGATACTCAGACGTGAGTCCCAGGCACTCCACACCACTGGATTCAAGCTAGCCGGGCTGAAGAGAGGTGTTACCTCGAAACCGGGCCGGTCCTCGGATGCTTGTTTCCGTTCTGGGAAGGACATGGCTTTTGTAGTTCGGACTGGACTGTTCCCATGGGGCACAGGGTCAGCGCTGATTTGCATATCGCCATTGTCTAACCCAGGGTGGTGTGGAGTGGAAAAACGATGGATTTGGGCCCAGATCTTTGGACTGGGGTGAATGTGTGACATTGATCCACATTCTGTCCATCACTGTTGTGTTTGCAATTACCGCTCTAAGTGTACTGGGGATGCTCAGACGTGAGTCCCAGGCACTCCACACCACTGGGTTCAAGCTAGCCGGGCTGAAGAGAGGTGTTACCTCGAAACCGGGCCGGTCCTCGGATGCTTGTTTCCGTTCTGGGAAGGACATGGCTTTTGTAGTTCGGACTGGACTGTTCCCATGGGGCACAGGGTCAGCGCTGATTTGCATATCGCCATTGTCTAACCCAGGGTGGTGTGGAGTGGAAAAACGATGGATTTGGGCCCAGATCTTTGGACTGGGGTGAATGTGTGACATTGATCCACATTCTGTCCATCACTGTTGTGTTTGCAATTACCTCTCTAAGTGTACTGGGGATGCTCAGACGTGAGTCCCAGGCACTCCACACCACTGGATTCAAGCTAGCCGGGCTGAAGAGAGGTGTTACCTCGAAACCGGGCCGGTCCTCGGATGCTTGTTTCCGTTCTGGGAAGGACATGGCTTTTGTAGTTCGGACTGGACTGTTCCCATGGGGCACAGGGTCAGCGCTGATTTGCATATCGCCATTGTCTAACCCAGGGTGGTGTGGAGTGGAAAAACGATGGATTTGGGCCCAGATCTTTGGACTGGGGTGAATGTGTGACATTGATCCACATTCTGTCCATCACTGTTGTGTTTGCAATTACCGCTCTAAGTGTACTGGGGATGCTCAGACGTGAGTCCCAGGCACTCCACACCACTGGATTCAAGCTAGCCGGGCTGAAGAGAGGTGTTACCTCGAAACCGGGCCGGTCCTCGGATGCTTGTTTCCGTTCTGGGAAGGACATGGCTTTTGTAGTTCGGACTGGACTGTTCCCATGGGGCACAGGGTCAGCGCTGATTTGCATATCGCCATTGTCTAACCCAGGGTGGTGTGGAGTGGAAAAACGATGGATTTGGGCCCAGATCTTTGGACTGGGGTGAATGTGTGACATTGATCCACATTCTGTCCATCACTGTTGTGTTTGCAATTACCGCTCTAAGTGTACTGGGGATGCTCAGACGTGAGTCCCAGGCACTCCACACCACTGGATTCAAGCTAGCCGGGCTGAAGAGAGGTGTTACCTCGAAACCGAGCCGGTCCTCGGATGCTTGTTTCCGTTCTGGGAAGGACATGGCTTTTGTAGTTCGGACTGGACTGTTCCCATGGGGCACAGTGTCAGCGCTGATTTGCATATCGCCATTGTCTAACCCAGGGTGGTGTGGAGTGGAAAAACGATGGATTTGGGCCCAGATCTTTGGACTGGGGTGAATGTGTGACATTGATCCACATTCTGTCCATCACTGTTGTGTTTGCAATTACCGCTCTAAGTGTACTGGGGATGCTCAGACGTGAGTCCCAGGCACTCCACACCACTGGATTCAAGCTAGCCGGGCTGAAGAGAGGTGTTACCTCGAAACCGGGCCGGTCCTCGGATGCTTGTTTCCGTTCTGGGAAGGACATGGCTTTTGTAGTTCGGACTGGACTGTTCCCATGGGGCACAGGGTCAGCGCTGATTTGCATATCGCCATTGTCTAACCCAGGGTGGTGTGGAGTGGAAAAACGATGGATTTGGGCCCAGATCTTTGGACTGGGGTGAATGTGTGACATTGATCCACATTCTGTCCATCACTGTTGTGTTTGCAATTACCGCTCTAAGTGTACTGGGGATGCTCAGACGTGAGTCCCAGGCACTCCACACCACTGGATTCAAGCTAGCCGGGCTGAAGAGAGGTGTTACCTCGAAACCGGGCCGGTCCTCGGATGCTTGTTTCCGTTCTGGGAAGGACATGGCTTTTGTAGTTCGGACTGGACTGTTCCCATGGGGCACAGGGTCAGCGCTGATTTGCATATCGCCATTGTCTAACCCAGGGTGGTGTGGAGTGGAAAAACGATGGATTTGGGCCCAGATCTTTGGACTGGGGTGAATGTGTGACATTGATCCACATTCTGTCCATCACTGTTGTGTTTGCAATTACCGCTCTAAGTGTACTGGGGATGCTCAGACGTGACTCCCAGGCACTCCACACCACTGGATTCAAGCTAGCCGGGCTGAAGAGAGGTGTTACCTCGAAACCGGGCCGGTCATCGGATGCTTGTTTCCGTTCTGGGAAGGACATGGCTTTTGTAGTTCGGACTGGACTGTTCCCATGGGGCACAGGGTCAGCGCTGATTTGCATATCGCCATTGTCTAACCCAGGGTGGTGTGGAGTGGAAAAACGATGGATTTGGGCACAGATCTTTGGACTGGGGTGAATGTGTGACATTGATCCACATTCTGTCCATCACTGTTGTGTTTGCAATTACCGCTCTAAGTGTACTGGGGATGCTCAGACGTGAGTCCCAGGCACTCCACACCACTGGATTCAAGCTAGCCGGGCTGAAGAGAGGTGTTACCTCGAAACCGGGCCGGTCCTCGGATGCTTGTTTCCGTTCTGGGAAGGACATGGCTTTTGTAGTTCGGACTGGACTGTTCCCATGGGGCACAGGGTCAGCGCTGATTTGCATATCGCCATTGTCTAACCCAGGGTGGTGTGGAGTGGAAAAACGATGGATTTGGGCCCAGATCTTTGGACTGGGGTGAATGTGTGACATTGATCCACATTCTGTCCATCACTGTTGTGTTTGCAATTACCGCTCTAAGTGTACTGGGGATGCTCAGACGTGAGTCCCAGGCACTCCACACCACTGGATTCAAGCTAGCCGGGCTGAAGAGAGGTGTTACCTCGAAACCGGGCCGGTCCTCGGATGCTTGTTTCCGTTCTGGGAAGGACATGGCTTTTGTAGTTCGGACTGGACTGTTCCCATGGGGCACAGGGTCAGCGCTGATTTGCATATCGCCATTGTCTAACCCAGGGTGGTGTGGAGTGGAAAAACGATGGATTTGGGCCCAGATCTTTGGACTGGGGTGAATGTGTGACATTGATCCACATTCTGTCCATCACTGTTGTGTTTGCAATTACCGCTCTAAGTGTACTGGGGATGCTCAGACGTGAGTCCCAGGCACTCCACACCACTGGATTCAAGCTAGCCGGGCTGAAGAGAGGTGTTACCTCGAAACCGGGCCGGTCCTCAGATGCTTGTTTCCGTTCTGGGAAGGACATGGCTTTTGTAGTTCGGACTGGACTGTTCCCATGGGGCACAGGGTCAGCGCTGATTTGCATATCGCCATTGTCTAACCCAGGGTGGTGTGGAGTGGAAAAACGATGGATTTGGGCCCAGATCTTTGGACTGGGGTGAATGTGTGACATTGATCCACATTCTGTCCATCACTGTTGTGTTTGCAATTACCGCTCTAAGTGTACTGGGGATGCTCAGACGTGAGTCCCAGGCACTCCACACCACTGGATTCAAGCTAGCCGGGCTGAAGAGAGGTGTTACCTCGAAACCGGGCCGGTCCTCGGATGCTTGTTTCCGTTCTGGGAAGGACATGGCTTTTGTAGTTCGGACTGGACTGTTCCCATGGGGCACAGGGTCAGCGCTGATTTGCATATCGCCATTGTCTAACCCAGGGTGGTGTGGAGTGGAAAAACGATGGATTTGGGCCCAGATCTTTGGACTGGGGTGAATGTGTGACATTGATCCACATTCTGTCCATCACTGTTGTGTTTGCAATTACCGCTGCCAGCCACGTGGCAGCACAGGGAGACATAGGAGCTACCCCACAAAGGCCAGCACGGATATGTCAGAGAGGAAAAAAAGAGTAGTACGAAGACTGCCATTAAAAAGTAGGAAGGGGGAAACAGCTTAGAGCCAGACCCTACTGAACACTCACCGGTAATATTGAGCTGACGGCGACAACCTTGAGCCACTACTCCCATACAGGTTGCAGCAACTGGGCAAAAAGACGGCAAGCAACCCAAACTGAATTTTGAATTTTGAAGCGCGTAAGAAGACACGAGGGGAGGCAGGAGATCCCCCAATGGTGATGGCTGCAGGTTCGCAATCACAGCCTGCTCCCGAGGTTTCTGACATGCATTCCTTACTGCTGGCAATGCGGCATAGCCTGAACTCCATATAAGCCAAAATGGATGCCATGAATATGTGCATGGACTTTGTCACTCAAAGGCTAGAGAAACAAGATGGGCTTATAAATGAAGCTGAACAGCACATATCTAATATGGAGGACACTTCCACACAGTGGGGGGACCAACTACAACAAATGGAACGCCTGTTACGCACCATTGCAGCCAAGAATGAAGATTTGGAGGCAAGATCACTCAGAAACAACCTCCACACAATGGGTCTTCCTGAATCCACAAACGTGGGCCGGATGGAGGACTATGTAGAGAACATGCTCACAACACTGTTTGACACCTCCACCCTGTCCAAGCAACTGGTGGTGGAAACGGCACATAGATCTTTGGCTGCAAGGCCCCCACCAGGGGTACCACCTTGGCCCATCATAGCCCGGCTGCTAAACTACCGGCATTGTGACACAGTGCTGCAGTTGGCTCGGAAGAGAGGGTGCCTCACATAAGATGATAACAATATATCCTTCTACCCAGACTTCACAATGGCACAGAAAATATCTTCCAGGGAAGCGTAAACTGCAGCAAGCAAATATTCCTTACGCCATGCTGTATCCAACCAAACTACGTATCACAGTGCATGGCAAACACCATGTCTTCCACAATCCCCAGCAGGCCCAGGATTATTTGAGGAGGGACTGGAGAAAGCGAGCATCTGATGCTGAGGAGAACCTGAGCCTGAAACCTGCTAGCCCGCTATCTGAGAATGACTGACCGAGAATATTCAGGGACACCCACCCAACACTACTTGAGATGGCGGCAAGCTGAACGATCAAATACCTAACTTCTAAGAATAAGGAATACCATGTAAATATAGACGATTCAATATATATAACTGTAAGGAATCCAGTAGAATGGACCGTAAGCATTATCAACAATGCAGTAAACTTTGACAGAGCACAGCTGCTGTGGGATAAAGGAAATACCCCTGGATAAGAGCAAGCACTCCGCGATGTGCATGAAGACTCCTAGAAGATAAAAACAAGTCTTCCATTCCCGGGCACCCTCAGTGACTCGAGGGCGGAAGCCTGGACCTCTAATACACCCGCAAGTGGGAATTCCCAATTAAACTAGCATATCCGTAGACCTGCAGAATTAGTGTCATGTTGTTCTGTTCTCTACTTTTCTCTTTTTGCTACTTTTTCTTTACTTATTTGTTTAATGTTTTGTCAGGAATGCATCATATGTTACTTGGGGGTGCATATTTACAGGGGGGATTCGCCAACAGGATTGGGCTTCTGGTGTGGGAGGGGGCACAGGGAACTGGGAAACTTTTTTGTCTTTACATTACACTAGGCTATCAATCACACACGACATGCACAGCTCAGCAAAAGACGCACGTTCACAACAAAGATGCATATGTAGCACAACAACACAATGAGTGCGCCAAGGAACACTAGAAGCTCACAGTATAACTTCCTGTACTGAAATGTGCTGGGGCTGGGAGACCCTCGTAAACATAGGTATATCTTAAATTACTTGGACAGACACAACATCCAGATTGCGATGTTACAGGAGACGCACCTAGACCCCAGCAGAGTAAATACATTTGTGGTGCGATGGCAGTGCACACATGTTATGCATCTTATTCCACGTACTCTAGAGGCACTGCCATTTTGATCAAGTGCGGGACACCATATCACCATTGGGGGTTCTCAACAGGACCCGAAGGGGCGTTACTGCTTGATGTGGGGGACAATTGCTACTTACTCTGTTACATTGGTTAATTGTTACGGCCCTAACACCAATGACTCATTGTTTTATGATAAACTTTGGAGCACAACGATTACCGTCGGCTCCACGCACCTCATTTGGGGGGGAAGATTTCAATTTAGCACTAGATCCGAGTAAAGACAGATCAAGAGGCGGGTTAACGCAACATGTAGCAGTGGGAAAGCACCTTAAGGGTATCATACAAGATCATCTATTGCTAGTTGCGTGGAGAACATTGCACCCAATGTGCAGCGAGGGCATGTTCTATTCAAGTGTACATGCTAGCTGGTCCTGAATTGACTACTGGATAATCTCCTGGGGCCTAGGGACGTGGCTCACCCGTGTGCAGCATTTAGCTTGCACATACTCAGACCATTCCCCACTGCTGATGTAGCTGACCCCACCAGTACCCATTTCCCCTTACCAATCATGGAGATTATGGCCTAGATACCTCTTAGACACAGGTTTTAGAGAAGAGACCAGGCAAGAAATCATTTATTTCTTCAAAAGGAACATATGCCGAGCATAGGGACCACATGAGAGGCATTTAAGGTCATGATGCGGGGGCTATGTATGGCGAAGGGCAGGTGAATACTGCAGGACATCTGGTGTATGCTGCAGAAGCTGGAAGAGGAAATTAAGGACACAGAAGCCAAGCTTGAAGACAGGCAAGCGGGAGATACCCAAACTAAATTATGCAACCTAATGACTGAATTTCAATCGGAAGCAGAGAGAGAGTGCCTATTCAGATCCAAATACCACAGAGCATGCCAATAAAGGGAAGGAGAATGACCAGGCAAAGCCACCAATATTCTCTAGCCACATCCTGGAGGTAGAAACTTCTGAGGAATGCTTTAAAAAAGACACTGCAGACATTCTTCAGACATTCACAGCTTATTACAGCAAATTGTACACAACACGTAGGGAACAGCCAGTGGATGCGAACAAACATTTTGAAGATACTGCACTGGCGTGGATGGAGGGAGCATACAGGGAGTTCCAAGCGGTAGACATAGAGGAGGACAACATACGGGCAGCCATAATGTAGCTCAGCTTGGGAAAAGCCCCAGGCCCGGATGGACTACCATCCGATTTTAACAAATGTTATGCAATAACAAACAGGTCATCTCCCTTCTCTACGTGGGTGACGTGGTACTTATGGCCAGAACCAAGATAGGCATCCAGAAAGCACTCCTCACATATACTGAGTTTATGGCCAAAAGGGGACTTAAACTTAACGAAAAGAAAATGTATGTGATGTTGTGCTGGAAAGGACATAATAAGGACAGGGATTTGGTGGTGAACAATGTAAAAATTGATTACACCAAGACTTTCTCCTACCTGGGTGTTCTTATTGAGGGTTCTGGTTCATGGGGACCAGCAATTATGAATAGGACCCTGTTGTTTAAGAGATCAACTGCAGCTCTAATGAACTTCGCACAAAAACTGGGAAAAAGGCCTCCAGAAGCCCTTATAAAAATGTATATAGCAAAATGTAGGAGCATAGCTATGTACGGTGCGGGTGTTTGGGGTTTCTGTAATGTGGCATTGATTCAAATCATAGAAAAAAGTATTTTAAGATACATTTTAGCGGCCCCAAAGAGCTAATTTGTTCTTAATTGCCATGCTGAATTAGGGCTTGAATTTATTACTGATCTTATTAAATAGCAACCGATTTTATTGTGGCATAGAGTCTGGTCCACAGTAACCCTGGGACTAAACAGGGAAATTATTAAGGACATAATGAGACTGGATCAAGCACGAAAGATTCCCTGGCTAAATTACATAGGAAAATTGACAATTGATTTGAATAGATCTGAATTTTCTAATAACCCTGAGTCAGTTTGTGATATTTCTAGAAAGGCTCTGAAACAATTATGCCTGAGTCATTTCGAAATGTTGAGACTGACTGTAGAAAGTAGCAAAAAATCTGTCATCCAAACCAGATGACTTTGGTTTGTTTTATGATCCAACCCTATTTATGCAACTGTTTAAGTGGTTATGATAGATATATTCTAACTCGGTTTAGATTTGATTCATTTCATCGGTTGGTAACGTTTCCAGTGAAAAATGACTGGTCGAGGGAGCTGGGGGTATGCCCCTGTGATAACGCTTCACAGCAATCTACCATACATGTTGTACTATTTTGTAAATATTACACTGAAGATCGTGCAAGGTGGATCAAACAGTATTTAAAGCGGGGTGCATGAGACAATACCGCCCGGCTTATCTTTTTTTACAATAACTAGAAAATTAATACTGTACCAAAATTATGACCGGTTTTCTAAAGTGCATTTTGACGAGCGAAAAACAATAATGTGTTAGCCAGTTGATAGCCAGAAATAAGGGATGATTTTACTCTATGTAAAATACTTAATAATGATGTAAATGTACAGCATTATATTGTATAGACTGTCATGTATTTTGCTTTTTATATGATGAATTTGTATATATTGGATTATTCTTTTATTGTTGCTTTTATAATGTTATATTCTTGCTAATATCGAATAAAGCATTCTTTGATTTGATTTGATTTGATTTGAACAAATGTTATATAGACATCCTAGTGCCCATACTGAAAAAGTCTACACAGAAGCTAATGAGACAGGCATACTGCCGCCCACAATGCTTGAAACTATGATCATCTCCCTCCTGAAGCCAGGCAAGTCATCGACCAAATTTGAGGATTATAGGTCCCTATCTCTCATAAATTGCTATGCCAAAATATTAGCCGAACTACTAGCCAACAGGCTTGGTCTGCTGATGGACAAACTGACTCTGCAGGATCAATCTGGATTCATGTCAGGAAGGGCAACCTCTCACAATTTGTGCACCCTCTACACAGTAAAACTGGATATAGACCCCAGGCTGAATACTGTGGCGTTTCTTTAGACACCACTAAGGTTTTTGACTCCCTGGAGTGGGACTAACTGTTTGCAGTGCTGAAAAAAATTGACTTCCCCCCCTCTTATATATCATGGGTCACCTTACTATACAATATACCGCAAACGATTGTACAAAGTTAATGGCTGCTGCTCGCCTCCCATTGCAATATCACGAGGACCCAGCCTAGGATGTCCGCTATCGCCCTTAATATATGCCCTTGCAGTCAAACCCTCAACGGCAAAGGTTTGGCAATACCATATGGAGCATATGTTGGAATACCCAGATTGGCACCTGCTGGTGTCCATGTATGCGGATGATATCACACTATACCTCCTCCATGAGCCGCATATAAGTTTGAATCCCATTCTTTGGAAGTTTATACGGTTTGGGAGGTTATCAGGAGTCACTATTAATTGGGATAAGTCTCAGATGTTCCCACTCACTCCAAACACAAATCAATTCTCCTCTGACTACCCTCTGACTTGGTGTGACTTGGAGCTTAGATAATTAGGGATAATCATCACCAGAGACAGAGAAATGACCCTGAGGGCTAACTCTGGGACCGCAATGGACAACATCACTGACTAAGTTGCATGCTGGATTAGACTGACACTGTCACTCGCAGGGCATATCTCTCTAATTAAAATGCTTGTTTTGCCGAAGCTGCTTTATTTTTTCATGAGCAAACCTTACTCGCTGGGGCACATGTTCTTCTGTGCACTGCAGACACAATTAACAATACTTACAGGGGGGGCAAACAACCCAAAGTACAATGGGCAATGTTAACACAGCCCTTCAGTAAAGCTGGTTTCGAAGCTCCAGATATGGAGCTCTATAACCTCAGCGCAAAGGCACACTTTTCCGTATATTGGTTCCAACCGCCACCATTTATGCCGCATTTAGCAGTCGAAAAGGGATACATGGCTCCGTTGCCCATCGCAGCATTCTTGGGGGCCAGGCATCCCCAAAATGGACATTCGCTCACAACTGTGGGTTGTATGGGTTCGACAAGGGAAAAACTAAAGAAGCAGTTGCACAAGCCATTACACTACTCCCCGTTGATGCCCTTGCCGTACCACCCACAAATCCTAGTTATGCATGAAGAAGCCTTGCGATCCATGTAACACAGTAGTGGGGGTCATGGATTGGGGAGATCTTTATCAAGATGGCAAGTTTAAAGATTGCATGCAGTTCTTCCGTGACAATCCATACACACTCCACTTGAGGTGTTTCTGTATATTAGGATTAGACAAGATGTCAAAAATGCTTCACCTATGTTCCCAAAGGAACCCCCTACAATAAACACTCTGCATACACTACTACAAGATCTCAGGCCTTTCCATATAGTGTCTCTCTTACATAAGGCGGCACTACTAGGACGTCAAACAGAAACGAAGGGAGCACGGGCCGGGTGAGACTCCAAATTAGCCGCCCCGCTAACAGATAAGCAGTGGATATAATATACTGCTGTAGTCAAACAGAGCCATTACAGCCAGTAGCCACCTTAGAATCATACACTATAAATATGTGCAAAGGGTTTCTTACACCCCAGTTAAGTTGTTTAAATATCAGTTGCGACAAGATGACAGATGTGCACGCTGTTCGAGAGAAGGGACGAGCTTCCTACAGACAGCCTGGGAATGCAGGTTTATACACGAGTTCTGGTTAAAGGTGTTCACTGCTCTGTCGCTTATGTCTGAACATCATATAGTCCCGGACCCTGTAACCGCTTTGCTAAGCTACACAGATGAGATAGATGCACCGAATAGGAAGCTCATTTCATTAGGCCTATTGCTAGAGAAAATACTGGTGGCGAGCAGATGGGGAAGAAGGTGTGCCCCCAAAATTAAGGAATGGCTCCACGATATGACCCACTGCAGGGATCAACTAATCACATATGCTGAGCTGCTTCTGCTCACATAGAGACTCCGCGATATTTTGGAGCTGCTGCAGCGTTACCTGTTAGAACAGGACATTGCTGCTGCAAACACCTACACAGATTAGAACACTATGAACAACAGACACCATGGGACAGCAGGGTACAGGGATGAATACACCGGGAAGACTTAGTAGAGTCAAGCGGGAGGGGACATGGATCAACACAGACAGCTAATTAACTGCTGAAGGCGCACTAAACAAATGTGAACTGATGGTCTCTGGAATGATGTGACAAATATAAACTGATATGTGATTCAGGTAGTGTGTGTAAAGGCTGTGACAAGATAGTGCAAAGTAATGTTGACTGAATACGGTGCACTGTAAACTTTATAAATAAAATATTTTAAAAAAAGGAATCATACCCCCACACAATAAGCGGTGTGGGAGTATGATTCCAAGCACTGGAACGGTACCAGTCTTCTAGATCCAAACATGCTGCCGACCGGAGACACGATTCTGCCCTCCTACTGCTGAGCCAAGCTCGACCATGGGGGGCATAGATTATACATAAATGTACAGATAAGTAGTTGTTTTTCACCAGGAGGATCCTAATGACGGTATAAAATTCCCAGCCATTGACAGATATCATGACGAGTAGACCTCCCCTTGAACACCCTGTAAACTGATCTCAAAGATTGTCTTTCCTAACCCTCCTCTCCATCATTCAACCTCTTCCCACACCGTACAAAATTAAACTTTGGGCCCAGCCACCATGTAGCCCACCTCCTTTGGCCTGCAATCCATCTGTCTAGAAATGTTTTTTTAATGTCAAAGGTACACCAGCTATACTTCCACACTACCTTACTTGTCCTTCAACCAACATAAAGAAGACAAGTTTAGCAATTGTGCTGATAACCTCTTTTCACCTCCTATTTCACACACTCCCAACTACATCTTAAATGTGAGACAGTTGAATAGCTGGCATTCTGCCACACTCTCCATCCTCCGCCGAAGCTAACCCACCAAAAAGACAGTATTGTGCCACCCTCCCCATTTCCCATAGAGGTTCCCTCCTCCCTCGAACCTGACGGTTACGTCCTCCACTCTTAAAGGGAGAGTAGAGATGATGAGCAATCGACAGGCTCTTGACAAAGCATAGAAAACAATCACCTTCCCCCCACTGGTGTCTAATGCCAAAAGCAGGAAAAGGAGGCAAGGCATGGTGGGTTCAGAGCTGTAATCATGTTCCCCTGGCCCTTCTCATCTCCAGAGGCAAGATAGACTGGCGAGAGAAGGCAGGGTAGGTGACAAATTGTGTTCCACCATTCCACTATAATCTGTCTCTGACTTAAAGAAACTATTAAACCAGCATCTACCAAACACAGAATTCAAAAAGCATTTGCAATGCAATAGGTCTCACATTTGCGAGAGTTTAAGCTATTGGCATTGTAAATGACAATGCCTTTTATTTATCTGTTTTTCTAATTAATATAAATAAAAGGCGTTGTCATTTACAATGCCAATATCTCAAACTCTTGTAAATGCAAGACTTATTTCATTTTAAAGAAGCAGCTGGCATTGTCCCGGGCTGCTTGGAAAGTGAAAGTGCACATATCATGCTGAATGTTGCAGGAAAGCGTGCCTGAAGTAGGAGAAACTCATGAAAGAAAACAGTGCTTACAGACTAAATAAGACCTACAGTGTGTAGCATCGTCCCGCCTGACCCTCAGGCTGAGACAGGACAGGCAAGCAACAGGAAGAGGAAGTGAGGTAACCGGAAGCTAGTAGTCTGTAAGCCAGTGTGAGGCTGGCAGGGAATAAAGAAGGAAGCATGAAAGTTACTCCTGTGTTGGTGTGTCATTAAGAGCGCTGCGACACTGGCGACGAGGGTGGGATGACATGAAACGAACACCCACACGCAGCCCATCGCTCAGCCACCCCATGTGGCCGACCACCGAGCCCTGCAGCGGAAAGCTATCATCCGCCGAAGCCACAAGCCACCTAGCTGCCTGAGTGAAGCGCTGAGAAGTGAGAACACGTGCACCAGCAAGTTTAATCACCGTACGTGAGAAGGTAGGCGCATATGCCAGAGAGCGCTCACCGCGTGCTCCCCTCACCGAGTGATCTCGGAAGACTGAAGCTGAGTCGGCGCGGTAACAGAGAACAGCGCCCGATCCCCAGCGCGACCGAGAAGACTGAAGCTGAGTCCGCGCGGCAACAGAGAACAGCGCCCGACTCCCAACGCGATCAAGAGGCGCTGAAGCAGAGGACCGGGGACAGCGCGCGGAGCAAGGGTGAGTTCAAACCCTACCGCTCCCACCATGCGCGCTGCCTGTAACAAGACACGAGGCTGAATGTCCTGCGCGGCGGCCATTTTGAAGCCAGGCGCTCACCCATAAACAGAGCCAAGCAGTGTCCATGGCGGCCATCTTAAAGTCAGGCGCCAACCGGTCCTAAAACTAAAAACATCACTATCAGCAGCAGCCGAGCCAGTAAGCAGCTCGTGGAGCCACAAAAGACTCAATATATTAATAAGAAACATAGAGCCACGGAAAGGCATACGCTACGTGGAGCCACAAAGACTCAACATATTAATAAGAAACAAAGAGCCACAAAAAGGCATAAATCACAGCGTGACACTAACAGCACGCCGGTACAGTCTGGACAAGCTTTAATAAATAAAGCCAGCCAAAGCCACCAAGAGCTCATCACCTGCAGATGTCCGATCAGGGCCCGGACAGTTCCTCCGACCTGGCCAGTACAGCTCCCAATACGTCTGGCGCGACAAGGCCACAAAGCCCAGCTCCCAGTACAGGAGGGCCAGCTCCTCCAACCAACGTGCCCACGATGGCGACCAAGCCCATTGGGGCCTCATTCATGCGTCAACCGCAGCCACTACCACTGACCCCAGGCAACAGTATGGGTCCGTCGTGGAAAACGTGGAGTGAAGACTTTGAGGACTATATGGTTGGCTCCCTAGTGCAAGATGACAAACAAAAGATTGTAGCCTTGAGAAATCTGATTGGTCCAGACATTGCACAAATCATCAAAGAACTGCCCAATGCAGCAACTGCCACTTATGATGAAACCAAAGCCGCTCTGGATAGACGTTTTCTCCACAAACGCAATGTGGATTATGAACGCCACACGTTCAACCTTGCCATGCAGGAGAAAGATGAGTGCATGAGTGACTTCATTATGCGCATCCGGAGACTTGCGCGATACTGCGACTTCGACAACTTCAAAACAGAAGATGCCCTGAGACTCCGCATCATCGATGGATGTTCATCCGAAATACTACGCCGGAGACTCCTAAAGAAACCATACACACTAGACGAAATCGAGGAACTGACAAGAATCAATGACCAGGCCGAGGACTACGCAAAGCGAATGGGTACGCAGAAGTCATCAGATCAGAAAGACCACGCCCTGCGCATTCACGCTCACAGGCCACCCCGGAGCAACAGGTCCTCGTCCACCTCTCGCAAATCCTACCCATCACGTCGAAACTCACGACACAAGAAGACCACAAAAGCCACGTCCACCTGCTATAGATGTGGGCAAGATTACCCGCACTCAGGTCAATGCCCAGCAATCGGGCAACGATGCCACCGATGTGGAAGAGACAATCATTTTGAAGTTGCATGCCAAGCCAAACAACCAAGCTATAGGTCCTCAACCAAAGGACATGAGTCGCGACATCACGCCCGAGCCGTGAAAGAGAGAGGAAGAAGGTCCTCCAGTTCATCTAACTCCAGCGCTCAGTCTGCCTATTCACCGCAGTCAAGAGGACGCTCCGGAAGTAGCCACAGCACCAGGCGTCACGCGTCACATTCCTATCGCTCACGCAAAGACACTTCCAGTGGATCGCCATCACGCACTCTCACATCACAAGATAGTGACGAATACATCTGCATGGTAACTGCCCCGGATCGTGATGAGTACATATGCATGGTTGCTGACCCGGATCGACTGAAACGATATCCGAAACTCGACATCCTGATAGGTGATCACCCAGCGAAATTTGTCTTGGACTCTGGCGCCTCCCTGAACTATATCTGTGCCTTAGAACATCAGAGCATGAAACACAAGCCCAAATTGGAACCCGCAGCTGTCCGCGTCTTCACGTGGATGTCACGCAAGCCACTGCCATGCCTGGGCCGTTTCCGCACCACTCTCACGTTCAAGGACCGGTCAATTGATGCCTACATTCATGTAGTGGAGGGGCCAGACCTGGCTGACTGCCTCCTCAGTTTACCCACGGCAGAAAGACTCAAACTCGTGGAACTCCTCTACATGATGGAGGACACCCCAGACATCGTGGCGAAATTCCCCAACCTGTTCAAAGGCCTTGGGAAGCTCAACCATTTCAAGGTAAAACTTCACATCAGCGACAACGTGACACCCATTGCTCAGCACCACAGGAAGGTGCCGTTCCATCTACAAAAGGCAGTCGATGATGAACTCCAGGACCTCCTCAGAACAGACATCATTGAGCGCACGACGGGCCCCACCCCGTGGGTGTCGCCGGTCGTGGTAGTTCCTAAAAAGGGGCAGGACAATAAAGTCAGGTTATGTGTCGACATGCGCGCGCCTAACACCGCTATTGAGCGGGAACGTCACCCTGGGCCGCATATCAGTGACATGATTACCAAACTGAATGGCGCCACAGTGTTCTCCAAACTAGACCTCAACAAAGGTTACCACCAGCTGGAGCTTCACGACAAGTCGAGATACATCACGACTTTCACCACGCACCAAGGTCTATTCCGGTACAAACGCCTGAACTTTGGTATATCCTCGGCGGCCGAGATCTTCCAGGAGGCCATCAGGCGAGTCATCCAAGGCATCCCAAATGCTTTTAACTATAGTGATGACCTGCTGGTATTTGGGAAGGATCAAACGGAACACGACACGGCCCTGGACAGAGTGTGTCATGCACTGATGACTGCGAACCTAACCCTCAATGCTAGCAAGTGCGAATTTCACAAAGACACTCTCAAATTCTATGGGCACATCTTCTCGAAAGAGGGCATGAGACCGGATCCCGAGAAAGTAGCGGCCCTGGCCGACACCCAGAAACCCAGAGATGTCACAGACCTACGCTCGTTCCTTGGCATGGCCAGCTACTGCGCGCGCTACATCCGCGACTACGCCACGATCAGCTATCCGCTACGTGAACTCACCCGCCAAGGCCAGCCGTTCGAATGGACAGAGGCGTGCCAACACGCATTCACCGTGATCAAACAAGCTGTAGGGTCGGCCATCAACCTGGCATATTTTGACACGAAGAAGAAAACCGAGATCACAGTGGATGCCAGTCCCGTGGGCTTGGGCGCCATCCTGGCCCAATACCGTGATGATTCGGAGCAACGCCACATCATTGCCTATGCAAGCCGCAGTCTCACAGACACTGAAAAAGCATACTCCCAGCCGGAAAAAGAAAGTCTGGCTGTGGTGTGGGCTTGCGAACATTTCCACCTTTTTGTGTATGGCAAACATTTTACGATCATCACGGATCATCAGGCGCTCATTACGATCTTCGGCAACCCCAACGCGAAAATGCCGCCTCGAATTGAGCGGTGGGGACTACGCCTCCAGGACTACGTCTTCTCCATTATTCATAAACCCGGGAAAGCGGAGAACCCCGCTGACTTCATGTCACGACACCCGCTTGCTGGAGCCAGATCCGCTCTCTCTGTGGCCGATGAATACCTCCTTTTTGTTGTTGACGCAGCATGTCCTCCCACGGTCCCTGTTGAGGCCATCCAGGAAGCATCTGCACTTGACCCCCTCATTCAAGCAGTGATGACCAGGATTCGCTCCAAATCCTGGAGAGACACGAAACAATCCTCCTCTGAACAAGCTCACCTTCGCCAAGACTTAGCCGCTTTTCAACGGGTACGCGAAGAGCTCTCCATCAGCGACAATGGTCTTCTCTTGAGAGGGGGGAGTATCGTAATTCCACTCAAACTGCGTCAAGGGGTCATAAACTTGGCACATGAAGGGCACAGAGGCATCAATGCGACCAAGAAAGCTTTGAGGGAACGAGTCTGGTTCCCCTCCCTGGATCACATGGTCGAGACAACGCTAAAAGACTGCTTCACATGTCAAGTAGTCAGCAGAGAAGAACCGCCTGCACCATTACAAATGTCAGAGCTACCAGATGGAGTATGGCAACAGATTGCAGTCGACTTCTTCGGCCCCTTGCAATCAGGACAATATATCATTGTTGCCATGGATGAATACTCCCGTTTTCCTTTTGCACAACTAATATCATCTACTCGAGCAACGACTGTGATCCCAGTGCTCGATGAGATATTCGCGGCCTGGGGTATCCCCTCACGAGTAAAGACAGACAATGGACCCCCCTTCAATGGCCATGAGTTCACGAATTTCGCAGCTCACCTCAATTTCAAACATCAGAAAATCACTCCATTGTGGCCACAGGCAAATGGCATGGTGGAGCGATTTATGGGGACACTAAAGAAGGCACTTCAGCAAGCAGAACTGACTCACCGAGACATCCAACAGACATTAAACGAAGTACTGAGAGCGTACCGCAATACGCCGCACAGCACCACTGAACAGTGCCCAGCAACTGTGATGCTAGGAAGAACACCTCGAACAAGACTACCCATGTTAAACGAGAATCCTCAACGACGAAATGTCACTGTGGATCACAACACCCTTGTGGACATTGACCACACCAAGAAACACAGAATGAAGATATATGCTGACCGACGCAGACATGCCAAGGACTCCACTATACATGAAGGAGACTGGGTCATAGTGCGAAGCGATCGGCGAGCCAAAGCAGACAGTCGATACCTCGACACCCCCATGCAAGTCACCAAGAGGAAAGGGACCATGGTCACAGCCAAAGCTGACCACAAGCAGATAACGAGGAACATCTCGCACTTCAGAAAATGCAACCGGCGCGGCCACCAAGAGACCGCGTCAAATCTACCCTCAAGTGACTCCTCCAGTCAGAGTGATAACAGCGACCGAAGCCACCACAGTCCTGGGCGGATGGTTGAAATCACGACTCATCACAGTCCAACACCCGGACACAGAGAACGACCGCAGCGTCAGATAAGAAAACCTCGACGTCTGGTTGAAGAAATGTAGAAGTAGTGAGACTTTGAAAAACAGGGGAGATGTAGCATCGTCCCGCCTGACCCTCAGGCTGAGACAGGACAGGCAAGCAACAGGAAGAGGAAGTGAGGTAACCGGAAGCTAGTAGTCTGTAAGCCAGTGTGAGGCTGGCAGGGAATAAAGAAGGAAGCATGAAAGTTACTCCTGTGTTGGTGTGTCATTAAGAGCGCTGCGACACAGTGTAACAACAGAAGTAAAAGGGCCAGTCCTCATTGAAGGTTACAAATAAAGACAAGGCGGTACTAAGGAGCGACTAATACGCCTATTAACGAATCAGAAGACAGCATGTACAAAGGACAATGGCAAAAGTAAATTAAAAATATGGGCGGAGAGTGGGCAGAGCTTCAAGTCCATATTCGAATACAGCATGCCTCGCAGAGCACCGCATGCACTGCCCAGGCTTGACCTAAAAAGGAGCATCTAACTCTGAGGGAACAACATGTGAGACAGAAGAGATATACCCACATAAATAGCAAAGCTGAAAATGGGTTAGAGCGGGTCCTATTAGTGCTTATTTAGGGAAAGCAATAATGGATAGTTGAATGGTAAAGCCTTATACAAGATGAACAATATATTGCAAATGCAAACAACTTTTGGCTAGGATTTGCTTGTTTGTCCTAGCTATCTGTAGCCATGCAGTGCATCATGGGATATGATCTTTGTCTGACTGGTTCTATTGGTTTAGGGGCAGGAGTTCTAGTTATCTCAAGAACTTGAGATGGTGTCCTTTATGTTCATACATCCAGTGGAGGCATTAGTTTATAAAGGACCCTAACGTTATATGGGTTCTAGGACATGATTAACCGTGCTTTTAGACTAAAACATGAATACCTGAAATAACTTTGTGAATTGCTTGGTCCTGCATGAAAATTGCACGTTTACAATTTAACTATTATGTAAGAGATTGTAAGATTGGCTGTACTAGTGTAGTAGGTTTTACTGAAATATATTTTTGTCGTTCAGTTGGAAACGTCAGCACTTACTAGATATATCTAACATGAAACTTCTAACATATGTTCTGCCAGAGGTTAGGGTGTAATGCATCACTGCCTATTGTGTGTCTTTTAATTTGGCTCTACTTGAATCGGGGCAGGCTCCTCTTATTCTCTGAGTGCGACCATCCATATAGGTTGTCTTCGAAATGACTTTCTCTCTAATATGCAGGGTAGGGGTGATCCCTTTCTACTCGGAGATCTAGCTACATACCTAACATTGAGGGCTAGGGTATGTTTGTTATGCACTGTATGGTAGCCTACCTTTGGTGTAAGTTCTACTTTGATGATTCACACCCTTTGCTTTATGACTGAAAATGTTAATAAAAACATATTTTAAAAAAAATAACTCATGGGGCTAGGGAATTCTAACTGAATGTGCCTGCAAATGAGGGCGGTATGAAAACATCCACCCCATTGCCAAACCCACTCTCTCAAACACGTTTTGCACCAAAGTGCTAAAAGGCCAAGTAATCTGCAGATGTTCTCTAGGCAAGGACTGTGTAAAAACATAAAACATGGAATGGAATGCTGTGCGCTTTGTGGTCTGTTACATACCTACATATAAAGACCTTGAAGATTTAAATTTTTAAGTAGAGATGTACTAAGTGCTTCAAACTGTTCTCTCGTTTGAGGTCGTTTGTAAGGCCGGACTGGGAACCAAAATGCAACCCTGGCAAACATTTTAAACCATGCATGCTCCCTTTCTCCATGCCCTATAACATCTTTGTTTTTTTGTCTCCCATCTTTTTCTTTTTCCAGAAGCTCCGCGTCCACACCCTAAAAAACGGTCTCTAAAGGCTCTAGTCCACCAGTGGTAAATACAGGCATTTCGGATGTGGTCACTAGGTTGCCTGCAGGACGCCACTCTCCACCTTCCTATTCTGTATGGGTTTTTTAAATTGCTCAATATTTTTATATGTTTTTTTTTCATTTTGTAAATTAAATATATGCACTAGAAATATATTATTCCCCTCTGTTTCTCATTTGTATTTTTACGGCTCCCCAATCCGCTTTCTGTTAAGGGCTGCAGTTTACATATTTTAATATAAAATAAATATATATATATATATATATATGCCTATGCAGTATTTGCTTTCAGGGCATCATATGGGTTTCTCCTAATGTGCGAGGTATAAACTCTGCACGCGGGCAGGGTAAAATTATTTTTTGCTGGAATGGGGGCTTATGTTTTTTGTACATACACAGAGATGAATTAATCATCTGGTACGTATGACTAACAGCCCTTTATATCAAATATTTGGTCTACATGTACTTATTTGTGGAAATCAGGCAAGGCAATTTTACAGTACCATACAAACCACAGTCACAGGAATACCACAAATGTCTTCAGGCACTTTACCTCTACATTACGACCCGTGTCCTTCAGCAAACACACAAGAAAAGGGCGACCACGCGACTAAGCAATACAAACAAGTATTTACAATGCAATAGGTCTTGCAACTACGAGTTTTTGGAGCTATTGGCATTGTAAATGCCAATGCCTTTTGCCATTGTTATTTACAATACCAAAAGCAACACCTATTGCTTTGTATGGCGTGGGGTTCATGAAGACGGCGATGTACTCAACCCCTCTCCAACCCCAACTCCAACACCAACGACATCCCACCCTCACAAGACCTGTGCGACTCGCTGGCCACCTTCATCCACCGCAAGATCGCAGACATCCACGACAGCTTCAACTCCATGACCGCCCCGACAACCACTGAGACCTCCGCCCCCACGACCACCCTCCGCACCAACCGCCTGCTCTCCTGGACCAACATCAACAACAACAACACCATCAAGATCATGAACACCATCCACTCCGGATCTCCGTCAGACCCATGCCCACACCACATCTTCAACAAAGCCAGCACAGCCATCTCACCCCATCTCCGGAAAGTCATCAACACCTCCTTCGAGACAGCAACCTTCCCGGAGAGCTGGAAGCACGCTGAGATCAACGCCTTACTCAAGAAACCCAAGGCAGACCCCAAGGACCTCAAGAACCTCCGGCCCATCTCCCTGCTCCTGTTCCCGGCAAAGGTCATCGAGAAGACCGTCAACAAACAGCTGACCCGCTACATCGGGGAGAATAACATCCTGGACCCTTCTCAGTCCGGGTTCCACAGCAACCACAACAACGAGACTCCCCTCATGGCTGCCACCGATGACAGCAAGTCCCTGTTGGACAACGAAGAAACAGCGGCCCTATCCTCCTGGACCTGTTAGCCGCCTTCGACACAGTTTGCCACCACACACTACGAACACACCTCCACAATGCCGGGATCCAAGAGAAGGCCCTAGACTGGACAACCTCCTTCCTCTCCGGCAGAGCACAGAGCATCCACCTTCCCCCCTTCTACTCCGAGGCCACTGAGATCATCTGCGGCGTACCCCAGGTCTCATCCCTCAGCCCAACTCTGTTTAACATCTACCTGCACCGCTCGCCCAGGTCACTTGTCGGCACGACCTCAACATCATCTCCTACTCCGATGACACCCATCTGAGCCTCTCCCACACCAAGGACCCCCACACCGTCAAAACCATCCTTCACGAAGGAATGAAGGCCGTCGCTGAATGGATGAGGAACAGCAGACTGAAGCTGAACTCGGACAACACGAGGGTCCTAATCCTCTGATCCACCCCTTCGCCCTGGGACGACTCCGGGTGGCCGACCACACTGGGAACCGCCCCAACACCCACCGAACATGCAACCTAGGGGTCATCCTTGACTCCACCCTCTCCATGACTAAACAGGTCAACGCCGTCTCTTTCTCCTGCTTCAACACCCTCCGCAGGATCTACAAGTGGATCCCCACTGAAACGAGAAGAACAGTCAACAAAGGCCCTCGTCAGCAGCAGGTTGGACTACGGAAACGCCCTCTACGCAGGAGCCTCTGCCAAACTTCTGAGACGGCTCCAACACATCCAGAACGCCTCTGCACACCTGATCCTCGACATCCCTCGCCGCAGCCACATCACACCCCACCTGAGAGACCTGCACTGGCTCCCGGTCAACAAGAGGATAACCTTCAAGCTCCTTACCCATGCACACAAGGCACTCCACAACACCGGACCAATGTACCTCAGACAACTCAGCTTCTACACCCCCACTCGCCGGCTCCGCTCCGCCGACCTCCGCTCGCCAGAGTCCCCCGCTTCCGAAGAGTGACATCCGGCAGCAGATCGTACTCCCACCTCGCCACTAAGACCTGGAACACCCTCCCTATCCACCTAGGGCAGACCCAAGACCTGCTGACCTTCAGAAAACTCCTCAAGACCTGGCTTTTCGAGTAGTAGCAACATTCATCACCCCAGGGCCTTGAGACCCTCACGGGTGAGTAGTGCGCTTTACAAATGATATGATTGATTGATTGAAAGTAAAAAAAGAAAAAAAGAAAACCAAGTATTCTTTGATGCAAAGCTGTTTGCTGTAACACTGTTTATATAAGAGCAACTCCTCCATCAACCTGCACAGTCTATGCTGTTATACAGATACAAATAAAAAACAATAACGTCAGAAAATGCCAATTCTATACTTCCAACCACACAGCCTGAACTGTGTAGCATGCTACCCATGTAGGGAAGTATGTTAGTGCCCCATATAAGTGTAGTAAGCGCTATATGCTGATATACAACACGTTTCAACCACCTACGTGTGAAACACAGCACCCACTGCCCTCTTTTGAACTGACAGTAGTGGCAACTCCGATTTAAGGAAAGCATATATATAGTTGACGTACAAGACAGACAGAACCCCACAGGGAGCAGGAGGCAGTGACTGAACTTAACAGTGACTGTCAGCGGAAAACACAAACAGCTTTGGATGTGAACGAACAGCACTGACAACACGAGTGTGAGGAGACAGTCGTGGCAGTGGTTGACAGCCCTGGGGTGTGAAGGCGGTAAAAAGAGGCCATGAGTGCAAGTAGAAAGCGGCCAGTTGCCATTTTGTGGGTCGAGCAGTAACAGTGGTGAGAGCAGAGTCAGAGTAGACACCCTTGAAAGAACTGAGACAAGCACCATGCAGTGACGGCACCTGCGAGTGGACAGACAGGAGTGACGGTTCTTGAGTGTGCGGGCAGAGCACCTAGAGACTCCCAGCACAGAGAAAAAACACAACCTCTAGTCAGAGCAGTGACTGGTGGCAGCCCACACAGTGACATCTCTGAGTGACAGAGTTGTGACCACTCCTGTGATATGACAGTCAGGCTGACAACTCCACTCTACGTGATCACGGACACTGTTTCCAGTCATTACGTTTTCACCATCAAATCACATCTATCAAGTGTTCACATCTCATTTCTTTTATTGAAGCAAATCCGGACTGCAACACTCAGAGTGCATCACGGTGTCTTGAAAGCAAAGGAATGTAAACAGTGATCACCAGAACATGGAGTGAGGTGGACACCCTAATGAAAGCAGCGCGCGCTTACAGTGACTGAGCAAAGGACCGACATCCCCGGTGGCTGAATAGATATAGGCATATATATTGATGATGCACAAGGTGCAGTGACACCAGGGCCAGAGTCCGGAGCAGCAGGTGCAGTGACACCGAGGACCATGGGTGTGACGGCTCCAATTTATCCCCATTAAAGTTTGTTTTTAACTACCAAACCAGAGGATGGGACCCCATTCCCTCACTTGCTTTAGGGCCCCTGGCACTCTAGGTGTGCCACTGAATGAGTGCCCCCTGAGTGAGAGCACACAGCAGATAAACTCACGTGAGCCAGGCACACGCAGAGGGTCAGTGGAAGGCCAGGACGCGCCCGAGGATGCACTTCATGGCGAGGTTGAAGTGATAGGGAAAAGGCCTGCACACAGACCCTGAAGGAACTGAGGAGAGAAACCTGCACAGCACACACAGCTTTGAAGGCACTGGGGTGGGCATTTCAAAAGTGCAAAAGGGTAAGGAGGTGGAAACAACTCGGAAAAGCAGGATGTTGCTATCGCACATTTCCTTACACACTCTTGCACTTACACAGCGACTCTGTGGACATGTTTGGGGACTCGCTGCAGGGGCTGCGGCGGGTGGAGCACGGTGTGTGGCTGGATACTTGACATACTTTAGGTGCGCTGCATATGGAACTTTTAGTGAAAGGGCATTCATTCAGCAAAGCCAGTAGCCATGGGCTGTGTATGTGGTGATCCTGACACTTCCTTTGACTGACACTCAGGGCAATAGGTGACGGGCTATAATCCTGCTTTGTGAAATGTGTGGGTGTTGCACTATGGCGTCTGTATAACTCTCGACTTGCGTGGGCTCCAGCATTACCTGCTGTGTTGTTGTGTCGAAACGCGCAGCCTGGCACATGAACAGTGAGGCAGGGTCACTAACAGTACACTCGAGCTGTAACGCTGATGGTAATTGTAGCGCTACCGAGGGTGCGGGATCCTGACCTATGTGCGATACATAAGAGTTTAGTGCTCAAGCCTACTGCAACTGTGTGTGCACGGGGACAGCAGGGTGAGGAAAGGACAAGCAGGGGCCAAAGGTGAAGGTTAAGTGTGGTCATGGCGAGCAGCTTGTACAGGCCGCAGGCACTTACCAGCTTGAGTGACAGCCTCAATGTGGCACACTAGTGGCGGCCGGCAAGACAAGCGGGTGGGGAGATGGGAGGGGGGTCACGCTGCTTCTGGATAGCGCAGCGGACATGAAGCAGCTCCAGCGCTCAGACAGTGACGTAGCTGGAGGGGGTGGAGGGGCGAGGTCTTCCTCAGGCATTACTTTTTTGAGGGCGACAGAGAATAAGGAAGAAGCCAAACGAGTGCAACGTGTCGCTGACACAACGATAAAACTCAAACACTTACGAGAAATGCTTATTCCAACTAGCTGCAGGGATTCCGTGCTGCTGCAGATGATGCGGAGCCTGGGCAGTGAGTGCGGCGTCTGTTGCTAACTTTTCACTTGAGGATCCTGAGCCTTCCCCCATCCGAGCTCCTTACGGCTCCCCCGCTGTACACACACCGGGGGATAGTACTGTGGCTGCTTTTAAAAAAACAAAGAAGCACGTGCGTGGCTTCCCTAAAAGGAACGCCATGCACTTAAAGTGATGCACACGTTGGAAAGATGCCCAAAAATGAGGGAGTCCTACTAAAAGAAGCCCGTAAACACATGAAGAGCATTCTCAGAGCGCCCAATCACAGACCCCGACTAGTGCATGCTCCTTCACGGCTCTTGTGAAGACATTTCTTATCAGCTTGTTAAATAAACAAGCTGATAAGAAATGTCTTACCGACAGACGCAAACCAGGCAAGTCAGTCTCGCTCGGGGAGAAAGGGCGCCCACAGAAAAGCGCCCACAGAAAACCCTCATTTCCAATGGCAGGCCACCGTTTAGCATCAACGATGACGCCGGCCAATGTAAATGAGGTGCGGGGCTTAAAGCCCTCTTCTGCAAGTCCTCTCTTACAAAATCTCTCGTGGAGGCGGAGCAGGGCTCTGCCCTACAACACCACGCGAGCCCTAATAAAGGACGAGTGACTTATACACTGAGGAATTTGTATGATTAAAACTAAGGGGGTTTGGTCATTTGGAGCTTGCAGGTTCTACATAGTGTGCTTCAATGTAGGCCTCCCATTCAGCAGGAGAGATATTAGTCACTGTTGGGGGGTTGGGCAGAACTGACACCTTTGTTTACCCAACTCCAGAATCGTCTTTGATCCTTTGATTTTATGATTTCATGGGCTTTTGCCCAGTGACGTTCTTCTTTCATTCTCTGAGAAATTAACCTTGTTTTCCTATATTCCTTTCGAGTGATCAATATTTCATCTCACAGGGATTTGCAATCTGTGTCATTATAAGCACGCCTGCGCAGCAAGTTATTTAAGTTGCGCTTAATGCTTGTTGCAAGGTGCTTATGTTCAGAGAGACAAGATGTGATTCGGGTGCAATTATTTGGTCTTTCGATTATTAACACTGCTGTTTCCCACGACAATGCGGTCAATTGATCACTGTGCTCCTGTTTCAATTTGACCAAGAAATCGTCCACCTTCTCTTCCATTATTTCATGGTTGTCAGCAGTCCACCGTAGCTTTCTTACAATCTCAAGATTGGCTTCATTCCTGAGCAGATTATGTGTTGGGCGATGACAGTGCTGGGATGAAAATTTGCACGTTAAAACGGCGTGATCACTTTCCGGTGAGGGAATTACCTCAAATTCCTGGACAAGATGGAAGTGGGCGATTGAAATCCATATATAATTCAGGGTGGCCATTCTAGAAAAAGATACATGAGTGTATACAGCGGGCAAGTCTGTATTGAGTCTTCCATTTAGGATGCAGAGACTTAATTTGTTTAAGTACGCTGCCAACTTTGTCCCTTGACTCTCCTTCCGTTGGTACTAAGACCTTATCTCTGGAATGGCTCACAATTGATTGTCCAATCTGAACTGAAGGGAGAAATCCGGGCCTGTCTTCATTAGGTTGGCATTAAAATTGCCCATTATTAACCATATATCGTTTGGATAGTGGGAGGAGAGGTCTCTCATGGCTGGAAGCCTTTTACTCAGTGTAGCCTCTCGCTTGGTTTTGGTGGGATGCAGGTAGACACAGCCAAGGATCATTATCCGTTGTTTCAATTTGTTCTTTTTCAAGCACTGGGTCAGAATTTTAACAAAGATATAATCTCCCTGCCCTTCACACAGTCAGGAGGATTTTACGACCAGCTTGTTCTGCACGGCGATCAACACTCCTCTCGAGGCATGGCCACCTATCTGAGATGCTGTTGCGTGGGATTCAAACACGGTGAAGTCCTCCCAGGCGATTTCCTCCAAAACCATGTTTCTTGCAAGGCAATGCTATCCTGATTCTTCATGAAATGAGTAGTTGGGCGTTCTATTTTTTCCTTTGTTCGCCCGCGGATGTTCCAGGAACAGATTCTAAAGTGGTGCATGACATCCTTGTTGGGCTTCTGTTCAACCGAGATGCTCTGTGTTTTACCCTAAGGCCTGCAATAACCAAGGCCAGTCTTGGGAGTTCTGCCGTTTGAGAGCATATTGACGAGGACCTCCCACTCTGGATGTCGTTATTTGCAATGGGTTCTCTTTCCAAAACGCTGTTAAGGTTCCTGCTAGGGAGCCACACAAAACTGAAATGGGTTGCTGAGTAATTATGTTGTTGAAGGATTGATTACTATGTCCTTTAAGAAAGCTGGGTACTTGGCTTTGGTGGCAAAACTAATATGGATGCACTAGAGGCTCAAGACATATGGACAAGTTCGCTGCCTATAGGGCCAATCACAAAAATATTGACCAAACAAGCAAAGATCTTGTCACTCAAACATGATGCCCTAACCGTGAAGAATCTCTCCCATGGCACTTGGGCCTCAAAACTATATGACCCTAAAACTCCACCACACTATCTGACTTCATCCATGAAACCACAAGTGAAACACCATCTAATGAGATTACGTTTTGTCCTAATCCCGCTAAGGGCGTATAAGTATGGCCAGAGATTCAAGGAAGATGTGTCCACACAGTGCCGTTTCTGTAAGAGCGGGTAAGAGAACTTAATCCACGTCCTGGAAAAAAAAAAGCAAAATATGGACTGAGTTTTTAACTGTGTTTTGCATGAATTGCAATGATTTTAATTAATTGTGCAAATAAAAAAATAAAATTTCCACACTGAGGAAACATGGGCAGACAGTGACGAAGTGGCTGAGAGCCTAGGAAGTTTTGGAGGGCAGGGATACCCAGATAAAGGCACGCACGCACGTGCACGCACCTGCTCGTGCTCGAGCCAATACTCCATCACTCCCCAAAGTAACACAACAGATCACCAACAGCGCAAGCGCTGTTTAGGCTCGACCTAAAAATGAGTTTTTATTGCTTGATATAAACTTAGCAGAAAAGGAAACTAGCTTTTCAATGATTGTACGCCAGAGCAGTAAAAAACCTAAGCTTCACATCTGATGTTTTGCATACATGACATATATAGCTGTCAATACCAGGGTTGTTTTTCAGGAGTTTTTGCATGAAATTAGACATACAACAAGAGGAAAGCTCAAGCTGTCAATGATGTCATCTGGAAACCTCAAGGTGGAAAACTAAATGTTAATGACAGCTGTTCAATTTTATTCATTTATGAAACCTCAGATTATCTTCCACCGTATGGCAGATGCCATGTCCTTTTCTCCTATGCCCAAAATACCCGCCCCAATATTAAATAAATGCAAATACCTGAAAGTCCTGCAAACCACCCACACTGCCCATTGCAATATTAAAAGAAACCAGTGACTGGAATTCTGGCACTCTCCCCCAGCATCTCACTGTCTGAAGCTGCACTTACTATTCTTCATTGGAGAGTGAAGAGCCAGTGCTCAATTGGAAGGGCCTGTAAAACAGCTGGTGTTAGTCCCGCCTATAAATAAGTAAATTTGCATGATTTATATAGCGGGGCTTATCACTAGTAAGGGTATCCAGTTGCTGTCCATATGAACAGGGAGAACAACTGATTAGCCCAGAATGACAGGATGTGAGTCGATGCCGAGACACGAACCCGGAACCCAAGCTCCCGAGTAGGCCTTTGCGCCACATCCTCTTTGTCCCCCCCATAATGCAGTTTCAGCTGTAGGTCTGAATAGACCTGCAGTTGACACGGGTGCAGCTAGCGTACCCCACCTCTCTCTATTCTACAGAGACAGAGAGAGTCTGGAGAGATGGCAGGTCATCAACCACGTTCCACCCACTCCCCTATGTTTCTGAAGACCTGGGCAGATGGCAGATCAATTTTCATCATAGCACCTATATCATGGGCTGTTTTTCACATTTTTTAATTCAAAGCAATGAAGGCATCAAACTCAGCATGTTTCCTTATGTGGTGCCCAGAATTCAGGATTTGTATTGCTCTTGAATTTAGATGTGCTGCTTCCCTCAAGAGCTGAAGATGATGCTCTTCATGAAACACCTAATAGTAAACGAAGATGAGAACTGGTTTTACTATCGTTGTAATAAAAAAAAAGTCAACTGCAGACTCTCACTTACCAAGATTCAAGCCAAAACCTTTACTTATGCTCTTTTTACCTCCTCCCTTTGGCATTTCCTCCTGGAGTATTCTAAGATTTACTAAACTCAGTTCCCCCATGCCTAGAGAGTAGGCATACATACCTGGGAGTCAGCAATATCTCCAGATCATGAATCTTGAATAGCACCTGTAGAAAGGAAAGATGGATTCATTAGTTCAGGGAAAGTAAGACAGAAAAGAAAAACTAGGGAGATAAATGATAGAAAGGGAGGCAAGACTGTGCAGGAAAAAACAGCAATTTTAAAATTGGAAGAAGGACTAATAAGTGTTTCTCAGGAGAGGAAGAGGCCAGGATGAAGGATGCCAACCTGGAGGTTGCATTGAAGGAACCACCAACATTGGGAAATCTCTGGATCCATCAGAGGAGATGTGTGAGTTCCACAGAGTCTGAGGGCCCTGAGCATTGTAGCCAGGAGGGTAGGAACAAAGAGAAGGGGGTAGGGGGAACGAATAAGCAGAGGAGTGGTGCACAGTGTGTCCCAGGTCAAACATGATTACTTTAGAAGCAATCCCAGAGTCATTGAATAATAATCCAACTGCATAATAAATCATTTTCACATCTTCAGACATCATTACGTTTTTAAAGCCATCAGCAAAGTTTAGAACGCTTGACTGATGACCTGCAAATGATATGAACATTTACATCTGATTACTTCACAAGACTTTAAGATTTTCGATGATTTGAGGATGACTTGAAAATGAGCATCTCGTTGCTTCACAAGATGAGATTGTTCTTAATGATTTGAGGATGATTAAAAATTACAATTTGAAGACATTAGAAGAAATAAGAAAGGGGAATTGTTTCTGGTAATTTAACAATGATTTAGTAATTACTACAAGAGCATGTACATCATTTGGGTTTCAATTTTATTGGAAAGTTTGAACCAGTTGAATGTTTTTCAAATTATTTGCTGATTACTGTAAATTTAAAACCTTTTAGGTGTTTCATATGTTTTCTGGAATCTGCGAATAAACATGAGATGTGCTTCAGAGATCTGTGCCTAAGGTTAATATTACTGCCGTTTTTATTCATAATTTTTTTCATTGATAAAAACTGGCAAACAGCCAGTGCTAAAATGATCAATACATTATATTATTAATTCTGAATATTAGTTATTATAGTGTGGTATATAAATAAATAATACCGGATCTATTTTTGACTGGATATAGTAATAACAGATAGCTCAATAAATAAGAGTCAAGATTCGAGGTAGTAGGAGTTTGCAGGTTTAATACAGCATAAGGACAGGAACAGGACAACCTGCACAGGACTAGGATGGCAGCGCTGCCGGGGGCAGGATCGGAGTCGGCGTAACATTTAATAACAGTGCACAAGTATATATACTAAAACAATTGCATTACAGTACATACAATAGGCGGAGCAGTGGGTGTGGTCAATAGCAGTCGCGAAAGATAAGGGTGAAAGTAGGTGTAACAAGAGGCGTGAACATAGACATGTGATGTAAACGTAACAGAATATGTCATAAAATGGGGCGGAAACATGGAGGGGGCTACCTAAGGAGCTGGAACCTCTAACCTAGTGGTGCGCGCAAACTGACAATGACGTGTTACTAGGAGAAGCTGGGGGCTATGACTTCTGCGCTAGGAGCAGAGACTGAAGTCTGGAGAGTCAGGGCGACATGTACCTAAACACTATCTAGTATCTGATGTTTAGAGAACATGTTGATAGAATCCAAAAGTTATTGGGGTAAAGGCTAACAGACACTAAGACTGGTGCATGCATTATTCTACATGTAGTGCGTGTTGAAGAATATTAAATGACCATAAATACAGTATTTCTCTTACATGGAGACGTAAAGGCTAGACCATGACGGAAACTATTGATGCAATTCAGTAGCTTAGGAATGCAGAGAAGGAGGGCTGGACTGATAACTAGAATCATAACATACTTTTGGCAGACTAGCAGGCAGAGAGCCAGGCCGAGCCGGGCACTGTGAGGCAGGAAGTAAGTGAAGGGTCAGGAATACAGGTGGGGGCTGTATCGCTCCTCAGCGAGGGCTCAGGAGACAGGAGCTGAATCTGGTGTCCGGGCCCTTTTGAGGCCTAGAAACGGGGACTTTACAATGAAATAACGTGCACACTGAGAAACGTGGCAACGTAGCTTTACATAGGCCTAATACTCGTAGCTTTCACGAGAACTGGAAACTGGCATACTAGAGATGGACACAACTGTAATTGCGTCTTTAATCGATCACGGAGAATACATATGCATATTAATCATGCACATACAACATAGGATGGGGAACACGTAGGGACACAGAACATGGCAAAATTTACTTTTCCACATTCCCTCCTTGTCACTACGTTTCCATCAGGAAACATCAATATTCATGATACCATCTATCATCTCATAAAGTATCATTTGCTCGTCTCGAATTTTCTTGGAACGGGATTTAGGACGGGACTTGGGACTAGGAATACAAGAGGTAGCACAAATGCCGCAAATCGCAGGGCCACATTGTATACAGAGGCAGCAACTGAATGTGATCGCTACTGCAATACCTAGAAAGGACAACACTTTCCATCCCCAGGTAGAAATTATACTCCAGAACCAACCGGACCATGTCCAGGTGCCTGGATTTTGGTGTAACAGATGGGCAATTTTATGCAGTCTGGTTATAGCTGAATAAACGGACGGCGCGTTATTAGGAATGAAAATGCAGCAACTAGATCCGATGACTCTACATGCCCCGCCCCTATCGGCCAGTATGACGTCAAGGACGAGACGATTCTGGAGCACGACAATTCTCATAAAAGATTGCTCTTCGGTTAAGTTACCTAGAGCAGAGGTAGTCTCAATCACTACTGCTTCAAGTGTTCTGGTCAATCTACGTATCAATTTACTATTTACGACAGTACCTAAGTAGGGAAAGACACCTTTATTGATATCTATGTATTGTTCTAGAGCAGTTTCAGTATAATCGACAATCGGGAGGTCTCTCTTGTGTCTAGTATGTACTAGGTGGGAGTTCCTATGATAGTCAGGTGGGGCTAGAAAAACTGGTGGCAGTAGGAAGGCAATGTAACAAGTTCCCTCCCAATCGAGGGGCAGACGAACATATGCGGTCTGACCACAAACAAAATAAGAATGACGTGAAGCTTTGAAAATAGATTTCCCACTGTCACTATACTTGACAATAGTAGTACAATCACTATGTCCTACATGTACGGAACCATTATTTCTGACACATAATTCGCCTTTGACTGGTAGTACTGACATAGCAGGTAAGTCTGGAGTAGAATCAGACTGAACATTCAGGACCATAAAATTCGAAGAATAATTACCCAAATTATAAACTTCATTTTCTAGATCTAACCCTGTTCTGTGGGGAAGACCTTGTTTGTCTGGAAAACATGTACTGTTCAGGAAGGACATATCAGTTGAGGATGACGTTAACGTGGACCATGCTCCACACGAACCAGTATGTGAAAATGGATAAGGAAAGAGTGGCAGAACTCCCTTCGGTGTCTGGAAAGGGGGGAGTCGACCACACACCCAACAATTAGTGGCATTGCTGGTCTGGTGTGAATAATGTAACATGCGGATAAAGGAATTATTTCGCATAGCAAGACGATAAGATAGTTCATGAGGAGGCAGATCACTAAACGTATGCTCTACTGTAGTATTAGAAGACTTATTTACATGAGAAATTGGAAAACATAAATGCAATGCATAACTCGTGCAGGTAATCATAAGGCTGAGATATAGCAGGAAACATAAAATAATAATGCAACTTTTAGAGTTCTCACTAACTCTCTCTCTATGGGGGTCTATTGTATACATGTCAGAAACCGGTCTAACCGTTTCACCTAGGGGAGGACTTAGACAATCAAACTGGCTGACTTATTTTACTAGACCTTAATTTCAACTTATACTCCTGCTGCGGAGTTTTCTCTAACAGGGAGGGTTTTGAATCAGTGTCTTTTGCGGGACAGTCCTTGAGAATAGTACTTTGGCAGTCTTTAAAATCCTCGGAAATGTTCTTGGAAACAGTCTTTAGTCCATAAAACTTCTTTACATGCGACAAATGCACCCAGCCCTTCCTGCCTTCCAGCTTGACGGCAGTACGGGTGGCCAGGAGGACTTGCTTGGGCTCCTTCCAGCGGGGCTCCAGCGGACTTGAACGATCAAAGTTCCTCACGAGAACCAGACTTCCGGGAACGATTTCATGTGGTGCCACCTCGGTATTGTCTGGAAATGCGGCGGCAACCTGTGAACGACAAGAGTGTAGGGCAGACATCAAGGAAGCTAGGTAATCTGTCAGCATATTACTTGAAACATCTGTAATACTTCGGGGTCTAGGTGTACCCCACATATTCGGGGGGCGGCCAAAAACGACCTCGTACGGGGACAGACCTGATCTGGAATGTGCGACCATGCGCATATAAAACAGAGCGACTGGCAGAGCTACTAGCCAGTCCACACCTTTCTCTTTACAAACTTTAGCAATGCGGATTTTCATGGTCTGGTTATGTCTCTCTACTAGACCGGCTGCTTCAGGATGGCGTACACAATGGAACTTCCACTGGTATCCTAACAACAGGGAAACGTGTTTCATCAGTTCAGATGAGAATGGCTGGCCGTTATCAGAATATACGACCCTAGGGAGTCCATAGCGGGGGAAGAATTCACGAACCAACTGCTTGGCAGTGGTCGCGGCTGTGTAATCTGGGACTGGATATGCTTCTGTCCACCTGGACAAAGCGCATACAACTACAAGGACATACTTGAAACCTCGACATCGCTCCATCTGAATATAATCCATCTGGAGGGCTTCAAAAGGGTGGTCAGGGGGCTGGAATCCACCTTGTTCCACCGGGACACTTTTACCTGGATTAAACTGGCAACATATCATACAGGTACGGACTTTCTGCTTGGCTGCAGCTCGTAAATGCTTGTTAAACCAAATGTTCTGGATACTGTCTAACATGGCTTTTTCTCCTAAGTGTGCTGGACTATGTGCGGTATTGATAATGACTTGAACCATTGAGTCGGGGAGAAACCATGTGGCTTTTCCCTTCGTTACCCATCCCTGATCTGTCTGGACCCCTCCTTGTTCGGACCATTTCTTGATTTCATCGGGAGTAGCATGTAACTGGATATCTATGACATCTTGAGTGGGGTCCTTAACTGTCATACTAGTAGTCGGATCTGGAGTATGTATCTGTGTCGGATTAACTGACATGTCTGGAGTCTGTGCTGTAAGCTTGGCTGTTCGATCTGCTAGATCATTACCTTGGGAAATAATGTCTGTAACTTTCGTGTGTGCTTTGCATTTCATGATGGCAATGGATGTCGGTAAATGTATGGCATCTAACAGAGCTTGAATAAGGAGACCATGCTGAATCTTGGTTCCATGAGAAGTCATGAAACCTCTCTCCTGCCAGAGCACTCCAAAGTCGTGTACGACTCCAAATGCGTAGCGTGAATCTGTGTAAACATTGACTTTCAGGTTCTTGGCGTGTATGCAGGCTTGTGTCAGAGCAACTAGCTCTGCTGCTTGAGCAGACAGGGTGTCAATACGGTGTGTTTCTATAACTTCAGTGTCAGTAGTCACTGCATACGCGGCTACTAGTTCTCCTGTACTTGTTCTCATACATGAACCATCCACATAAAGTGTCAGGTCAGGATCTGGTAATGGAATATCTGTCAGATCTTGTCTTGGCTTAGTCATAGTGTTAACTACTTCCACACAGTCGTGTGTGGCAGGATTCGAATTAACTGACGGTAACAGTGTAGCGGGATTTAGAACGTTGCAGCGTCTGATTTCTATGTGTGGCTGGAACAGTGTCAGTTCATAACCTGTTAAACGTGCAACTGTCAAGTGCTGAGTCTGTGTTCGGTTTAAAAGAACTTCCACGGAATGTGGAACTTGTACTGTCAAGGAGTGTCCTAATACTATGGAATCACTTTGTCTGATAGCTAGTGCTGTGGCTGCAACTGACTTGAGGCACGTAGGCAGAGCCTGGGCTACTGGATCTAATGTGCTCGAAAAATAAGCACAGGGCTTGTATTGTCCTGCTTGATCTTGTGTGAGAACAGATAATGCTGTACCATCACGTTCTGTAACAAAAAGTGTAAAAGGCTTACTGTAGTTTGGTGTAGCTAGAACAGGAGCTTGACATAGAGCTTTCTTTAACTCATTGAAGCTAAGTGTATGTTCAGATGTCCAAGGGAGGACAGTCGATACGGCTGCCTCCTGTGTTGTTAACTGTATCAGTGGCTTGGCTAGAAATGCATACTGAGGAATCCATTGTCTGCAATAAGAAGTAAGGCCGATAAAAGCACGTACCTCCTTCTGTGTCTTGGGCTGAGGAAGACTCGCTATTAACTGGATACGATCGGGTGTCAACTGTCTACCCCACTTGGACAGTAAGTGACCTAAGTAGATCACTTGCTGGACACAGAATTGAAGCTTTGAAGGGGACACCTTGTGCCCCATCTCGGCAAGGAAATACAAGACTGTAAGTGATGCTCGCTCGCAAGCACGTTCAGAACGGGCTGTGATCAGTAGATCATCGACATACTGGAGCAGGGCAGTGTCAGTTGGCATGTGAATGTTGTCTAGTTGTCTCTTAAGTGCTTGACTGTAAATGCTAGGACTTTCTGTGAAACCTTGAGGAGCTCGTGTGAATTTATAGCTCCTTCCATTTAAACAAAAACCAAAAAGGTACTGGCTGTCCGGATGAATGGGGACACTGAAAAACGCGTTCTTGAGGTCAATTACGGTAAAGAATATTGCCTCAGAATCAATGGCTGTCAACAGGGATGAAATATCTGGAACAACTGGGTACTGGGGAATAATACATTTATTGAGCTCTCGAAGGTCAATCACTAATCGATATACTGGGGGTGCATTTGGATCAGTACGTTTCATGACTGGAATGATCGGAGAATTACATACATTGGAGTCAGTTTCTACAACTACTCCTTGAGCCATGAGCTCGTCAATTATTTTAGATAAGGCCGCTACCGCCTCAGGTGGTAATCTGTACTGTCTGATTCGTGGTAACACTACACCGTGCTTGAGAGTCACACGATGGGGTGTGATTTGCATGTAACCTACATCAGTTGGACCTTGCGCCCATAGATGCTGCGGGACATTATACAATCTCGGATCAAAATCTCGTAATACATAGTGACCCTTGAAGTCACGTAAAAACAAACGTATTCCCTCTGGGGAACAGCAAATAACTGCACCTAGTTCTTTCAGTGTCTTAATGCCTAACAGATTTTCTGGACATGATTTCGTAAGTAATAGATCAGTAGTGCGGGACAATGGACCTACTTCTAGAATAACTGGCTTTGAAATCTCGTTTACAATAGGCTTTCCTGAAAATCCAAGGGAAACATTTCTAGAGCCTGAGAGCGGAGCCCCTGGAACCTCGTCGTGACTTATGGTAGTCCTACTTGCCCCTGTATCAATCAGAAACTTTCTGTCTTTTCCTAATACTTGACTATGAATATAGGGACCTTCTTGATCTACAGGAATCTCGATGAGAGGCAAGCCTACCTCCCTCTCTAGGCTGTTTCATGAGTATTGTTGGTACTCTGGATACTCTGTCTGAGCATACTGGTACATCTGCTGTGTAACATGCTGTGTTGCAGCGATAGGCTGCGGCGCTGGAACTGTCTGTTGTGCATTCTGTGGCTGAGAAGTCTGTGAAACTTGTTCTTGTCTAGGCGGACGTGGTCTTTCTTTAGTCTTACCAGTGGCTATATTATGTTTCAGAACTGCACACTCGTTTATAAAATTACCTGGCTGTTTACAATAATTGCATGTCCCTTTAACGGGAGCTGCAGGATGACTGGCTTGATTCGGACCCCTCTTCTGACTGTCTTGTGAAACAGATTGTGCAACTAGTACTTTCATTTTCGTGTCTTTCATACGTCTTCTCTCGTGTTCTTGCTCTTCTCTGATTCTATTCTGGTGATACTGGAGCATCTGTAACATCTGGGACGGGGTACTAGCTTGCCATGTACTTTCGACTTTCAAAACTCGATTCTTAACTTGTGGACTTGAATTCTCGACTAGTTTAGTAACAAAAAGATGAGGGTATGACTCGCTACTCGTCTTCAATCCACTGTTTATAATGAAACATTTTTCAAATCTAGAATAAAAATCACTAGTGTCTTCATCTTGTTTCTGTTTACAGGCTGAGATTGCATCCCAGTCTTCCTTTTTAGTGGCTAACAATCTGGGCAAAACTTGTATTAACAGTTCTGGTAATTCTTTACATTTCTCTCCAAGACCGGTACCTGGTACTCGTATCTTATCTTCAGCTTCTAGAACTGCCCAATCGATCTTTTTCTCTCCCACCTCCCATTCTTTTTCCTTGAGTTTTTCGTATACCCCTGCGGGCAACAGGACCTTTAGCATTTTAATAATATCTGGATACGTATATTCTCCCATACGGAGCATGTCCTTTAACTCTCGGTGGAACCCTGCTGGATCTTTGTCGTGACAGGGGATTAATTTCTTCATCTCTAAGAGTTCCATCTTTGTAATCGGGGTGTAAACAAATACTCGTTGCATTTCACCATCTGCTGTCCTGACTGGGTGTACTTCTCGTAACGGATTCTGTCTATCTATGTAAAACGGTTTACTTTCTGGAGGTGAGACGTGAACAAAATGCGGGTTCAAAAACATACTATATTTATGACGCTGTTCTAGAATGACACTAATTAAATCGGTACCTAAACCTTTCCATCTATACTGGAGTAACTCGTTCAGGACATCATGTAACGGACCTGGATCAGAATGTTGACCCTCATACAATGTAATGAGGTGCTGAATCATATACATACCCACCAGTCGCTGCTCGGCTGGGGGCAGTTTCAGAAACATTTGTGCCACTATTTCGTCTGGAAAAGTGGTAGAATCAGTAACCCATCGGGCTGCTGATCGGGCTAGTTCTTGTTCATGCATAGTACTTAACTCACTATAACCGATTCGTGATTTCAGAATGTGATCGGTAGCTTGAAACACTTGTTCTAGAGAGCCTTGTTCTGGTGCTGGATGATGAAAGACTTTCTTGTGTTCTAGGCGTAAATGTCGGCCTGGAAATCTAGATTTACCTACATACGCTATTCTGGCGGGATTCTCGTCCTCTACCTCTTCGGTAGGAGAGTCATTCTCTTTCTCACTTACTTGTGCTGTTTTACGTTGTTCGTGTAACCTTATTATTTCCTTACGAATTTTCTTGTACATACTCTCTATACTACTGATGGTTCTGTGCTTACCCTCGGCTATATTATCACTCCACCTGGTCAGGGTTCTCATTTCGGCCGGATCTTTGGTTGGATAATCTTGTTCCCTTATTAAACAATTAATCAGAAATTTTAATATCATGAGCTGGATCTCAGCTTTCCTTTGAGACATGGCTTCGCCAATACTTTCTGGATCATCCCCTGTACGGATGAAACGATATATTCTGTCTAGGTCTTCTTTCATATCCGGTAGGATGTCCAAATACCCGGTCACCCGTCTTACACGTATGGAATATATAACCGTACTATCATCGCCTGTGACTGGATCATAGCGGCATTCAGTAAGAGCTCGTCGGATTTCTGCAACGGACTTATATTTGGGCGTACGCTGTAACGCACGTTCATGTAACTCGACTAACGTTACACGTTGGTGTGGCGGCGGGGTACCAGGAGGACCTCCTCCTGCGGCCCCTAAACTGGAATCGTCGACTGATACTCTTCGTGCTGGCAGAGTGACTGATGTGGCGGGAATTTGTACTACGGGCTGGACCGGGGGTACCGTAGCAGGTACTGCAACAGGTGCCCTGGTGACTGGAGGAGCAGGAATTTCATCATTTACAGGAACTGACGGAACAGGATTTGCATATTCTGGGACTGTGTCGTCCAAATAGGACGAGATAAAAATATCAGCTGCGGTCGGTTTGTGACGTAGCTTGGTCGGAACTAATGGTGGCGGAAAATTACTGGATGCCTCCCGGGTCGCTTTTGGCAAGCCCTCGGCAAGAAGAGGATACATACCCTTAATGAGGGCATTCCTCTGTCTGTCTGACTGTTCGGTTTTAACTCGTTCACCTATTTCGATTAATTCCCTTTCTTGGGCTCTTTCTATGGATTCTCTACTTAATTCTGACTTTCTGATTTCTTTTTCGGTTCTTTTATGAGATTCTTTGCGCCATAACTCGATGGCATCTTTCTGTGACTGTCTGGCTTTCTTTTTCCATAATGCTTCTTCTACTCGCATGATGCACTCGGCATCCCACGTACCTGATACAGGCCATCTATACTTTTCTTCTAACTGTTTGGTGTACTCCACCCATAAATCTAGATATAATATGGCACTTATGCCATACTTTTGATACATAAAATGACCTGGACTGTCCCTAGGCGGAACAGGAACTGCTTCTTCTAACAGACCTTTTCTAGTTTTTAACTGACGTAGTTTGGAAAACAAAGGCATGACTGGACTGTAATCTAGACACAATACAATACACAATGAACACGATAATTACACCACTTTCATTCCACGACATTAAAATACATGAATGACATTTTAAAATAACAGTCTTGACAAAATACTACCTGGAATACTGAAAACAGAACACATGAATTTTCTCGAGAACAGAACTGACTAGAACAGAAACTAGATGCACTGCTGAAACAGTACGAAACTTACCGGTCTCATAAAGAGACGCGTCAGGACCCGCATCCACCTAAGTGGACACTTCGTGTTGGATCTGTGTACCACCAAACCCACGGACCAGAGTCAATTAGATTGACCCTGTCTAGATACTACCCCAGCAACGGTACTCACCGGGCAGCAAGAACGGAAGGCCTCGGACTGGACTGGACTGCTACGACGCCGGACGGACACACTTCGGACTTCTGTTACGGGTGGGCCTCCGGATACCTCGGACCTTGGACTCTCGGCTTGGGCTCTGGTCGGGACTCGCCGCGTTCCTCCACCGCCTCATCTGGATGCTGGACCGCAACCTCCGTCTCCTCCGTGGGCCTGAGGGATACTTGAAGCAGAAATATCTGCACGTGGCCGGTATGGTTCCGTCACGGCTGCAGAGGATCAGGGGGCTTGCGTGGCTTCACCGGCACGTGGGGAAAGGGCAAGTCCCTATTCGGGCGCCATTATGTGGTATATAAATAAATAATACCGGATCTATTTTTGACTGGATATAGTAATAACAGATAGCTCAATAAATAAGAGTCAAGATTCGAGGTAGTAGGAGTTTGCAGGTTTAATACAGCATAAGGACAGGAACAGGACAACCTGCACAGGACTAGGATGGCAGCGCTGCCGGGGGCAGGATCGGAGTCGGCGTAACATTTAATAACAGTGCACAAGTATATATACTAAAACAATTGCATTACAGTACATACAATAGGCGGAGCAGTGGGTGTGGTCAATAGCAGTCGCGAAAGATAAGGGTGAAAGTAGGTGTAACAAGAGGCGTGAACATAGACATGTGATGTAAACGTAACAGAATATGTCATAAAATGGGGCGGAAACATGGAGGGGGCTACCTAAGGAGCTGGAACCTCTAACCTAGTGGTGCGCGCAAACTGACAATGACGTGTTACTAGGAGAAGCTGGGGGCTATGACTTCTGCGCTAGGAGCAGAGACTGAAGTCTGGAGAGTCAGGGCGACATGTACCTAAACACTATCTAGTATCTGATGTTTAGAGAACATGTTGATAGAATCCAAAAGTTATCGGGGTAAAGGCTAACAGACACTAAGACTGGTGCATGCATTATTCTACATGTAGTGCGTGTTGAAGAATATTAAATGACCATAAATACAGTATTTCTCTTACATGGAGACGTAAAGGCTAGACCATGACGGAAACTATTGATGCAATTCAGTAGCTTAGGAATGCAGAGAAGGAGGGCTGGACTGATAACTAGAATCATAACATACTTTTGGCAGACTAGCAGGCAGAGAGCCAGGCCGAGCCGGGCACTGTGAGGCAGGAAGTAAGTGAAGGGTCAGGAATACAGGTGGGGGCTGTATCGCTCCTCAGCGAGGGCTCAGGAGACAGGAGCTGAATCTGGTGTCCGGGCCCTTTTGAGGCCTAGAAACGGGGACTTTACAATGAAATAACGTGCACACTGAGAAACGTGGCAACGTAGCTTTACATAGGCCTAATACTCGTAGCTTTCACGAGAACTGGAAACTGGCATACTAGAGATGGACACAACTGTAATTGCGTCTTTAATCGATCACGGAGAATACATATGCATATTAATCATGCACATACAACATAGGATGGGGAACAAAATTTACTTTTCCACAATAGATAGGGTAATTTGAAATTATGGAATGGGGAGAACCAAATTATATAGCAGAGTTGACTAAATTGTGCAGCAAGAAAAAAGCTAATTTTGTGAAATAATACAACACATTTTCTGACAGTATTGATGCATTGTTTTATCGTTTTTACACATATTAACACTGTTGGGCATAGGTTCCACATCATTAGTAACAATTAAGCACTCAGTCATAACAATATGTAATTGAAAGGTGACCAGTCAACTTTTGCGGAGAGCCTTCCACTGCACTCGAACTGGTATCACTGCATTCTTAGTAACTTTTATTCTGTTTGAGGTAGAAACAATGATACAACTTTTTGTATTGTCTGGCTATCTTCCTTTTACCTAGGGTTGTGCAAAGTTGTTTATTCAGTGGACTTGCAAATTTGCATACATTGTTTTTGTAGTGTATGAACGTTTTCACGCAGTTCAAAATTAAAGGTATGGGATGGATTAAGGAGTAATATTAACCCAGACAGGTCGTAGCATTATGGGTCTCATTAATGAAAGCTATTCGGGCACATTATAGGAAGACGCTTGAAAAAAGAACTGTGCGTTTTTCCTGTTACATAATGTGTTGTTAGAAATGATATCTTTCCAGGGGGAAGTAGGTGGGAGGGGCTCTGTAAATACTTAATCGGTCCTCTTATCATCTTAAAACCATTCCTTCTGTTTTGCCTTACCCACACATGAAATATTTAGGCTTAAGTGAGATTAAATAAAAATACATTTGAGGAATTCACTTTCTGCTTAATAAGCATCGGAGTCAAAGTTTTACAAATTAGAAGTAAGGAGCTAAAATATTATGTGCTGCAAAAAACAGGAGTCTTTCAAAATCTGGAGCATATATGTCTAACAGTTTACTGGGCGAGTAATTGAATGTATGCTGCAGATACGTGCGCGTCTGCATTTGAAAGTAAATTGCTGAAATCTGCATCTCTGTGCGGAGCAACACATCCCTGTACTTTCGACATAGTTGGTGCATTCAGAAAGGGAACATTTTCCAGTTCCGCTTGAAAGCTACTGGCATAATCCAGGCTTCCTTTGAATGAAGGAATGTGGCCGTTCTGAAAGTGATCTCCGAAGTGTAGACACCGAGAGCGCGATTCAGAGGACGTGCATGGGGCTAGAAGGACAGACTCTTGGCACTGCGAGACAAGGAGACAGGGAGGTCCCGAGACAGCCACAAAACAAGCATTTGCAATGCAATAGGTCTCGCATTATTAAAGTTTGAGCTATTGCCATTGCTAAATAAACACCAATAGCTCAAACTTTAATAATGCAATACCTAGTGCATTGCAAATGCTTGTTTCTTAGAATTATGGGATTTATACTGGGATCAAATTACACTACAAATCGTTTAATTTTAAGAAGAAAAAAAGAGGTGGCTTTCTAGACACACATGCACGTAAGAAAATGCAGCTCTGAGTTATCTTATGTTGAAGCAAACCTCGCCATAATAAAATAAGTGTCCCACACAAACAACCCTCCCATTACAAAGAAGCAAATATAATTCTAGCTGTATGGATATCGTACACTTAGAAAATCACTCCAATGCAAACGTGCAGCCATCACTCTTGCTTTATGAGCATTGTAGACCAATATAGCAAGTCACCCTTTAATAGTCTTTTAAAGGCAATATTCCTTGCATTCATTACAGCTGCGCCTGGCTCTGCACGGGGGTCTGGCAGAATGGAAGCTGAGATGCCTGGCCTCTACCCGGCGCGAGGGGGTAGACAGCTGCTGTTTCACCCATTCTTTCGGGCACTCCCTGTGGCATAGTCATTCCCAAGGGGCAAACGAGGGGATTTTAGGTAAGCAGAGTCAAGAAAAATAAAAGCCCACACAAAAAGTACCGTTCGATTTGAGGTCTACTGTGAAATGTCACCGTGCATCCCTCAAAAACCCCAAAGCTATGGTTGTCATCTCTGCTTAAACACAAACATTGTACATAACAATGCCTTTTATTCATGTTTTAAAAATCAACACCTAAATAAAAGGCAGTGTCATTTACAATGCCAATAGCTCAAACTCTAGTAAATGCTAGACCTATTGCATTGCAAAAGCTTGCTTTAATGTGCATTGTGCATTCTTTGCTCCATTCAAGGGCTCCCCAAATCATAGTGTTTGTTCTTTTTTCTTTCTTTCTTTTTCTGTTTAAATTTCAACCGTTTTTTTTCTTTGCTCGGCAAATAGACATAACAAAGTGGATTGACAGCCAGATCCAGGCCTATTCGTTGTTTCAAAGGATTCTTTTGGATTAGTTTATGGTTTTACTATGTACTGATGCGTCAAAAGTCCATGGTGAGGTCGAGGTCTTCTCTTCATTGCAAGTGAAGATTGAAATTGTTAAATAAAAGCTGCATATGTGCGACTGGGCCTACTTTGCGAGAGTGGCTTGAATTCAGCATCAGTTTAGACTACAGGCACTGAGTTGACTGTGCTTCAACTGGAACACGGATGAAGCACCTTCTCGCATGGGTGACAAAACGTAGCTCTGTTTAGAAACATGATAACAAAATTCTTCAGAAAGGCCTAATAACAATATTGCTTCGGATTCCCTTAATGACCTATCATTAGATTCTTTAGCAAGCATCGACAAAGTACCTAGGTCTCAGATTATGGCTACTAGTGAAGGCCTATTGGCTTTGCCATTGCTGTTTGCAGAAGCTGTTTATCTTCAGGGGGTCCTATTCAGCAGATAGTCCACAAGACACAGACACTAGGTCAGAGAACTTTGCTTTTTAAAACGGAGGACCTTTGACCCCTGCAGCAAGCCACAGCTTACTTGTCAATAAAACAGCTGGTTTAAAAAAAAAGTGACCTTTTTTATAGTTGCGCAGATATCGAAGTGTACAGGAAAGATGTGAGCGTCGGGCTACATAAGTTTCCTAAAATAAGATTATTTTTTGTGTGGATATGGTACTACATATGGTGACGTGAACTGCACTGACGTGCTCGCTATTCTGGCACACTCTCAAGGAATCCTATTGCTACTTAGTGACGTGTGGGAACTACAGAGCCTCACAATATTGTATGCATTGTATCATACACTTATGCCATCACCTTTTGCACAGTGTGCAAATTACTCTTATCTAACAGGTGCTTAGTAGGTGCTTTATTTTTGGGGGCAAATAACACTGCTATCTGTTCATCCCAGACCTGCAGGTCCTTGTGCCATCCAAAAGCTTTCTGTCGCGATAAGCACAAGCAAGAATTTCTTACCAGGGCGTGGCTTGAGCGCCGCACAAGATGGCGGCATAACTGCGGAGCTCCGTCGTCGAACTCCCGAAACCGGACCGTAAACACCGGTTATATCAGGCAGTTCTTACCTCCGTCGCCAACTCTCTCTTTTTAAAGATGAGGTGAGCTGCAGACACTGCTTTTTCTTTCTTTTCAGCCCACCTAAGCCCTAAAATTCGTCGCGAATCGTCGTTTGTATACGGCCGCCATTTTGTTTTTTCCACATTTGCGCCTTGGCCGTTTTTTCCACGCAATGGCTCTCACAACTGCTTTTTTCTTCAGGACCATTTTAAAAAAAATTGTTCTTTAAAGGATATTTCCACAATCTGTTTTCATTCTTCAGTCAGGATGTCGTCCAGTATATCTCCTCCTCAACTTCCTCGCCTCTCTTCATGGTTCTGATAAGTCGCCATTTTGTTCATGTGGAGCAATTGTACTTTTATGACTCATAGCGTATTCCTTGCTGAGTATTTTTGATTTTGAGGCCTCTTTCACCTTCGGACTACTCCTTCACTGGCTCATATTTTGCTTACTTCTGGCATTGAGAGTTTGGTTTCCTTTCCCTCATTATTTCACCTCACCTATATGGGGAAATTGCGGAACCTCAAACGTTCTACTTCTGTTAAATTTGTTACCTGTTCGGACTCCGACTCAACTCTTCAAGACATGGAGGAAATCCCTTCACAGAAATCTGATTCTGCACTTGGTGCAATTCCGAAAATGCAGTCTTCAAGTAAACTCCCAACATCTGCGTCAACAAAACGTCTAAAGAAGGATCCTCCTTCCCCAGGTGCTTCTTCGACTTCTGCCTCTATGGATTTAATTCTAGAGGAAATTCGTGCACTCAAACCATTCATGGAAGAAACTACTAAAACTTTACAATTTTTACATGATAAATGGTCCTCTTTGGAATCCCGTGTGCTCCTTGTGGAACAATCGACGGAATCTCTTCAGACATCATGTTCCCGGATTTAATCTCTGGAGGCGGATATTTCACTCCTTAAGAGACAAGCAGAGGATTTGGAAAATCGAAATCGCAGGATTAACCTTAGACTTTATGGACTTCCGGAACACATTGAAGGATCGAATCCCACTGACTTTTTTCAATCCTTTCTTCCAAGAATTTTGGATTTACCTGCTTCTTCTAATTTCAATATTCAACGAGCACATAGACTGGGCCCGAAAGTATCTACCAAACCCCGAGGTGTCATCATGCTATTCCTACAATATACTGACCTTCACCAAGTTTTGTCAGCTGCCAAGTTTAAAAAGCAGATCGTCTGGAAGGGTCACCGCCTATTCCTCGCACAGGATGTGGCTAAGGCAACAGCACATCGCCGGAAAAAGTTTTTAGATATGCGCCCCCAGTTACGTGCTCTTAGTGCCAGATTTGGATTGCTTCATTCCTGCCTCTTTAAGGTTACCTACAAGGATAAGACTACGACATGTAGTTTTGGGGTAACCACAGCGCCCTTTCTATCGGCCCCACTGCCCTGGTATCTGCACCCGGGAATGCAGGGCGCTTAGCTGGCTAATCGCTACCATTACCTTATGTGAACGTAATTGTTACTGATACGGTTGGTTTATTATGACCACCAGTGCCGTTTGTATGTTTAGGGCTATCGGCCTTATCATTTCTATCTAATGCCCCCCTGTGCTATGACGACCTCTAGTGCCGCCGTTATGCTTTTGGCTATTGACCTTATCATTATTTTTACATAATGCCCCGCAATGTGTTTCAGACCCCTAATGTCATAGTTATGCTTATGGCAATTGACATAACCATTAAGATAACTACTATGCAGGTTTACTAACAAGGGTTTGTAGAACCCCTTTCAAGCCGGCAACTCTTGCTGATATTTTAAAACACAGGCTATAGACGTACGCACATCTTTCAAGTTACATATTTTCCAGTCTAATGGGTACCTTATTGTTTCTTGAACATGTCCTATTAGATAACCTGTAGCCAACCTTGAACGCTCCACCTTAGTCAAGTGTTGTGGCATTTTCTTATCATCTTATCATCCTTTTCCAGTCTGTGGCCAGTGAACGTCATATGCTTAGCAGTAGGTACACTATTTTTCTATCCCGTCTGATGTTATCATTTAGACCATACAGACTTTGGGAGTGTTAATAGACCGTTCATCTATACTCTCTAGATTGGGGGGGTGTTTCATCCTTGCACGATGGGACTGCAGGCATCAAGGCATTTTAAGCCCATTTAGTTTGGCTTCCACTGCAGTAGGTAGGTTCAGCTGCCATCCCCATGCGCATCCCGGCTCATCCTAGTTAGAGTACCCTACACAGTACTGTTCAGTCTCCATATGCCTTTCGTGAATTTAAGAACTTTGGCTTTATTTCCCCAGCTGTATCCACACCCGGGACTAAGTGAGCCCCATTATCTACAGTTGGCTGTTTAAGAACTAGTCTGGACTTCCAATTTACTTTGTGGTAATATTTGTTTTTATCGTTCATTGCTGTGTCTTAATTTAGGCCTCCTGTTTAGACGCCCTTGGTCATGTGGTTAACATTCTTTCTTTCATTAAATTCCCTCAGGGACGCCTTCTTGACATTTCTGATTCTTTTCTTATTCTTGGACAGAAGGCACCCTACTTTCTTCAAGTAGGTACCATATGATGATTTTTTTCTTTATATAGGTTTTCATCACATTTATGTTGAATCTATTCAACTTTTTAGTTTTTTTGCTTTCAAATATGTGTCTCGCTCACTAGAGGTGCTATACTGACTTTATGCTGAAACTTTCCTTTCTTGGTGATGGCACTTTTCTGGTTATCTGTCTATATATGGTTCACATACCCAGATCATATATATTTTTTCTTCTTCAAGCTCGAAATGGGTAGCTAGTATATAATATATCATTGGCGTGTATAGATTTCTCATTTGAATTGTTGTTCCTGCAGATTCACGACTTGCGAGCTTGTGATACCACATATCCGGTGGTTGCTCCGGTTACACAGATGGCTCATGAAAATCCAACTTCTAGGTTTTTGCCCTGAAGAAGGAACTGCTTATTTGTTTGTTTCTGTGTTCTGTGTTCGGAAACGCGTGTAGGCGTTTGTTTATTGTTTAGTTTTTGTCTTTTTATCTCTGTACCTCATATAGGTTCATGTATGGTGTTCTCTTGTTAGGTGATTATCATTGTCTTTATATTAAGTATGTTATGCTTTGTTTGTTTCTCCCATGGGCCGCTGTTTCTGTATAGTTCATGCAATTTTTAACATGTTGTTAAGTGTTTATCTCTATTTAAACTTTTGATATCAATAAAATGTGAAATTGTACCATGTGTTAATGTTTCATAATCTGCGGGACAACTGATTATTGTGTGGCGTAGTTACCCATAATATTTATTCATTGGAGGAAGTTTTTGTTCTTTATTTTGTTAAAGAACGACTCTTTTCTGACAATTCACGCGTCTTTTTCAATATTTTAAGTAAAGCTCCCTCGCTTACTCTTCCTTTGGCCGCTATCTCTCTAGATGCTGAGAAAGCATTCGATAGGATAGGTTGGGATTTCATGTTTCATGCTCTCAAGTGGGCAGGCTTTCCACCTAAATTTATTTCTCTTATCTCCTTACTCTATTCGGGCCCTTGAGCGTCAATTTTAGCAAATGGTATGGTTTCGGATTATTTTCCATTACAGAGAGATGTCAGACAAGGTTGTCCATTGTCTCCTTTATTGTTTGTTTTAGCTTTAGAACCCTTTCTCACTAAAATTCGACAAGATGATAATATCTCTGGTTTTCATTTCGGTCCTCAACAAGTTAAAATTTCCGTCTACACTGATGACTTTCTTTTATACTATTCTGATCCACAATCTTCCCTTCCTTTCTTCTTGCACCAGGTCTCTTCCTTTTTCAAAGTCTCTGGGTATCTTCTTAACGTCGATAAATGTGAAATTCTGCCTTTAAACCCTCTTTGTCAAAAACATCTTTTTGAACATTCTGGATTCCCTTGGCAACCATCAAAGATCAAATATTTGGGAATTTGGATTGCTCCTCTCTTGTCTGATACTCTTGAAATAAACTTTGAATATATATTAAAAAAATTGAATGCCGCCATTATCCGATTGAACCCTCTCTTTCTCTCTTGGTGGGGCCTTCTCGACTCCATTAAAATGATGCTAGCACCACTTATTTACTATTTCTATGATCCCTATTCATACACACGATCATTGTTTTAGGAAAATTGATTCTATTTTACTTAATTATTTTGTGGAAAGGTAAACCCTCCCGTATAGTTCTCGCTACCTTGAAGAAAGATAAGTCTACTGGTGGCCTTAAATTCCCTGATTTTAAAACTTATCATCAAGCTTTCTCCTTGAAACAGGTTACACGTTGGCTTTCGACTGATCTTCCCTTTTATCCGCCTCTCTGGCTTAAACTAGAATCTTCCTTTCTTACTCCCTTTGAATTTTGTGAAATTCTATCCTTTACATCTAACATGGCCTCTCTTCGTAACCCTATCATTTCCCATTCTCGTAATCTTCTTATTCCTTTTTTATCTTCCTCTTACCCATCTATCCATTCTACTCATTTACAGCCTATTTGGCATAATAAAAACCTTAAGATTCATAATCGCTCCATATTCTGGAAGACGTGGTATTCCCAAGGTCTGAGATGGATTTCCGAACTTATTTCTTATAACCAACCTCTTCCCTTCATTGATCTTCAATCTCAATTTTCCTTCCCTTCCTCTTCTCATTCACAGTATAATTTGCGTTGTCCCATTCTCGTTCAATATCTTCAATCACTCCCTTTTACTAATGACATTCCCAATACACTTCAACCTATATCATCTGCATTGGATCATTCCCCTTCCGCTTCTTTTCTTTATAAATCTATTCAATTTTCAGTAGATAGAGCTAAATCTAAGAATGAGTTAGCCTGGGAAAAAGATTTTTCACAGGATTGGTCAATTCCCTTTTGGGACAAGATTTGGTTGAAGCTTCGTAAAACCTCTAGGGTTGCCAATACCACGCAAACCCTTTTTTTTCATTTATAATCGGATTTTATTCACTCCATTTATTTTATCTACTTTTTCCTCAGACACTCCTTCTACTTGTTGGTCTTGCTCATGTCCTTCTGCTGATTTAAAACATATGCTCTTTGAATGCCCCCCTATACTCCAGTTTTGGAAACTTGTTTGGTCCCAAATCAAAACATTTTTTAAATGTCACTCTCCCTTCTCCATTACTAAAATTTTTCTAGGCTCTCTCTCTCCTATCTACCCTCAATCTTTTCAACATTACACACTTATAGACCTTTTGATAGCTATCGCCTTTCATCTCATTACCTCCAATTGGAAACAGGCTAATAATGTCACCTTTCGCTCTTGGTGGAATGCGGTTTGTTTTCACCACCGCCTTGACACCCCCTTGGTCAATTATCTGTCTTTCGTTTCTCTCCCGTCAAATTATTCTCAAACTAGATCAGATGAGGTTCAAAAACCACCATGATTCTACCAATGCCTTTTATCATTTTCACTAACTAATTACCAGTTATTTGTTTAGTATTATTATGCTTACGGTGCTATTTCTTTATGCATAGTTTGCTTGAAATTGTCCTATGTTTTTCCTTGATGCTTTGTAATATTTTTCTTAGTTTATATTTTTATTGTATAAGTTATACGGTTGTACCATTTTGACTGTTTCTTCATTTTTCTGTTCTCTTGATTTCAATAAACTCAAACTTAAAAAAAAAAAAATGTCTTACCAGAGTTGCATCGTTTGAATATGAAGCATTTTCTGGGTAAATAATGTTGCAGTATGCATCATGGAATGTGTACTTTGATAGAACCTGCACTGTTAATGTGTGTACAGGTGTTGTCAGGGGAGCCTAGTTGCAACCCTGACTATGGGACAATGGGTAGAAAGGGATACCAAAGCAGAATGCTACAGTGTATGCACTATTGCAATTTCATTTCCATTAAATTGATTATATGTTGCGGGTTCCTACACTATGTGGCTTGAAGACTATGGCCTTTGATGCCTTTGGTTTGATGGAACAGAACATGATCAACCAATACAGTGCAACCTTCACCCTTGCATTTGTCTACGCTGGTTGTTACCAGGTTTTCTGCATAGTTCTGCTTCCTAATCTGTCACCATTTCCATTAAAGTGTATTGGAAAACCAGTACCTCAATATCACCTCCTCGTTAAGGCGTGTCACAGTTGTTTACCTTGTCATGAATTTCGTTACCATCCCTTGTTGCCTAAAGAGATGTCCTCCTAGCCACACAAGATGGAGACTCTGGGAGAAAGTTAGCGTTTATTTTTCTTCATTTTCAAGACAGGCACCTGTAGAGACTGGTAAAACTTTGCATTTGGCCTTTATCTCCGATTCCATCTAGTTACTGAATCTGCTTACAAAAAAGATAATGTTGCACCATGTTTCTTCATTTATGGAAGATCTGAGTTTAACATGATCAGTTTCCTTGTGAAATTTCACTAAGTTGTTTTGCTTTGTGCAGCTTTCTCATTCAGTGGCTGTCTCACAAATATTGAACGTCCTCTGACCCTGCTCGCAGGCAGGTCGCTCCCCACGCCACCACACGGCCACCAGCTGCCTCGTACCTGCTCCCTGCCACCCGCCTGTTTTCCTGCTGTTTCCCTCTCTTCCTGCCGCTGCGTCCCTGCGGCCCGCCCCCCTGCTCCCCATTGGCCACCCCGCTCCCACCTCCCAGCTGCTCCTCCCTCCCTCTCCTCCTCTTAAGGACGCTGCGTAGTGGCGTAGGAGCGACCTCTGACCTTGCTCGCGGGCAGGTCGCTCCCCACGCCACCACACAGCCGCCAGCTGCCTCGTACCTGCTCCCTGCCGCCCGCCTGTTTTCCTGCCGTTTCCCAATCCTTCCCGCCGTTGCGAGCCTGCGGCCCAAGCTCCCTGCTCCCCATTGGCCACCCCGTTCCCGCCTCCCAGCTGCTCCTCCCTCCCTATCCCCCTCTTATGGAGACCGTTCAGCGGGCACGCCAAAGGCAAGCCCGTCTGCACCCGTCCGCGCCTGGACTGCACCCAGCGCCAGAACCCTTGGATCCCGCAAACGCCACAACACCAGACTCCACTATGATGCCAGCACCCTCTACGCACTCAGCGCCGGCCGAAACACACCTGCTTCCAAGCCGCCCCAAAACGGACTCACGGACCTTTCTCCTTCCACACCTGCAGCTCCATCTGCGACAGAACCACTAAACCTCCAAGGACTGGACACAACCACCTCCGCTGCATACTCCTCAATACCCGCTCCGCACGCAAACACGACGTCGAGCTCTGGGATATGCTCGACACCTCCGCCCCGACGTGGCATTCCTGACCGAGACCTGGTGGAACGACTCCTCGGCGCCCGACATCGCCTTAGCCATCCCGGACGACTACAAGATCACCCACAGTTATCGCACCAACGGAATCGGAGGAGGAATAGACATCGTTCACAAGGCCACCCTCAAGGTCCCCACCCACGCAGACGACACCCTAAACACCACCGAACACTTGCACTTCTGGATCCACACCGACCCCAACACCACCCTCAGAGGAACACTCATCTACAGACCCCCCGGACCCCGAGCTCAATTCAGCGACTCCATCGCCGACCTCGCCAGCACCCACGCACTCGCCTTCATGGACTACATCCTCCTCGGGACCTGAATTTCCACCTCGAGAAGACAACAACGCCAACTCCGCCACCCTGATCGGCAACCTCGCCAACCTCGGCCTCAGACAACTCGTCACCGCACCCACCCACGCCGCTGGCCACACGCTGGACCCCGACTTCTCCACAGGCACCCATGTCACCTTCGACCACACCACTGAACTCCACTGGACCGACCACCACTGCATCCATTTCACCTTCAATAAACCAACCATGCACCACCGCACCCAACAGCTACCTCGCCGCTGCTGGAGCAAAGTCACCGAAGACGAGCTGATCACCACCCTCGCCCAAAACCCATCCACCGACCCCACTAACCCAGACACCGAAGCCTGCAACCTCAGACAGTGGATCGATGACTGCGCCAACACCCTCGCCCCCACTCAAGAAACCCTCCAACAACTACGCCAGCAAGAGAGCCACCTGGTTCACCGACGAGCTGCAGACCTCCAAACGCGCATGCCGGAAACTGGAGAAGATATAGCTCCACGAACGCACTCCGGACAACCACGCAGCCCACAAGGACGCCACCCGCAGACATCACCACCTCATCAGATTAGCCAAGAGATCCTCCTTTAAAGACAGCCTGGATAACATCGCACATGACAGCAAAGAGCTTTTCAGCATCGTAAAGGAACTCTCCAACCACAGCGCCAACGACATACCTCCCTCACAAGAACTGTGCAACTCACTGGCCATCTTCTTCCACCAAAAGATCGCTGACATCCATGACAGCTTCAACACCATGACCGCCCCGACTACGCCAGACCCCACCTCCCCTGTGAACACCACCAGCGCCAACCGCCTGACCTCCTGGTCTAACGTCAACGACAACGAGACACGCAAGGTCATGAACTCCATCCACTCAGGATCTGCGTCAGACCCATGCCCACACCACGTATTCAACAAAGCAGATGCTGCCATTGCACCCCAACTACGGAAGGTCATCAACATCTCCTTCGAAACAGCGACATTCCCGGAAAGCTGGAAACACGCCAAAATCAACGCCCTCCTCAGGAAGCACAAGGCGGACCCCAAGGACCTCAGGAACTTCCGGACCATCTCCCTGCTCCTGTTCCCGGCGAAGGTCATCGAGAAAATCGTCAACATGCAACTGGCCCACCACCTGGAAGACAACAACGTCTTGGACCCGTCCCAGTCCGGGTTCAGATGAAACCACAGCACCGAGACAGCCGTCATAGCCGCCACAGACGACATCAGGCGCCAACTAGACAACGGCAAAACATCAGCCCTCTTCCTCCTGGACCTGTCAGCCGCCTTCGACGCGGTCTGACATCGCAATCTAAAGACACGCCTCCTAGAAGCCGGAATCCAAGAGAAGGCCCTTGACTGGACCACGTCCTTCCTCTCCGGCAGAACCCAGAGCATCCGCCTCCCGCCCTTCCGATCTGAGGCCACCGACATCATCTGTGGCGTCCCCCAGGGCTCATCCATCAGCCCGACGCTGTTCAACGTCTACATGGCCCTCCTCGCACAAGTGGCCCACCAACATGACCTCAATATCATCTCCTACACTGACAACACCTGCTCATCCTCTCCCTCACCAAGGACCCGCACACCGCCAAAACCAACCTCCACGAGGGAATGAAGGCCATCACCGACTGGATGAGAAACAGCCATCTGAAGCTGAACTCGGACAAGACAGAGGTACTCATCCTCGGACCCACCCCCTCAGCCTGGGACGACTCCTGGTGGCCGACCACACTGGGAACAGCACCGACACCCACCGACCATGCACGCAACCTAGAATTCATCCTCGACTCCTCCCTCTCATTGTCTAAACAGGTCAACGCTGTCTCCTCCTCCTGCTACAACACCCTCCGCATGCTCCGCAGGATCTACAAGTGGATCCCGACCGAAACAAGAAGAACGGTGACACAGGCCCTCGTCAGCAGCAGACTGAACTACAGAAACGCATTCTACGCAGGAATCCCAGCCAAACACCTACGACGACTATAACGCATTCAAAACGCCTCCCCCCGACTGCTCGTCAACATCCCCCGCCACAGCCACATCACCCCCCCACCTGAGAGACCCACACTGGCTCCCCGTCGACAAGAGGATCACCTTCAAGCTCCTCACCCACACACACAAAGCACTCTACAACACCGGACCAGCCTACCTGAACAGCAGACTCAGCTTCTACACCCCACCCGCCAGCTCCGCTCCACCAGCCTCGCCCTCGCCGCTGTTCCCCGCATCCAACGAACAACCTCCAGTGGCAGATCCTTCTCCTACCACACAGCCAAGACCTGGAACACCCTCCCTACCCACCTACGGTAGACCAAAGACCTACTTGCCTTCAGAAGACTCCTCAAGACCTGGCTCTTCGAGCAGTAGCGGCACCCCCTCCCCTTAGTGCCTTGAGACCCTCACGGGTAAGTAGCGCGCTTTACAAGTATTCTGATTGATTGATTGATTGAACGTGTTTGCATAAATTGCACAGCAACATATTGGTGGAGGCCCGATGTATGATTGTGTATTTGTGACAGTGTTGCACAGCTGAGAACATCAGTAATTTAATATTTATTGTTACACATCTGAATGTGTCCACCTGCATGTTCTTAGGAAACATGCCTCAATTAATTTTAACCTTGTGTAAAACATTCTCCAGAAAATCTCCACAACTGTACTGCGGAAAGGGTGCACAAAGACTGGGAACCTTTGGGCCAGAGAACAGCAGGAGTTTGGTTGGCATTCTTCGTGAAGCAAAGCCTTCCTCTCTGAGAGGTCACCCACATGCACCATGCTGCCCAAGAGATGATAGGGAGGAACTTTATTCCTATTGATGTATCAAACGTGAATGCCTGGGACGTTGATTCCGGATGGGAGGAGTGAGTGTTGAGGCTAGGGGTTGGTGTCAAAACAGTGGTAAAGAATCTAAGCTCCATGGGAGGGACAAACACAAGCAGAGGAAGGAAAGCTATCCAATAAGAATCAATGAAATTAGTTTGACAAAGTCAACCAACCAGGCATATTCAATAGGCTGACCCAGATCCCCCTGTATGTTGTATTCTCCACAGTACATCTTCGACAACGAAAGCTGCCTTTAGGTGAGGCCAAAAAAGGAGTTTCAGTTATGCATTTACGAATGCCTTCCCGTGCTGGGCGTAGGCAGATAAAATTTATGTATGCACAAGTCTGCAAAAGATTGCCTTCAGCGCTCGTATTTGTTAGATTCTAAACCAAACCCTACTTTCATATAAATTTTACTTTGCGCGTTAATGACGCATTAAATTTACAAAGGTACGTAAATCCATATTCTATGATTGTATATATTTTTATGGCACAGTTGTTTTACAACTTGTCCAGACCACCTGTCTTTGTGATGAAAATGGATATTTCTATGTGTGTTTTACACGCCAAATAAACCTTCTTGGTGACTAAAAAAAACATGGCCACTGCCCCAAAGTTGTGTGCAGATTTATGCGTTGTACCGAAGGTTTTGAGTTTCTGCTGAGGGAAAAAAACGCAGACCGGCTCATTTGTTTGAAACAAAATTCTTTAAAATTGTTTACAGTTGCTAGAGGACGCCACCGCCCGGTATGCACAGTCCCCATCTTTCAAGCACTGGATCCCACTAACTGACTGAAAACGCCCCGTGCTCATCAGACTGAAGCTATCATGTTGTCGAGCCGTTCTGAGATGCCTCAAGTTTTCACGACCCGACAGCAGCATTATTTCACCCCAGAGTGTTCCCGCTGTCTACTTGTTCTGTAAACTTCCGCAGGCATCCTTATCCGCCACTGTCTGTCGTGCAGTTGCACAATGTCTGCTGAGTCACACCCTCCAGTTGCTGTAGCGCTCATTCCTTGGATACCGTCCTCCTATGCCAGCTGTTATAGCACTATCGCCTAGCTACACACCGACTCCTGCTCACGCTCGCCTTTTCCTCAGTAAATAAAAGCGCACACCCATTTGAACAAGGGCCCAGCGGGCTTGCGCACTAAACTTCACATTAGTCCTAAAGGCACTGCATGAGACCCGTATGTGAAATGTTTATGTTTTGCAGCATGCAGCAGCCCGTTGTGAGTGTGACTGACGGCTCTCTCTTCTTGTGTTCCTTCAAGCAAAGCAAGATGGCTGCGAAGCTCAGGGAAGACATGAAGAAGATGGTGACCCAGCTAATGAGCCGTCACGCTGTCACGTCCCAGAGGAAAACGAGAAGGAAGAACCAAACGGCAGAGAAAGCGATCGTTTTCACTCTCGCAATCGCTTCAAAAACAAAGAAGCCCTCGAGTGGTGCACACGCGCCACTGCGAGCCATGGCCTATTGGTGTCTATTACGTGCACCACCAATAGGCCATGGGAGGAGCAATGCTCCAGCCTCGGGTCAATTGCTTGCAGTCTTTTAGAATAAGGCGCATGCAAAGGCCAGTGGGGGAGCGAAAAATGAAACGCACACGCACACGCACAAGCGTGTGTGATTCCTAAGTCAGCTCACATTCCCCGTTTTTCTCTTACAAAATGTCTCGTGCTGCACGTGCACTGCTGCGCAGTGCACCGCTAGGCACAAGACCTAAAGAGGGATAGACTGCCGCAGTGATCATACAAGTCAGCACCAAGAAAATTAAAATAGGTGCCAGGATGCATGGGGGAGGGGAGGAAAAGGGTTTCTGACTTGGGACCAGTGTGAAAGGTATGAAAGTTCAAGCTGGCAAGTGGCCCCTCCATGTGTGACCCCCTCAGCTAGTTTAGGCATTTTATGTATTCTGTTCAGATACTGTCTTCTACTATGCTGGCTCCTACTGTGGATGGCCCAGGCCCCTGGCACATGTAACTGCTGAACCTGCTGCCCACCCTCGCAGCGACCACCTATGGGCATCTGGTTCCTGAGCTGTTTCCCTGATCACACCAAGCCCCCATCTCTTTATTGAAACAGGCAGCATCTTCCTGCCCTGTTGGGGTTGGGAGGAGATGACCCATCCCGCTCCTCTCTGTACTCTGACTCTCCAACACTCTGTACTGGCATCCGGAACTCATCTGACCAGGGACACACCTCCTACTCTACGGCACGGACCCATCGGCTCAAAGCCACTGCAGCACATTGTTCAGCACAGTTGCCTCTTCCAAAGGCAAATGTGACCCTTCGGTCAGAGACATGCTTCATCCTCTTCTGGCTCTGACCAAGGACTTGGTGCCCAGCTCCCAGCTGTCACACACTCTGACCCAGCAGGGCCTCAAGATGGGGATCATGCCCGATGACCCTAAGTTTTCTGGCTCCTCTTTTTGATTCCCTAAAGGCAGATCTCCAAATTTTTAAAAGTTACCTCTCACATGATTTGTGTGACATACAACAAGACCTGTCTTCACTCGAAAATTGTGTATCCACACTGGAGGATAACAAAACACCTCAAAGAGGGAAGAATTAGAGTTCCTACGTCAAGAAATGATGCACCTGCATCAACAACAAAACAAACTTATGTCGCAAACTGAAGATCTTGAAAATAGATCCTGATGCAATAACATATGACTGAGGAGTCTCCTGACCAGAACAGAGGGACCTGCTATACAGGACTACGTCAGTTCACTTTTCCTCGACTAGGATGACAGTACAGAACTGCATCTCGACAGGGTCCACCGGTTCAGCAGGCCCCGGGGCATGGCCCATTCAACATCCTTGCTGGTGTTTACATTTTCCGAATAAAGGAAGACATTCTGAAAGCAGTTAGAATGAAACAGCCCTTTCACTTCAGAGGTCACGCCATAGGCCTTTTCAAAGATGTTTCTATTCTTACCCTGTAACGTCGCAAGGAGTTTAAGCTAATGACTGATTTCAACGCTCCAGAGAAGTGTCCTCTGTGTGAAAACATCCCTTCCGACTAATCTTTCACTAGGAGGGGCAGCTCCAGCAGCTGCGGTCACTAAAAGAAGCCTGATGACTCCTGGCACTCCCAGACAAGAGCACTCCCCCCCATATGCTCTCCCTCCAACACTATCCCACCCATCCGTCATCAATATTCCTTCACCTCTCATGATTGGTTTGAATCACTTTGGGTTTGGGCACAACATCTGCTTTTCTTCCTGCACTCCAACTATGCCTCTCCCATTCCTCTCTCTTGCATTCTGCATTCCCCCTTTTAGAACTTTCAGGCAGCGATATATGCCTATTTCAATATACACATTTATTGTCCAAAGATGTACACCACATGCAAACTCTCTGGGATGCTTTCTGGCATATTGACTTAGGCTGGCATCTTTCATTTCACCCTGGCTAATATAAACCCTCCTAATGACCAGCAGAACCCTTCATCACCAGCGCCCTTTCGTCCCTTCTTCAGCCCCTGGATGCTGCTATTCTGTTCGGAAGTGACTTAAATCTGGTCATGGATAATGACTGTGATCTCTCTGGTCAGCGCTCTGACCAAACGCTGGCATTTTCATCTCAGTCTCCGTTAGTTCACAGACTGTGGCCTAAGCGATATCTGGTGCTCAAAACATCCTGACACAACGGACTACACCCATTATTCAGCAGTACACAAAACCTGTGCTCATATTGATTATTTTGATGCGACCCTAGCGCTCTAGACGCTTATCAGAAACATATCCTTAGCTTCACGTTCGCTCTCTGACCATACACCCCTAACTCTGACTATACACATTGATGCTAGACAGGCGAACACCTCGTGCTGGCGCATTCGGGACACTCTCCTCCTGTCTCCCTCAACAGTCACAGCCATACGCAAGACGATTGTCAGCTACCTTCAGACCAGTTCTATGTAACAAGTTACCCTAGCTTCACTCTGGGAAGCCTTGAAATTAGAAGTCCAAGTGGAATTTATTGCTATTGCTACAAATTGCACCCTGAAAGAGAAACAAGGGGCCCTTGAGCTGAATGTCCTTGAGTTAGAGGCAATGCAAAACCACACTAGAGCCCCACAGGTCGGGAGAGAACTGGAACAAACACGTTTGGTCCTTAAAGGCCTAGATCAAGATAGAGCAGAAGTTGCCCCAGTTTGCCCCAAACATAAGTTCTATCTTGGTAGCAACCATTGTGGTTGGCTGCGAGCACATCAATCCCAATTCTTGGCAAATGTTAAATAAACAACACAATCTTTTGTGATTATAACATAGAAAACTTCTTCTTGGTCTTTGTCTTTTAATTTCCCTGCGCCCAGCGAACACGTGTTTCGTTGTTGGGGGATTATCCCGCAACTTCTTCAGGGCTGTCTGGCTGAACCCCTTGACCTCTCTGTAAATCCTCTCTGCCCGTTCTACTTCTGTCCCAGCTGTGTATATGACTATCTTCAGCCACATGCAATTTATATCTGCATTTAGGCAACCCCGCAATCTGGGTGACCCTCCGCATCGTGATATCAAAACATGAATCTTCACATTTCCCGGTGTAAATACATTTTGTATGCTCCTCCTGTGAGCGAGTACGCTCCTCTTCATAAATTTTGCATGCTCCTCCTGTGAGTGAGTATGCTCCTCTTCCAGCATGGAAGAGGAGCTTACTCGCTCACAGAAGGAGCATACAAAATGTATTTACACAGGGAAATGTGAAGATACACTTTCTGATATTATGATACGGAGGGTCATCCGGATTGCGGGGTTGCCCAACTGCAGATATAAATTGCACGTGTTACAGCAAAGAAATGATGGACGGAATGCTGACAATGCAAAAATTCTCCTCCAGTCAAAAGATCTGGGTTAAATCCATTGTTCTTTTGCCCACTACGCTACCTCAGTTTGGACCCAGCCATATGCAAATCAGTCTGACCCTGTGCCCCATGGGAACAGTCCAGACCGAACTGCTAGGCCAGGTCCTCCCTGGACCAGAAACAAGCATCCTGGTACCGGTTTCAGGGTTTCACCCTTCTTCAGCCAGGCTAGCTTGAATCCAGTGGCACAGTGAGCAAGGGAGCCACGTCTGGGCATACCCATTTCACTTAGGGCGAAAAGTGTTACAGCAAACAAATGATGGACGGAATGCTGACAATGCAAACATACTCCCCCAGTCAAAAGAGCTGGGTTAAATCCATTGTTCTTTTGCCCACTACGCCAAGGATATAGTGACACAGCCGGGATGGAAGTAGAACCGGTGGAGAGGCTTTACAGAGAGGTGAAGGGGTTCAGCCAGACTGCCCTGAAGAAGTCGAGGGGTAATCCCCTAACAACAAAACACTTGTTGCCTGGGTGCAGAAAAATTGAAAGACCAAGAAGAAGTTTTCTGTGTTATAATGCCGAAAGATTGTATAGTTTATTTAACGTGTGCCAAGAATTGGGATTCATGTTTTAAGGACTTTAGGTCTGAACTGTGGAGGGGTTTAGAGTGATCTCCCTCACCTTGGGAACCGTAATAAGATCATGCTATATCTAATGCATATTACATCTGAAGTGAGCGCCAACATTCACCTAGGTGAAATTCACCCCATCGCTGTATTAAATTGACTACCTGGGCTGTCCCTTCGCGCCATATATGGTGGTCCTCTAGATGGCAAGATATGAGGAACAACATGTTTATAACAGCAATCCCTTCGGTGAGTACCTGGCCCAATGGTACAGATACATCTACGATGTATGGTGCGTCTGGACAGGAATGGAAGAACAACTTCTTAAATCTCATGTGTGGTTGAAAGATCGTAACCCCGACATCCAATTCAGTTTGACTCATAGTACAACCAGCATCACATTCTTGGACGTAGAAGTACGACCCACTGAAGACGGCTTGATTATAGCTTTTTTTCATGAAGCCCACGGACAAAAACACGGCACTCCATTTTCAAAGTCATCATCCAAAAAGTCGTACGGCCAATCTGCCCTACGCCAGTACTTGCGCGTGCGGCGCAAATGTACGCGTAAAGAAGACTATGAGATTCATTAGAAAGTATTGACTGAGAAACTAAAGGAGAAAGGGTATCCATCTAAATTATTTAAACATTCATGCAAAAGGGCTTGGTTTACACCACATGAAGTACTTCTCGAAAAACAACCTAAAAGGTTTCTGACAGGTTTAGTATGCGTTTCAACGTTTGGCCCATATACCAATATATTTAAGAAAATCATTCGCCAGAATTGGCACTTGGTAAAGGATACTAACACCAACCGTCAAATCTCTTTGTTGCACTGAAAAAGAACATGAGCATTGGCGAGTGCATTATACGGGCAGCGGACGATCCCCCCAAGTAATCAGACTCAAAACATCCTTTTTTTTAATTTACAGCCATTAGTGGGACACCACAAATGTGGTACATGCCAAGCATGCAGCTCAACAATTAAGGGAACAGAATTAGTGATCAGAACAGACAAGTGGAAGCACACTGAATTTTCAAATTGTAAGACCAAGAATGTGGTTTATGCCGCGTTGTGCCCCAGCCCTTTGATCAACATTGGGAAAACTACACAAGAGGTCAGGCAGAGAATAACACAGCATCGATCTAGGATAAAAAAGAAAATACATGGGGGCGTGGCTTGGCGCCCAGCGGTAATGGCGGCGCCCGAGTGAAGCTCTGTTGAAGCTTCGGGAGACGTACCGCTAGAACATCGTCTTTTCCTGATAGGAGGGCATGCCTGGATTCCGGAACATCGCGGGACGCCACTGAACTGTTTTCGGCAGCCCGGCGTACCTTGAAGCCGGAAACTCCACAGAAGTAAGTGGCTCCGGTATCTCCGTGGTTGCGGTCACCATTTTGATATGCGGCCGTAATCGGACTTTTCTGTCACCGAGCGGAGCTTCCTATGAGACGGAGCGCCTCCTCACGCCTGGCCACTTTCTGCCTCAGGACTTTGTTCCATGCCATTCCTCTATGATTTATGCCCCTTTGCTCCGCTTGGTACACTGTATGAGGCATTATCATTTTCTCTCAGCTCCTGACTGCCATTTTGTAGCGTCTGATTAACAATACGCTACTTTCTCGGACACGGTGCATGAGCTCCTATGTGCTCAGCAACTGCTTCTTTTCAAGTCTCGGCAGGCCAACGCTGAATGCACCTGTTGCTGATTTAGAGAAGGAAAACCTGCTCTCTCAACACAATAATACATCACCATTTAGTTATTTCTTTTTGGTGTCTGCATGGCTACTGCAGCATGTGGCTAACTGTCATTCTTACCTTCTGCTGGATATAGCTTGCCTGTCACACCTACCAGCTCTGAGATGTCCTCTGGTTTTCTTACTTCCTTATGTCAACGCCCAGCAATACATATGACCTTGCTCTTGACGTGGTGAGTACAACTTCGTCATTTGGCACGATAGCACGCCCTTATCTTCAGCGCTCATAATGGATAAGACTCTATACGCTCCAACTGCCTGACGCACAGCATACACATCAGTCTCAGGGCTATGTGCTTTATTCAGCTTCTCAAACTTGTTCAATGCTGGTTATGTATCTCCCGCAGTTTAACCTGCCTTTGCTTGCAGTCATATTTTTCATGTTTTTGATCCAGCTCTCCTCCTGCTAGCTGCCTGTCTACGCCATATGTTTGGTTCTTTTAATGAGTGACCTCCTTTTCTGGCAATAGTGGCTTCTTTCCTACGTCAGAGAACCTCCTTATAATTCATAATCATTTCCCTGTGACAGTTCTCGCCTTATTGCAAAACGGCGCACGCTGTATGACTGTTGTACTCTCTAGTTTATCTTCCTATTGGGAGGCTCAAGTCTATGTCGCGCTTACCTTCCTCAATGACAAAGGTTGCCTTTGTGAAAAATTCTAAAGTATTCTCTGCCTTCTCTAAATTGGAAGATCCTCTCACGACTTCAGGCTCGGACACAACCATGGAGTCCTCTCAACCTGCTCTGGGGAAAACTAACGTCAAAAGATTGAAGAAAGACCCTCCCTCGCCACTCAAACAGTCTGCGCCTGTCTCAATGGAACTTTTGTTGGAGGAGATACGATCTTTTCTCCCTTTTCTAGAGGAAATCAGCTCCTTACGTCCCTTTATGGAGGAAACTAACGCCAAACTTCAACTGCTCTCTGACAACTGGTCGCAAATTGAAAGAAGAGTCTCCTCAGTTGAACATTCTGTTGCTTCACTTCAGGAAACTTGCTCCACGGTTTCTCATCTCAATTCGCAGGTGTGCACACTCCAAAAGCAGGTGGAGGAGTTGGAAAATAGGAACCGGCGGAACAACCTTCGCATTTATGGTTTGGCAGAGGGCCTTGAGGGGGTCAGACTCGCTTGCTTTCTTCAAGTCCTTCCTTCCCAAACTGCTCCGTCTGCCAGATGGTACGGTTCTCAACATTCAACGTGCCCACCGACTAGGTCCTCCGCCTGCCTCTGCCTCCTCTTTACAATGCCCAAGGGGTGTCATTCTCTACTTCTTGGAGTATACTGATCTCCTCAAGGTTTTATCAGCTGTCAAGGCTTCTCCAAAACTGACATGGTCTGGCTCCTCCTTGTTCTTTGCTCAGGACTATGCAAAAGCAACTGCTAATCGCCGAAAGGCCTTCCTAGGCATGAGAGAGGATCTTCGCTCCATGGGTGTCGATATGGCCTTTATCATCCATGTTTTTTCAAAGTCACATACAATAACAAGACAACTACCTACGAAGACCCAATTCGACTGCAGAGTTTCATCAATGCACATAAGACTGCCGCTATGGATTCCTCTGGACCTTCTTCTTCCGGCCCGGATGAGCTGCAGTCTGTGTTCTCTTCATATTGCTCCTGCTTCTTGGTCATGTTTTTCCTCGTTACAATGTTGTACTTTTTCGATAGTTATTCTCCTGTAGTTGTATTATATTGATGTTGCTTGTTGCTCATGTTCTTCTCCGACTTGCGTCTGTAATCTAATCCCGCATCTTCCTCTCCCGCCTCCACAGGAACCCTCCCTCGTCTGATGATGTCTCCCTGGCTTCCTGCTCAGCTGACCTTGGATGTGTTGCCTTACCTGTGTGGCTCCATCCCCCCTCAACACCTTCTCGTCTTTTCCTTTTGTAGGTATGTTCCCCTTTTGTTTCTCCCTTTTGTTCCTCTCCTTGTTCAGTTTTCTCCCTTTTGAATTTTTCCCTCCTCTTCTTTGTATGGGTGACACTTTCCTTCTCACCATACTTTCTCGACTATACATCTTTGATTCATTCATCCCAATGTTTCTTCTTCTCCTCTTTTTTCTCTCCGTCTTTTCCTCTTCTTCGCTCATTTTCCACTTGAAACTTCCTATTTCTTCTTCTTTTTCTTCGCTCCTGCTGCACTTTCATTTTCTGTACTTCCATTATTTTTTCATGGGTATTTTTCTCCAGTTTTGTCTTCTTGATAACCATTGTTTCATTTACATGCAATGTCATTGAATATAATCTCATGTAATGTTAAGGGTATCAATTCTCCAATTAAGCGTCAACGTATTTTGTCCCATCTAGCCAAGTTGAATATTAATGTGGCCTTTTTGCAGGAAACTCACCTCTCGGACACTGAATCTGTCAAACTCAAAAGAGGTTGGGTGGATGAGGTGTTTTACTCACACGGGGATGGTAAGCGTAATGGTGTGGCAATCTTATGTCGTAAGTCGCTTCCCCTCATGCTTATTTCCCAGGAATTGGATGCTAACGGCAGATGGGCTTATGCCAAGATATCTCTTAAGGGTGTCCCAATCTCTTTTCTTAATGTTTATGCTCCAACCGGGGGTGAGCCTCTCTTCTGGGCCAAGCTTTCCCAACATATTACCCGATTTATGGATGATAACGTTGTCCTTGCTGGCGACTGCAACCACCCCTTGGATCCTTTTGTGGATAGGCACTCTGCCGCTCATTACATCCCTAATAAATCCCATAAGCTCTTTACCCAAACCATTTCCCAACATAAGCTTATCGACGCATGGCGTATTTGTGATCCAACATTAAAAGAGTTCACTTTTTACTCTCCCTTACACCATTCCCAGTCACGAATTGACTACATTTTTGTCTCATCATATTGCTCAGTCCCTCAATACCGCTGAAATTGGTCCGATTTTACTTTCAGATCATGCCCCGGTTTTGATTAGCATAGATGTACTCCCTAAATCTGTTGGCACTAAGAGGTGGCGCTTTAACAATACTCTCTTATTAGATCCCAAATTTACTACCTCTTTTATTTCATTTTTGGATGAATTTTTCTTACTTAATGATACTCCTTCTATTCCAACACACCATCTGGGACGCATTTAAGGCCGCAGCACGAGACTTTATTATCAGTTTTGTAGCGCGGAAACGTAAAACTGCCCGTAAATTTACTGAGAATCTCCTTACTGATATTAAGAGACTGGAACATGCCTATTTTACCTCGCATTCACAGGACAGCCTGACTGCTCTCGTAGCTGCCAAACTGAAGTTTAATCAAAAGTCCACGGAGGATGCCTCACTATATTTGTTAAAGTCCAGTGCTAAATTTTATGGGGGAGGTAATAAAGCTGGGAAAATTCTTGCCAACTATCTAATGGTTAAGCACAATAAGCTGAACATCGATTCCATTTATGATGCCAATTCTGTTCTCCCACATAAAGATGCTGATATTCTTACTGAGTTCTCCCGTTTCTACGAGAATTTGTATTCCTCTGAAACTCAGCCCTCCCCTCAATCTCTCACGCACTTTTTCTCCAGCATCCAGAAACCTGAGCACTTTCCTCTTGACTTGACCCATTTAGAATCTGACATCTCTCAAAAGGAACTGACCACTGCACTTCAACATCTTAAACTGAACAAAGCTCCGGGGCCGGATGGTTTCACTGTGGAATTTTACCTCCACTTTTGCAAGTCACTCATTCCAAAACTCCATTCTCTCCTGAGTTCGTTCACTGTCCTTGGAAGCTCCACTGGGTCCTTTTCTGATGCCCACTTATGCTTAATTCCCAAAGAAGGAAAAGACGCCAAGCACTGTAAGAATTATAGGCCCATTTCCCTGGTAAATATTAATTACAAAGTATTTGCCAAGGCGTTAGCTGCTCGACTAGACCTTCTGCTTCCGGACCTTTTGGGCGAGGAACAGTCTGGTTTTGTGAAGGGCCGCTATATAACCGACAATACTAGATTACTGTTTAATATCTTGTCTAAATCCTCGCGTCTACAACATTCTCTTACAGCGATCGCCCTGGATGCCGAAAAGGCGTTTGATAGGGTTGAATGGACCTACCTTTTCCACACTCTAGGCTGGTTTGGCTTTGGTCCCAAATTTATTTCCCTGGTCTCCCTCTTGTACTCTGGCCCACGCGCGGCGGTCTGTGCAAATGGTCAGGTTTCCCCTTCTTTAATCTCGGTAGAGGGGTTCGTCAGGGTTGTCCCCTTTTCTTTTTAACTTGGCGTTAGAACCCTTCCTGTCCAAACTTCGCCAAAACCCCAATATTCATGGTTTTCAGAATGCGAACTCCCACGTTAAACTTGCTGCTTATGCAGATGATATTCTGCTCTTCCTTTCCAATCCTACAGATTCCATCCCTGCTTTTCTGGAGGAAGTACGGAACTACTCCCGCATTTCTCTTCACATTTAAACCTTACTTCAGCGCTTCCAACTTCACCTGGAGTCCTTCCCACATTAAGTATTTAGGTTTACACATTAACCCCTTCATCCCTACTACTGTTTCCCTCTGCCTCACTAAATGTATTAAAAAAATATCGGATTTAGCAACCAGATGGCACCCTCTTTATTTATCTTGGTGGGGCCGTCTCGACACTATCGAAATGATGCTATCCCCTATAATCCTCTATACCATCTCCAACATTCCTGTGCCTATTCATTCTAAATTCTTTAAGAAGATTAACACAGTCTTATCCTCCTTCTTGTGGAACAACAAAAAACCTAGAATGTCCCTTTCTAGATTGATCCGTCCTGCTTCAGCCGGTGGAGTGAATTTCCCAGACTTCCCCGCCTACCAGAAAGCCTTTTTGTTACGCCAAGCTTCCTTCTGGCTGCAGGACCCCATTTCTCCCTGTACCCTATGGGCTAAGGTTGAGCGCCTTTTCCTTTCCCCCTTTTCTTTTGAGTATATTTCTTTTTCTCTGAAGCCTCCTTCGATCTCCACCCTCATCCATAAGTTCACCTCCAAGCTTCTCCTCTCCTCTAAACGGACCCCTCCCACTACCGTTGCTGATTTCCTTTCTTCCACCATTTGGCATAATATCCATCCCCTAATCCACAACAATCCCTTTTATTGGAAATCCTGGAGGCCCAAAGGGATAGTTTGGGTATCGCAACTGTTTTCAGGTTCAACCCTTATGCCCTTCTCGACTCTTTGCTCTTCCTTTGATTTACCCCCATCTTTTGCTCCTAAATATCTTTTACTTAAAACAGCAGTACTCACTAAGTACAACCAGCTTCTGCAAGTGCAAACGCCACCTCCTTCTACCTCCTCACCCACTACTCGACTTCACTCTCTCTTACGCACTATTCCCAAGGCTTCTACTCTCTACAAGTACCTCCATGTCCATGAATCTACTAGAACCAAATCTAAAGTGGAGGAGCAATGGGAGCATGACTTCGATACTTCCTGGTCCGTGTCCATGTGGGACAAGTTATGAATTAAGATTCGTAAATCGTCCAGAGCGGCGTCCCTAACACAGTCTCTATTCTTCCTCTACAATAGGTTACTATATACGCCCTCTGCTCTTAACAAGCGATTTCCAACTACCTAGGATGTTTGCTGGTCTTGCTCTTCTCCGAATGCCACCCTATTCCATATGTTGTTTCTTTGTAAACCCATACATGATTTTTGGATACAGGTTTGGGTTCAAATTAATGTAATTTTCGATACTCATATTATTTTTTCTCCTACTCAAGTTTTCTTGGGAAGCCTTTCGCCTTGCTGGGACGACATTGATGGTGATGTTCGTATTGTTGATTTGTTGCTAGCTATTGCGTTCCAGCAGATAACTATTAATTGGAAGGCTTCAACTAACATTTCCTTCAAGGCCTGGTGGTACAATGTTTGTCATAATCATAGGCTTGATACTGCTTTTGTTTTCCCTCTTCACATGGCCGCGAAGCGTGCAGAATTATGGCTCCCTGTTACACTGTATTTAGATAATTGTGCTCTCCGCTCCTTTTGCCCAAAGCCGTCCCAACAAGAGGTTCCTAAACCTCCCTGAATACCCTTTGCATTTCCTTTTATTTTCCTTACCATTTGTTATTTGAACATTTTTTTTTTCCTGATTGCTTATCAACCCATTGCATTATCTCTGTCATATTTATTGCCCATGATTTACCCATTTACTCATGTTATTAAATTTGCTGTATTATTTTTTCTTTGATTGATCTTGTTTTCCCTCCCCTCCTTTTAGTTGTCCCTCAATTTTCTGTATATTGTTCTTTGATACCTTGCATTTTGATTAATAAAATCTTTTTGAACTTAAAAAAAAGAAAATACCTAATGCACCCCTCGTTGCCCACTTTTAAGAGTGTGGACACACTGAAAAAGATCTTAGGTGGACAGTACTGAGCGTAATTAAACCGAACCACAGAGGCTGAGATATGGAACCGGTACTCCTCCATGGAGAAGCTTATTTACTAATGCGCTTTTACACAGCCTCTTCAGGACTGAATGAGATGTCCGAAATTAATAGACTGTAACTTAACAGCCTTTAATATAATCTTTACAAAATCATCCTGCGTAATGTTTGGAGAATTGTCAAAATATTTCAACTCCGAGTACCAGCATCCCAAGCGCGTAATGAAATTACAAAGTAGGTCATCCTGCAAGCCGCAATCACTTCCATTTGGTGGATTGGCCGCCGATGAGAAGCCAGTGAGAGACGCTGTCAGGGAGCTGCAGTTAAAGATCAGGCAAGTCATTTTTATTAATGCGGAATAGTGTGTAGATTCATCTAACTGAGTCAGGCACAGGGCACTCACACGTAACTTCACAGTTCTGTTTTTTAGAAAAAATACACAAACAAGTCCCCAATTTAGCAGCAGGGCATGGAGCAGTAAGAATTCCGTAAGTTATTTGTTCTGCTTCAGCGATGTTTAAATTACCATAAAAAGCTGCAACATTTGATATGAACAGACACACCAACAAACTGTGTTATATTTTTAGGTGCCACTGACAGATCGTGCATAGTGCCCTACCCTTGGTAATGAAACATGGTAGAGCAAAAGGAATTTGAAAAATAGATGAGAGCACCGCCTACATGCGAGGAATAAAAAAACAGAAGAGGGTCTTGACTCCAAACTCAGCAAGGCCGAGTCAACCTGAACTTATGAAGAACAAAAACAATTGCCAATGCTGAGAGTCAACAAGTCACAAGCAACAACTGAAACCTGGTGGTTATGAATGTATCACAAAAACCTGCTTTATAAATTGCAAACAATACTTTTTAATTCCTTTAATTCCTTTTATCGCAATTCTTATAAATTTTTTGCATGAACACAATTTTAGTACATGGGAATACAAAAACATTTATATACAATAAATACAAAAAAAGAGAACATGCGAGGAATGTCCCTTTCCCCATTAAAATGTTGCACACATTGTTCATTATGATCTTAAACAGATAAACCACAAAGCGTGTTATTTGCTTATGTCTTATAGGCCATCTTTAAGACTCCACTACATACAACGTTTGGCTACTTTTCGTTATCGGAATTATTAATTGGCAATACTCTCTATATAAACCAGCTAGGTAAGTGAAACATTTATGGTGGTTTCAGTTAGAACTATGAGTAATTGCTCAAAAGTGACGTTATAATAGAGTGCACCAACAATAAAGCTGGTTGTTTCACAGCTTGATAAATCCTCCATCTTCTCTCTACTTTTGTAGAATTTCTCAACATTACGCAACTTTGCACGTCATTCATTACTACACAGCACCCAGGATCACCACCTCTGAATGGTAAGAATAGATGACTCTTTTTCACCACAAGTATGTAGTAATCAGGGATGAGACCAGTAGATGTAGTTAATGTAGCTTTATTGAAGTAAATATAATGCAGGTAGATAGGTATCTATAAGCTCCTTCAATGTCTTATATAAGTCCCAATAATAGTCCTACGGGAGTAGCCTGCTGGCTGCTCAGCCCCATTCATCCAACTGTCACTCTCCACAGTCACTCAAGCCTTGCACACCTAGAACACACACCAAACATTCCAATTAGAACACTCATACAGGCTGAGCAGCTAGAGATAAGAATAACATGAGATATATAGTAAGAGGAGAATACTACATACCTCTTTTCTTATAAATGAAAGACAGTGCTAAACATTAAGATACTATATGCTTAAGGGAATAAAATATGGTAATACTAAAAACACATTAATATCATAAAACTGTAAATATTCTAGTATAAGAAAAATTGTTTCGTCAAAAGATAGGCAACATAGTTGATAACCCTGGGATGATATACATAATAACACCACTAGAGGGAAAGAAACTACACAATAAAAAGAGAAGGGAAAACGGTAAAATTATATGAAATATTAAATACTCATCTCCCTTCTTTAATATTGGTAAACAAAATTGAATAGAACGTGTAGATAATCTCATGTAGGGAAACTCTTTATAAATATGTGGAAAGAAGGACAGTGTACCCAATTTCCTGCTCCCAGCTTAAACAGGGAACAACCAACATGTATGTAAAATTGTGGACAAAAGGAGACTATTATCCAGTGTCCTGTCTCCCATCTTTAATGGGGACAACTAAATGTGGTCTCTATGTAGAGACATATGTAGTCTCGATGTAGAGACAATTCATTCCTAAAAAAACTAAGGGACTAGAAACCCATTGTCATGTCTTTAACCAAGTTAAGACATAAAAGTTAAGTCCTGTGTATTGGACAACAAAAGTGTAGATGTGGACAATAAGGACTTGTACCAAATGTCCTGCCCCCCTTCTCGTCAAACAAAAGGGGACAACTTAAAACTAATTGAAATGAGATGAAAACACTCTAGTTGTTTGGAGATAAGGTATGTGAAAAGTTTCCAAATCGTGCGGCGCAAGGCGTCTTAAGCACGCAGGGTTCCACCCCTGCAACAAGTCAAATGTCTACACTCATGTAAGGGTACATGTGTAGTTCAGTGTATAATTAGACACAAAATTCCTTAAAAATATACTCTGACGTAATGTCCACTTTCTTGTGTTAGTGAACAACATTTGTGTAAAATTAGAAATAACATTTATCCTGCGTAGGGCCACCCTTCATGTAAGGGAACAACAACCCCATGACATTTACCCTGCGTAGGGCTACCCTCATGTAAGGGAACAACAACTCCATGACATTTACCCTGCATAGGGCCACCCCCATGTAAGGGAACAACAACCCCATGAAGGGACCTGTAAAAAACCTAAGAAACATTTAAGATTACCAAAACATGTAAAGCTGTGAAGATAATAGAAATTACTGTAATGCGAGAAACATTCTACAAAAAACTGTGATGCGTGAAACAGCCAGGAGATAACAGCATAATACAGAGCAGGCAATTCCACTCAGTAGCGTTAGTGTACCTTAAAATAAACAAAAGAAGAGTTTACGAAGTACCATAAGTTAATAAAGTGAGTGGAAAGCTTTAAAGGAAACATTTTGCGCTTTTAAGGTAATATCGTGGGCAGTTAGAGTCAAAGCGCCTTCAAACTAACTGAAATGAAATTTTTTTACTACTCAAAGTGTTGTCGATGTTCGAAGAGGTCCTTCTGTGAACACCAGACACTGACCAAACTGCAGAGCGTCTGTACCTTACGAAGAACAGTTCCAACTGTGAGGAAGCATCAGTGTGAAATTATATCAGCCTGTCACTGATCATTAACATTGTCGAGTGCAGTCAATTCAATAAAGAACATTGAAATGTAAAAAAACGTGGTTGGCAATAGACAGGCTGGGAGTTAGGATGAAACGGCATAAACAGAAACGTTTTCAACTTCAAGATGGCGTCACGTTGTCTGACGTCGTGTCGGAAGGTTCAAGGCAAGTCTTTGCGTGAAAATAATCAGAGGAGCAGCGCTTCACCAGATGCGTCACCGAGACTGCACGGGACGGCATCAAAGATGAGGTGAGCGCGAGAGCAGAGTTATTTTAAATTTTGAAAATGTAGTCGTTTTACACAAAACAAGCACTGGCAAGAGAAAAGATGAAAACAAACATCTTGGCCTGAGTTAATAAACCGTACATTCAGGATTATATCTTCCCCTGACTGAGAGGCCATGAGGAGAAACTGACTTTGCTCCTTTAACGTTTAGTCGAGTTGTATGGCACTCAGAACAGACTGTGTCAAAACGGAAACCTGACTTAACCTTCATGCCCCACCTGTCTTCAATTCATTGACTTGGCTACTCTGGCATCACAAGGCAAAGCTGAAACATAGTTCATGTTATAGATGATTCAAAAAGTGGACATGTAGTAATACACTCTGCTTGAAACTGAGGTCTCTTCACACAGCAAACTTCTTTTCCTTTGATGTAAAAACGTTTGGGCTGACCACAACTGATAGACATTGACTGCAGTTTTCTCCAATGTCCCATAGCTGTCACAATCATGTACACAATCTGTGCAGAAACCATGTAGAAAAAATAAAGTCTTACTGTACATTGAAGATCAGTTTGCGCAGCATCTTTGAAGTAGGCTGTAGAAGTGACTTGTTTAGTTAATGTACAGCACGTTTGTTTGGGGGCTGTCCGGTGTGAAGGACACCGGTAGGACTGCACTGCGCGCTGTTTTTGAGCATGTATCATATGTTTCATCATTAGCTTAAAGTCTTTAAAGAAAGATACCTGTGAGGTTTTGTGAATGTCTTACTTGTTGCTTCTTCTTCTTTTTTCTTTGTTTATTCGTTCATTGCTTGTAATATCTTCACAACAGCGTTTTGAAAGAGACATGTTGAGGTTTCTTTAGTCACTTGTACCTCCTTTTTAAGCATAGATACGTCTCCAAGTCGTCACCATAAATTTTATGTAGTAATCAGGGATGAGACCAGTAGATGTAGTTAATGTAGCTTTATTGAAGTAAAGATAATGCAGGTAGATAGGTATCTATAAGCTCCTTCAATGTCTTATATAAGTCCCAATAATAGTCCTACCGGGAGTAGCCTGCTGGCTGCTCAGCCCCATTCATCCAACTGTCACTCTCTACAGTCACTCACGCCTTGCACACCTAGAACACACACCAAACATTCCAATTAGAACACTCATACAGGCTGAGCAGCTATAGATAAGAATAACATGAGATATATAGTAAGAGCAGAATACTACAAAGTATTTGGGTAATTGGAATACAGGGACATCCAGCTTATACAACTTGTTCTCATTTTACAATATTTTAGTGTTCGACCTGTCCTGGTCCTGAGGAGAACCCAAAAAGAAAAGTATGGTTCTGAAACGCGTCAACCCATCCCAGCTAGCCGTAATCACTACCATTCAACTGATTAATACGGTGTACAAACAAGGCAATTCGCCTGGTGTAATTGTTGTATTGGCTAGCTGTGCATGACAGGCTGTAAAAGTATGAAAATGCAAACAATTTGTGCCGACATTGTTTCTTTGTTCAATTTGGGAATGGTTTATCATTTCTTTTGTCAGTATTTGTAATGTATTGCTTGTATATTGGTCATTTACTTGTTGAATGTCAATTGTGTTGTTAGTATTTTTTTGTAGTGGTGAATGTCACTAAAATGTATTGTCTCTCTCTGACAACTTAAATTAGTCAAAGTACTATATAATTAAATGAAAAAGAGAAAGGTGAAAAAAAAAAACACCTAACCACTCTATTTGTGAAAGTGGTTTGTTGAATATAGTTATTCATATCGCACGCCCAAACAACCCTCTTTTGTAAACCTAAACTGACTACCAGCACATTGCCTAAGGGCCAAGGTCTATTCTGGGACTATCCAGGTGACCCGCCTCACCTCGAACACAGAGATTCTTTCTGACCCACAGATCACAGATCCTTTTAGAAATTTCTATAAGACTCTCTATACATATCCAGGTGGGACTGCTGCTGATCCCTAAGATTATCTTTCAGCATGTCCGCCCACCCCACGCCCGTCCCAGGCAGCTTTTTGCCTTAAAAAGCCCATAAGTATGGAAGAGGGAGTCTCGGCCATATCTGTTTTAAGCTTATGAAAGCCCGGGGCTTATGAAGGCCTCGGGCCTGATGGCTTACCTTTACATTTTACAAAACCTTTTGTCACAAATTGGCTCCACTCCTCACACATCTTTTTAATAATTGTGCTTCCACGGTCTCTATCACAGACTCTATGCTTGAGGCTTCCATCTCTGTCATTCCCAAACCAGGCTGAGGCCCAGTTCTCTGCAGGGCCTATAAACCCATTTCTCTTCTAAACATTGATGCCAAGCTATTTACTCAAACACTACATGCCAGGCCTGCTCTCCCTCGACCAGGCTGGCTTTATGCCATCGTGCCAGTCTGGGACAGCATTAGAAGAATTTGCCACCTACTTGACAAGGTGTCAAGGACACAGAGAAGGTATTGGACAGAGTCCATCGGCTCTATCTTTTCAAGACACTTGAGATTTTTGGCTTCAGCGATCGCTTCCTTTGGCAGATTAAGAGCATCTATTGCTCCCCTCTATCAGCAGAGAGTGTTAATCATCCTTGCTTTTCCCCGTCTGCCCTGGGACACAGTAGGGCTGCCCCCCTCCTTTTTGCCTTGTATATGGAGCCCCTCACTCAACACATACAGGCACATCCAGATATTACTGGCATCTGTATGGAGGAGAACAGGATCTCATCAGCCTTTATGCTGATGTTTCAATCTTGGCCATCTCCAACCTACTGGCCTCTCTCCCCACCCTAGTTACGGAACTTCAGAATTTTGGATCCTTTTCAGACTTCAATGTCAACATGCAAAAATAGCAAATTCTGAATTTATCTGTCTGCCCCGTAGCTGACAATTTATTATGGGCCCAATTTCCAATTTGAATGGGCCACTGAATCTATTCCTTATCTCGGGATCAAATTAGCCCATTCTATTTCCAAAACTGGTGCAATCAGTTGTGACTCACTGACCAAACAAATAAGAATGGATATTCTCAATTGGGTGTGTCTCGGCCTCTCTTGGTTAGGCAGAGTCGCAGCCATTAAAATGATCATACTACCATACATTCTTTACCTCTTCCAGGCCTTACCACTGACCCCGCCTAAGCAAGCGCTCCTTTCCATGCAGGTAGATATCAACAACTTTATCTAGGGGGGATAATCCTCGCCTCCGCAAACATATAATGTACACCCCAATATGTGCAGGATTTTCTCTGATATGGAATGGACCGACATTTACCATAGAGCCCGCCATACTGTGCACAACAGTAACGAGACAGCATACAAGATCGTGTCCTACTGGTATTTGACTCTGGCACGGCTCGGCTCCTGGAATTTTGAATGCTCTAAAGAATGCTGGAGAGGTTGCGGATGACCTTCATCTTTTATGGCATTGTCGCACACTCGCCACCTTCTGGGATCAAGTGCTTGATGAGATTTCAAGCTTACAGGTTTCTTTGTCCTCTTAACCTTCAGACATTCCCTCTCCATTCTTATTGAGGGAAGCACATGGCCTCTGTCTCCTTTGACCATAATTCTGATCATAATTTAACGTTGCGAGTGACTCTTCTAGTTCCTGTACATGTTCCTTAACCTGGTTCTTTCTTTGTGCTGCCTCAATATTCTTCTCAATTTGAGGTTGTGTCTCTTCTTCTTCAGAGACCTCAATTCCACATTGTGAAATAGCAGCCACTTGATTCAGTGCAACTGTCTGTTGATATTCACTCCTTTCTTCTCTTTGCTGCTGTTGTGATCTTTGTGTCACAACTCTTTGTGGCGCTTTAACCACTGAAACAGTGCTGATGGGGAAAAATATGCAAAAAAGACAACAACGGTGTGGATGCTGACGTCTGTTGAAGGTCAGATGGAATTCCCTCTTAATGCAGCATGAGTAAAGCAGTTGGTAACCAGACGGGTGCCCAACAAGGCTTCGCAGTGGTAAGCAGAGCAGGAAATAACTTTGACATCTGGTGGCCCAGGGGAAGTCAGTAGCTGCCTGTAAATATATGGAAGGCAGGACTACAGTTCCCACAATGCACTAGACAATCTGGATATGGCGATCCCTCAGAGGGCCCGATGGCCAGCGATTTCTAAGATCTGGAGCCTTGTTTTACCTGCTGTTTGGAGGGGACTAGTGCCACTTCTCTAGGGGAGACTGAGGGTGCTTCAGTCTTTTCCACAGGGGTCCCTCTATCTGGGGTAACTGAGAGATAGCCTAGGATGAGTCTCAATCAGGCAGCCCCAAGAGCGTAGCCACAGGTGCAGGGTATCTCACTTTTACTTTGTACAAGTCTTGTTGTCGCTGTTGTGGGGCTCTTCTTCTATCCTCTTCGATGCAGGTTGTTCAGAATTTGGGCTCTGGTGGCAGGTGGGTCCCTTAAATCCTAGATTAAGGGGAGTTAGAGGTGTGGGAGCATTTAGCCAAGGGGCAGCTAGTCCCTGCAAATAGTCCGCCCCTGAGGGGACCACAACCGGGGGCTTGGGTCACCTTTACTACCCAGAATCCTCTATTCTGTAATGCCTAAAGATGGCAGAAAACACATTTTAGTGTACGGACCAGGCAGCTCACCCTGGAGGTGTGGCTAGTCTTCTAGGGCTATACACCTCCTTGCATAACTAATTTTGTACATGCTGTGGTGAAAATGTGCCTGGGTAGGGAGAGGGTAGTTTCTTCACTGGGTATCTGCCCTGATGCATATCAGAGACAATGCAGCCCTTGAAACTCACCACCTTGACGTGCCACTTCACTAGCCTGCTTAGGAGGAGAGAGGACGTCCTTCCTGCCGAAGCCTTTGCTCTTGACTCCTGTGAGTGATCACACTGCCTGGCAGGAAGTTAGAATCCTGTCTTAGCTTCAGCAAGCACGGGAAGCGTGGGCTGGCCAGCCAGAACATAGAGAAGCACAAAGCCTTCCTTAGGGGCGCCTGACTTATGTTAAATATAATATGTTGACTGTATCACACATAGTGAGGGGTCATTCGAGTTCAAGCAGTTTTTACTGTTTCTTCTGCACTCTGCAATGGCAGACCTGTAGTCAGTAGTTTACTTGGGTCACTAAGAGTGGCACAAACCTGTGCTGCAGCACTGGGGCTCCTTTACTAACCAAATCCTGGGTACTCCCCGTACTGTATACTAGGGACTTATAAGATGGTGAAGTCTTTGCCAATTTGGGATTACCAAGTCAAACATAACAGTTTTGGGAGTGAGCAAATGCACTGTGCTCTGGGCAACAGACTGTCAGAGTCATAACCATCAGCATTTGGAGCAAAATGTGTGTGTGAGGGGGTGACCACAGAAAAGGGCACATTCCTACAATATGGTTGCTAGGGTGGCCAAAGGGTCATTCATTTAATGGAAAGTGAAATATCATGTGAAGGACGGCCTTTGGTATACCTCGCAAACACAACATACAACGTTATAGCCTATGCAGCACATTACAATACTTAATAGCCAGTGCTTGAAACCACAGGATTCACACGATTTATGAAGGTCTCGCCAGGCAATCTGCTTGGAAATGAGTGGGCTGGCGCCAGCTAGATCAGAGGAGAGGCTTGGGGCTCAGAAGGGTCCACTGGACACTTTGCATGGAAAGAAGAACCCGGTGGCAGCAACTTCAGGAGAGACACAAGCTCGTACTTCACCAGCGAAATGCTGCTGGCAGCTGTTCTATCCACTTACATAATTAAAACCAGCGGTCAGTAAGTCACAGTAAGGGTGCTCTTTATGTTCCATCAACAAAGCTATAATGTAAATTCGATCAGACTATGTACAAAACTGTAAAATCCTAACGAGGAAAAAAGAAGCAAAGCCTATGCTGAGCGACTTAAAGCACCTCTTTTCCTCTTGATAACTGTGCTACTTTTTGAAGAACTGATGGCATGAGCTATCACTGTAGCCAAGCATAAAAAGCAGAGGGTTACTCAGAAAAATGAAACTAAGTATGTTTAGACAAAAATGCAAACAAATATTATTCTTACAAAGGTAAAAGGTAACGTTAAGGGGAATATGAGTAAAGATGCTGTGAACAGAAAAATGCAAAAGGCTAATTGTAAATGGATGTAAAGGGTAAGTTTCATTATGAAAGCACGAAGTTATAAATAAACCTGTTTACGCTATGCTGCATTTGTCTATGTTTTAATAGATACACATGAGAATCACCTTTAAGTTGTGGATTATCTACGAAAAATAAATATAAACCCATGACTTTACTATTAGGTGCACAAGGTGCAAACTACGTTCAGCAAGCAAGGCATGGTGTAACCTTTCAAGAAACTTTAAATTCTGCTACCACAAATGCCTAAGGGATTTGCCTGTTTACACAAAAATGATGACTAAACTGTTTTTCATCTGCTTAATAAAACCCGTACTTTCCTGCCTCTCTGAATTTCCCTTGAAGTGAACATTACACAACTTCCTTTCATGCTTTCTAGTCACTGAAATCATAGGTTGGGCAATTGCTCATCGGTAACAAATAGCCTGGTAAAGCATTCGCTTAAGCACTGACTTTACTTGATGATCTAATAGACTACAATGAACAAGAAATGCCAATAAGTATACCATTCCCAACTATGTGGCCTGCCAGGCTGTAATAACAAGCACTGGCAGAGCCACATAGATCTTGACTTTAGAAGGCAGGGCTGTTGGCATTGCCAATGCTTTTTCATTAGCCTCAAAATACCAAAACGGCCACCTGTACATAAATGGATTGCCCAAAATGGCCACTGACAGTGTGTTTTGGTGCGTGTACACACTGTGTTGTTAATATAAAGTAAACCTCACTCTATGAGGGATAAATTAGTGATTATTTAAACTACTAAGGGGAAATAAAAAGAGTCCTTGGAATTTGAATTACCAACCCCCTCCTACATGATTATGTCTCACCTTATTAGGTATTTTTAGACCTGGCAGCCTTTGGTGTGATCCTCCCCAAGCTTCTCCCTGCACTTTACACTGCTATCCAGTGCTGAGGTGCTAGTGCTCACTGCTTAAAACATGATAAAATTGGCCTTTCCCTGATTGGCAAATATAATGTACTTATAAGTCCCTAGTAAAGTGATAAGACATGTACCAAAGGCATGTAAATTAAATGCTACTAGTGAGTTTTCTGTACTTACTGTTGCCGCTCACAGTGTCTTTTTTGCTCCTTGCTACCTGCCACGGATCTAACCCAACATCGCCTGCAACTCCTTCGGAATACAGCCTCCCCACCGCAGCGGACTCGCTGGTGTGAGCGTGTCTTGCAACCAGCAAGACCTGTCATCGCTCCCAGCTGGAGTCCTGTGGGTTGAGGCTCAGAGGCGAGTTCTAGCGCGGAGGGCACCGACCGGGGGACTGCGAGGACCAGCATTCCACAGTCAGCCCAGCTGGTGCCTCTTCCCCCGGCGGCCACGCCCACCGCCTCCCGGCTTCATTACCTTTCGCGACACCCGCTTCGCGGGTGCCGCTCACAGTGTCTTTTTTGCTCCTTGCTGCCTGCCACGGATCTAACCCAACATCGCCTGCAACTCCTTCGGAAATACAGCCTCCCCACCGCAGCGGACTCGCTGGTGTGAGCGTGTCTTGCAACCGGCAAGACCTGTCATCGCTCCCAGCTGGAGTCCTGTGGGTTGAGGCTCAGAGGCGAGTTCTAGCGCAGAGGGCACTGACCGGGGGACTGCGAGGACCAGCATTCCACAGTCAGCCCAGCTGGTGCCTCTTCCCCCGGCGGCCACGCCCACCGCCTCCCGGCTTCATTACCTTTCGCGACACCCGCTTCGCGGGTGCCGCTCACAGTGTCTTTTTTGCTCCTTGCTGCCTGCCACGGATCTAACCCAACATCGCCTGCAACTCCTTCGGAAATACAGCCTCCCCACCGCAGCGGACTCGCTGGTGTGAGCGTGTCTTGCAACCGGCAAGACCTGTCATCGCTCCCAGCTGGAGTCCTGTGGGTTGAGGCTCAGAGGCGAGTTCTAGCGCGGAGGGCACCGACCGGGGGACTGCGAGGACCAGCATTCCACAGTCAGCCCAGCTGGTGCCTCTTCCCCCGGCGGCCACGCCCACCGCCTCCCGGCTTCATTACCTTTCGCGACACCAGCTTCGCGGGTGCCGCTCACAGTGTCTTTTTTGCTCCTTGCTGCCTGCCACGGATCTAACCCAACATCGCCTGCAACTCCTTCGGAAATACAGCCTCCCCACCGCAGCGGACTCGCTGGTGTGAGCGTGTCTTGCAACCGGCAAGACCTGTCATCGCTCCCAGCTGGAGTCCTGTGGGTTGAGGCTCAGAGGCGAGTTCTAGCGCGGAGGGCACCGACAGGGGGACTGCGAGGACCAGCATTCCACAGTCAGCCCAGCTGGTGCCTCTTCCCCCGGCGGCCACGCCCACCGCCTACACGTATTTCACTGTCATCATCTCCTCCGCGACGCGGGACGCGCGCGGGACGGAGCCCGGGGCGAAGACCGGGCAAAGAGCGGGCCGTTTGAGGCCGTTCGAGAACGTGAGGAGACCGGGCCGGGCTCTCCCTCTAAGTCCTCGTACCTACATCATCCAACTGTATATCACCGATTGTAACATCTCCTAATCCTTTCCATTGAAAATGAATACTAGGAGCCACAAATCGAAGAAATCAAAAAAGGGAGGGATAGGAGAACAACTTCTAGGTCCAATGGACGATTTTCTCACTAAGGCTAACACCTTTATTGATCAGAGCATCAGCCTAATAGAGCGAAGAGTATCTACAGACCTCGCGAATGCGAGACGCTCCTCCATGGGCCCATTGGCCACAGCAAGAACTCCAGAGGTAGAGAAAGCCTTAGTCGGACCATCCGAAGGAATTAAAAGGCACAGTCTCCCGAATAACGTAGATCTCTCAGCCTCTCAACTTTCCTTTTCATCTACTAACACCGACTTAGAAAAAACACCCGAACTCTTACGTGAGCACACACCAGAAGAAGTTAGACAAGCAAGAGGGAGGAGGGAGGGGGCTGTTAAGAAAAGGAAGGATAAGGGAAATGTAAACGCAGACAATGGAATTGAAACAGCTGAGACAACTGACCTAATTACGCCTCCAAACCTGGCGTGTTCGCCCCCAAGAGTGGCGGATACTACTAATCACCAGGTTCTGGTACACCACTCTTCACCTAACAATAACATAAACACTACTGCTATAGGTTCACCTGTTATAATTCCCCACAGCAATGAACCAGATACTCCTGATCTGGTAAATAACATTACCTCGGAAATAAAATCTTTACTTCAACCCTTTGAAAGAAGGTTAATAAATATCGAGACCCAAATGTTAATAATTATCAATTCTTTGCAATCTAATTTGGCATGTGAAACCCAAAAAAAGGGAATAAATAATCAACCTGTATTCTCCCTACAAAACAAAAAAGCTATTCAGACCTGCCCCGTAACAAACCCACAGCCGGTCGCAAAAAATCCTGTAGTTGACAAACCGCTCCCGGTAATAACAATTCCAACCCCAAACCCCAATTCACTTCCGAAAGTTCCTGTTACAAAACCAACAAAAGTAGCCACGCCAGCCCATAAAACGCCACTTGCTACAAATATTCCTCAGAGTAAACTAAATCCCATGGTAAATAAAGTTATCACGCGAGGAGCTCCCGAAGCTAGATCCTATATGCATCTACCACCTGAAGCATCGCCATTCGTGGTTGTAATGACGGGGGTACCAGAACTAGTAGGGGAGACAACGGAGCCAAACTGGTCCCTAAAGAATAAAGTCCAGCATTGGCTGAATATAAATCGCCCTTCTCCTCCAAATCGGATAAGTAGGATAGCCACAGTTAGTAGGACCCCATGGGTGGGACATACAAAAAAAGGAATACAGGGTGATTGCATTGTTATCACTTTTGAGGACCCCAAAGTCGCTGAATATATATGCTCTTGGGATCAACATAACTCAACTGGGGGCATAGACACAAAGAGTCTCTCCTTTTTTTATCCCAAAAAGCCTTATAATAGCCATTTTTACGAACAAAACAACTTTTGGCGTAAACCAGTCCCACAGCCCTGGGATTTTACTAATGCTGGATTCAAAATCCCCCCACAGCAGAACGTCCAAGAGCCCTCCTGGTGGGCGGCTGACCAAAATTACCATCAACAGGACGGCCCATGGCAGGTAATGGGACACCGTAACAGAAGAAGAGACTGGGAACAATGGGGTGCTCCTTCACAGCAGCAGTACAGACCTAGATACGGAGACACACCATACTGGGAAAACTGGCAGGGCATTCCAACAATGAATCGATATAGCAGTCTGGAGATGGTCGATTGACCATCACCAGTTCCCGCTAATGATAAACTAACCATATCATCTCGGGCCTCGGAAAGGAATATGACGAAAAGACAAGATAACAGCTTATGTTCTCTGTCGGTCATTTTCTGGAACATAGCGGGACTCCGCCCCAAAATAGAAGATGGTTCAGCAGCCAAATTCTTAGAGAATGGCAAAATAATATGCCTCCAGGAAACATGGGCCACAAAAGAGCTACACATTGCAGGTTACAAAACCCTTTTTTCCCCAGCACTTCCCAGCATCACGGGCAGACCCAAGGGGGGTTTGACCACCTATATAGCGAATACAATCCCTAACCTGAAACTTCTTAAAAGTGAGAATACACCAAACTACCAATTACTTTCCATCTCAGTTGGCAAAGAACTTATTGTCATCCTAGTAAACCTCTATAACAACTTAGAAGAGGACAAGTTTATTAAAATTCTCTTGACAATCCAGGAAAAAATCGCAAGATCCATTACATTATATGGAAAGAAAGCCACCGTCCACCTACTATGGGGAGGTGACTTCAACATACATCCCTGCCCGCATTTGAATAACCATAATTGTGGGATGGTGGACGAACAGGATAACCCACTTGCTCATTTCACTCACGATGGAAAAGGGGAGGCGATGAACAATCTCCTTATAGACCTGGAATTGTCAGTAATAAACAAGCAAAACCCGGATGATAATACTTTCTGCCCTACATATTTGGGGAGGGGACATGAGACAACGGTCGATTATGTCCTCTCAACGGACGGGCTGAGAGAGCTTACCACGGACTTTATCCTATTGGCAAACAACCTAAGCGACCACTCAGCCCTCAGAGTGGACTTGGACCTTCTAAATCACCCAACACAGACAACCATAATCGCACATACCCTTTCCCAAAATCGACTAGAGGTGGGCAAAGTAAATGGCTTTACGGTGAAATGGGGTAAAATTGATCCAATCCAACTAAGCAGCAACATAATAAAGACTCTATACCCTTACATAATAAAATGCTTAGATCCGGACTCTGATGATAACAACGTTCTTGTAAACTTCAGGATTATTTTGGATAAAATCAAACTACTGCTTACTAGGGAAAACAAACCAAATAATTCAACAAATCCAGGCTGGTTTAACCACGACTGCACCACCTCACTAAACAAGCTAAAAGAGGCCCTCAGACAACCAACAAGAGACAAACAATTGATTAAACATCTAAGACTCCAGTATAAAAAGGTCAGGAAACAAAGAAAACAGGAGTTGAAACAGTCCTTATGGAATGATTTACACAAAAGCACCCTCACAAAAAACAGTGAGTCTTTCTGGCGGATTGTGAAAACCCCTTTTCTCTCAGACTCTAACAGACCTCAGATCGACGTAGCAATAGAAGAGGAAACTTGGGTAAATCATTTCTCTAATATATTCAAATTAACATCATTAAATGAAGAAACAGCTTACCCTCATCCTCCTGTCAACTTTCCAATAAACCTGCAGTTTGATATCCCCGAGCTTCTGAAAGCGCTGAATCTAAGCAAAGGGGGCAAGGCCCCAGGGCCAGATGGGGTCCCTGTGGATCTCTTTAAACAACATCTGGATCTTTGGGCCCCCATACTCACCAGAGTATGCACTGCAACAGCGAGACTGGGCTTAATGGAGTCTTGGTCCAACTCCGTTATGGTACCCATTTTCAAAAAGGGGGATCGTCAAGACGTTAAATGCTATCGACCGATCTCCCTATTAGATTCCACAGGAAAAGTAGTTGGCAGAGTAATCCTGGAACAACTCCAGCAATGGGCTGATGACAGCAAGATATTATCGGACCTTCAATTCGGTTTCAGAGAAGGGTTTGGTACCGTAGAACAGGCCCTCAATCTAAGTCTAATTGTGTCCAAGTATATACACGCAAAGCAGGGGACAATGTACATGGTATACGTGGACTTGTCCTCTGCTTTCGATTGCGTTTCCCATTCAAAGCTATGGACTCTTCTGCGAAACATGGGGGTAGATCCCCCACTACTGGACTTCCTAAGGGAACTATATACTGATGCTTCCGCGCGAGTGCGTTATGGAATAAAGGGAGAGCTTACTGCGTCATTCAAGGTAGAGCGAGGAGTCAGGCAGGGGTGCGTCCTAGCCCCCTTCCTCTTCTCACTGTACACAAACGGATTAGAAGAGAAAATGCTGAGAGGGGGGCAGGACCTCCCAAGACTAAAACAACGCATGATCCCGGCACTGCTCTACGCGGATGACGCGGTCATCCTGGCACGCACCCCCATAGAACTTCAGAAATCCCTAAATAAATATGCTGATTTCATGGGCGCATTAGACCTGCACATAAATGTGAAAAAAACGTTTGTAATGGTGGCTGGTGGAGCAAGAAAACGAATAAAGAACATTACTCTAAATAATCAAAACATTGAGAGAACCCCACAGTATCCTTATTTGGGCATAATGATCGACGAGAAACTAAATTGGAAAGCAGCTATCGAGTCGAGGAGACTCCTTTTTAAGAGAGCCAATACTGCCCTGATTAGTTTCTCACAAAGGCTTGGAAGGAGATCACCAGTGGAGATGCTACAAATCTATTCTGCAAAATGCCTGGCCATTGCCCTATATGGGGCCGGCGTCTGGGGGCATGTTGACGCTGGATCTCTTCAAATAGCTGAGAACTCTTTTATAAGATTCCTTTTATCGGCTCCAAAGTGCTCATCTACATACGCATGCCACATGGAATTGGGAATTCCCTACATAGAGGACCTAATAAAAGTCCAGCCACTGCTACTCTGGAGGCGCATATGGTTATCCGATAAGAACATGCTGACCAAGGCAATTCTAGAGGATTCAATGGCCCTGGATAATGCGCACAGGATAGCCTGGCTTACCTATGTCAAACGATTCTTTACAGATATGGGTCTAGAAAGACTTTATTCCAGACCACAGTCTCTGACAGAGATAAGCAAGAAAGAGCTGAAACAGAAAGCAATGAGTCACCTAGAGTCACTCAGAATTATCCTGCTTGCAAATAAACAATCTGTACAACACGCAAACATGGTACAGCTAACGCCACAAATTCAGCCTTATCTTGCATTGGAAATTAACTCATACGAAAGGATGCTTTTGACCAGGTTTAGGCTCAACCTGTTTCACAGACTAGTAGCTTTCCCGCAAACGAACACTTGGGAATCAAAATTGACTCTATGCCCCTGTGATGTGACCTCTGCACAAACATGTATGCACACGATACTGTTCTGCAAATATCATCTCCCTCACAGGAAAATCTGTCTATTTCCATTACTAAAAGCCTGGGGTTTCAGACAATGTCGTCCGGCCATGATTTCCTTACAGATGCTAGACTCTGAGCGCACCTGTTATCATATATTGAATTTTTTAAAATGTATCATCAGGCACCGAAGGAATCTTTATAAATCTTTTTTTGTGATCTATTTTTATGCTGTAAATTTTATACTGTTGCTTTTATGGTTTTATAATGACAAAAACCGAATAAAGAAATCTATTGTTCCACCCCCTTAAGTAGCCCTTAAAAATGTCTCAGGCCTGCCAATAAAGCCAGTGTGCAATTTAAAACTGCTAATTCGACCTAACAAAATAAACCTTTTACCAGTTCAAAACCTCCCTTTTTTTCTTAAACTTTATTGGCATTTGTAACATATACATAAAGAACAGTTGATAGACATAATGCAGCACAATGTCATATATTCACCCCAGTACAGAGATCTGGGCCTAAACCCATTATTTGTATGCTCACCATGCCATTCCAGTTTGAACCCAGCCATATGCAAATCAGTCTTGACCCTGAGCATCATGGGAACAGTCCAGCCTTTACCTGGACTGGAAACAAGCATCCTAGTACCGGTTTCGGGGTTTCACCCCATATCAGCCAGGATAGCTTGAAACCAGTGGTATGGAGAGCACGGGACCCACATCTTGGCATACCCGTCCCATTTGGCGTGACAAATGCAAAAAGAACAGTTGATGGACTGAATAGAGAACAATGTCATACATTCACCCCAGTACAGAGATCTGGGCCTAAATCCATCGATTTTTTGCTCACCATGCCATTCCAGTTTCAATCCACCCATATGCAAATCAGTCTTGGCCCTGTGCCTCATGTGAACAGTCCAACCAAACTGCCAAGCCAGGTCCTCCCTGGACTGGAAACAAGCGTCCTAGGACCGCTTTTGGGGTTTCACGCCTCATCAGCCAGGATAGCGTGACTCCAGTGGCATGCAGTGTAAGGGACTGTCCGGGACTATGTGGGGAACACAGTCAGGGACTTGGGCAAGGACTGGGAGCTGGGTAGACAACTTACACAGGAAGAGGAGTACAGCGCTGCCCAGGATCATAGAGGAGTCAGAGGAGAAAAAGGGATCCAAAGGGGAAGCCTGTACAAGTGAACAAGATGGGTAAGACTTAGAAAGGAAGGGCACTCACAAAGCAATTTAGCATTCAGAATAACTACACCCAGGATGAATGTGCAAGACATATATACGAAACAACATTAACAATAAAGGGGGGTGTGGGGTAAAGCACTCAGGAGCTCCACACGGGAAGACTGAAGCTCAGTAAGTTTCTTACCCACAATTGCTGTTACAGGTACTGACTGCAAATACCCACATGTAGGATATGGATACAAAGGCAGGGTCTGTGGAGCTGATACCCATGGTGATGTTATACATGTAACTCAAAGACAATACTCACAGTGAACAAGAAACACCACCTAGGTAGTCAGATGTGCCCACGGATCCTGGCGATCAAACAGGAACGCGCAAGGCAGTAACAGCAAAGGGGTAGAACTAAACACAAGCACAATAGACAAGGAGCTAGAAAGGAGGAGTGCTTAATAGGAAAGGAAGGAAATGACCGGGAACACTTGGCAGAAAGCAGGTAACAAACATACAAGGTAACAGAAGTAAGACAGCAGAATAGAAAGACAGCAAACTAGAACTGGAACCAAGGAAATGGGAAGTAAGGCAGGGACTGGAAACAGAAATACAGAAGGGGAGGCTACAAGGGTATACTAGAATAGTGCAGGTTAAGGAATCAAGAAAACAAAGAAGCATAGAAGGCAGTATTGGGGCAGGAACAAGAAGTGAGGTAAGGCTCAGGAGTCAAGGCAGCACTGCAGGCAGTGCTGGTTCAGGAACAGGGAATTACTAAAGCTTCAAGGAGTCAAGGTAGCACTGCAGGCAGTACTGGTTCAAGGAAACTGGACATAGCTACAGCTCAGGAAACAAGGAGTCAAGAGAGCACTGCAAGCAGTGCAAATCAGGAACAAGAAATAGCTAAGCCCAGGAACAAGAACAAAGAATAACAATACCTCTGGAACTCAGGAAACAAGGTAGCACTGCGGGCAGTGCTAATTCAGGTACAGGGAATAGCTATATCTCAGGAACTCAGGAAACAAGGATAGCAAAAGCTCAGGAGCACTGGGAACAAGGATTGGTCTCGCCGGTAAACAGCTACAATGACCAACCTTTGCCTGAAGGAAGCTGGGGCTTAAAAGAGCGCAGAGTAATCACATGCAGCTGGTGCGAGCAGGCTAGCAGCAGCCAGCCACAGGTGAGCTGAATTCCTCCACCCATCCTTGGCCTGCAGGGGTGGAGACAAAGCAGTGAGCAGGGAATTCTGGGTAATGGAATTTCAGGCATGAGTAGGCTGGCTTTAAGTCTAAGCAGGCTGGCTTTCACAAAACCCGGCATGGATTGGGAATGGATGTAAATTCCCAAATAGCGTCCAAATGGCTGGAAATCAAGATATGCATGCAGGGGAGTGTCAGGAAGCATATTAGAACACTGAAGAGTCCCACAGTTCAGCCCCCTGGTAGTGGACATGAGAACACAGGGAGCAAATCGTGACAGTACTCCCCCTCCAAAGACCCTCTCCCGGAGTCTGGAACTGGATCTAAAGCCTTTGCTCCTAAGAATTAAGTCAATTCCTATCATAGATTCAGTGCACGCTATCAGAGAACTGAAGGTAAATTGTGATGTTCTGGAGAGTTGGATAATACTCTGTAAATTAGCAGTATTGAAGGTAGAACTTGAAGAGTCCAAATCCAGTGACAAGGGCTTAGAAGCCTGCATTAAATGTGTTTGAAGTCCTGATGATGACAGGCTAGAGTAGCACTCTGAAAACAAAGGCTGATTGACTGTAGGGTGATGTAATCCAGGAAACAGTGGTGTTAGTAGATAGGAGATTTATTGAAGAATAACAGCTTGTACATCCACAATCTTCAGGAGACAGACTTGCACTGCCTAACTCCCACATATAGAATGTAGAACTAGAAAAGAGTCATAACAATTCTAGAAGGACGGAATACAACACACCTTCCCCCTTTATTTTGATTTTTTTTTAAAAACCCCAAAAAATTAATGAACAAAATCACGAAATTTGATAGGAGAATATTTAACACGAACACTTCTTCTTAAAGCCTCATTACCAGATCGTTCAATGACACGTCCGGAGACTTCGTAATCAGCATTCACATTAGAGTGATTTAGAGTATCACAGTCATTAATGGGTAAATTGACCTCACTAAATTGCGAATCAACATTCTCAGTTTGAGGCAAATTGACAATCTGTGGTGAATTGACAATCTCTGTTTGTGGCTCACACCCAAAAGTGTCTAATAAAGCTGAAAAAGTAACATCATTTTCAGCATTTAAGTTAGACTGTAAAGATGGACTGGCATTTGAGCTTGACTGCGAAATAGTCTTAGAATCCAAGACTTTACACAAAGAAATCCTTCTAAAGTTCCAAACCTTACCACCTTCAACTCTTACAGCCTTAGTAAAAACCTCAGAAACTTTACACGGGTCAGACCATTTATTCCATTTATTGCCAAAAGTTCTACCAAATTTTACTCGCACAAAGTCACCCACTTTGATCTTTGGACTATGTGTGACAGAACCAGAACAATTCCTTTTCATCCTTTCCTGATATGCTAACACCCTGTCTTTAACTTTGAAAGGATCAAAGGGAGGCTCGCAGGAAATTTTACTTTTCATCCACCAGGGTAAAAGTTTAGAGCCTGGCTTCCTGCCTCTTAACATCTCAAAAGGAGACAAACCCGTAACAGAATTGGGGGAAACACGATAAGACAATAAGGAGGCACGTAATGTTTCTCTCCAATTTAAATTGCTCTTAACAGCAAGTTGGATGGACTCCTTTATCACTCTATTAAAACGTTCTGTTTGACCATTGGCCTGTGGGTTATAATTTGACACCCTTTTGTGTACAATACCACATCTTTCAAGGAAAGAAGAAAATTCTTTGCTAATAAACTGTGGACCATTATCTGAAACAATTTCAGCAGGAATGCCCTCTCTACAAAACACTTCATCCAAAAATTCCACAACTTGAGTAGAACCTATTTTATCCACAATCTTTAACTCTGGCCATTTGGAAAAGTAGTCAATTAAAACCAAAATAAACAAGTCTTTGTTAGGTGACAAATCAAGAGGACCAACAATATTCACTCCCATTTTTTTCCAGGGAGACGTGACAAATTCAATGGGCAAAACACCAACAGTCAGAGGTTTCACAGACTTATCACTCAAAGAACAAGGTAAACAAGAACTGACCCATTTATCAATCATGTTATCAAGGCCACCAGTAGAATTCACGAATACGCCTCTTCGTACTGGACATGCCCATATGGCCTTCATGAGCCATTGAAATAATTTTCTTCCGTAAATCACAAGGAGGAACTATTTTATCGCCTCTAGTCACAAAACCCTGGTCGAACATGATTTCATCCTTTATCTTATAAAAAGACAGAACATCGCCTGATAATTTCCGTTCCTCAGGCCAACCATGTTGTAAGTACGTTACCACATTAGATAAATCAGAATCCTTAAACATGGCATTTCTCCAGTCAACTTCTGAAATAGTTCCAGACAACTTGTTGTTACTTTCACTGTTGACATCACCAATGGAAAATACAACATCCAACTCACTGTCAACACAAGAAAACTGCGAATCTAAAGGCAACCTAGACATGCAATCGGCATGTACGTTCAAACGGCCAGGAACATATTCCACTACACACTGGAATTCCTGCAATTTTGCAGCCAAGCGTGCCAAACGCGCTGTTAGAGTCCTCCCACCACCAGCCGCCAGCATGTTGATTAGAGGCTTGTGGTCGGTTCGTAAACAAAATTTAGTTCCCCAAAGAAACTGTCTGAAATGTTCAACGGCCCAAGTGCAGGCCAACAATTCTTTCTTAATAGTGGAATAATTGTACTCAGCACCGTGGAGAGTTCTCGAGGCATAGGAAACAACATATTCCTCACCTCTATTTTTTTGCATTAAAACAGAACCCAATCCTACATTGCTTGCATCCACACATACAATACATTCTTTACCTAACTCAAAAGGTCCCAAAAATGGAGCGTTAAGAATCTCCTTTTTCAGTAGATCAAAAGCAAATTGTTGTTCAACAGTCCATAAAAACTTTGCATCTTTTTTTAAGTGTAATCTCAAAGAATGTACTTTTGATGAGTAATCTTGTACAAATTTATTGTAAAATTCAGTAAGTCCTAAGAAAGACACAAGTTGTTCTTTACTGGAGGGTGCAGGAGCCTTAAGTATACTTTGGATGTGATTGGGCATAGGCTTAATACCTTGGGAAGAGATCTCGTGTCCAAGATATTCCACTTTACTATGTCTAAACTTGCACTTTGAAAATTTTAATGTTAGACCTTTGTTTTGAATCTGTTTTAGCACAGAGTTTAAATTCTTGTCATGATCTTCAAAATTCTTCCCGAAAATTTAAATATCGTCCTGAAAGGCTATGGCTCCCTCGCAACCCTCAAGAACCTCTTTCATGAGTCTTTGAAAGACTGAAGCTGCACTGGCTAAACCAAAAGGCATGCAACAGAATTTAAACATACCTTCTGGTGTTATAAAGGTAGTAAAAAATTTAGACTCTTCATGCAAAAGAACCTGATGGTAAGCACTAGCCAAATCTACAGTAGAGAATACACATGCCAAGAGGGTAGAAATCAACTCATGTATGTTGGGTAGAGGGTGCCTATCAACCCAAATCTCTTGGTTCAAACTCCGAAGGTCAACACATAGCCGAAGTTCGCCATTGCTTTTAATGGATAAAACCACTGGCGAAACCCAAGGAGAAGATTCAACAGGTTCCACTATCTTTTTGGCTACAAGATCAGTTAAGATAACTTTTAGTTTATCACGATACGCTAGTGGCACATTTCTAACTCTGTGCCTCACAGGAATAGCTCCTTCCTTAAGAATAATACGATGTTCGAAGTTCTCGAATTTACCTAACTTGTCAGTGAAAATGGCAGGAAACTTTTCTTTAATACAATTGGTAAACTTATCAGCCTCTGGCGATACAACGTACACAGGATGTGATGCATTGGGGTCAAGTTTAATACCTAACTCATGCTGGTGAGGCCAACTGAGAATGGAAGCACCATTAGTAGCGACATAAACTTTGCCTTTAATACTACTGCCTTTAAATGTGATGTTGGCCCACATGAAGCCAACCAAGTCAATTTCATGACCAGTGTAACCACCGGGTTGTACATCTGGTGGTAATAGCTTCAAAGAACCCCAAAATGTATTAAAAATATCCATACATATAATACTGTACCATGCACAGGAATCAATGAGCATGGAGATTTCATTGCCATCAATTAAGATTATATCTTTGGGAAAGCCTTTACATTTAGTGTCACCAACACACAACAAACTGTTAATTCCAAGACTGTCAATGGGAATAGGATCAGATTCATCATCTGGCAATAAATTCACTTTTTGAGTAGACCTACACATTTTGCTAAAATGGCCTGAACGTTTACATTTAATGCATATTTTGTTCCAAGCAGGACAACCTCTGTAGCTCCCTACATGGTCGACACCTCCACACCTGTAACAAACTATTTGATTTCTCCTTTCAAAAGGTTTAATCTCCCTTCTAAAATTCTCCTTTTGTTTATTATGAATAAACTGTGATCTATTAGGAACAAACTGCGTTTTCCTTTGATTATAAAATTCCTTTACTACTGAAACTTCAGGAATCACTACTTTGTTTTTGGTTTCCTGACCTCTGATTTCACTTACAAACAGTTCAGACTGTTCGATGCCTTTAGCAATGTTTAATACAGCCTTAAGAGTAGTTTCAGTTCCCATCCATAACCGTTCCTGTATTTTTTTTTTTTAGTTCTCATCATAATTTGATCTCTGAGAACTTGTTCAAAATTAATTGTTTCAAAAGCACAGGAACCAGCGAAAGTTCGCAACGCAGCTACATAGTTCTCAATTGATTCATCCTCTTTTTGTACACGGGAATAAAATTTAAAACGTTCCATAACAGTATTTATCTTCCTTCCAAACCTAGTACCCAATTGTTTTACAACGACATCAAATACATTTATGTCACCTGCACCTTCAATAGGAGGTAAATTTTCGAATTCTTTAAGACCAGCACCACCTGAACAGTTTTTCAATAGCGCTAATTACCTCTTAGGGGAACAACCATCCTCTTCTACGACATCAACATACGCCAGAAATGTAGGAAACCATAGATCCCATTCCATTTTGGGATCGCCAGCTGTAGGTAGGAAATGTGCAGGAGAAATAATGTTGTTAGACATAGTAGGAAAAACTGTTGAAATATTATATGTGTAAAAGTAAAGGAAGACACCTACAATAGATACATTATACACATATAAGTAATAAAATAAATAAAATAAAATAAAAGAAGTAGTCACCGATGTCTATTTTAGTTAAAACACAATCCAAAGAAGTACTTGTGATTGCCGGTGTAGAAATCATGTGGCGTGAGCTTGTTGAAATAGAAATTTAGCACAATCCAAGATATAAAAAAATTGTTTCTTCTCTTTTTTTTTTACCCCGCTGGCGTAGAAATTGCGATGTGTTTGCTGGCGCAGAGGTCACGATGCAAAATTATTGAGGTTCATAAAGCCGCCGCTGCCGTGCGGATCGGCGTTGCGAAGCGTCGTCAAGGTGATTCAAAATGGCGGATGGCGTGATGACGTAGGACGCTGCGTGATGAGCGTTGCGCTGCGTGATGCGTGCTGAAGAGTCAGAGTTCGGTGACAGACTCATCGATCGAAGACAGAGAAGAATGGAGATCCTGATCGCGTGTGCTCACGCGATGCCAGCAATTCGAATGCACACGCGATGGCAGCAATTCAAATGTACACTTCTCGAGTACTGGAAATAAGGTGAAGGCAATTTCCAAATTAATTATAACCAGATGTTAACAGGAAAAGTTGGGGTTTCCATATTTTAGTAGAGACACGATGTTGATAAAAATGAGGAAAGTCTGAGCGTGAATAACATTAAAAGGTTAAAATTCACGAAAAGTCAGCCGCTGGTGCAATCAAGGCACAACCATAAATAAACAACAGGCGCAGGTGCAATCAGTATACACTTAATAAGAATAAATACCTTTAGGTATGCGTGAACGCTGTTTTTCAATCCTTTCAATCCTTTCTCCAAGAATCCACTTCTTTTAAAGTAAAAAAAATAAAAAGATGATGTTCTTAAAGTATGGTGTTCTGAAGGTATCCCAAAACGTCGCCAAAATTATGATGTAATCCAGGAAACAGTGGAGTTAGTAGATAGGAGATTTATTGAAGAATAACAGCTTGTACATCCACAATCTTCAGGAGACAGACTTGCACTGCCTAACTCCCACATATTGAATGTAGAACTAGAAAAGAGTCATAACAATTCTAGAAGGACAGGAGGAAGGAATACAACATAGGGTCAAAAGCAGATAACGGATTGGCAGGAGGCACAGAGGTCAAAGACAAACTGGCTGAAAATGAAGGAGGTGATAGGAAGCAGACCTGAAGTTCTGGCCCCGGAAGAAAACATACTAAAGATACGCATGCAGGAGACTTAGGAAGCAGGTATGCAGGAGACCCAGGCCCTGGAGGCTTACATGTTGAGAGTTTTGTCTCTGGTGCTGGAGGTTCAGTCTCTGAATGTATATGTATTGAGACCTCTGAAGGCTGGGAAACTGGAAGCACAGGGTCAAAACATTGGCACAGTAGAGCCTCAAGTCCAGAAGGCAGGGAGCCTGGAAGCTCTGGTGCAGAAGGCAGGGAGCCTGGAAGCTCTGGTGCAGAAGGCAGGGAGCCTGGAAGCTCTGGTGCAAGAGGCAGGGAGACTGGAAGCTCTGGTGCAGGATCGGGCTCTGGAGGCACCAGGCCAGCTGAGGACTCGGGCTCTGGAGGCAGCAGGCCGGCTGAGGACTCGGGCTCTGGAGGCAGCAGGCCGGCTGAGGACTCGGGCTCTGGAGGAAGGTAGTTTGGAGGCCCCTGTACTGATGGCAGGAAGGCTGCAGGTTCCGGCTCAGATAGCAGGTAGGCTGCAGGCTTGGGCTCAGATGGCAAGCAAACTGAGGATTCTGGAGACTCTGAAAGACGACAAGCTGATGGCATAGGGGCACAAGGATGATAGGCTTTACATTCTGGAAAGGGCGGTAGCCCTTGAACAGTAGCTTTCTTGTTGTCTGTAGTGAAATCTTCACAGATGCTTTGCACATTAAAACACGCTGAAGTTCTTTCTACAGGATGGCTCACAATAGTGCTTCTCTTAGAGTCTCTGATGACCCGACTTCCTTTACCATTTGGCAGTTCACAACTCTTAGTCCGGGGATAATAGGCCAGAGAATACTTGGTCATGGTTCTGCAGCATTACAAGGTGGTACAAATGCATCGGAGCATAGAGCATTATCATTTCCTGACTTTTCAATTTGTGTTGTGCTTGAAGGCAAGGGAGAAAACAAGGACTCAGGAGTTTGTGTCTTCTCAGCAAGGAGGTTGACTTGAGTCGCAGCAGTTATATCAAGAGTGTGATCTGAGTCACAGGACATTGTCACATCAGGGATTATGTGTGTCACTGGTTCAGGTTTTGTCTGTATGTCAATGGCCTGTCTATGGGTTATCTCGAAGATAGAACTGACCTCACTACCAGGAAAAGAAATCAAAGAGATGTTTTTTGTTTTGCCTGGCATTTGGGGTTCCTGAAAAGTGGGAGGACGCATCTGAGATGTAGTGCCTTTTTTTAATTTTTTTTATTGAAAGTTCAGACAAATTGATACATATCAAACATGACAATATACAAAAGATTATAGGAATACAGTTACATAATAATATAATATAATATAAGAGCAAGGGCACTTAAATATCATAAATAGTGAGTGTTCAATATGAAACAGGGGTTTAAAAGAAGAGTAGTAATAATGACAAAGTCGAGGGAATAATAATCATACCAAAAGGAATTATAAGGGCCCGCATCTTGATATCCGCCATTTAGCCACTGGCGCCCAAATCTGTATCCCCATTTCCCTAGATTTAGATCCCTTTAGAGCATAAAGTTCTGACTCTATATTATGAATCCCCAACATCCTACACATCCACATTTGGAAAGTCGGGGCCTCAACATCCTTCCAAGCAGCGGCGATTAATATTCTAAAAACCGCGGTTGATATAAAGATGAGCGCCTCGCATTCGGTAGTTAAAACTAGTTTAGTATCCCGACCAGTTATTAAAAGTGTAGGGGATAGGTCTATTTTGACATCTAGCAGCCCCTCTAAAAAAGCTGCAATTTCCTTCTTGATGGGAACTAATTTACTACAGCCAGAAAACATGTGCACAATATCAGCTGGCCCATTCCCACACCTAGGGCAGTTGTTGTCCGCCCTCTTGCCCCAATCGAATAATTTCGCCAGTGTATAATATAAGTTAAAGAGGGTCATAAAGTGCTGTGCTCTTAGATTTGAGGATCGCAGGAACCTTTTATCCATTATAATAACTTTATCCAGATCAATATCAGGATCGCCTAATTTTGAGGCCCAAGCTGACTCTGTCTTAATCATGTCATCAGGGAGTGCTTCTATCAATAACCTGTATATTTCCCTTATTTTATAGCCACCCCCCTTCATGTAATCTAATAGCACGCAATTGTTGGATATATTTATACAGGGTCTTTTTGATTTTATTGTATTGACCAGTTGCATATACTTAAACTCTTGGCACCCTTGAAGTGAATAGCGTAGTCTCAGATATTCTAGTGGTCTACATACGTCCTTTCTCATTACTTGTCCTAGGGTGGTGATTCCCTGTGTTTCCCAATGTCTCCATGATCCGTCACTACTTAAATGTAGAAATAATCCTGACTTCCAAAGTAGGGTATGTTGATTATACCTTGGAATACCCTGATTTTTCTGTACAGACATCCATAGCCCCCAAGCGTCTTCCAATATTTTCAAGCCTGACGCCTTAAAATATCGTTTATCAAATTTTCTCAACAAAACCCCGTGCGCTTCTCTTCCAAGAGCCAGCTGAAAAAAGGAGGGGATATTTCCCTGAGTATATCTAATGTCATCAGGAAAGAAGAGTAGAGCCATATCTGTAAGCATACAAGACCAGTTATAAAGCCTGAGATTTGGTATTCCCAACCCACCCCTCTCCTGAGGAAGGGACATCAGCTTGCTTGATCTCCTCACTTTGCCGTATTGCCACACGAAATTCATAAAGATGTCCTCAATTTCCTTGATCAATAAGTCATCTATCTTATATGGAATAGATCTGAATTTGTATAAGATTTTCGGGTACATTGTCATTTTGATGACGTTAGCCCTACCTATTATTGACAAACGGAGCGTATCCATCCGTTTTAAATCTAGTTTCATTTTTATCAATAACGGTGCAAAGTTATCTCTAATAATATCCCTTGGCTGAGCATTGATTATTATTCCTAGGTATGTTACAGAGTCGACATATCTTTCATCGCGTTTAACTATGTTTCTGGAACATAATACCTGCGTTTTTGCCTCATTTAGACGGTATCCAGATACTCTCCCAAAATTAGATGTAATATTTACTATTTCCCTCATGGAGCTGTCGGGGTCCGTGGTGGTTATGGCTAGATCATCTGCATATGCGAGGACTTTAGTATGGACACCGTTAATAGTAATTGGCTTGATTCTATTATTATTCATTATGAGAGTGATTAGAGGGTCTATGTATAGCGCAAAAAGGATAGGTGAACAAGGACACCCTTGTCTCGTCCCCCTTGTTATGTGAATCTGATCTGAGCTCTTACCCATAAGTTGAATGCTTGCAGTGGGATTAAAATACATAGCCCGAATTGCCTGTAAGAATCTGGGGCCAAATCCTCTATCTTCCATCACTCTCCACAAAAAGGTCCACCTGACGCGGTCAAAGGCTTTTTCCGCATCAAGGAGGACCATTGCGGCCCCCCCCTCCCCGGCAGCATAGATGTCAAACAGTGTGATAGCTCTTTTTATGTGATCGGTTGTACCCCTGCCCGGAACGAAACCGTGCTGCCAGGGAGAGACCAGGGTCCCAATGATCCTCCCCATTCGCGTCGCCATAATTTTTGCGTATAGTTTATTATCACTGTTTATTAGCGATATTGGTCTATAGGAGCCTGGGCTTTCCTCCGGTTTACCTTTCTTATGGAATACCACGATGTTAGTTTTAGTCCATGTTCCGGTATTACCCCTGTATTTACTACTCCATTGAATAAATCCAATAGAAGAGGTGACGTTTCTTCTATCAGATGTTTATAGACCTCCAAAGGTATAGCGTCGGGCCCTGCTGCCTTGCCTGCTGCTAGATCTTGTAGTGCCTCTAACAATTCGTCCATAGTGATATCCTGTTCTAGAATATCTCTCTCAATAGGTGTAAGTTTTGTGCCGCTTTCCGGCCAATTTACATCTGGGTCCTCAGTGTCCAGTTCTTCCTTATAAAGGTCTTGATAAAATCTTCTAAAGACATCAAGGATTTCAACTGGTTTTTTGAAAATTTGGCCCCCCTCTTCAATCTTAGTGATAATATTCTTAGATGTAGCCTGTCTTATACGTAAAGCCAATTCTCTGCCTGCCTTTTCACCGGTTTCGTACACCCTTGCCCTCTGGGTTTGGTATTCTGCTGCAGCTTTCTTAGCCAATTGCTTTTGTATTTCGGCCTTTAAACTGTTCAATCGTTCCATACTCTGAGTATCCCTATTCCCCTGGCACACGTCCCTCCTATGTTGTTCCTCTGCCTCTGCCAATTTACCCATTAGATGCGCTCTCTCTTCCTTCACTTCTCTCCACTTGCGGGCAGTATAGCTAACTGTCTCACCCCTCAAACCTGCTTTAAAGCTATCCCAAACAGCTATGCGAGAGGCACTATACCTATTGGCATTAAAGAATGACTGGGACCAATCCTTTACGCACGCTATATAATTACTATCAGCTAATAACTTTCTGTCGAAAGTCCAGGGTCTGGCTTTTTTTTGTTTATTAAGGGCGATCGATAAGACTAGGGGGTTGTGGTCTGATATTAGCATTGGAAGCATTTCTATTTCCACATTAGGAAGATGAGTAGCCGATATCATGAAATAATCCAGCTTTGTGTGCTTGTTAAATGGGTGTGAAAAATACGTGTGCCCTGGCTCATCTTTTTTTAAACTTCCCCATACATCCCTTAGCCCATGAGATTGCATTATAGAGGACACTGCTCTAAATACCCGAGGTTTGCGACCTGTGTAAGGGGCGTTGATATCAAAGTTAGCTGAGATATTAAAGTCACCTGACATTACTATAGGGGCTGGCCAATTGGTTAACTCCCGCTCTAAATAGTCCATCACGCCCGGATCATCCAAGTTGGAGCCATAAATTGAGCATATAGTTATGCCTAAGTTCAGTTCGCATATTGCCCATCTTCCAGATATATCAGCCTTACACCTTTTCACCCCCCCTAGATCTATCCTACCAATAATTGCTACCCCTTTAATCATTGATGTCTGTGACGAACAGGACAAAATTTCAAACCCCCTTAAATTTAGCCAGTGCCTCTTTTTCCAGGGTAGGTGAGTTTCCTGTAAACAGATAATGTCGGCCCCTATTATTTTAACGTACTCTTCAAGCCTGCCCCTCTTTTTCCAATTATTCAAACCCCCTATGTTCAGGCTGACTATCCGGAGTCTAGACATTGCCCTGCGTGGAGTTTAACCACCATACCAACCAATTTAGTGCCCTCCTGAATATATCATTAAGATTCTGATTTCCTTCCAACCTTTCAACTACATTAATACACATATTCATTGTCTGAGCTTTCTTTTCTTTTGCTTTTTCCCCCCCCTGCCCCCCCTCTCACCCCTGCCGAACCCCTCCCCTAAACCCCTCCCAAACCCCCACCCTAGTGGAGTGCGCAGACTGAGTCTGTGCGTGTGATGGAAGCAGTCAAGCAGTGAACTCAATATATATCTTTAGTAAACCCTACCTCTTCCACAAAAACCTAACCAACAGGTTGTCACCCCAAAAAAAAATAAAAAAAAAAAAACATCAGAAAGCTGAACACAAAAAAAAAAAAACATAATTCAACCCTAATAACCTGTGTTCTGCCAGTATTATCCTTCTCCTGGATTTCATCATACTAATTTTCTCAAAATTTTTAAAGGCTGATTAGAGAGGGCAATAGAGACTGTCATACTTAAGTAAAAAGTTGTTTCTATACTGAGTCCAAGAAGTCCCGAGCTTTGATTTCTGAGGAGAAATATATTATCTTACCAAGATGGAGTACCTTCAGCTGGGCCGGATTAATAAGATAAACCTGTATTCTTTTGTCCTGGAAAGACTTGATTAACTGTCTTAACCTCCAACGCCTTTCGACGGTGGTATGACAGAAATCGGGCCTTACGAAGAAAGAACCCCCCTCGAAAGCTCTTTTAGCGTCTGGTCTTGCCTTCTCCGCAATAGATTGCCTCAGCAAAAAGTTCCCTACATAAATCAGGATTGCTCTAGGCTTGTCTTCCGCTCTCGCATTCTGCCTCTGTCTGAACGGCGTCCGATGCGCTCTCTGAATTTCCATAGTCCAATTCCATCCGGCAATGTCTGGAAAAGCTTTCTCAAAAATTTTGACAATAAAGGTCTTAACATCTTGCCCTTCACAGCCTTCCGGAATCCCAAGGACTCTAAGGTTATTCCTCCTTAACCTATTTTCTAAATCTTCCAGCTTCCACTGGATGTCTTGCGCTTGTTCACCGAAAGATTCCACTCTGGAGGTGGCGGCTGCCGCCTCGACTTCGGTAGCGACTATCCTCTCCTCCAGATTTGAGACCCTGTCTCCTACATTGACACAGGCTTTTGAAAGTTTTCTAACCACTCCTTTCATTTTTCGCATTGCTGCTTGGGCCTTAAGACTATCTGATCTGGTCTCTTCCCGATGCGCTGTTACTCCTTGATGAATGGATTCCATCATTGTCATCATCTGCGCCAATGAGATTTGTGGGGCCTCCTGACTCTGTGCCGTGCTGGACCCCTGATTTGGTTCCCCTTGTGGTGATGTTGTTAAGGAATGATCCCATGCTGATAGTGCTTGACTTTCCTTTTGGGGTCTGACTTTAACGGCCGTCAATGGTAGACCCGTCTCTAGGTCACTATCTGTTTCCGGATTGCTAGCGTCGATATCCGAGCTTTGCAGGTCATCATCCTCCGACCAGTCAGCCTCTTCTGCAACAGAATAAAAACATTCACTGGGGGTTTTCTCCTTTTCCTTTTCCTTTTCCTTTTCCTTTTCTTTCTCGCTCACACCCCTCTGATTGACGTTTGTTGTCAGTTCCACTTGCGCACCTGGGATCACCATGTCCACCGCAGTTTCTCTAGTTGGGTCAGGTAGAGCTGAGAGGGCAGAGCCATCTTTTGGCCCTCCTATGGTCTCTCCCCCTTGACCGACCTGATCATGATCATGTTCGTGGTCAACATTGACATCCGGGGTGGTTAGATCGATATGCTGCATCACCTCGCCTTCTGGGGGAGCAATGACCTTTTCATTATTTAGCGCTAGGGTCTGAGCTTCCTTGCCAGTGTCACTTACAACGGCTATCTCCTCTGAAGTTGGCGGCACACCCTGTGCGCCATTTTCGATAGAGGTCCCACCGCCAAACTCAGGGTCTGACTGTGATTGTGACTGTACACCTGGCACTTGTACTTGCTCCAACCCCGCCTCTGGTGCAAGCTCCTCGGCCTCCTCGGCCTCCTCAGTGATTGATAGCGAGGTGGTTACTGCTTGAGCCGCAGTAGCTTTAAGTTTCTTTTCCTTTCGGTTCAGCATTTCCACAACACTTATGGTGGCAATAGTGGCTGCGGCGGCAGCTTGTCTCGTCCTGACAGATGGTGGTCTCCTCTCTTTAGGGGTGCCCTGCCCTGTAGATACCTTTGCCCTAGCCCCAGACTCAGCCTCAGAGAACGCTACCTCGACATTCAGAGTAGCATTTTCAACATTTGTGGAGTCATTTACTACACCGGGATTCTCAGCCGCATTCCTTTTCCTCGCAGGCGGCTTACCTCCGGTGTTGATTTTTGGTGCCATACGTGAGGGTGGGCGCCACTTCTTGCCGCTCCCGCTACTCTTCCACCCTTGTCTGCAGTCCTTGTGCCGCGTTCTCCCCTCTCCTCTGACTCCGCGAACTCGGCAAACTCCGTGACCCGGCGCCGCCGTCCAGGGCTCCGTAATGCTCCGCCCCCTCACTCCGCGAGCTCCGCGAACGCCAGCGGTCACCCTGTCAGCCAGACCTGTCCTGAGAAGAAGTGCGGCAGCTGCTCTCAGGACCCCCAGAGGGAGTAGTTTCTGGTAAGAAATGCTCAAAGGCATCCAGACAACCAATCCAGCTTTCTGTTTAGCCAAAAATGTTTCTTTTTGCAATTGTCCGTTTTTGCCGGTATTGGGCTTTTTTTTCCCCCTTTCCTTTCTCTCACTGTTTTTTTCCCCGATAGCTTTTATCCAGCCTTCTATCCAGCCTTAGATCAGCTTTAGCTCAGAGGGATACCGTCAACTGCCCACTCTCAGCATCAGAGAACATCAGAGAGCCAGCGGTCCGCCTTGAGGTATTGCCATGAGGTATTTGCCGTGTCCTCACTGCTCACTGCTTGTGCTGCTCTCAGCCTCTCCTCATGGCCGCCATCTTGCCCCAGACTCTGAGATGTAGTGCCTACATGTAATTTAGCACTAGAAGACAAAACACCAGAGGAGTTAGAAAATTCAGACTTCATACACATACTTTCATTAACTGCACTGTGAGAACAAGTACTATGGCTTTTCTGAATCGACTCGGAGTGATCAGTCACAGTATTATTCACACAATTGCTGGTCCAGCTCTGAGGGGAACGCAAAAGAGAGCGCAATGTTTCATTCTCTATTTCTAAGGAGGCTAAAATAGAGGTGGAAAAGTTGTCTTGTACAGGGGTTTTAGATTCCCACTTGAACTCTGGGTTGTAGTTTTTCAACAGAGTTTGAAACATTTTATTTTCTCGTTGTAATTCAAGAATTTTAGATGAAATTATATCCTGTGAAGACTGACGATCTTGGTCTACAAGGACAGTCGAAGACTTGGCGGCTTCACAACAAGCACCAAAGCTACACCTTGTATTTTGTTCAAACTGACTATTAGTCACCTGTGCTCTAGTAGGTTTTTTCTCTCTTTTGTTAAACTGATGGTTTACCTTGAATGTAGAATTTAACAAGGTCCCTTTAGTTCTGGGACTGTGATCTTTACTGGACTACAAGACTGGGTAACATTATGTGAATGGAAAACAGAGGTTATGAAATGAATCTGCTCTTTCTTTGGCTGCTGTGTGGTTAAACATTGTATTTTACAACCACTCTCAGCAGACCTGCGAGAATCAGAATTCTTGTTCAGCAAACTCAGTAAGGTATCATCCTCCTTTTGCAATGCTGACACAGACATTGAATCTGGATCAGAACAGAAGATTAAGTCAGGATCTGGCAAAGAGGTGTTTGAGAGCCAATGAGTAAAATATTCAGAACGTAAATGTCCATTTTTCATAAGAGGATTAATTGTTTCAGTACTAGGATGAACATTCTCAAACTGGAAAGTAGACACTAAATGTCTCTCATTGGTGAGCACTGGGGAACAGCCCTGAACAAACTTAAATGATGCACTGGTGTGTCTCTTTCTTAAACCTCTCATTATAACACACTTTTAATAATTGCACTCACAAATGAAACAGAAAAATGTTAGCTAACTGAATGCAAAGAAACCTCACAAGTGATCCTGGAAATGTGGGTTGGTCATTCTGTCAGGGACTGTCCGGGACTATGTGGGGAACACAGTCAGGGACTTGGGCAAGGACTGGGAGCTGGGTAGAAAACTTACACAGGAAGAGGAGTACAGCGCTGCCCAGGATCATACAGGAGTCAGAGGAGAAAAGGGATCCAATGGGGAAGCCTGTACAAGTGAACAAGATGGTTAAGACTTGGAAAGGAAGAGCACTCACAAAGCAATTTAGCGTTCAGAATAACTACACCCAGGATGAGTGTGCAAGACATATATATGAAACAACATTAACAATAAAGGAGGGTGTGGGGTAAAGCACTCAGGAGCTCCACACGAGAAGACTGAAGCTCAGTAAGTTTCTTACCCACAATTGCTGTTACAGATACTGACTGCAAATACCCACATGTAGGATATGGATACAAAGGCAGGGTCTGTGGAGCTTATACCTATGGTGATGTTATACATGTAACTCAAAGACAATACTCACAGTGAACAAGAAACACCACCTAGGTAGCCAGCTGTGCCCACGGATCCTGGCGATCAAACAGGAATGCTCAAGGCAGTAACAGCAAAGGGGTAGAACTAAACACAAGCACAATAGACAAGGAGCTAGAAAGGAGGAGTGCTTACCAGGAAAGGAAGGAAATGACCGGGCACACTTGGCAGAAAGCAGGTAACAAACATATAAGGTAACAGAAGTAAGACAGCAGAATAGAAAAACAGCAAACTAGAACGGGAACCAAGGAAATGGGAAGTAAGGCAGGGACTGGAAACAGATATACAGAAGGGGAGGCTACAAGGGTATACTAGAATAGTGCAGGTTAAGGAATCAAGAAATCAAAGAAGCATAGAAGGCAGTATTGGGGCAGGAACAAGAAGGGAGGTAAGGCTCAGGAGTCAAGGCTGCACTGCAGGCAGTGCTGGTTCAGGAACAGGGAATTACTAAAGCTTCAAGGAGTCAAGGTAGCACTGCAGGCAGGACTGGTTAAAGGAAACAGGACATAGCTACAGCTCAGGAAACAAGGAGTCAAGAGAGCACTGCAAGCAGTGCAAATCAGGAACAAGAAATAGCTAAGACCAGGAACAAGAACAAAGAATAACTATAGCTCTGGAACTCAGGAAACAACGTAGCACTGCGGGCAGTGCTAATTCCGGTACAGGGAATAGCTATAGCTCAGGAACTCAGGAAACAAGGATAGTAAAAGCTCAGGAGCACTGGAAACAAGGATTGGTCCCACCGGTAAACAGCTACAATGACCAACCTTTCCCTGAAGGAAGCTGGGGCTTAAAAGAGCTCACAGTAATCACATGCAGCTGGTGGGAGCAGGCTAGCAGCAGCCAGCCACAGGTGAGCTGAATTTCATTACAAGACCGGAGGCTAACATTAAGCATACAACTTTTAATGCAGTCCAAGCATAGCCGCATATGTCACAAAGCAAAAGTTCCAACTGAGAATACATATGAATCAACAATAGCATGAATCACTAGGCAATCAGCCTCTTTTAAATGTGGCTCCAAGCAAGATAAGTCACCTCCTTACTTAGCTCTTTATAATATTGTAATTTCATGTTTAAGACTTGTATTTTATTATTAATCTATATTTGTTACTATATACTGATTAACCCCTTAATCCCTACAGGAGTAATATTTATATATATATATATACAATGTACCTGTTTTATATACCATCTTGTAAGGTAGAGTAACACTTTTTTACTCCTTATACCCAGACCCCCAACCTCCAATTTACGGAGGTTGGCTTCCGCTTTCCTTTCCTGTAGTTGTCTTTATTTTAAAGTTATAATTCTTTCCTCTCACGCGCGAATTATTCAAAAAACACAGTGACCCGCTTTTATTTTCAGAACAATCTCCCAGACGTTCATAATTGTGCCCAATACCTTAGACTTTGTCAAAACCTTGTGAGATACGACGCTTTGTGAATTTATCTAATTATTTATCCGTGTTACCCTCGCCTCCCTCCCATAATCAGTCTATTAGGATTGATATTTACAAACTAATTTGAAGGTAATATTAAAAAATAAAAAATAAATTTAAAAAAAGGGAGAGGATATATATATATATATTGAAAAGATTACTATAAACATAAAAAAAAAGGCTGTACATATATAGAAAGTTTATAGAGAAAGGTTAAGAATTCTATATAAGCTTCAGACATTCTTATATTTATTTTTTCAATTCAAAATATGTCTGAGTCAGATTCTGATTCAATTCACAGTATTACTGTTGAATCTGATTTTAATAATGATGCCATCAAAAAACTTATCCACAAGGAGATGAGATCATGTATGTTTTCTACTCTCTCCCAAGTTATGTCATCTAAGAGACCCTTGATCTATGATAATGATGACCTATCTGACTTGGACATAGCTGAGATTAATGATCTCACCGAAAAAAAAGGGGTAAGAGGAATAAAAAAGTAATAATATTGATTATACCCCAGAGAGCACGGGAGGTCCTAGCACCTCAAATTTTACAGGAGGTCCTCGCACCTCATTTGCCTCAGGTGTCCCTCGCGGCACAAATCTGAAAGGTGTCCTTAGCGGCACAAATCTGAAAGGTGTCCTTAGCGGCACAAATTTGACGGGTGTCCCTCGCGGCACAATTCACCAAAGTGCTCTAGATAATGATACAAGTGATATTGATGGCTCAGAATTTCCTGACGAATATATTCTTGACCTAGATGAGGACAATCAAGATATTGATTCCTTTCTCTTGAATGACGACAATGGTCCTTCATCTTCTAAAGATAGTATCTTGGACCGTTTAGGGGAAGAAATGTTCTCCCCTTTTAACATTAAACATCCTAGAAGCTCAGAGTGGACTCCACATGATCACGTTTCTAAATTCATATCTAAATGGATTCGGAACCCTTTAGAAAGGGAAACTCGCAATCTTTTGAGGGCAGAATGCACCAGACCTTTAATTGAAGGTACAGTCTGTCAAACTCCTAACCTTGATCCGGAACTAATTACTTATCTTTTTAAATTAGGAAGAGACCCACGCAAAGGCTTGGAAAGGTCGCTTAAGCTCTGCCAAGATAAAGTTCTCGACATCCTAGGTCCACTTACTAAAATAATCGACGCAGCTGAGGAGAGTTACCTTAATGGTTCCCTCTTGACACACACTCAATTCGAGGATTGAGCCAAAGAGCACTTGTCCTCTTAGGAAATGCCAACGCAGGACTTAATTGTGAAAGAAGAAGAGTAGTCCTCAATAAAATTAGTCCAAAATTAATCGATATGGCTGAAAAAGAAACCTCCATTAATCCAAAAGGTTTACTTTTTGGAGAAGTTTTAATATGTATCAACCTTTACCGCTTTAGATAGAGCGCATCAAAACATGAAAAAAGTTTTTAACTACAACAGCAACCTTTTTGGAAGGGCTGAAAGAAGGGGGCAATCTTCCGGCCCCTTTAATCGAAGCCCCTTCCCAAGAAACAGAGGCAATTTTGGTAGAGGGTACCAACCACCCAACTAACCACAGTTTTATCCACCCAGAGGAAAAGGTTTCCGCTCCAGAGAATTCCGAGCACGAGGAGCACCTGCTGACTCCACCCCTCAAGTGAGTACTCCTTCCCCTTCCCTTTCTTTGAATCCAAAAGTAGGTGGCAGACTAAGATTCTTTTACCACAATTGGAAAATTATCACACAAGATCCCTGGGTTCTGAACACCGTTCAAGGTTTTTGTATAGATTTCACCAAGACTCCAATACAGTACTCTCTTCCAAGACCGACACCCCTTACACTAGATCAAGAAAAAATCATAGAAGAAGAAATTTCCTCAATGCTAAAAAAAGGAGCAATTCTAGAGGTACCCATGGAATTTATGACATTCATAAGTACTCTCTTCCTTGTGGAAAAGAAAGACAAGGGTTGGAGACCGGTTATAAATCTCATGGAACTCAACAAATTCCTTGTCTACCGTCATTTCAAGATGGAGGGCATCCATCTTCTCAGAGACCTCTTACTAGAAGGAGACTGGCTAGTCAAATTAGATCTGAAGGACGCCTACTTTACAATTCCCATGACAAAGGAACACCAACCCTTTCTTCAGTTCATTTGGAAAAACCATCTCTTTCAATTTCAGGCTCTTCCCTTCGGCCTCTCTTCTGCCCCATGGTGTTTCACCAAGGTAATGAGAGCAGTTGCCTCATGTCTAAGAGAAAAAGGGATTTGTCTCATCATTTACTTAGACGACATCCTGATTCTTTCTCAAGACTATGCTCAAATCATCAAAGATCTGAAGACAGTTATAGACCTCTTAGAAAGTCTGGGTTTTATCATAAACTGGGAAAAATCCATTCTAGACCCCTCAAAGAAGATGGAGTTCCTGGGCTTCACAGTAGACACAACAGAATTTCTTCTCCTTCTCCCTCCCAAGAAGATTGCCAAAATAATAAAGGAGATAAGACATGTATTGAAACAAGAAAATCTCTCCATAAGAGAACTAGCAAGACTTCTAGGCCTTCTATCTTCCTCCATTCAGGCCATTTTTCCGGGACCACTGAATTATCAAGCCCTTCAGAGAATAAAAGCAAGAGCTCTCAGGTCAGGTCTTTGGTACGGAGATCGAATTTCCTTGAACCCAGATGCAATCTTAGAACTAACATGGTGTTTAGACAATCTAGATGCATGGAATGGGAGAGCGATCTTTGGTTCAGCACCAGATTTTATTCTAGAATCGGATGCCAGCCTTCATGGCTGGGGTGCTTGTCTACAGAACCAGAACACTGGAGGAATTTGGTCCCAACAAGAGTCCCTGCACCACATCAATTATCTAGAATTAACGGCAGGACTTTATGCTCTAATGAGCTTCAAACGCTTTCTTCAAGGAAGATCAGTCATATTGAAAATGGACAATATGTCTGCCGTTGCTTACATAAACCGTCTAGGAGGGACCAAGTCAGAAGACCTCTCCATTCTAGCAAAGAAGCTTTGGTTTTTCTGCCTAGAACACAAAATCTCTCTGAGAGCAGAATACCTTCCAGGGAAATCCAATCTTTGCGCAGATTGGAATTCAAGATTCATCTTGGATTACAGCGACTGGAAGCTCAACACTTCTGTTTTCAACTACCTCAATCATTTCTGGGGCCCATCCCAAATAGATTTATTTGCGAGCAGATTGACTACCCAATTGATATCTTATTTCAGCTGGATGCCCGATCCTAGTGCTCTAGCAGTGAATGCCTTTCTCCAACCTCGGGTAGGGATCAACGCTTATGCCTTCCCTCCATTTGCAATGATCCAGAGACTCCTTTTTTTTTTTTTTTTTTGCAGAGTTTTATAAGGCGCGAACTAGACCCGAACCGAATCAGGTATCAGAGCGCTTTACATAGCACCAGTTACGTTACATGAGGACACACTTTCATTTTTAGGCACGGGGAGATTAAGTGATTTGCCCAGAATCACAGGAGGTTTTTAGCGTCGTTACCGAGACTCGAACCCAGATCCCCAGGTCCGAGGTCGAGCGCCTTAGCCGTTAGGCCAACCTCTCTCCCATCAGAAAGTGAGACAAGAACGATCCTCAATTGTCCTAGTAACTCCTTTTTGGCCATCCCAAGTCTAACGATCTCGCTAGACTTTCGTCAACAGCTTCAACTCTCCTTGGAGAGTCATGGGCCCCTGGAACACATTACGGGTACAACAACATTTGGAAAGTCTGGTCACGTTGGTGCTTGGAAAGGGACTTGGATCCCGTGGAGGCACCTATTGTTGATATAGTTAATTTTCTTGGAGAACAATTCGATAGAGGTTCAAGTTACAGATCTCTCAATTGTTTTAGATCTGCTATTTCTGCAGGACATTCTCTAATTAACAATAAGACGGTAGGTAAAATCCTAATATTTGTAGAATACTTAAAAGTATCAGACTTAGAAGACCTCCTCAACCTAGCTATCAATCTCTTTGGGATGTTAATTTAATTCTTGACCTTTTTTGTTCTTGGCCAGTTAATTCTCTTCTCAGCAGGAAGAATCTTTCTATCAAATTAGCTACTCTTCTTTGCTTAATTTCATGCATTAGAGTCTCTGATGTTAAAGCTCTAGATATTTCTTTAAGATCTTAAGATATGTTTGGAGTCAAATTTGAAATACATAGAAGAACTAAAACCATGTCAGATTCTATTTTCTATCCTCGTTTTGATACTTGCACTAAACTCTGTGTTGTTCAATGTATGAAAGAATATGATGTGAGAATGAACTCTCTTCGTCCTTTGAATGTATCTCAGTTACTCCTCTCTTTTGTTAAACCCCATAAAGGAATTTCTTCTAGCTCTATTGCTGGATGGGTTAAAACAGTCATGAAACTTCCTGGAATCAATCTGAATATTTTTAAACCACATTCTATTAGAGGCGCAATGGCCAGTAAGTCATTCTGCTCAGGTGGTAAGTTAGATGATATTCTAAAGGCTGCTGATTGGTCTAATTCTAGAACCTTTGCTCATCATTATTGCAAACCTGTTTCTCACATGTCTGATGTTGATTTACATGGCTACCAACATGCATAATGGTAGCCTCCGGTCTTGTAATGAAATTGCGATTCTCCTATTTACATGACCAGAGAATCTGGATTTCATTAAAGACACGGAGGCTAACATTATCCCTCCCACCCTTCCCTGGGTGGTTGATTAAATGATATAATATATATATAATATATGTTATGATATGCTTATTTGAATTTTTTACTTACAAACAAACATTATTTTCCTTTGCAGAATTACTTACATCCTTTCCTTTGTCAGGAATTGTTATTTAGATGATTGTTTATTATTCTTGTCCTTAATACTTTTATTGGGATTTATTAACAACCTTTCTTTGCCTTGCAGATAACTTGTCTTCTTGATTTCACACCTGTGGATCAATCGTGGATGGTGTTTTCTTCCGTCATCCTTCTTCAAGTTTGATGTTTCATTGGATTTGTTTGGACTTTTCCTTTTTCATTGTCACCACATTTAAAAGAGGCTTATTGCCTAGTGATTCATGCTATTGTTGATTCATATGTATTCTCAGTTGGAACTTTTGCTTTGTGACATATGCGGCTATGCTTGGACTGCATTAAAAGTTGTATGCATAATGTTAGCCTCCGTGTCTTTAATGAAATCCAGATTCTCTGGTCATGTAAATAGGAGAATCGCAATTCCTCCACCCATCCTTGGCCTGCAGGGGTGGAGGCAAAGCAATGAGTAGGGAATTCTGGGTAATGGAGTTTCAGGCATGAGTAGGCTGGCTTTAAGTCTAAGCAGGCTTTCTTTCACAACACCCGGCATGGATTGGGAATGGATGTCAATTCCCAAATAGTGTCCAAATGGCTGGAAGTCAAGATATGCATGCAGGGGAGTGTCAGGAAGCATATTAGAACACTGGAGAGTCCCACAGTTCAGCCCCCTGGTGGTGGACACGAGAACACAGGGAGCAAATCGTGACATGCAGAGCACAGTACCCATGTCTGGGCGTACCCGTCCCACTCGGGTGACCAATGCAAAAAGAACAGTTTATGGACAGAATGCAGAACAATCTCATACATTCACCCCAGTACAGAGATCTGGGCCCAAATCCAGTATTGTCATGCTCACATTGCGATTCCAGTTTGAACCCAGCCAAATGCAAATCAGTCTTGACCCTGTGCCTCATGGGAACAGTCCAGCCCAAACTGACAAGCCAGGTCCTCCCTGGACTGGAAATTAGCATCCTAGGACCAGTTTTGGGGTTTCACCCCTCATCAGCAAGGATAGCTTGACTCCAGTGGCATGGAGAGCACAGGACCTACATCTAGGCATACCCGTCCCACTCAGGGTGACAAATGCAAAAAGAACAGTTGATGGACAGAATGCAGAACAATGTCATACATTCACCCCATTTAAGAGATCTGGGCGTAAATCCATCCTTCTTTTTGCTCACCATGCCATTCCAGTTTAAACCCAGCCATGTGCAAATCAGTCTTGACTCTGTGCCTCATGGGAACAGTCTAGCCGGAACTGCCAAGCAAGGTCCTCCCTGTACTGGAAACAAGCATCCTAGGACCGGTTTCAGTGGTTCACCCCTCATCAACCAGGATAGCTTGACTCCAGTGGCATGGAGAGCACGGGACCCATGTCTGGGCATACCCGTCCCACTCGGGGTGACAACTGCAAAAGAGGACCTGGTTTGGCAGATCGGGCTGGACTGTTCCCACAAGGAACAGGGTCAAGACTGATTTGCATATGGCTCAGTCTAAACTGGAGTAGTGTGATGAGCAAAAGAATGATGGGTTAAACCAGGATCCCTGTGACTGGGGGTGAATGTTTGCATTGTCCAGCATTCCACCCATCAATTGTTTCATTTGCATTTGTAACATATAGACATTTATTTACATTTGGAAGTCAAAGAATCCATGCAGCCCGTCCCTTCCCTTCCAAATCATGTACAGCTGTTGTTCCTCTTATTTTTGTTTTCCTTATTCTCACATTTTTCTGATCTGTCCAGCAGAAGACTCCAGCCGGATAAGAGTAGGTTCTTCTTTCTCCCTTCATCCCCCCCACCCCCCATGTTTCCACTTTGGCCCGAGTTGGCAGAATAACTAATACAACTTGAGGAAGAAAGATGAGTTTGGTTACTTACAAAAACCAAGTAAGGCAAAACATTTTAACTTACTGGTAAAAGTTTAATCTAAGAGATTCTTAAAAGCTTACAGGGATCAGGACCCTGAGGAAGACCAGAGACTCATAGGGGCTAAGATGATTGGCTGAAAAATGTCGGTAGGAGCAAATGAGGCGTTGGAGATGTAACTCCTCCTACACACCCAACACATATTTTTAACCCTGGCATGTGGGACCACAAATAAATTAGCATATTGGTATCCACTTAGGCAGTTTTATTACTTTTTCTTTCTGCATTTGTTTTTTTTTCTCTTCTCACTGTGTCCTTTATGCATCAACTCCATTAACCTTGAATGTATCGCTCCTGGAACCACCAACCTTCTGCATCTCCTGACAATATCATCCACCAACGACAACTCAGCCCACACCTTCTTATTTTCACATAGTTCCAGCCAGTCTACTTTATTGTCTCCCTTGACCTGTGTCAAACTGATTATAACCAGTTGGCGGACTTTATCAGTTGACAATGTTTTCTTCGTTATTGCTCAGAATTGGCACCCCTACATGACTCTCCCACACTAGCTACCCCCAATCCTCATCTTCTAGCTCTTGCTCATGTTAAGTAGTCAAACGCGGCAAACAATCTGCATTTACATTTTTCGTGCCTGGAACATATTTAATGTTAAATTTATATTCTTGCAGATGTTATAACCATTAAGCAATTCCAGGAGTTGCCCTTGTAGCACCCTTAGTGGAAACCAATTCTATCAGCGGCTTGTGGTCTGTACGTAGCTCAAACATACTTCCCCAAACATAGGTTTTAAACCCCCATCCAGCAAGCCAAAGCCTCCTTTTCTATTGTGTATGTTGTATCTCTCCTAGCCTCCTTTCCGCTGCATCAGCACTGCTCCCAAACAATACGTACTGGCATCTGCTACCACTATGGTCTTGTCTTGTGGGTAAATGGGTTTAGAAACCGCTGCTTTGTTAATGGCTCCCTTGACATCCTCAACTGCCAACTGACACTCCTTGGTCTATGTATACTTCGCTACCTTCTTCATTAGTAGGTGCAGCACATAAACTTATTCCGAGAAGTGTTCCACAAACTTGGAATAGTATTCGGCTAAATCCAAAAAGAAGTGAAGTTGTTTTTTGGTGGAAGGCGCAGGCGCTGGTGCTTTTTCAGTAGCTTCAACCAACTTAAGTTTAGGCCAAACACCATCGCAAGACAATGTGTGCCCTTAGTACTCCACCTCCTTTATACAAAACTTGCATTTCTTTTAAAAATAGTCAAACCAGCATTTTCCAGTCTTTCAAGAACCCTATCTAGCACAGTATTGTACCCCACCGTGTCAGAACCCCACACCAGAATGTCATCTTAGAAAAACATTACATTAGTCATGCCTTTCAGAACTCTCTGCGTCACACGCTCAAACACCGCTGATGGGGATGCCAAACCGAAGGGCATGCACACAAACTGAAATGCCACCTCGACGTTATGAAGGACGCAATATGTTTCAACTCAGAATGCCGACACACCTGATATGTATGCACTCGACAAGTCTAAGGATGAAACATATTTGGCTTTCCTGACACTCATGAGCATCTTATTTATGCATGGAATTGGATGGCGGTCAATCCAAATACATTTATTCAGATCCCTAAGGTCCAAGCACATCCTCATCTTCCCATTAGATTTGGTCTCCAATACAAGTGGACTGAGTTACTCCGATGGCTATATTGATTGAAACACCTCAGCTGTACACAATCTATCCAACTCCTGCCTTAATTGACTTTTCAATACCAAGGGCACATTCCTTAACTTATGTACTTTAGGAAGACATCCTTTCTTCAGGATGATACAATGCTCACATTTTTTAAGCGCCCTAAATGGTTAGCAAATATCCTGGGGTATTGGTTACTCCAAACGTCACCCTTACAATTGAAACTGTTGTCGGTAAGGTGTCTTTGTTCCAGTGATTGGGATTTAAAATTATACCAAGGGCTTTCTGCTCCTTTCACCTCCAGCAGCATTTTCCCTCTCTCAACCACATACACCTTTGCCAAAGCAGATTGTCCCTTATACTCCAACGTACCCATGTAGTACCCCAACAAAGGTAGTTTAACACCACAGTAACCTTCGGGCTCAATGTCCACCAGGCACAACTCAGAAACAGATGTCCTTCTCCACATGGTGTGATCTATAAGTGGGCATGGCGAACATGAGTTGGCCCACACACACATTTTCTCACCATTGATCTTTACCTCAGAATTTGGCAAACGATATTCCTCGATAATGTGTCCAACCGCACACTGCTGTTGGGTGCTGTCACACTGCTGTTGACTGCTGTCATTCACCACCAATATCTCCACTTCCCCCCTCCTCAGATGAATTCTCATTCACACTTGACCCACAGGCCACATCTTGCACTATATTAACATTCTAATTGCCACAGCGTGCTTTCGACTTGGAAAAATTACCAATGTCTTACACTTAAAACATCTGGCTTTAGTGGCCGGACAAAAGTCAGACTTTCACAACGATAAGAAGTATGTTTCACAATTTGCCCTTTGGTTGACACCTTAGCGCTGCTATTATACTTCTGTGAGCTTGATGCTTTAAAGGTTTTCTGCACAACATCTTTTCGGAACTGCTTTTATCAATGTTTTCCTTCCCTCAACCTTTGTTAGGCTTCTTGACATATCTCACTGTTTTCTCTAATTGTCATGCAATAGTGATAGTTTTATTTAATGAAGGATCCTTCAACTCTAGTTTTTTCATATGTTTTCATGCTATTTGTATTATGTATAAATTTGTCTCTTATAATTTCCTTGTGCAAATCCTTGAACTTGCACGTAAGGGCTAAGGTTGTCAATACGGAGACATATTGCTCCACTATTTCTCCTGGCAGTTGAGCACGAGAGAAAAATGTATGTCTCTTCACAGCAATGATCACCTTCTTTCAATAATTCTCCTCTAATGCTCTCATGGCATCACTGTATTCGTCATCAGGCACCTCATGTGATTCATAGGACTCGTCATAATTACTTTCATTGCTAAAAGGCATAGGTAAGGTTTTCAACACTTTCCTTCATTCCACCCCAAGATTATGCTTCAAAATAGCTAACTTTCTCTTGGAAACAAACACATCACCTCTCACCACCTCTAAATAAGTTTCAAACAACCCCCTCCAATCCTCCCAGTGCATCACAGGGTGATCCGGGCTTTGCAAGAACTTAGGAGGAGGGATTATCGATTGTACTTCATCTAGAAAGCTCATTTTAACAGGTTAAACGCAAGCAAAACTAACAAACAAAAATATTCAAAGTCATCACGGGTGTCCGAGATCAAAACTAACAACCTAAAATAATTAAAGATGTCACTGTTGTCTTTGCCAGAGCAGTACACAATATTGTTGCTTCAAAATTAAACTATAAACTGAAATAAGAAAAGTAGCCACCATTGTCACCCAGGTTTATCCAGATAATAATGAATCAAAACAACAAAAGTCACCACAGTTTATTTATCTGAGTTTTATATAGCGCTAGCTGTACCCGGAGGTATCAGAGCACTTTACATGAGGATCAGAGTTACAGGTTACAAGTTACATTTGTTCCAAGAGCAAAATCAAACATAGGAAAAAAGAAAGCAAAGTTACGGATATTCATCAGGGCAGGGGGAGAGATGGGAGAGAAACAGGGCGACGGGGAAACTGTGCCCACTGTCCAGCTGGGTTACTGACAGCCGAGGGGATGAACCAGGGCCGATCTTCTCTATAGCTGAACCAAGCAGCTCCACCGGGCATCGGACAAAGTGCTCAGGCTCCGCAGTCAGGATATTGATCAGGTGCAATCAGTAAATGTCATAATAAAGCGCTGGAGTTGGAGACATGAGATACCGCAGTCCGAACAAAATCCAGACGCCATCTTGAGGTCAGGCACTGTCCTGAGAGGGGTCAGTAAGGACAGTTGTCACTGTTTTCTGTTCTTTTTTGTTTTCTTGCTTTATTACTCTTTTCTTCTTTTCAACATGTTCTAAACACACAGAGGTTGGGTCCTCTTTCCATTACCATGCCACACGTGTGTTATTTCTAGCACCACAGAGATTCTTCACCTCCTTCACACTCCAAACGCACAGGAGTGTAGTCCTCTTTCTAAGATCATACCACAAATACATGCCACACGAGCTTCATAGCGTTAGAAACGGTTTGATAATCCCTCTACGATATCTATGGGGAAAGTAGGCAGAGCAACAACTTCCTCAGCATCGGAGCAAACCGCAAACATGGTAGGACTGCCTTCCTCGACAACCGTTGCGATGGCCTTAAATGCGGGAGAGGTATGGCTATTGACTAAATATGAAGACCATGATCCCAATAACTTGAGTGCCACAGCCGTGGTTGCAGCGCTGCGGCCCTGTCATCCTGTCAATGGCCTTGATGCCAACGCCCTAACGCTCGTGCGAAGCGCTGCTGTGCCGTAAGCACAATCTTGACTTGTTTTCACCTCTTGTTTTCATGCACTTGCCCCAAAATTGATAAGGAAAAAAAGTGCCTTGTTCCTGCCACACCAGCGCCTTAATACATACACAGCGCATAAACAGTTTAATCTCAGGTCTCCCAAAAACTTCCTCTGCCTGTCGCTGATCGTTGCAATGATTACCTCTCTTCAGAAGTAACTTTCAGGGGTTAGCAACAACGAGGAGACACCATCCCATCCTCGTGGGCAATTTTAGGATTAATCACACAATTTCTGTGATAGTCTTTATTAAGATTTGACTATTGGTCAGCCCCTGGCAGAATAGACTGTTATCTCACCAGAGTTTTGGAACCCAGGACAGCAGTTCTAGGATGAAATGAGACTGCCAGACAAGAGATGATGCACATGCTAGGATACATAATACATTTACAGAATACATAACACTTTCTTTAAAATAACTCTGTAAAAAGAGTCTTAGAAATGTTGGAATTGCATCCAACTACCTCTTACCACAAAATGTCTAATTATAATTTTTCCGCTGGTGGTCTGGTTCATTGCACATCCTCACAAAAATATAAAATCAATAAAATGACATGATGTGGGATACTCCAAAAGAATGCACTGTGTTTCTCCATGTGACTTCTAACAAACATGACAGGATATTTTTGACACTTATTTTAGTCTGCTTAGCCATAAAATCGCTGCTTGATTATAGTGTACAGCCTACCAGACTGCAAACTAAGAGACCCATGAGTAACTGAACCATTGTAAGGAGTGGAAAACCTCTTTCAAGCATTTATCCTTTCAGTTCTTGTTTGTGAAACAATCTTTGGGAAACATTACAAACATCTAACAGAACTGACCATTGGAGTGAGTACTAAAGTGACACTTTTTTGAAAAAAGTTTTTTTATTGGTTTGCGCATTACAGAAGCCTGTGCACATCAAAGTATAGTTTCAACAAACAGTAGGCAAAATAGAATGGAATATGTAACACATCAGTGTCGAGAGGCACTATCAAAGATCTGGATACAAGAAAGAACACAAACATACAATATCATGTAGAAATGATTTCACATACATCATAGTATACATGTTGCGGGCACACAAACAATGCCCTTTAAATGTATGTCCATGATTTATTGAATACATTTAACCATCTGAAAGTCACTGCTGCGCAAAGTGTGCTTCGTTTTGATTCCAGCTTGTGCCTCTTTCTTCCACCGCCCCCACAGTTCTGGGTTGTTTATATCGCTAATGCAGATTTATTTTGTCTTTGTTTTCTGCCTTTTCACTGTCTTTCTCTTCCTCCTTTTCCCCCTTTTTAGGTCAAGCATTCAAGACCTATTGCAATTTCTTATGTTGGGTTCAAAGCCATCCACCAGCTTTTGATTTGTTTGTTTCAGAGTCTTTCAAACATCCTTGCTTGCCAGTGGTCAATCCTGCCTCTTTGTCCCTCCTTTCTCTCTTCCATTCCTCCCATGCAGCAGTGACTAAGTACTGTCTCATCACACTACAGTTCTTTGTCTGTTCTCAGAGGGACTACTTTATTTTGTTGTTTCCTGCTCTGTTTCTGTTTGCCTGTGTGTAGTTTCGGTACCATAGCTGATGACATTTAAATATAGTTTTCCTCCCTACCACCACCTCCTAATTCCAAGTTGTATCGGGGGTACTTTTGTTTGCCATACCTCCCTCTTCGTGGTTATATTTTTTTGTTTTTCAGTAGGATTTTAGTTTGGGTTTGGACTTTGTTTTATGGAGGAATGGGCTTGTTTTTGTTTTTGAACTTCTACTGGCCTTCTTTGGTAGGAATGACACATGTTTGGGCTTCTATGCAAGGGAGATTGTGCTTGCTTTGAATTTTTTATTGGGAAACACTGCTCCTTCTGTCCTCTCCGACCAGAGCGACCACGGAGATGGGAAGAGAAGTGCTGCTGCCGCCGCCATGTACTGAACGTGAGCGCTAGTCAGGGGAGGGGGACACTTGCCCCGACAATGCATGACGCTCAATGGAGAAGACAAGAGCCTCAGTTTAGGAGAGAGAGTTAGTGACTGGCACGGTTTCTCATGGAAGAAAGAACCAAGCGTCAAGCAGTGGTGCAAGAAGCTGTGGCTGCAGCAGTAGGTGGAGGAAACCAAGTCCAGAGCCCCTGCCTCCGGTACCCCAAACAGAAGACGTCAGGGTGCGCAGAGACTTTTGAACTGACCGCCTGGGGGCTTCTGAGCATCTTCTCCAGCGTCTGGCCTGTGTGAAAGCGCCTGGGAGTCCCGTCAGCTCACCGTCACTCCTCTGTCACTCTTGGCTGCCAAATCGTGCCCTGGGGCCTGCCGGACCAGTGAGACAGAAGGAATCGTCCCCAGACTGCCACCGTCAGGGTGTTGGGAGTGAGGAGTCCCCCAGCTAGGAGAAGAAAGGCCAATAAACCCCCTGAACAGCCCATCACTGCTCTGCAGCTCCTCCGCTGCCCCGGGCAGGAGGTGCGTCCCAGCCGAAGAGGGCGCAAAGGACACGGAGTCTCTCTAATGAGCCTCAGGACTCGGAATAGACTGTCCCCGACTGTGCTCGTGAGAGGAACCAACCCTTCGTCTGCTCCCTAGTTCTGGGGAAAGAAACGCTGCGACTTGCAGGACCCGCTCCGCGGGTCCCGCTGCGCCAGGAGCACCCGGGGAGAGGAGGAGAAGCACCAACAGACCCCTCCCGCACCGGCAGGGCTGCGAGAAGGCTAGCAGGGACTCCGTTGACCCGGAGTCCCTGCGTGGAACACCTGTGGCCGCTCTCCCTGCCGGACACGCCCCCTGACAGCACAAAGGCCGTCCAGTGCACCCAGCCCTTGGGAAACCTTGCTGTTTGTTTGTTTGCTGCTGCTCGTGAGAGGAACCAACCCTTCGTCTGCTCCCTAGTTCTGGGGAAAGAAACGCTGCGACTTGCAGGACCCGCTCCGCGGGTCCCGCTGCGCCAGGAGCACCCGGGGAGAGGAGGAGAAGCACCAACAGACCCCTCCCGCACCGGCAGGGCTGCGAGAAGGCTAGCAGGGACTCCGTTGACCAGGAGTCCCTGCGTGGAACACCTGTGGCCGCTCTCCCTGCCGGACACGCCCCCTGACAGCACAAAGGCCGTCCAGTGCACCCAGCCCTTGGGAAACCTTGCTGTTTGTTTGTTTGCTGCTGCTCGTGAGAGGAACCAACCCTTCGTCTGTTCCCTAGTTCTGGGGAAAGAAACGCTGCGACTTGCAGGACCCGCTCCGCGGGTCCCGCTGCGCCAGGAGCACCCGGGGAGAGGAGGAGAAGCACCAACAGACCCCTCCCGCACCGGCAGGGCTGTGAGAAGGCTAGCAGGGACTCCGTTGACCAGGAGTCCCTGTGTGGAACACCTGTGGCCGCTCTCCCTGCCGGACACGCCCCCTGACAGCACAAAGGCCGTCCAGTGCACCCAGCCCTTGGGAAACCTTGCTGTTTGTTTGTTTGCTGCTGCTCGTGAGAGGAACCAACCCTTCGTCTGCTCCCTAGTTCTGGGGAAAGAAACGCTGCGACTTGCAGGACCCGCTCCGCGGGTTCCGCTGCGCCAGGAGCACCCGGGGAGAGGAGGAGAAGCACCAACAGACCCCTCCCGCACCGGCAGGGCTGCGAGAAGGCTAGCAGGGACTCCGTTGACCAGGAGTCCCTGCGTGGAACACCTGTGGCCGCTCTCCCTGCCGGACACGCCCCCTGACAGCACAAAGGCCGTCCAGTGCACCCAGCCCTTGGGAAACCTTGCTGTTTGTTTGTTTGCTGCTGCTCATGAGAGGAACCAACCCTTCGTCTGTTCCCTAGTTCTGGGGAAAGAAACGCTGCGACTTGCAGGACCCGCTCCGCGGGTCCCGCTGCGCCAGGAGCACCCGGGGAGAGGAGGAGAAGCACCAACAGACCCCGCCCGCACCGGCAGGGCTGCGAGAAGGCTAGCAGGGACTCCGTTGACCAGGAGTCCCTGCGTGGAACACCTGTGGCCGCTCTCCCTGCCGGACACGCCCCCTGACAGCACAAAGGCCGTCCAGTGCACCCAGCCCTTGGGAAACCTTGCTGTTTGTTTGTTTGCTGCTGCTCGTGAGAGGAACCAACCCTTCGTCTGCTCCCTAGTTCTGGGGAAAGAAACGCTGCGACTTGCAGGACCCGCTCCGCGGGTCCCGCTGCACCAGGAGCACCCGGGGAGAGGAGGAGAAGCACCAACAGACCCCTCCCGCACCGGCAGGGCTGCGAGAAGGCTAGCAGGGACTCCATTGACCAGGAGTCCCTGCGTGGAACACCTGTGGCCGCTCTCCCTGCCGGACACGCCCCCTGCCCTGCCAGCTCCCCACATAACTGGGCGGGGTAGCCGCGGCGCGGGAGCGCGCGGGAGCGACCGGGGCGAAGACCGGGCAAAGAGCGGGCCGTTTGAGGCCGTTCGAGGACATAGAGGACTGGCCTGGCCCACCCCCCTTGGTTCTCGTTATTTGACTCGTCCCTTTTGCACCAGTAAGTACTTTGTGGGCACTGCAACTCAAATATACCATGAGTACACGGGGCACTCGCAGTAAAACTGCATTGGGGCTGAGTAAGCCCAGCGGGACATTGGATGATTTCCTAGTGAAGACTAATCTAGCAATTGATGCGGAAATTACCAAAATGCAGAAGAGGGTGTCACTTGAGCTTGATGCGGCACGTAGGCTTTCTCAGACCTTTGCCAATTCAAAAAAATCTTCCCTAGGGAAAATCGCGTCTGCTGTATCTCCACAACATGCTTCTTGCCCTCCTCTACTGATGATCCATGCCGATGTTCACCATGCTTCCCCACCTCTGCCCCTTCCAGTAGAGCCCATACCCACCTCAACCTCTGTGCTCCCTAAAATTTTCCCACTGGACCCGGAATTGCCATTAGCTCGCCGGACACCCCTGACCCCCCTGACCTTTCTTCCCCTCTAGCAAAGAATAAAAATAAAGATGGCCCAACCCTAACAAAGAAAAACAATGCAAGATCTGCTTATGCCTGTAAAAAAGCAAAAATTGCAAGGCTGCAGTTCTTTAATAACAGGAGAACCCTACCCACCACGGGGGAGACCATACAAGCGCCAAACTTGGATAAGCACCTAATAGGGGGGGACAGGGAACACAGTAATTTTAACGTGGTCCTTGACTCTACTCAAGGGCCTCTCCCCACACATGGTGAGAAACCAAAAGAGGGAGGGCAAAGTGAGCCAGGGAGTAATAAAGACAAGGGGGGTGATGACGAAGATTTTCTCACGATAGTCTGGGGTACATTAAAACAATTACTGTTACCTTTAGAACTCAGACTCTCACGCATTGAGAATAATCTCCTTGAGATGGATAAGACCTTAGTCTCCCTCGCCACCCTTAGCCTAAAACAATTGGAAGCAACTTATCCTCATATTGCTGAGAGTACTCCTCAGGAGGATGACGATGGTATTCACCCGGCTCCAGAAACTAACGTTAGCTCTCTTGCACCTGAAATGCCGCCCCCGGTCTTGCCCCTACCCCCACCAAAACCGACCCCAATACCCAAACCCCGCTCTAAGTCAAACGTCCCCTTTCCCCTAATACCAAAAATCCCAATACTAGTGGCAAAAGGCCCCGAGAACCAGACCTTACCCAACCCTATCCCTAAGGCTGCCCACAAGCCCAATAAGACTAATATCACCCCTACTGCGCGTATAACCAACCAGTACCATGGGTGCCAGAACTTTCGTGGGGGCTATATTGATCTTCCTCCTGACGCTGAGCCCTATGTCGTCATACTGGCTGGTGTTCCACCACTCGACCCGCATTCTATGGAGACCCAGTGGTCCCTAATGAATAAGGTGATTCACTGGCTCAACATCAATAGACAGCTCCCCATTACTGTTAGGACTAGGATTCTAATGGTTAGGAGAGTGCCATGGGTGGGTCGTACCTATGAATCCATCCCAGGAGACTGCATAGTGGTTTCATTTGCAGACCGCCACACGGCCCAGCATATTACTACACGGGATTCACAGGACACTGACCAATCTATTACCACCAGACCCCTCACTTTTTTCTATCCCCCAAAACAGACTGTTGAGCCACCTGGGGCTTGGTCAATAGCCCACAACCGTAGATGGAAAGGTCATGGGGATGGTTGGCAACCCATTAATAACTGGTGGGAAGGAGCGCCCACTATGAACAGGTTTGAGTGCTTGGATCAGGTGGATTGACTGGGAATTAGTGTCGCACCAATCCTTACCAACGCCCAAAATCCCCAAATGGAGACTGTCCCGAGTGAAAAATTAATGCCCATACCCCAAGATCCAAGCCACGCTGGGATAGACCTAAACCCCCCTGAACACCACGCTCTTACTGCACAGGTCAAACTACAGGGAGACCTTACTCACCCGCAAGTTCGGATGGGCACAACGGGGACCGCAAGGCATCATCCACAGGAAATTGGAAACCCAATGCACTCTCTCCTTTCTTGGAATGTAGCAGGCCTCGGTAGTAAGATCACCCACAAACCTTGGCTGGAGATTGTGCAGAAGTATGGCATCCTATGTCTACAAGAAACCTGGCTCATAGAGGAAGTGCACATGTTGGGCTACCGAACTTTCCACTCCCCAGCTGTGCCATCAGCCCAGGGCCGCAACAAGGGGGGCCCGTGTACATATATCTCGAACGTAGGGGACGTAAAAGTTTGCGACTTCCAATCCAATCAGTACTTCCAAATCATACTACTTAAATGGGGCACTCCGCAAAAGGTGATTCTTGTGAATTTTTATAATAATTTGCCAATTAGCGAGGTGGAATCAAATTTGAACATTATGATGCATCATATTCACAAACTGAGGCTCAGGGGAGCACATAATGTTGTGGGTGGGTGACTTTAATTGTCCCGTCTGTCCGTCTTCTGAGCTAGGTTTGTGCGGCCTGTCAGATCTCGGGGAGGACGGTCCTCTGCACTTCTCCCACACCAACATGGGGTCTCTTCTTAACAATGTTATATTTACCTTTGACCTCACTTTTATCAACCAGGCATGCTCCCCTCCGGTTCCCTTTGCCCCAACGTACAATGGAAGAGGTTGCAAATCCACAATCGATTTTGCCTTGATATCACCCACCCATCCTGACTTTATAACCTTTTGGGAAACGGGGGATGACCCCATAAGTGATCATTATCCCATCACCTTCGGGGTAATTCTCATGGAGGGCAAAGTAAAGAAACCTAGTAAGGTTCTATATCCATTTGAGGTTACCCTAACTAAGATCAATGGGTATGTAATTAAATGGGAGAAAATGAACCCTACATCCTTTTTCCAAAACTTCCTATCCTCTTGCTCCACGGACATACTTGCTTGTTTAGAGGAAGACACCGACCCAAGGAGCATCATGGTTGCTTTCTCTAACATTCAGCGCCATATAAAAAATGCACTGACTAGGAACTGCAAAGACAACGGGAGGCATACTAGTGGGTGGTTTGACTCTAGATGTACATCTACACTGAAAACCTTACAGAAAGCTTTGTCTGCCGACCCTAAAGATAGGGTCCAAATTCGTCAAGCGAGGCACGATTATAAGCTGGCAATTAAACAACGGAGGGCGAAATTGAAGCAGGAGGCCTGGGAAGCTCTGGGGGAAGCCGCCAGGAATAAGGACAGCAATGCCTTCTGGAAAGTCATAAGATCTGTTTACAACTTAAAAGATAGAGATAACTCTGTAGAAGTGGCTATAACGGCTGAACTCTGGGAAGAATATTATGGCAATCTTTATTCCAACACTACACAGGGTAATGCCCCAAACCCACGCAGGGTGACCTTACCCTCAGATAGCATAATTCAGGATAACCATCTAACTGTGTCCCCAGCACCCCCTTACCCCATTGAACTAGTATTTACCACATTAGAAGTGGAAGATGCCCTTAGAGAAAGTCCTTCAGGTAAAGCCCCCGGCCCTGATCACACCCCAGTGGATCTCTATAAATCAGAACCGGATTTCTGGGTTCCCTTATTAACCAACGTATTAAATATGGGAAATAAATGCGGTTTTATTACCACCTGGTCGGACGCAATCGTAGTCCCCATATTTAAAAAAGGGAATAGGACATTTGAGCCTCTTGAAAATACTGTATATCCAATAGGACTAGAGGAAGATGCCCTTTGGGGCATCCCAAATCTAAACCTCATACCTGTGAAGCGGTGGACAAAAGATATTTTGTTGTTGAATGCGTTATGTCTGGAGTATGGTTTGAGGGCCCTCAATGGCAGGACAAAAAGCGACCAAGGAGGTAATTGTTCATTCGACAATGGTCATAATAAAAGTAGGATTGACTACGTCATCTGTAGTCTTGAGTTATGGTGTGGCGTGGGTGATATGGAAATCATGGGGAGAGTAGAAAGTGACCATAACCCCCTCTGTGTCTCCCACTCATGGTGGAGGGCCGCACGCGCAAACCCAGTGTCAGGTATTGAGAGTGTACCTGTTATGGCCAATGACTCAAGAAGGGTGAAATGGCCATATGTGCTGGCCAATGTGGCCACCTTGGAATCCATTAATTTGGAGGTAGACAATGCTATTGCTGCCATGGAAAAAGTAGATTCTGTAACACCAGGCTCCGTCCAAATAACTGATATACATGACACATTCTTCTCTTTGATAAAACCGCACTTCATCAAGCCAGTGAGGGCTAACAGAAAAGTACAAATTACATTGGCGAGCTGGTTCAACAAACAGTGTAGGGTAGCCAGACTGGAGTTGGGCAGAGCCCTAAAAAGCAGGGATAAGGCCTTGATTAGCGCCACAAGGAAACATTATAATGACAGCATCCGCAAGGCTAAGAAGCGGTGGGATGAGGAGTATTGGGAGGAGCTACTCGAGGCCGCAGGGCAAAAGGATTCCAGACTTTTCTGGAAAATTGTGAAATGGGGAAGAGGGGGTACCCCCAATAATCCCGACAACAATGTCGATGAGGCATTGTGGGTCGATTATTTTAAACCCCAGTATGCTGAGAGTAGGGATATGGTGGCCATAGAACCAATTTCTATGGTATTTTGCAAGGGCGATTTATTTCTAACTAAGGATGCGGAACTCGTAATTTCAACCCTGCAGGGGGGGAAAGCCCCTGGGCTAGATGGAATCCCCTCAGACATTTTTAAGCACGACAAGGTTCGGTGGGCAAAATATGCGTCCTTGTTGGGAAACGGCCTAGCCAAAGGGGCAAAAATCCCCAATATATGGAAGGGGGCAATAATAATACCGATCTTCAAGAAAGGTGACCGGTCACTCCCGGCAAATTATAGACCAATAAGTTTGCTGGCCACTATGCAAAAAGTAGTGGGGAAGATGTTGGTCGACAAACTTATGGCCTGGGTAGAAGACAATAATGCTTTATCCCCCTTCCAGGCAGGATTTAGACGTGCAACCAGTACGGTCGATCAAATTTTTCGCTTCACCATGCTACGGTGGGGGACTGTACTCCTGGGTAAAGGCAGCCTTTATGTAGCATTTGTAGATCTAAGGGCTGCCTTTGATCTGGTGCCTAGGAGCACGTTGTGGGAGGTTTTGTCCAAGATAGGGGTCCCACTTGATTTGCTCACGTTGATAATGCGTCTCCATGAAAGTAACTATGCCAAGGTCCAGTGGGGGAGGAATGGGGAATCCACTACCAACTTCCCAGTTGAGCGGGGGGTACGGCAGGGATGTGCAATGGCACCCCTGCTGTTCTCCCTGTTCATCAATGGCATAGTGGATAGGATATTGGACGCAATGGTTGACGCACCTTCGTTAGCGGGCATCAGAGTTCCAATTCTGATGTTCGCTGACGACACCTTGATCGTGTCCAAGACCCCGTCAGGTCTCCAGCGCGCCCTGAACATATTCGACACATTCTGTAAAGAACGGGGCCTCGAGGTTAATGTAAATAAAACCAAGTTGATGGCCTTTGGGCAAAAGCGCCAATCTCAACCCAAGGTATTTTTGAATAACATCAAATTAGAGTTAGTAAATGTTTTTACATACCTTGGGGTGGAGATATCAAGTAAACTTGGTTGGGCAAGACACGTAGAGAAGGCGGTGTTGAAACACCAGCAGATTTCAGGAGCCCTCAGGGTTGAGCAAGTAAAATCTAAAACTAGGCCTATAAAACCTGTTCTTATGGTTTATGACGCAAAAGCCCTGGGCGCAACCCTCTATGGGGCTGAAGTCTGGGGCTTTGAGAGTCTTACCATCCTCCAAAGATCTGAGAACAGGTTTGTGAGAGGGATAACTAGTCTCCCCCAAAGCACCCCATTAATACCGCTTGGTTTTGATTTAGGCAGAAGATCGCTTAGTGACCGTGCCCGATTGAGGCCTATCCTCTATTGGAGACGGCTATGGACAACCGTGGAAATAAGACACTACGCTGAGGGGTTCTTAGCATTAGCCAAATCAGATGCTTTTCGTAAAATTGCATGGCTAAAAATGCTAAGGGACGTCCTTGCCGAGCTTGGGCTCTCCAAACTTTGGGAAAATCCCCTTGGGGAAGTATTCCCTAGTAAATCCAGTATCAAGGAAATATATTGGGATTATATCGATCAGAAGCTTTGGAGGAGCGTAACCTCGGAATCCATGGGGGGTAGATTCATGGAAATTAAACCAAGACCAGCCCTAGAAAAGTACTGGGACAGTATAACTGTTCCATTAGATAGGAAATTATTTTTCCAATTAAGGGCAGGTTCTCTCCCCTTGAGGTGTTTGACGTCCAGTTGGAGAGCTAGTAGTAGTTCGTGCTGCCCGTCATGTGGGGCCCCCAACGAAAGCATCGCACATTTCCTTTTTTTATGCGAGGCTTATGTAAATCCAAGAAAATCTTGGTTGGCTCCTGTTTGTAGGAACCTTGGTGTCCTAAGCGGTGTTGAGGGGTTGAGAATTATTTGTTCCTCCACTGAAATGTCCATCGTAGTTGGAACGGCAAAATATCTGGGGTGGGCATGGTCCATAAGGAGGAGGGCTCTATCCTCTAATGTGCCTTGATTTCTACCTCTTCCGCTTGTTTGATTTATCCTTGCAAGCATCTACTGGGAGAAAGACATGAATTTTAACTAGAAAATGCTGTTAAATATGTATGTTAGGAGTCTTGATTGTATAAACTTGGGAATGGTCCGTAACGCGGAGGTTTCTACACCTTAACATGCATCTAGTTTCAGCACTTTATGAGAAAGCTTATTTTTAATCCCAATTGGTAATAACTTTTATGCTTATGTACTATGTATTTTTAATTATAAATTCATTGTTATCAAATGCTTGAAGTTTTAAAATGTATGAATTTATATGTGTGTGCTTTTATGAGTGTATAACTCGAATAAAGCTTTTTCAATCTCAATTACCACCTGGTCGGACGCAATCGTAGTCCCCATATTTAAAAAAGGGAATAGGGACGACCCGGCTTGTTACCGTCCAATATCCTTATTGGACGGACTCATGAAAGTTGCTGGCAGGATTGTCCTTAAGAGGATACAACACTGGGAAGAAGAGAAGAAGGTTATTTCGGAGTTCCAATATGGGTTCCGAAAGGGACTAGGGACATTGGAGCAATGCCTAAACTTGTCCCTATTAGTCTCTAAATACACGCAGGCAAAAAAAGGGGACCTATTTGTCACCTTTGTCGACCTCAGCTCCGCATTCGACTGCGTGGACCATGCGATGCTCTGGTCGACACTGGAAGACATCGGGGTGGATTCAACTATCCTCACATTTAATAAAGAACTATATAGAGAAGCGGGGGCCAGAGTAAGATTTGGGACCCAGGGGCAATGTTCACAAAAATTCGCCATAAACAGAGGGGTGAGGCAAGGCTGCATACTTGCGCCCTTGCTTTTCACATTTTACATAAACTCTATCGCTGAGAGCTTAATTACTCTGTCAAGCGATTACCCGGCTGTTAATGGTAGGCCCGTACCCATTCTTTTATATGCCGATGACGCGGCAATCATGTCTAGGACAAAAGTAGGCTTACAGAGAGCAGTAAATGAATTTTCATCCTACATGGGTAAAAGAAATTTAAAGGTGAACATTTCCAAAACTTTCTCCATGCCCTGCTCCCAAAAGAACAACAGACCATCATGCTCAATATATTTAGATCAGCAAAAGATTGCCATTACAGACACTTTTTGCTATTTGGGCATTGTGTTTGATAGGCGGGGAAGGTGGAAACACGCAGTGTCAGCTAGGAAACTCACCTTTACCCGTGCCACAGGTGCTTTAAGAACCTTTGCAGCCAAAATTGGGGGTAAACCTATCCAGGAAATGTTACAGATCTACCGGGCAAAGTGCATAGCTACGGTCATATATGGCGCAGGTCTCTGGGGGTTTGAGAATGTGTCCTCATTACAAACTTGCGAGAACATTTTCATCTGCTACTTATTAGGTGTGTCTAAAACCACGTCGACTTTTATGACTCACATTGAGACCGGCATTAAATACCTTAGCGACATTATAAAAATATCACCCTGTTTGCTCTGGCATAAGATTTGGACCACAGAGGAGTGCAAATTGAATAGAAATCTCATAAAAGACTGTATGGCTTTGGACGGTGCAGCAAAAGTCAAGTGGCTGCGATACGTACAAACTATGTTTACTAACATTGGGCACTCTGAATTTTACGATGAACCAGAGACCCTACAAACCTTGACCAGACCGGCCCTTAAAAAACTATTATCCATACACTTAGAGAGCGCTAGATGGGACTCTGAGAAACTTAAAGGCACAACCCTGAGCTATCAGCAAATTACCCCTACTGAAGGCCTGCAATCTTATCTTGGGATTGAAAAAGCACCCTATGCTCGCATGCTTTTAACCAGGCTGCGTCTAGGGATTTTCTTCCGCCTGGTCACTTTGCCGAAACAGAATGACTGGGCCTCATTGAAATTAATATGTCCATGCGACGACCATTCAACACAAAGTAACATTCACATCGTGTTCTTTTGTAATCTATATACCAGCCCGAGGAAATCATTTCTTCTACCTTTACTTAAACGCTGGGGGATAAGAACATGTATATCTGCATATTTAAAATTATTGCTTTTAGAAGATGTGGATGTTATCTTTGCTGTTTCCCGTTTCTTAATGTCAGTGATGAAATTTAGAAACTCAATGAGGTAACTAATACATGTTTATATTGACTGATTAGTGCAAAACGAGGCCCTTCATCCGAATGATTGCTCTAGATTTTAATTTTTGGAGAAACGTTTTATCTATTTTTGTAACTTTGTTCATATGAAAACTGTTCTTAAACTGTCTGCATAAATTGTATTTGTATGCTTTTATGATTTATTGATAAATCGAATAAAGCTTATTTGATATGACTGTCCCCGAGAATCATTTTCCCTTCCCAGTGGTGCCGGTACATGTCCGCCATGAAAATGGTGCCAGCTGCGTACCCTAAGCAAACCCGTGCCACTGAAGGGAGAATGGGTCAACTGAAGGCCTTGACTTTGAGGCTAACAATTGATCTGGCAAACAAGTTTATAATGTGGATGTTGAAAACTACTGTAGAGCCACTCCTGAGTCCGGCGAGTAACTGCTGTCACCTGTCCTTGACGGTGGAAGTGTGGACACTTCTCATACCGGAAGCGTGGGATCGGCCCCCTTCGTCTTTCAGGGTTCTGACGACTGACAATGGGAACAGACAGTGGAGGACTGCTGACTGTGAGGTAGTAGTTTAACTCCTACCCTATCGGAGTAAGTGAATTATGTAATCAAAGCTGTCTTCTCACTCGAAGGGGTTGTGATGAAGTTTTTTTTTTTTTGTCAGAGTCAGGTCTTCTGATTAGGATGTAATACCGTTCCATAGGAGGCACAGAGGTCCCCAGCCCCCCTCAGGGCAGGTGACTCGTGACCTGGAGATAGAGTAAGACCTGATCCGATGGTGACTCTGACGCTGACTTTGGGTTGGGTCAGGTGTTACTACGAACACTGGATGACCTATGCAGCCTTACTCTGTAAGATTGTTACCTCTGATTTTTAATCTGGGGAGTGACTCTCATGTGGGAGTGGCGTGTGTGAAATGAATGAAATGAAATGGAATGAATGAATGAATGAAATGAAACAAAAAGACATTTGTAGAGCGCATGGCTACAGTAGGGCAACAAGTCGTAGAATTTGGGTGAGTAACTTCAGGCATCGATGTAGGGAATTGGCTTGAAAGTGGGAGCTAGGAAATTGGTCCTGACACCTGAACGGAAATCAAGCCCCTTGAGATGGGAATAATAGAGGGAGCGAGTTTGACTGGAGGCACTACTGGAGGGGGTTTGGGGTTGTTAGACATCTGTCTGGGGAGAGGAAGGGGGATCAGGAACTTTGCTAGGTTATGCTCATCTGGTTGACCACTTATTTGCAGGTGAGCTTCTGTGTGCCACTCTCACATGCAGGCTTACCCTAACTGCTTTACTCTTATTGCAGCTCTCAGCAACCATATACTGTGCCAGGGTCCTCTGCCTCAACCAAACTGTCTTAGTAAGGTTGTTTTATCTTTAACTTTATTGGGCAGAAACCCAAGGCAGTTTACGACAACTTGGGTAGTTAAGGCAGCTAAATAAAAGTTATTTTTGTATCTATCAAATCCTTCAGCATGTTATTAGTAAAAGAACTAAGCGGGTTAATGCACGTGCTCTGATAATTCGTGCATAACCTCTACTTAAAGACTGGAAATCGTTAAGACGATTAATGTGTTTGCGGCAGAACCTCGGGTGAAATCTATAGGCTGCAAGTTTGGTTTCTAGCAGGAAAGCATGGTCAAACACCTTTATTATTGCTGACATATTTTCTTATGTTGCAGGTCACAAGTTCCAGTCCCTGTAAAACTCAGTGGGTGACACATCGAATACACACGTCTACACATAAGCTACAAAACATTAGCTTGAATCCTTGCAGCCTTAAACTCAATTTGTTCTTCTTATAAATTCAATGAAACGAGTACTGCTAAATGTATTTATTCTCATTTTGTTATTGTTGGTTTTACATGCATGGTGCAAACCTACCTACTTACAGGGTCAGCGGAGAGCTTTAGAGAAGGCACCTAAAAAAAAGATCTTTTTGCCCATCAAATCATTGGGCTTGTTATCAAATAATAATAATAATAATAATAATAATAATTCCTTTTATTTAGATATAAAACATATGTTTAAAAGATTTCCCAAATCACATTGGATACAGTTTTGTGAATAAAAGATAATTAAAAGAGTGGAAAAAGTACAGTTAAAAATCAATACAAGTTCTATTAAAATACATATTCAATCTAGACAGTAAGCAATGAGGCCTTAGCAGTGTCCATTTTATCTAGATTGCGATATGCTTGCTGAATAAATTTGGCCAATTTTATATTTAAGACAGTTGTCTGTCTGGAGACAAAGCAGCAATAATGGCGTGCCTACACGTCCGAACTCCCAGCCTGTTCCATTCTGGCCTAAGCAGACACCTGCGTTGAGAATTGAATGAAGGACAGATACAGAGCACATGCAGGATTGTTTCTGTAGCTAACCCGCATCCTCTACATGTTGTGTCCTCCTTCTTGCGAGGCCAGGTGGGAAGGTTTTGAAGGAAGCGCCAATCTCCCATTCTTAGGGCAATCAGGCAGCGCTTTAGATAGAGTGAAAATGTCGTAGAAAGGTAAGCGGCGGGGGTTAATCGTTTGTAAGAGTTAACTACTGCCCAGACGGTCTGACTGGGGTTAAGAGCCCAAAGGTCGGCAGCTGACATTTGATGGATATAGTCATTCAAAAGGCAGCCGAATGTTCCCCCTGGATTAATCTCATTGATTTCTTTCCAGACTAGAGATTCTAGTGTACCTGGTTCGGCCTGTCTTAGTTTATGACAAAGCTTGAGATAAGTACCAACATTAGAGGCTTCATAGTTGGTTAATCCCAGCTCTAATCTGATCTGGGCCGGGGAAGCGGTACTCGGCAAATGAAGTGCCTTTTTATAGATTTTGATTATGAGTTTATTTAGGACAGTGTTCATTTTGCCTTTGAAGGTCTCTATGCCATATGAAAGTGTAGGCCCGATCTTTGCTCTAAGGACTTCTAATAGAGGAAAAAAGGTTGGAGCTGAAAGTTTCTTCGAAAGCTTAGCCAAGGATACCACTAGGGCCGTGGCTTTAGCTGCGATCGCATTACTTTGCTTTGAAAGGCTGCCCCTTGCGTCCAAATGGACACCTAAATATTTGTATGATTGGCCAATTGAAAGACTTATTTTATTAATTGACCAGCCACCACCACTGTAACGTTTCTTGCCGAATGGAACTATCAGGGGTTTTTTCCATATTAATTTCTAATTGATTGCCAATCGTGTATTGCGATAGTGCTTCAAGGAGCCTTTGTAACCCTACTCTAGTGAGGCTAAACAGGGCCAGGTCATCGGCATATAAAAGATTACATTATGCCATACCTCCTATTTTGGGCGGATGACTGTTTACCTTGTCTAGTGTGCTTGACAGGTCGGCTATAAATAGGTTAAAGAGAAGGGAGGCCAGCACGCATCCCTGCTTGCCACCACGTGAGGTCATGATTTTTCGCGAGAGATGCGAGCCGGACCCTAGCTTCACTCAAACCCATGTGTCAGAATAGAGTTGGATGATTGGGTTCAGGATATTATTTGGAATTCCCCACTGGCTCAGTTTTTTCCAGAGAGCCGCCCTAGGCACTCTGTCAAATGCTGTTTTGAAATCGACAAAGCAGCAAAAGGCCATCCTGTGTGTTGATAAAGCTTTATCAATGATAGTGGAAACTGCTAGTAAATTTGTCGTGATTCCTGAGTTTGCAACAAACCCTGTTTGATTCAGAGGAATCAGATCATGGTCCTTTACCCATTGCCTGAGGTCCTCCAAAATGAGCCCTGCATAATGTTTCGCCTCAATGTCCAGTAGGGCGATTAGTCTATAGTTATTCGGCATGGCTCGTGATCCAGCTTTGTGAATGGGATGAATTATTGCACCCCGCCATGAGTCCGGGATTGTCGATGTCATCAAGGTGTGGTTAAAGAGAATTAGTAACATCGTGGACCAGAAGGGGATGTCCGATTTAAATAACCTCTGTAGCAGGCCATTCGGGCCTGGTGCTCCGTCTTGTCTCCCTTTTGTCACTGCTTTAACAACTCGGTCTTCAGTTAGAACATATGCTGGGGTAAGCCCCCGTGTTGTGTTGAAGGAAGGTTTTGGTGATACGTCAGCGCCAGTGCCGTGAGCCCTGGATGATCTGGTGCAATCATGGTGATATTGTTCCTGAAAATGATCTGTTAAGTATGATACCCATTCTGCTTCCTGGATATTTGCTGAGCCAAAGTTTGTTAAGTTCAGGTTGGTGCGGTTGACTAGGGACCAGAATTTCCTTGAGTTTTTTTGCTTGCTTTCCCACACCAATTTTACCCAATATTGATTTTCCTGAACCTGTTTCTCTTGGGAGACTGCCCTCCTAAATGCTTTTTGGGCATGGTGATATGTGGCAAAAAAGCACTGTTCCCCGGAGATTTTGAGAGCAACCTCAATGCATTGTTCCTCGCTCTTTTTAATGATTTTATGACGGTAGAAGTTGCTGCCCCTACTGATGGTGAGTGGTTTGATCTCTGCGCGGTCGCTGGGTATGAGCTGATCAGGTGAAGGCACAACTGCGACCATTTCCATATCTGGTTGACATCTTCATCAAGACTACCTGTTGTAAAAACCTTGCTTGCTTTTAAAATACTGTGACTGTTGGATTCACTTCATTTGAGGCGCTTTAGGTTTTCAGAGTGAATTCCCTTGTAGGTTATAGGAGCCGTTTTGTGGAATTCTGGGTTTGTGATGAAGGTGATGACCTGAGGTCTGTGATCGCTTTCAGACCGTGGGTGGATGCAAAAGCTGTTCAAATTAAAAAGTAATTCTGAATTACAGATAGTAAAATCTAAATAAGACTTTTTTCTTCCGTTCGACCAGGTCCAGTTTGGAGGTGAGTCACTGGTTGACCTTCCGTTCACTACCAGGTAGACTGCGTTGTAGAATCTCATCACAGAGAGCTCACCTAATATATTTGGGGCTTGCATCAGAGGTTTAGATTGAGTCATAGCCTCAATGATGTTAGTCAGGTTGGCCCTTCCATGTCTGCTGCATTCCCCTGAAAAAGATTTGTATTGAAATCTCCCGTAACGATACGGTCCGTGTTGGGATATTCGGTGGCGATGTCATTCATGATTTCACAGAGTCGGGCCAGATGGTCTTTTTTTGTTCGGGTACTGGGGTTAATATACACGTTTACGAGGAAGAGCAGACGCTGCCTCCTCCAGGGGTTCTACCCCTAGTAGCCAGTCTTCTTCGAAATGAAATTGATTAAATGCACCTTTTAAGTTATTTGAGATATATGTGGACAGACCGCCTTTGGGATGGCCAAATCGGCTGTCCCTGAGTGCTGATTTACGAAATTCGATGTATCCTTCTATGGGCCGGCCCTCTGTCACCCAGGTTTCCTGTAGGGCAATTGCTGCATGTTTGCACAAGAAGGCCATAGTGTCTTCGTTCCATGAACACAGTGAGAAGGTCGACCGCCCTTGCTTATTGTCTCTTTTGTGCTGTATATTCGCCGCTGAGAGGGGTTTTTTAGAGGGATTGTGTGTTTCACCCACAGGCGGTCAGGTTGAGTGTTTTGAGGACAAGATTGCTGGCAGCCACCCCCAGCTATGGTTTGGTTCTGCATTGTCTCCAGCTTTTTCGGGGCCTTTTGATTCGACATCAGACCCTGAGGCATTTTTTTAAGACCGAGTAGGGTCTCGCACGTTCTGTTGTTTTAATTGTTGACGGATGACTGAGTGAAGTCGATTTGGTTGACAGGGAGGTAGGATACCCAGGCGTGGAATAAGGGTACACTCTGATTCCCCAGTTCCGCAGAAAGGACTTCTGTTCAAGAAAAGCTCCTACCCAGCTGGCCGATGAAAAGGTCACCACAATGAGGGTTGGTTTCCTCGAGGGGAGAGAAATTCGATGGATTCTATATTGTTCGTGGCCAGTCCTGCTAGTCCCGGAATACCTTCTGCTAGTTTTAACAGATTGGATCTGTTGAGAATGTCGTGCCGCCCTTTGGATTTATATTCAGGGGCCAGTAGAATCTGATGACGCGATGGGTCATTGTTGATTGACTCCGGTACACTTGTGGACTTAATGTTAGAATTTCCGACTATCCTATCTGGTTTGATTTCATGTAACTGTTGTAACAGTCGTTGTGAGGCCCTCTTCGAATGTGGACTGTGACTGGTCAGAGTTATAGGATCGTTGCAGATACTTTTAGAGTAATTGAGTCTTGACATTACATTTTCTTTTCCAGGGGAAATGAGAGCCATCGGTGGCCTGGGTTTTTCTGGTGTCGTCTTAGGCCCGGTTTTACTTGCCGGCTCTGAACTCACCCTTGTGTGTTCTGTGTGGGCACTACCCTCAACTGTTTCTGGGGCCATAGTTTGTTTGCTTTGCTCCTGAGGGCTCCTCACTAGTTCTTGGGTGTGTTTTTCTAGGGTATATTCGCTGAGGTTAGTCCTTTGGTCTGCAGCACTGATTTTGATGGGGGATTTTTTATTTTCAGCTTTTTTGAAGATAGGAAAAAATTCCTGATGGGCCATGTTGGAATTTGCCCTAAGTTTATTTCTGGCTTTGCGCTGACGTTTACGCTCTCTCTTACTACGTGGTAAAAGAGGCCCCTGGGGGGGCCGCCACTGTTAGTTCGGTATGAGGAATAGGGCTATTTATTCGCCCGGGGTCAAGTTGATCAAGCCTGGTTGTAAGCCCAGTTGGTGACAATGGAGGGCCGTTTTCAATCATCAGGTTTGATTGTAGTTGAGCGCTCTGGGGGTGGCCGGTCAGCTTCGTTAAGCCAATGAATGTTCCTGTGTTTGACGCCTCTCCTTCATTTGTGTTTGTGTTCTGCTTAACAGGAACCTCAGTGGGTTTTTGGTGTTCTTGCTGTGTAGGGGATGGCGGTTTAGAAAAGACATTTCCTCCCCTCAACAACTTGACTTCCCTAATGACAGTGGTTAGACATTCTGGGAGCAGAGAAAGAGAATATATGATTGGGGAGCAGCAGCAAGTTGATTGGGCGAGCTTCGTGGAGGCTTGCGCCCTTAAAATTAAAGAATTGAGTTTGTCTAATTTGCTGTCGATCCCAGACGTGAATAGTGCCAGGGTGTTTAGTAGGTCTACCTGCACCTCCAGTTTTATCGAATGGTAATTAAGTGCATTAACTGTTTGCTGAAGGGTCTGTAGAAGTTGTGGCCAAGCACTGGTCGCAGTATTTTCTTCACTATCTATTTTTTCATTTGGGATAGAGCTGGGGGAACTTTGAGTAGTCTTGAAAAAAAGAGACAGGTCCTTCATAAGCTGTTCATTCTGGGCAGGCAGTACTGGCTGGGTTTGCAATGTATCCTTTGTGTGTCCGGATGGCGAAAATAACATATACGGGGGACTCAAAGCTGGTGGTGCTGTTGAGGAGGTTATAGTTTGTGGAGTTGAGGATTGTTGACTGCTATTCAATTGCTCAGGGTTGGCATGCCCATGAATTTGCGCCGTCGTTGTTTGGTGAAAAGAGGCCGCAGAAGGCTTGATCGGGGTCGCTAAACAAATATCAATGGGTTGTGACGGCGTTGAGTGGACCTCTATTCAGCACATAGGGTTCTCCAACTGGGTTTGTAGTACATGAAGAGACCCGTTGTCCTCTGCTGGAGACACAGAGAACTTGTCCAATTGGGGGTGGGCAAATTGAGAATTATTGCTGTTGTTGTTAGTACAAGTAGACCCAAAAATGTAAACCTCTGTTGGCTCAATTGCCATCATGGTTTCAGGTACCTAATATTGCGCCGGGGCCAAGTTAGTCGACCCTGGTTGAACCAGGGTAGTAATGGTGGTTGTCTCCGAAGATTGCGCGTGTGGTTGTGGCAATTCCACGGACTTTGATGACGTTTTTCTGAAGAAGTCCCGTATGCTTAGAGGTTTTTGAAGTTTTAAACTATGGTTAGCGTTGGCGTTGGCCGAGACTTCAGCGACGTCAGATTGTTTGGCTTTTCTTCTTTTGGGTGCTGTGTACTTCCTTTCTTTCCCTGATCTCATTGTTCCAGAGGGCTTGGGCTTGGACTCTTCTGATTGCTCTCAAGTCCGACGCCACTGATACTTTGTTACAGCTTTATTACAGCAATGAGTTGTTGGGGTTCTGGCTTCAGGGACTGTGTGCAGGGACTGTGTGCAGGCTGTGCGTTGTGTGGCTATATTGGTATATAGCAAGTGGCACCCCCCTGCTCACTCCGTCCCTCCCGCACAGGGCTCCCCAACCCTGACCCCACCCGCCGACACTACCTCACCTCTCCTGATCAGGCCGAAGTCCGAGAACGACTGGGGATGCGTGCTATGCAACTCCGAGAGGCGAGTGCAAGCACCTCAAGGCCTGGGGGTGAAATGGAGCCGGCGGGGTCTGGGTGGGCTAGTCGGAACCCGGGCTGGCTCGGGGATAGAGAGCAAGGGGAGCAGCCCCAGAGCTGGTGAGCTCCCGTGGCAAGCCAGGCGACGAGCAGCGGGTGAGGGGTAACTGAAGGCCATGGGCGGTGGGTAGCTAAGGCGCCCGCCGAGAGCCCCAACGGGAGCACAGCGAGCCACGCAGGCTACAGGAACTACAGGAGCTTAGCTGATGAGGAGAACTCGGTGAGGAGCTCGCTGAGGAACTCAAGAACTCAAGAGTTCTGAACGCGTAGGGCTGCAGGCGCGAACGCCAAGCAATCAACACATCGGGGGGGAGTATCTTGTGGGGGCGGCAGTGGAGCGAGAGATTGCCTCTCAGATTGCCTCTCAGTTGACCCCAGTCAATCACTGTAACCCCCCCTCGCGTGTGCTAAGTGCAGCCTTACTGCGAGTCTCAGCCGGTCTCCGACGTTCTCAGCCACGGCTACAGGGCATCCGTCCGTCTCACTGTACCCTGCCCTCGCCTGGCTCTCAGCCCGTCCCCCGCTCGTCTTCGGCTCATCTCCGGCTCTCAGCGCGGCAGCCCCCGCACACCGCGCACCCACTGCCGACAGCCTCTCCACTCTCCTACGCTGCCACGCCTACCTGACGGGCCTCGGTAGTCACGCTGGTGGGACGCGGCCAATCAATGAATCAGAAAGCACTGATGGGCATGTTATTAGTAATTTGCAATGCAATAGGTGTCGCATTTACGAGAGTTTGAGCTATTGGCATTGTAAATGACAATTTCTTTTAATTATGTGTTGTCTTTCAAAACCGATAAATAAAGGCATTGTCTTTCACAATGCCAATAGCTTAAACTCTAGGAAATGCGAGACCTTCTGCATTGTAAATGCTTATTCTACTTTGCTTTCCCTTGCTCTAGATCACATGATGAAAAATAAGCCCATGTCTGCTACCACTTGCACAAATTAAGTACGGGCTTTGCCAGGCTGAATATGGAAAATGCAGCGTATTCAAGTGATTTTGTGAGTTGCAGATGTCATTACGGGGTGGGGGGGAGGCACAGGTAAGGAAGTGTTGCTCCTTTCTTATTATTTGCAAGGAAATGTATCAATGGTTTATTACAGTTCCTACAGACACATACTGATTGTCGCCCCATTTGGCTGGGGTGGGTAATAGTTTGCAATTAGCAGTTTGGAAGTCTTTGTGCATACGTACTTAAAACAGGGTTTGCATTTTATGTAAGGCATCATTTTTGCCGACAAGCTCGCAAGCCTGGTGTAATGCAGAGGAATGATGTCTTATTTGGGCCTCTAAAAGAGGTATGTATGGCTATGTTTACTCCCTAGTGGGAAGAAAATAATGTTCACTGGGTTCTGTTGCTGAAGCATAGTTTGATCATAATTATTGTGTTTTGTATTAATATTCAACAAAAAGAAAGGAGGGAACCCCAAATGGGTTGTATTATACATGTAAGTGCATGGAACTTTTTTCTTTACGCAGTGCACTTTATTTACAGTGATTGCAGTATCACCTTGAGACTGTGACCAGTTTTGGTACAACGACTGAATGTTATTTGAGCCATATTGTTTGCTCTTGGATTTTCCATATAATAATCATAACAAATGATGATCTTTGTCTGTTCTAATATTTAACTCAGGAAATTAAAGAGAGAGGGGCCCCTCAAACCAAAGGGACAGGGCTCTCTATCAAACTGTAAAGTGACAAGGTTTTCCCGTTGTGATTAAAAATTACCACAAAAGCTCATTCCATATAATTCCATTTTACATGCATTTACTCATTTGTCCAAATCTCATACAGTCAATCTGTATTCTAGTGAAAACTACAAGGTAGACATGGAGATGCTGTACTGAAGTTATGTGGCATTGGGAGGCCTAATTAGGCAACCAGCGGCCCCACAACAGAGTTTGAACTGGCAAGGAAGCTGGGATATTGAGGGACAGTGTACATTTCCTTCACTTCATCAATAAGTGATTAACTTGATGGGGAATAAGAGCACCTGTTGGTGTTAAACCTCCTGGACCATTTCATTCATAAGCACAGCTGCTCTGGAAGAGTAAGGATAAAACCGAAAGAGGACCAAGTTAGGTGCCTATTCAGTATTTATGATCAACATTGACACTTGAGAGATATTCTGTTGTCTTGGAGAAGGTGGTCAGTATTGGCTTCAAAGCAAACACAAGGAGATGATGGACGGAGTGCTGAAACTTTTCAGACACTCACTCCCAATCACAGATCTGGGTTGAATCCATCATCGTTCTTTAGCTCACTTTGCCTGCATGTTTCCAGTTCAGGGAAAACATGGCTTGGCAGTGCGGGCTGGACTGTTCCCATGAGGCACAGGGTCAAGACTGATTTGCATATGGCTGGATCTGAACTGAAGTGGGGAAGTGAGCTAAAGAACGATGATGGATTCAACCCAGATCTGTGACTGGGGGTGAGTGTCTGACAAGTTTCAGTGCTCCATCCATCTCCTTTTGTTTGCAGTATTGGCTTCAAACCATCGAAATGTGTTGACTCGTATAGTGCTAAAATCTGTGGAACATACATGCACATTAGATTGTTTCCTCATGTGCCTGCATTGATTATTTGTACTGATTAGCACATTATTAAGACAGAGGTTTTTGCCTTGTGTTCTTTCCCTTTTGTCCATGTTACGTATATTTTATTGTGGTTTTTTTAGATCAAGGAAACTCTTTTAATCCATTAATAATGCCTTTATGAATTTATATATGACCACTTTTAATATGTCTTAATGTTTACATGATGGATTATATTATTTATACAGTGTTATTTTAAATAGTTTTAAAAGTATCAGATTGAGTCAGCATACGTTGTGGCACGTTACTCAGGCTAGAGATCGTGTGTATGAGATTTGGACAAATGAGTAAATGTATGTAAAATGGAATGCATGGAATTAGCTTTTTTGGTAATTTATACTCACAAATGGAAAACATTATCACTTTACTGTCTAAAATTTAACTCTACTAAATACAAATTCATTGATTTCAATGTTATGTTTACATTTTTCCTTAATAGTATTATGCAGCTCACTTTACTTATCTACCCCTTACTGTCCATACGCTAAAACTTACAGCCCAACAACAATCCCGTTCCCCTGTGTTTTGGCCTCGTCTTTGAGACCGCTTTAGCTGTCTGCTAGACTATTGTTTTTCCAAACAGTCATGCAGCAAGCTTCATTCATTGGTCTATTAAATTATCATTCGACATTTTGTCCATCCATTTACAGAACACTGAGCGTGGCAATGGGTCAGCCCACCTTACTCACTGGCTCCTTTCACTTTGAGTGACTGCATAACACCTGTACAAGTTGTCCACATCCTCCTAAAAATAGTTCATTTCTCTTTAGTGTATGTTTTATTTTATTATTTTTATATATTAAACCTAAATATGATCTGGTTGTTTTGTCTACTTTTTAAGTGCCCAGTTTGATGGTGATTTATTTTGTGCTACCTTTTAGAAGTGGCCATAATAATGTGGTTAAGAGACAATATAACATCACATCTGTCTGCAATTTAAATTCGTGGTTGGGTGTTTATTTTGTTTATTTCTTCTTCACAAAAAATAATGGCAAAATGCATGGTACAATTGAAAGCTTGGTTATTTAAATGCATCACTAGTACAGTGACCACCTCAGTGAATGTTTTTATCATATGAAAAGTTAAGGCAATTATATGACAGGAGTTTAGGCAGGTTAATGTTTTATTCTTTTTCTTTTGTGGAATATGCTTGCATGAAAACAATTAGCCATTGCACCAGAGAAAGCCAGAACTACTGGCTTTGGCAATGCTTGTTTGTTGTGCAACATCCTCAAGTGTCCTGTTGGCTTTACAAGGGAAAACCCTTTTTTACTTTCATAATTGTATTGAGCACCTGGTATGGGACTGCTGCGGCCACAGTCGCAGTCAGATGCAGTTAAAAAAGCACAGATTTTGAGCAAAAGGTAATCTACAAGAGTATGCAGTAGGAATAGAATGAGGTTTAGATAGAAAGCTCGATGTAACTGAGACTGGAAAGATTGCTGTTTTCATTTTGAAGGAGTTAAGCATACGTGGAGAGCAAACCGCTTAGTGGTGGATAGCAGTTAGCCATACAAGAGATGAGAATAGATGTGAGGGGAACAGTACTGGCACTAGACCAAAATCCGAATATCTTCTGAGTGGGAGTGAAAATAGAACTAGCGTTGATATAATGCCATTGCTCGAGGAGGCACACAAGATGAAGAGCTGAGGACTCAGCATTGGGGGATATTAAGTAGAAGGTAGGAGGTGTCGAGGGCACTGTCATCTGAACTTAATTTTATTATATGAGAACAATTTTAGAACCCTTGCTGACAAATTTGGATTAAATTTGGTAGACTATTGACCGTCCAACTCGGGTTCTTGATTTCAAATTTTGTGCAGCATGCCAATGGCCAACAAAGCAATTTTCTGGTGATTTGGGAATGGTAATTCCCATCTTAAATTCCTGTGAGGAGGAGTCAGAGATAGGCAGGGCTTTAAGTGGGATGAAAAAACTGAGGGGTCTCTCAAGAGGGCATGGCCTACGTAATTTAGGGCGTGGCTTAAATAAATAGGGTTGAAATCTGTACTTAGCGTAGTGTGCTGCCTGACTTGTATTTTGCTGTTTCTGTCATTGAATCCAGATATATGATACAACAAGTGAGGGAAGGGTTGTGAGCAGGTGTTCCTCCTTTCCAAAAGAGTATTTTTGTCGAAGGATAAATCCTTCTTCAAATAACGCACATTGATCCTGGTTGATTTGAGTGAAAGTAGCTCTTATATTCACCACAATATTATGATAATTTCACTCGTTTTTGGGTTTTCTTAGTGCAGATTTTAGGAAAAGTGAACAGCCGGCACTTGTTTTACCCTATGTGGCTATTAGAGCCAGGGCTTTGTCAAGGCTAGTCTTTACATTCTAACATCACGGTGTCAACGATGAATCTGTACATTTTCAAGTTATTAGTGAGACATTGTGAATAAAATCCAATTTTTGATGGTCATGAGAAGAAATGTCTCTTGTCTGGTCCTAGGGTAAAACCTCGATACAACAAGTAACATCCCACCTACAACAAGTCGGGACTGAAAGCTTTGTCAATGGTTGTTAGTTGCAAAAGATAAATAAGCAGCAACTATGGCTTATGTATATAAAATTGAAAAAGCTTCCAATTAAAGCACTGGTAACACCACAACAATGTTGCTTCTCCTGAGTTTTAAAAAGAGAAGGGAAACCCAGAGAGAAAATGATTCTCTTTAAAGGATTTTCCTTCCCCTAGAATGCTCACCTGGCATGATGTCATGTCGTAACTTCACCACTAGTGACAAGTGAGCAGTGTGAGTACGCGCACATGATGTGCCTGCTGTCACTGCAGTCTGAAAAAAATGGACTGCCTGTGTTTTGAGGCCCCCTTTAAAAATTTCCCGGTGCTCAGCACCAGTGAGACCCAGCCCACTTAAAGCCCCGGAGATAGGTACCCCAGAATCAATTACCTACCTCTCGTAATCCAGTCCTCCTGCTGTGAAACGCTGCAATCATCTTGTGGCTGGAGAAAAAAGGAACAAAGGGTTAAACAATTCATCCCAGACTCTCCAGTGCAGGAAGGAGGCAGACCCACCCGACAGGGTCTCAGTACGTCGGAGAAAAGGACATCACCCACGGAAGATGGGGCATACCTGAAAATGAAGGGCAGAGCTGGAGATAGCCTGAAGACGCCACGGAGGAGAGTCCGAAATGAACGCTATTGGAGGAAAATGAGAAACCAAAGGAAGATACCCAAACCGGAGACATCGAGGCCGGTGAAGAGACTCCAGAGGACTGGAGCGAGGAGTGGTGAATGCTCCTAGGAGAGGCCTGTTTGCCGCCGCAAATCAGGAGAGCTACACCACCAGGGGTGAGTGACATAGATGAGGGAAAAAGGGGGTTAGGATCCGAAACAGGGAAAGGGGCTAAACCGTGAAGAAAATAAGGTAAAGGGACACCGGAAGCTTTTTTTTTCATGTCGCATTGGTTTCCACAACTGTGGTTGTGTGGGGGGGTCACGACTGGAGGGGTTAAAATTGTTTATTTAAACACATTGGGGGATATTTTCAAGAACATGTGATAATCATCGGCAAAAACGTTTAACGCATATCGCCATCTATTGTAGGAAAATAACTGTGTTAAGGTCCTATTCACAACACAGCGGTAACCTGTAATAGTCTCCCGATAACGCGTTAATGCCTACGCACCAGGACGGCAATAAAAATCTAAACCCGAACATTAAAAAGTTGCGATGGGCCCAACTGCGATAAAAAAATTCACAGATAAGCACTGCCACGCCTGCAGGTAGGAAAGATCACTATAAAAGCAGCAACAAAAACACAAACAAAACACATACAACTGCGAAGCACCATGGAGGTAGCCGGAGCAAGTACAGAGGACAACGAGATCCCCATAACCCCCACGGAGGACCAGCCTGGGACCATCATTGGGGAGACAGTGGCGGGAGTTGGGGGACCGGACACTGCACAACATGACCTGAGCCAACAGCAACAGGGTGAGTAACAACTAGGGACTGGGGGGACGGGGGAGATGGGCATAATGGCACACATGCACAAGTAGGTATAGCACATCCGCGGACAAACCATGCCCAAGAGTCACAACTCTGACCAAGAGCCCAATTTACCCAAGTCCGTAACATCTCAGCACTGAATGAGCACAGAAGTGAAACTCTCAACGCCTGAAAGGGATAAGGGCCAGCCAAATCTGAGCCAAAGGAGCAACTCACCCACAATGCAGCACACACACACACAAGATGCAGAGCACCCAAACATTGACAACCATGCAGTACAAACTGCAACACTTCCACAGCAGAACAGAGGACACCACTGTTGCCGCTTGTGTTTAGAACATGGGCATTCACATTTGGTATAGCAGTAAACTGTGAGATGTACAACTACAACCTTACATCTCTGATGGCTTAGAAATGCCAAGTGTCCCCCTGCAAATAGGTATCTCCTCATAAACAGTCACAATGTACATTTCCATGCAGTCTGACAGTAAACGTGTACAATGCGTGATCATACATGTGTTATTGTTATTGTTGTTGTTATTGTTATTCAGACTTATAAAGCGTATTGTAACCCCACTGGCATCCTGGCGCTGCAATACATATGCACTGTCATCATAGTTCCAGAAGGAGCATGTTACTATGCTAAGGCTACGCTCTAGGAAATAGCCAGGTTTTGACTTACCTTCTGAACTTCAACAGATCCTGCGGCTGTCTTAGGTTAGTTGGAAGAACATTCCAGAGCCGCGCTGCCGCAAAGCTGAAAGCTCTTCCACCCTATTTTGCTCTTTTAATCCTGGGTATATTCACCAGCTTAGCCGAAGAGGAATGGAGGCTGCGGGTGGGGGCATACCAGCTGAATTTAGACTGCAGCGGTATGGGACCCATCCGTGCAGTGCCTTAAATACAATGCAAAGTGATGTAAACTGTATCCTCTGGAGTACACGGAGCCAGTGCATCTCCGCCAGAGATGTAGATGACTGTCGTGGTCTTGATAGGGCCAGCTTTGCAGCCACAGTCTGGATTCTCCGGAGACTCCCAATCAGATACCTTGGGAACTCCAGCAGCAGCGCATTGCCATAGTCCAGATGACTCAGAATGACATGCCTTACTACTTGTGCTCGTACCTGAGTTGATAATAGCAGAAGAATATTCTGGGGTACCCTGATGAGTGAAAAGCTGCTTCCCACAATTTTATTTACTTGAGTTTCAAGGTTCAGCTTATCAATAAAGCTAACCCCAAGATTACGTACCGTTGTGACAGGTAACAAAGGTGTCTCCGTGGGGATGGGCCAGAAGCCCAAAGGAAGAGAAAAAGGTACTTTACTTGTTGCACAGCAAAGTATCCCAGTTTTATCGCCATTAAATTGCAAGGAGTTGTTTTTCATCCAGTGCACCATTTCTTGCATACAGGCATGGAAAGTTCCCAGTGAGACCGCTTGGTCTCCTTCCAGCGATAGAATAAGCTGTGTATCATCAGCGTAGTTTACCAAGATGACATTATGTGACTTGATGATCGCAATCAGGGGACTCATTTAAGCGTTAAACAGTATTGGGCTAATTGCAGAGCCCTGGGGGACCCCATGCCTAATCTCGGTAAAATCCGATTGATAGGGGGGGGAGACCCACCGCCTGACGTCTATTTGCCAGGTAAGATTTAAACCATTCCAGGGCTACTCCAACCACCCTACTGTCTCCAATCTTGCTAGACGAACTGTGTGGTTGACCATGTCGAATGCGGCAGACTGGTCCAGTAAAATCAATATCACCGTTTGTCCCCTGTCTGCTTGCATTCAAAGATCGTCCAAGACGGTCACCAAAGCTGGCTCCGTCCCATGGCCTGGGCGAAACCCAAACTGAACACAATGTCAATCTGCATTTCCCCTTCACATTGCAGAGGGAGAATCAACACCTCCTGCAGAGCAGACCCAACAACTCTGCACTGATGATGAAGAGGTCCTCCCCAATATCTACACCAACACACTCCAACAGCTCAGGGAAAGCTCCGGCACCCCACCACCAGGAGCAGGGCTGCCCAGCTGCATCCATGATACCCCACCCCCTGCACAGACCAGGAAGCACACACCACCACAGCAGTCTCCCTGGACCCCCACGACCAACACATGGCCTTCCAACGCAGTGTGTTAGGGTGCCAGGAGGAGATGTCGGACCAGCTGTTGGTTGAGTACGACCTCATGGCAGCCAAACTAGATGCCATACGTGGGTATCTAAGTCCTATCAGGGACCACTCACAGTCTCTAACGGATACCCACTGTCCGCTCCTTGCTCTACAACAAGCCATAGCTGACAGCGCTGGAGTCATGACTTTGAGTCAAGACCAACTGTCTAGTCAGAGTGGCCCAAGCGAAGTCAGTAAGGAGTTACATTACATGCGAATGATCATGGAGAACATGGAGCGTATGCAAGCTTCACAAATGACTGCCATGGCTGCACACCAGCGAAATGTAGCTGTGATCTTCCATGCCCTGCAGATCCTCTTCATGGCATTGCCACCACAAGGCTGGCTTGGATGGATGCTGGTGCTACCACTCCATCCACATCTCCCCCTGAAATGTCAGTGCCACACAGTGCGGCAGACATACCACCTCCGGCCCCTGATGTGTCACTGCCACACAGTGATGCAGACAAAAACACCACCATACACATGTGAGGCACCTGACACATCAGAGAACGAAGATGATGATGAATCTGGCTTTGTGGTAAAAATGAAGTGGTAGCATTCATCACCGCCATATGGCCAGGTTCAGCTTGGTTCTGCCCTCTGCATCATGCCCGGAATAACACCTCCCACTGTCCCCCTACACACTGAGCGACACTCACCTTGGACCTCGACATAGACTGCCATATTTGGTTTGGTTACCAATGACACAGCAATCACACTGCATACTGTAATCTTCCACTCCCTATAAACTTGTCAATCCCGAAAGGTTTCTGGCTGGCCCTCCATGGGCCAACAATGTAAGGTGGGGTTTTCATGGCCCTGTACTGTTCCAGCTTCAACACTCCACTGAATGTGAATAAAACATTCCAATTCACACAGATGTGTCATGGCCATGATCAATCAAGAATGAAAGTATGGGTGAATGTAGGGACAGTGATTCAAAAAGGTACTCCCTGGGAAATGCTATCAATGTGCATGTATGGCTTGACCCAGATAGGCATTGAGACACACATTGTCATTCAAATCAACACTCATCACAGTTGAATACAAGTGAAGGTGCGTAGACTTTATTAGCATATGCGTGTTAGTACAGGCAAGATAAATGCCTCAACATGCAGACCAATGCGGCAGTATGTCAGAATGAGGAACGTTGCCAAGCGCCGCTGTCCACTTCGGGGGAGTGACTCACCTTTCACAGCCGCGTTGTCGACAGCTCATGTATTCGGAGTCCAGGCAAATGCAGCCATGTCCACTGTTATCGTGGGATATGTGACCAGATCTCCAAGATGCAACAAGGTGTCAGGACATGTGCAATGTGTTCCAATCTGTTGTGGCTGCAGGTACGTAGGTACTCGTCCATGAAAGCGATTGCAGCTTCGTAGGCTAATATTTCCAACATGAGGTCGTTGTCAACTTCATCAAACAGGACAGCGAGTCCATCCATTAGTAGGTCTGGACAGATGTGGATCCCTTTTCACCATCTTGCATTACAGCCCAATAAGGGAGCGGTTCCCTGTGGTCACTGCACATGAGGATTTGTGCAATCTCCTAGGTCCAGCTGCCAGGATGTATGCCAAGTATCAAGGTATCCCATAAACGGGTATCACGGTGACACTCCTGGTCGTGTGCCAACAGGGGATGAACACACCTGTCAAATTCCAGTTCATCTACCGTCCTGTTGGATAGTCAGACATCCATGCACCACTCAAATATGCACCATCGACAATGCAAGACAGGCTGAACGCAAGTGATGTTGGCAATGCGGAACCTTAGCTGGTAACTGATCCGCATCCCTGCCAATGGCAGTGCCCCCAGTAAATGGAGCATACGTGCACCGTACAGTTTCGCGTGAAAGGGATTGTGCATGTGTCCGGGATGTTCTGCCTTGTGTCAGTGGCTCTGGTTGAGGCGACACTGTTATGACCTGTGTCAGTTCTTTGGATGAAATGCCACAGCTTGGATCAATGAGTTGTTTTAGTGTGCAATGGTTGTACACCTGGGATGGTGTGGGAGTAAGTGTGAAGGTCATTCCATGCAAGATATCTTAGAGCGAGGACTTCTGTCTGTGGGGTGTGTATATGTTGTTCCTTCCTTGGGATGTGCACAGCTGCTATGGTATCTGTCAGGGGGTGCTGGGCACATGCAAGTCCGAGGAGTGTCAGTCTGAACATGACTGTAGGCCCTCCCCCCTGTAGCCTTGCTCTGCAGTTTTCAAACTGAAAATTTGGCCTGTGAAAAGATTCCGTTTTGACAAGTATGAATCTTCCTTTCAATTATTAATAAGTCACTCCTCAGTAAGACTCACTTCCTATTAGGCAGGTTGCATGATATTTAAAAGTTTAATGTTAACCATGTTCGTATTGTGAAAAAAACTTAAAAGCTATTCACTTTAGTAGGGTTAGGTGTTCCATAGGAAAACAGTGTGATAGAATACTATTGTTTATCCCGGCTAGGGAACAGCTGCAAATCAAATTTTGGTACTTTTTGAAATATTCATTACAAGCCCAATTGACTAATGCAGTCTGATTTATTTTATAATCAGTATTTTGGAAACATACTTTTAGAAAGTTAGCTTTTCCCTGCCTAAAGCTTCAGCTATTACCTGAGAGCTGATGAGCTCCCTTGATGGAATGTGAAGGCATTGGGTGTGGGGAGGTGTTCTATACCTCTGGCAGGATGAACATTTGGGCTGTACTCAGGAACTTTATTAATTTCAAAGAGGCCTATCCTGTCACAAGAAAAGGTTAACGGACACCTGGGTAGAGTCCCCCTTTGTTCCCTAGTCAGTCATGCACTAATGCCAGAGGGAGAGGAGCTGCTCTAGAACTGGTTTAAAGTGACCACAGAGATGTGGTTGCTGCTTATAACCCTGGCCACATCACTGGAGTGGGCACAGGAGATGTGCACAGGAGAAGATAGGTTCTTCCATCTTTGTCTTAGACAGAGAGGGGCACTGTGGTACTGTTTACAGTAGGACACACAGAACATGCTGCAAATGATGGTAGGGTCACCTCTATGACCTTGTACCTCATTGGTTAGGCAGTGGCCAGAATTTTCCCCCCACCCACAGGCTGGTGCCAGACATAAATGTGGCATCCCCAGTATCCCTTCAGAACACATTCTGCACCTGTCCCCAAGGTCCTTGAGCTTTTTGGATGGCAAATTGTACTCCTCCTAAAATATCCTGAAAGCCGGAACGTAGAAACTTTTTGGCTCCCATGACCTCTCTGGTAATGGGACCAGCCTTTCAAACCAATTAGATGAAGGTGTGTTGCTGTAGAGTGAAAGATTAAAGTTGTTCTGGTTTGGAAGTTTTTCACAGCAGTAAATTAGATTCAGCAGGGACTCTTGGAAAAGGTATCCAGCCTTGCAGTACACTCTTCAACTACAGTCTGCAGCCTTACTCCATCCCATAAAAATGATTAAGTCCGAAGGTAGAAAACTTCCCTGGGAGAAAGTGCAAAAGGTCTCTGTCCACCTAGGGATCTTCCCTGGATGTGAAATTCAAATTTCTCCCGCTCTAAGCTTTCCCATCAAAAGTCAATGGCCTCGCAAAACCTCATCCAGAGGCTTTCTGATAACATGGTGTCCTCTTTGGTCACAACCTACTGCCTTGCCATGCTACGGATTAATTTCTTTAATTACGGAGACTAACAGCTAGATTCACGAAAGACCCGTTTTGCGAGTCTATAATAGCGATTCATAAGGAATCGCTATTACAGACTCGCAAAACGGGATTCATGTAGGAATCGCAATATTTATTGCGATTCCCACTGATTCCTTATTTGCGATTAGCTAATTGCTAATCGCAAATAAGGAATAACTCCCCATAGGAATGCATGGGGAGTCATTCCTTATTTGCGATTAGCAATTAGCTAATCGCAAATAAGATTGCGATTTCAAGGGTGCCAGGGTGTCCAAAGGACACCCTGTAGCACCCCTGATATGCAAATTTACACAGATGTTGCGCACACACATGCCCAAAGGACATGTGTGTGTGTAACATGCAATTGAGAAAAATGCACTAAAGTGCTTTTTTCTATTTTTTCGCTATTTACCACGAAGTCAGACTTCGTGGTAAATAGCGACCAAAAATTGCGAATTCGCAATGTTAAATTGGTTCATGAATTGCATTTAAGGAATCTCAAATAGAGATTCCTTAAATGCAATTCCTCGCAAATGTGCGAATTCTTTATTAGCGAATTTTGCATTTGGGATGATGAATCCCAAATGCAAAAAATTGCACTCGCAAAGGGCCATATTCTCAGAATCTGGCCCTTTGCGAGCGCAATTGAGCTTGATGAATCTAGCTGTCTGTCCTAAGTTAAAACTTACGATCGGGTCAAAGCAGTTTTTTGTATATAATCTGTGCTCCACAGTTGGTGTTTATAGCTTTTTGGAGCTATTTTCACTTTTAAACTTTACAAATTCATAACTCCAGTTTCCTTTACTGAAATTTTGTTGTTTTGATATAATTCTATTTATTAATATATTTTTCCTTTTTACTAAATTGGTTTGAAGTTTTTCTTGTGTTTCATTTGACTTTATTACTTTTTTGATGCTGCATAAATACTTTACATATTAGCTCTAAGTTAAGCCTATCTTCTCTGTGCCATGGATACCAGGCCATTGAGCTTAGGTTAACTTACTGATTTTAAGGGTTCACCTTGACAGGGATTCTGATTGTTATTTGAAATGGGAACTCAACTAATACTCCTAATTTCTTACAATGAGCAACCCAGAAAATATTTTTGTAGCAGCCATTACAATTAACAGCAGATTGACCAATATTTGCTGAACCTCCATCACAGGAAAGAATGGGGGTGGGGGGGCAGAAAGAATGACACCATGCTAGAGGTGTTTAGCTCTACCTGACGTGTATAGGTCCTGTTGGCTGCTATCTGCATGCTGCACTTTACTTGCACATTTATTTCTTGAATGAAATTATTATAAACTGTTTTTAATGTTGTTTTAATACTCAATACTTGACCTCAAACGAGGTTTTCTTACCGATTTGCCTGACCTTGTGGTGTCCGTCAGTTAGAGTGGACCCGCCATACTTCAAGGTGAGCATTCTAGCTTTTCCCCGCAATCGCCCATGAAAAAGACACACTGGCGTGGCCGCGCGCCATAGGCAAGCCGTCTGCGTCTGTCTGCGCACAGCGCCAGCCATGCTGCCCGATTGGGGAAGTATGAGGCAGTAAATAAGAGATATTGCTACACAAACGAACAACTATGTGATATAGGTGAGACTGGAGGTAGGGTGGGCAAGTATAAGATTGAGGAGACTGCAGAGCCAGAGTCAGATTTTGTTAGAAGGGATACCCTTAGGTGTGGTTTGCTCAACGTTCGATCCCTTTCTAAACACCACTTGGAAACTCAACTGCTATTGGAAACTCATGACCTGGACACACTGTTTATGACAGAGACAAGGACACAACCTGGCTCAGACTTGGAGCCAGGGTTGGCCTGCCCACTGGGCTATAACATTTTACATAAGCCACAATGCAGTGGTAGAGGAGGTGGAGTAGGGATTATTTTTGAAGAAGTATGGGACTTTTCCCCAATGGACATTGATGAGATAGAGGGCATCGAACTTTTAGGATTTTCATTAAAGGATCCCAAAGGACACATGCTGAGTTTGCTATAGGCCTCCTGGGGTAGCCAGTCCTTAACTACAGCAGGCGCTGATCGAGGTTCTCAGTAATATGGCGCTTACCCACTCCAAACTGCTCATTGTGGGTGATTTTAACATGTGGCTAAATGTAAATATATACTCCGGCTACAACACTCTCCTCCAATCCTGTGAGAGTCTAAACTTGCAACAATGTGTTACTAAGCCTACACATAAGGGAAGACATATATTAGATTAAGTGTTTCCCGAAAAGCAGACTATAGGAGCAGTAGACATCCTGCCGGTGGGTTGGTCTGACCACCACATGATTAAATTTCGGGTATACAACCCCAGGATGAACACTCTGACTATCAGTGAGGCTAGGATTTTCTAAGTAGGGACGGAAGGGACTCCTGAAAAAGGCAACAATATCTCCTGTATTTCTTATTGATGAGTGTTTCGATGCAGATAAGCAGGTGGAAGAGAACTATGCAGTTCTCTATGAACAGATAAATATTAGATTGGACCAGAGTGCCCCTTTAAAAAACCATAAAAAACAGGTAGACCTTCAGCCCCATGGTATAATGAAAAATGAAAAAGCCTGAAACAGGGTTGTAAGCAGGCAGAGAGGAAGAGGTGAAAGGTATATGCAGACGAGGATAAAACCGTCTGGAAGACGGCAATAGTCAACTACAAAAAATAAATATTTATAGCAAAAGCAGAGTACTTTGCAGACACTATCCTGAAAGCACCGAATAGCACTAGAAGTATCTTCAAAATAGTAAATGATATTGCCAACCCGGACTGTTCAAAAAACAAGATTCAGCTTAGCCAGGATCTTTGTGATAGTCTAGCAACCTTTTTTGATGACAAGATCAGAATCATCATTGATGGACTCACAATGGGCAACATGACTGAGGAATCCTTACATTAACACTGGGCGAAGCACTATGCTACGCTTGCGTAGATTGCAAAGTTTACGCTAGTTCACACTACGCAAATTGCACGTAGCACAGTGCAAATACCGTAGCGTAGTGCAGCGGTAATTTTTTGGTTGCTCGCGGTCCTCAACGGCAAGTTGGCGACCACGAGCGAGCAAAATGACATCCCGGCGAGACTTTTTCCTCGTTCACGATCAGCAACTTCAAGTTGCCGATCGCGAGCGTGGAAAATAAATCTTCCGGCGAGATTCTCAACACGGGGAGGTCAGGTTTCTCATTGCGAGTGGTCGCGTCTGCTTGCAACCGCTCGCGATGAGAAACTACCAGTAGAAATCTACTCGAGAGGCAGAAAACAACCACTTGCACTTTGCAAGATGTGGTTTGCACAGATTGCACAGTGCCGACAAGCATCCGGCACTGTGCAATCAGTGCGAACAGCATTTTGCACAGTGCACTATGCAGTTCGCGTAGCTATGCGTAGTGTGAAGTGCCCTTCGCGTAGCTACATGTAGTGCTACTACGCGAACTACGCCCAGGGTTACATTAAATGCGAAGAAGAAGAGATGGGCAGGAGGGGATAACCTGAAGTCCTTAGACCACTTTGATATACTCTTGGTGGAAGACTTTAACGAAGTTGCTCTGGGTGTTTCTTCAGGATCCTATATGGACCCACTACCACACAAATTCTGGAGGGAATTGGGCCCAGAACTCTTTCAGATACTTCGGCAGATCTGTAATCAATCCTGGTATAGTGGTTCAGTGCTAGGACCGGTTTCTGGCTATCAGCCATCATCGGCCAGATGGCTTGATTCCAGTGGCCTGGAGAGCACAGGACTCACGTCCGAGCATACCCGTCTCACTCGGGGTGACAAGTGCAAAAACACACAAGATGATGGCCGGAATGTTGCACAATGGCAAAACATTCACCCCCAGTCACAGAATCTGGGTTTAATCCATCGTTATTTTGCTCACCAAGCCATCCCAAGCCACCCCAGTTCAGACATGGCCATATACAAATCAGTCTTGACCCTGTGCCTCATGGGAACAGTCCAGCCCGAACTGCCAAGCCATTTCTTACCTGGACCGGAATCAAGCATCCTAGGACCAGAAACCGGTCCTAGGAAGCTTGTTTCCGGTCCAGGGAAGGCATGGCTTTGGCAGTTCGGGCTGGACTGTTCCCATGAGGCACAGGGTCAGGCTGATTTGCATATGGACATGTTTGAACTGGGGTGGCAGTGTGGGCTAAAGAACGGTGACGGATTAAAACCAGATCTGTTGACTGGGTGTGAGTGTTTTATTGGTTCAGCTGCTCCGTCCATCACCACCCACTTTTGTACCGACTTGCTGGAAACAAGCATTGGTGACACCTTCCCTGAAAAAAGCAGCGCTTGATCCAGCCTGTCCAAAAAACTACAGACCCATCTCTCTCCTACCTTACCCGGTTAAAATCCTTGAACATCTGGTTAGTAAAACACTCTCCCAGTTCCTAGAAACCAACAGCATACTAGAGGACATGCAACTTGGTTTCCGTCCAGGACCTGGAACGGAGACTGCTCTGGTGACCGTGATGGACGACATACGAATGTGCGCTGACAGGGAACAATCTGTCATGAGCCCTTTGATTGCTGTCATAAGGGCTCACAATGTCAACCTGGTGAACTATGCAGACGATACTCAGCTTGTCCTGTTCCTAGAGGGAGACCTGTCCATATCTCTGGAAGACTTCCACGCCTGTATGCAGGACACTGCACATTGGCTGAGAGAGAACTCTCTACAATTTAATGCCGATAAGACAAAAGTCTTACATTGTGCAGCCGGTAAGGTTCTCCCCCTACACCCAATTAATTTCTGACCCATTCCCATGGCCACCCCACTGGCTCCTTCCGAGATGTTGCGCAATCTGAGAGTTAAGTTTGATAGTAAACTGACTCTTGAAAATCATGTGAACAAAATAGCTGGGAGCTGTTTCTCCCTTATTAGAGTACCCAGGACGATTCTCCCAATGCTATCAATACAGGCTAGAGCGTTGGTAGTAAGACGTACTATCCTGAGCAGGCTGGACTACTGCAATGCCTTACTGCTGGAGTCCCCAATATATCTGATCGAAAGACTCCAGAGAATACAGACAATGGCGGTTAAGCTAGCATTAATGAGGCAACAACATTCATCTGCCTCTCAGACTCTTTCCGAGCTGCACTGGCTTCCAGTATCGCAAAGGATACAATTTTTAAATCGCCTTGCACAGTGTTCAAAGCTCTGCATGGTGCTGGACCCAAACCAATGCAGAACAAATTTGCATGGTATGCCCCCACACAGAGCCTACGTTCTTCTTCCGTCTAACTGGTGAAAGTGCCCAGATTTTAAAGAACAAAATCAGGAGGTAGGGCCTTCAGCAACGCGGCAGTTCAGCTCTGGAACAATCTCCCACCTGAGATCAGACAGGTGGATGATCTTCTCCAGTGCAGAAAAAGGATAAAGATATGGCTATATCCTAGTGCCGGCCTCATACCACTTTCCTAACATTTCCTTTGCCAACTTTGCTCCACATCATCGGCGATCTGCTAGGAACATGTATCATAGCGCCAGGTACCCGTACGGTGATAGTGCACTTTATAAGTGTCGATAATTATAATAATAATAGAAATGGGGGTCTCTAGTTGGCAGAGGTATGCACCCTGTTCAAGTAGGGACCCTTTCTTCTAGTCAGGATAAGGGGGTTGCACACCTACGATAACCCCTGATCACTCCCTTGGTAGCTTGGCATGAGCAGTTAGGCTTATCTCAGAGGCAATATGTAAACATTTGTACAAAACACACAGAGTAACACAGGGAAAAAACAACAAAATGGATGTCACTCCAGTTTAGAAAAATGACCAATATTTATCTTACTTAAACAAGCCCAAAATGACAAAAATCCAACATATATCAATCAAGATATGCAGTTAAAAAGTGGTCCGGTGAAACAGTAATGTTTCTACAACAGGGGAAGGGTCCCTCTCTTAGAGCCTTGATGGAAACTTAAGGTCAATGTTCAGGTCTTGGAAAGGGTATGGGTAATCCATGCAGGGGAGCATTGTGCATAACGTGGGGACTCCTGGGGTCCATTAGGAGATGCCGTCTGACTCTTCAAAAGTGCCCAATACCCTGAGCAAGCAGTGCTGACCAGAAGCATTCCCTAAGTGAACACCAACATGGCCTCCTAGCCGTTCACAGCAAGAAAGCAAACTACTTGGGGCACTCCCCTTGGCACCCATATGGGAGGCAAGAGGATTCCTTCCCACCTGTCTGCTCTTTGAGAGCCCGCTGGGACCCATCAGTCTGCTGTAGATGACTCTGGCACCCTTGAACTGTATTGGGTGGTTCGAGCAGAGGTGTGACAACTGCCTCTAAATGGTGAAAGTGGCCCTGCCAGCCCCCGTACCTGGATCATCACTCAGTGCTACTGGGGCCCGGGTCATTCGGCCACAGTCTCATGTGTTGAGCGGGGGCAACTGGTGATGTTGTTTTCTAGTTGGCCATCTGCTGCATAACTTCTGGGACTACTGGGGCAGCGACGATGCAGGCGGGGCTGGGGTTACACACCCTGCGAGGCTTTGCTGGGTTTTGTCAGTCCAGTGCCACCTTGGAAAGGCCACGCTCCGTGGAAGACTGTTGCCAGGCAATGCGAGGCTTGCTCTTCACCAACTCTCAGTGCACTGGGCTCAGATGAAGAACTGCCAGGGCCGACAAGCATGGATCTTCACAACCCTTGAGCCTTTGCGACATGACACAGGGTTTATAGGACCTTGGGCCGCACACAACGGGTGGTGGAAGGCAGGACCAACAATCACATCCAAAAGTGCCCCGTAGTTTTAGCAGACATTGCACAAGGAAGACTTTAATGTCCCTGAATCTTCACAACAGGAGGCAAGCTCACACAAGCCCTTGGAGATGTTCTTAAGCAGGATACAACAGCAGGGCAAAAGTTCAGTCCTTTCCACTGGTCACACACAGAACCAGCAACTGAAGGTCCACCTAGCAAAGCAACACACAGCAAAGGCGGCAGCACACTTCCTGACAGCTCTTTTTCCTGGCAGGGTCCTCTCAGTTCAGAAGTAATCTAAAATCTTGGGGATTTAGGTCTAATACTTATACCCCTCTTTCCCTTTGAACTCCAAATCTGTAGCTGTTCTCTATTGAAAGTTACACTTCTACAATGTTACAGTAAATCAAATATGCCAGTCATGGATAGCCAATCAAAATCCCAATTTACACAGGGAGCACTTGCACTGTGGCACTGATCAGCACTGGCAAAGTGCCCAGAGCACCTAAACCAACAAAAATTAAATCCAGTACACAGTCAACAATACAGGAGATAGAGGCAAAAGGCAGGGGACACCACACCAAGAATGCTAGGTCTAAAACAAGGTTAACCTACTTGGAAATTAGTAAGAAATGTACTTTTAAATCAAAATCAATGCATTCCACCTAAGACACATATGCACTTCAAGCAGTGTGCAGCGGTTTCGAGAGTATAGGGCTGGGCACAGTGCATAACTGGAATCTACTCTGATGGCTAAGATTGAATTTTTTTTATTTCAAATGTCTTTATTAAAATATAAGTTTAACATCAGAAGTTACAGACAGTACATTGTAATGCAAAGAGGTCGACAAGTAAAAAAGAGAGAAAGAAGAGAGAGAAGAAGGGGGGTGTTTTATACATGTACTTCATATATACTTGTGCCTATATACAATTATATATCCATACATTTACCTATTTAACGGTTGGTGCTTGTATACGTTTGGCTTGTGTTGTTGCTTAGTCCCTTGGCGTCGTTACCCCCCGTAGCCGAAGAGATGGGATAGGGAAAAAAATGGGGGGCAGGGGGGTGTTACGTCTGGCATGATTCCAAGTATGTGTCGAGAAGTTCCCACATTCCATCCTTGGTGTTGTGTTCCTTCGAGAAATTGCTGGTGATATTGTCTGCGCCTCTGAGGAAGGTGACCCAGTTTATCCAAGTTTTGAAATTCTCTTTGGCTGTGTTCTTCCAGTTTGTTAGAATGATTTATAATGCTGCCGTTAGTAGGATGTCCACCAGGTCTCCCTCCTCTTTGCTGTCTAGGCAGTCCGTCATGTAGCCCATGGCAAGGTTCACGAAGCTGATCGTTATGGTTTTGCTGGTAATGTCATTAATGAAATTGCTCACTTTCGCCCAGAATTTCCTGACTTTGTGGCACTCGAAAATGAGATGTTCGAGGGTGCCATTCTCTTTTTCGCAGTTCCAGCAGGTCCCAGTGCCTCTTATGCCTGCTTTGTAGAGTCTCGCCGGGGTCCAGCATGCTCTGTGAAGGAGCCAGAATTTTGTTTGTGCCAGTTGTGGCGTGACTTTGTTCATTGTCGCTGACCGCCACAGTTTGCCCTTTTCGTATTCGTTTAGTTGCCTCCCAAGAAGTGCTTCCCATGTACACATCACTTTCTTGTTTAGTGTGAATGCTTGGGGGTTGAGGAGCTTGTAGATTTTTGCTGTGTGGTGGCCTGTCGTATTGAGACTTTCCATGTATTTGATGATGGTTGGTGAGTTTTTGCTTAGGTTTGCCTTTGTTATGGTGGTTTTGATTTTCAGGAATGTGTACAGTTCTCTTTCTGGGAGATCGTGGAGTTGTTTCAGAGTCTGGAATGTGATTGGCGAGTTTTTCGTTTCTAGCTGGGTAGGTGTGGTAATCCCTCTTTCCATCCATGTTTCGTTGTTTAGTGTCTTTGCTTGGTATATTATCCTTGTGCTGAACCAGATTGACACCCAGGCGGTTCCCTTCACTTTCTGTCCCATCTTTTTGTCTATTTTCATTAGTGCCTCTTTGGTGTGTCTGAGGATTGGGTTGAGTTTGTGAGGGTGTTTGTTCGCTGTGAGCAGCGCTATGGGGTTGAGCCCCCCAGGATGTTCTTTTCTACTTTCAGCAACTCTGGTTCATAGTCTTGTGTGCTGGTCAGCCAAAAAATGCCTTGCTTTGCTAGGCATGCAGTTTGGAAGTTCTTGAAGTTCTCTAGGTTGAGGCCCCCCAGGTTCTTTGTTAGTCTCAGCTTTTGTAGGTTGATTCTTGGTCTCTTGTCTCTCCAGATAAAGCTATTTATTAGTTTATCCAGTCTCTTGTGGAAGTTCTCTGTCATCACCAGGGGTAGCTTGCTGAGTGTGTAGTTGATGGCTGGTGTAACCATCATCTTGATTGTTTCAATCCTGCCCCACCAGCTTATTTATTTGGGTGACCAGAGGTCCAGTCTTTCCTTTATCTTTTTCAGGGTGGCTTCTTCGTTGTGCTCTAGGGTTGACTTTAGGTCTCTTCCGAAGAGTAGGCCTTGATATTTAAACGGTTTTGTTTGCCAGGCAAGACCCGAGTGTCCCAGTACCTCTTTTGTGGTGTGTACGTTCATTGGCATACACTCTGATTTTTCCTTATTGAGCTTGTATCCAGAGACTGCCGCGTACTCCCTTATTGTATCCCTTAGGGCTGCGATTGATGTGGTTGGTGTGGTGGTAGTGATGAGGATGTCGTCCGCGTATGCTGCGAGTTTCACCGTCTTGTCTTTGATTGTGACGCCTGTTATGTCATTGTTGTCTCTCGTTCTGGCCAGTAGTGGTTCTAGCGCCAGGAGGAAAAGTCCCGGTGATAGGGGGCATCCTTGCCTTGTGCCCCTTTCCAGCATTAGCGTCTCCGATGTACCCCCATTCACCACCACCTTTGCTCTTGGTTTGTTGTACAGGGCCATTACCATTGTTCTGTATTTGGTACCTAATCCGAACTTATCCATGCATGTATCCAGGAATGGCCAGGATACTCTGTCGAATGCTTTCCCTGCATCAAGTGCTATCATCACTGCCTGGTCTTCGCTGTGTGTCGTGTGGTTGATGAGGTGGCACAGCAGTCGTGTGTTGTCTTGGAATAGTCTGTTCTTGAAGAAGTCGGCACGATGCTGTCCGAAGTTCCCCAGGATGAGCTTCTCCTAGTAGCAGGAGACATGAACCAAGTCTTAGACCAAGCAACAGATAGACACCCACACAGAACAAGCCACGACTCCCACAATGCCAACACTCTGAAAAACCTCTGCGCAAAACTCCACCTCGCGGAACCATGGAGGCTACAACACCCGAGCGCACCGGAATACACCTTTTATTCACACCCACATAACTCCTACAGCAGGATAGACTACATACTGATGTCCAGCACGCACACACACCTGATAGACCACACTGAAATAGCACCGATTACCATATCAGACCATGCACACATCACACTTTCACTGAACGGGAGGCACAATGAGAAACCAACCAGCAGATGGAGACTAAACAGCGACATCCTGCAAAACCCCAGCAATGTGAAAGAAATCGAAGAAACCATACGAGAATACTTGGAACACAATGACAACGGTGAAGTAGAGAAAAGCACTATCTGGGACGCCCTAAAAGCAACACTGAGAGGTAAACTGAAAAACATCAAGGCAAGAATGAACCGAGGTAGGAACAAGAAAATCAAGGAACTGGAAGAAGAAATTACTCTTCTGGAAAGAGGCCACTGCGCAAACATAACAAACAGGAACCCCCTGACAGCCCTAACAAAAAGGAAATACGAGCTTAACAAGATCCTAAGCGAAAGGGCAGGCACATGGATAAATAAATTCAAGGCCATAAACCTATGCACAGCCAACAAGGCAGGGAAACAACTGGCGTCGTACCTGAAAGCGAAGCAGAGGCAGCACGCAATCGCAGCCATAACGGATAAATCAAACAAACCACAAACTACAAACAAGGGGATCCTAGAGGCCAGATGGGTACACGGCAACCTTCTACAAGAAGTTCATCGAACAGCTGCGACCAATCATGGCAGAGACCTAAACGCATTGCATTCACAGGGGCAGAATGACAGACTCCATGGCCGAAGCCAATATCATTGTGATCCCCAAGGAAGGGAAAGACCCGCAACTTCCACAAAACTACAGACCCATATCACTCATCAATGTAGACTGCGAGATCTACGCAAAGATCCTGGCAAACAGACTAAACAGGGTCCTACCACTTCTCATCCACAACTCGCTAAGATTGAATTTTTAACATAAGCAGAGTCTGGATGCTCGGGGCTCTTGCTTTAGTCATGGGCCTAAATATATCATTTAATAAAGAAATCACAGAAGTAATGGTTCTTTACTCGGTTGAGAAAATAACATTTGTTACACCAAACCGAGAAATTCCCATAACAAATTACATTTCAGTTGAAGCAACGTTCTAGTTATGATGCAAAATCTTTTTTTTTAAATGTGCCTCTTAGATGGGCAACACAAACGTTACTCCCTACCTCCATGTAATGCTTCTTACAACACATATGATAGCACTGATGACATTACAAATGACATCACTCTTGACATCAAAGTGACATTACAACGGCACTGACCTCATCAGGTGAATTGTAGAAGGTGCTCGATAGCCCAGAATCCACTAAAATAAAACATTGGCTATACCCAGCAGTGTCTAGGATCAATGCCACATTTCTTTCAACGTGCCTGAAATTGATATATATAAAAATATAAATATACATTGAAATATACAAGTTAATATAAATATAGCTACATACGTATTTATCGCTGTACATGTGTATTTACACACATACACACGAGCACACAAATGCTTCTCTTCACATAAGTTTCTAAGACTTCGCAAGAACAGCTGGCATAGCATTTCAATGCTTTTATTTAAATGACACACATTTCTGGAATAAATTAGCATGTTCTTTAATCAGTTTTCGAGGCATGCTCCAAAATAAAACATGAATTATTTATGATCAGTAGATTATAACCTTGATGTTTGCGGTTAATGTGTGCCTTGACTGTTTTAAATGCTTAAATGTAAATGCTTAAAAGGGGTGTGTTGAATCATCATGAATCTGATCTCATAATTAACTGAATTAAGAGTGCAATTAGCATGTGATTGAAGGACTTTTAAAAATAATGCTGCTGTTTATCTCTGGGTGAGGACTAGAAATCCTCTTCCTATTTTGTGTTCTAAATATCTAGCTATGACACTATTCATCAGATTAAGGCTTCTTCTTCTCGTGACTTGGGGGCTGCTGAAGGGGCTCAATTGGGAATATTAAATGGTATTCTTTTGAGGGCAGGAAAACAGACCGCTCTTTAAGGATGTCCTTTATAAGGTATGCTCCCCCCAAGCACCAGTGGAAGATAAACAAGCTTCTTTCAGATGATGCAGAGTTTTTAGTTCAAACTGAGACCTGGGGCCGTATTATGGAAAGTGCTGCTGGGGGTGCAATGGGCATGTACTCCCATTTTGCACACCCCCAGGGCACTTTGGTATTACAGAAAGGGCCGCAGACGATTGTGCAACCCTTTCTGTAATACAAATGGAGCTGTCGCACATATAGCACCAGTGCTATCTCCAGAAGGTGTTCCTCATTTGCATGGGTGCGCGGCCCCATGCAAATGAGGGGATCCCTTAACGCCCACTCCGTATTATAGTCACGGGCGCAGAGGCAAAGAAACTGTCAGGAGGCACACTGTCAGCCCTCTGGAGGGGGAAAAGGGGGTCCTATGGACTCCTCAGACATCCCCTTGCAAACACGGAGCAGCTGCTGCAAAGCCGCTCCATTTTTCACTTTTTGCGCTGCCCCCAGGGCCGCATGGCTTAGCGGCTGCCCTGGGGACAGTGTATTTAATGTAACAGGGCGCACTTTCCATGTTTGTGCCCGGTGCACCCGTTTTAAGGTGTGCCGTAGTGCAGAACAGAAAGGGAAAGTGCGCCCTATGTGTAATATGCCCCTAGGTTGTTCCTCTAATCCCAGACTTGCTATAGCTATTCCTTATGACTTCAGGCTGCTAGGATTAAGGACACATTATTGTAGGGGTGAACTCGAGCTTATTACTGGATTCTGACGATCCTTGAGGAACCATTACTTATCCAGTCAAGTTAGAAACATATAGCTCAGAGACAATTTGTGACTAAGGGCCATATGTATGAAGCGAAAATCCCATCGCAAACGCTGCGAATCGCTAAAAATAGCATTTGTGACATAACAAATCGCTAATTCCAATGTATGAATGCGAAAATTCATGCAAAAGAAGGAATCGCTATTTAGCGAGTTCCAAACCTTGCGAAAGTGCTAAATAGCGATTTACATTGCGAATTCCAAATTTGCCCTGAAAACTGTTAGCGAAATTCGCTATTCTGGAAATCGCTATTAAGAATTCGCAATGGTATGTATCAACCATTCACAAATAGCGATTGAAGCAAAATCGCAAATTAAGGAATCGCAATTAACATCAAGTGGGAGCAGGTGGTAACCAGGTGCAAAGTATAAAATGAAGCCCAGAATGCAACACACTCTTTTCCACAATGTCTGGGCTCTACATGATACTGAGGAGGCGAAGACTGAGAGCTGTGGCGCAGAGGAGGCGGCGGCAGGAGAGGATATTCCGTTTGCGCACCACCATCTTCCAGCGCACTGAGGAGGACATATAAACCGATTACAGACTGGAGGAAGAGAGCATACTTGATTTATTTGAGGAACTCAGGCCCCACCTAGAACACCCCACCCGCAGGACACAAGCCATGCCCACACACAACCAGGTCCTGTGTTCACTACACCTGCTGGCCTCAGGTAGTTTTCAGGGGGTCATAGCCTCAGCAGGAGGGGTGTCACAAAGTGCCCTGTCGCGCTTCTTTCATGCGTTCCTCGACGCCATGACACATAGGATGCAACCCCACATCCACTTCGCCAGCACCCCACAGGAACTAGCACAGACCAAGCAGGATTTTTACAACATTGCCCAATTCCCCCACGTAATAGGATGTATAGATGGGACACATGTTGCCATTTCACCCCCCTCAAACATAGAGTATGTATTCTGGAACAGGAAATGCTACCACTCGCTCAACATACAGATGGTGTGTGAAGCCAAACACATAATCACCGACATAGTGGCAAAGTATCCTGGAAGCACACATGACGCCTTTATATTCCATCACAGTGGGCTATACCGTAGACTGTCAAGAGGTGAATTTGGAGAGGGATACCTACTAGGTAAAAGCACACAATGACAGGCCACATTTCTAATGACTAGCATGTGCATTACAGTGACTGACCTTTAAACATTTTCACCCACAGGGGACAGTGCCTATGCAGTCCGGGTTTTCATCATGACACCCTACCTAAATCCTGCCACTGCTGGGGAGCGGTGCTACAACCGGGCACACATTTCTACAAGAGGAACCATCGAGAGAACATTCGGCATTCTGAAGAGCCGATTCAGATGCATACATAAAAGCGGAGGAGCCCTCCAATACAGCCCTGAAACGTGCTGCCAAATTGTAGTAGCTTATGCCATGCTGCACAACATTGCAACCAGGAAAGGGACACCAATGGAGCTGAGTGACACTGAATCCTCTGACGTGGAGGGACCTGGACCTGTACACATGGAAGCTGGCGTAGCTGTTGCTGCAGCAGGGCGACAGAGGCGTGATGAGATCATGCGCAACTACTTCTAGGTGAGTAATAATGATACAATGACAACTTAAGCCTTTGCTAATGTGTTTAATTCCCAATAGCAACAATGTCACACATCCAAATAAACAAAAATTAACTCTCCCAATCCAATGCACATGTTGAAATCACAGTGCAACAATTTTGGTGTACTAACAGCAAATGCTACACTGTTGCTGGCCCTATTTCACCCCTGTGAGTTATATTCATTGGGCAGCAGTTCCTATTGGTGTGTGGCAGGCCTGTTGCTCCTGCCACTACGGCGCCTCTCAACAGTGGGTGGTGGGGTGTTGGAGCTCCGCACTGACTGGGAGTCCTCCTCACTGGGGTCAGCACCCCAGGAGCAGCAGTACGCATGGCGCGCAGTTCATCCAGGGCAGCAGTTGACTGCACTACTACAGTGGCGATATCCTGAATTCCGTGAGAGAACTCATGCTGGGTCTCTATGGTACGCCCAGCATATTGGTGGAGGAGGCCAGCCGGTTAATTGCGCGAGTGTAGTGGTCCATGCGGGCAATCTCTTTGCGCATGGCTGCGCGTTCTGCACGCAACTCTGCAGTTAGCTCCTTCACAGCCCCCCTGATTTCTTGGCAAATTGCCCTGTTCCCTGCCCTAATCTCTCACTGAATTGCCTTCATATTTTTGGCTTGTAGGCGGTGTACCTGAAGCATGTGCAGTTCGAGCCCTGCAAAAACAGATTCATCCTGCTGCTCCCTGGAGCTGAAGCCCGTGCGGGGTCTACGCCTGCCTGTGCCCTGTGGTCTTGACTCCTGCTGCTGGGAAACTGGTGCTTCAGACTGCACTGACTCATTGTTGTCCCCATCCTCTTCTTCCATGATTCTCAATGGCCTCACAATCCTCCTTCTGTGTCCCTGTGGTGGGATGAAAGGACTGTCCTCCCCATCTGTGTCCTAGCCCTGGCTAGCTTCTCCAGAGGCTTGGGGTCCTGTGTTGCTTGCACTGGCTGTTGCATTTCCACTTGCAGGTGCTGTGGATAGAACAGCACACATCAATTTTTTGTTCCTGTCATATGATGTCCAAATAAATTATTTCACAGTTTTCCCTAACTTTACTTGTGTCATTCACCTTCCCTGATCTGCACATGCGAAATTGCATTAGATGGATGCTACTTCCAACATTACTAACTATTGTGACTACATGTCCCATAATGCATTGCTGTGAATGCCTGTGTACTTGCTCTAGGCTGACATGTGTTACCCCTTATCCCTAGGTTGCTGCAGGGGGTTGCTGGGGGTGGTTTAGGGTGGGAAGGCATGCTTCTTACCTGGTCTTGCAGCTGGTTGGGCTGAGCTGTCTAGCACGGACACGCCCGCAACACTCTGTGGGGGCAGTGTGCCCTCTACCAGTTCCTCCAGTGGTGTTGAGTCTGTGACATTGGAGGTTCCCCCACCGGTGAGCTGGGACTGCTCCAGCCTGGCCACCAATTTCTCCTTGGAGCGCTGGCGCAGATCGTACCAGTGCTTGCGCAACACATCTACAGTCCTGTGTGTCACTCCAAGGGCATTTACTTTGGCTTGAATGCTTTCCCAGATCCGTCTCTTCCTGGTTTCAGGCACCTTGTGTGAGCTCTTGCCAAATAAAATGTCATGGTTTGGGACCATCTCTGTAATGAGGGTTTCAAGTTCTGCCTCAGAGAACTTCAGCGTTCTCTTCCTGGCTGCTTCCCCATCTTGCTGCTCCTGCTGGGTTGCTAGAACATCCTTAGTTCCACCTTCTGCCATGGCTCCTGAGTAGCAAACAACACTCCCACTCTCTCTCCCAAGCAACACTGCTGCACCATGGGAAATCACTCACTTCCTGGATGGTGATGTCATCATAAAGCATCAGGATTGCGATTGGAAGGTTCCAGAAAATCGCTATTTAGCGAATTTTTCCGTGGGAAAATCGCTAATTTGCGATTTTCATCGTGCGATCGCGCTATTTTGCGATTTTATTGGTGCGAACTCGCAATTTTGTGAGATTTTACTGATTAGGGAATCGCTATTGCTCATTGCGCAAATATTTAGCGATTCGGGGCGAATCACTAAATATTTGCGAATGTGTTGATACATGCCGATTTGAGATTCTGATTTTGCGATTCTGTAAAATACGCAAATTCGGAATCGCAAATCGTGTTCTTGATACATATGGCCCATAGTTTTCACAGCATTTCTAATGGACATTCAGTACTTTTATATTTTTTAGCTACCAGCACTTTACAATTCTTATACTTTAGCAACAGCCCTAGGGTCTTGACTTATTTGTTTTGTCAACGGTAATGATTATCTTTTACCTCCGAAGTTGCAATTTGTTTTAATCATTGCAAACGGACCTGTTCACTTTAGAACAAGTAACTATCAAAGCGACAGGCTTGAACTAACATAATATGGTATAACCAAGATCTTAGCGTTTGGAGCAACCTCACTTAAAAAAATTTACAACATTAGCTGGTGGTATTTTAAACGCAGTACAGCATGAGTTTTTTGTGCTTTGGTCTATACGAATGACTGAATCACACAAAGATACACTGCTTATTTGCACAACTGTAATTTTAACTCATTTATGTTTGCACAATTCCTTGTTCTTGCCACTGAAATGGACTTGATTGTCTAAACTAAAGTAACAGTAATAGACTTCAGCAGTGTGTACAAAGACAGAGAGGGGAAATGTGGTGGGGTTTTGGTGTCATTTTGAAATCAGCCTTTAATTTGATTCCATGGGAAACCTCATTACTCACTGCCACAAACCATCCTTTGGAAATGTCTGTCTCCTGCTTTGAACTGTGTCTTTGTTAAGGCATATCACCCACCCCCCTGTCAGGGCAGCTAGACTTTTCAATCTTGTTTTGGGGTTTTCATCTTCGATGCTAAGGACCCTCATGACAAAGTGTATGTCCAGTGAGCATACTATTTAATGTCCTTTAGATTAACACAGCAGGAGGTCAGCCCGACTCACGTAGCCAGAAGACATCTGGACCTTATTGTTGTGTCTGATTTCAGTATGTGCCCTGTCTTTCAATGGAATGGCCATTGCTTTTCGGTATACTCTTTCAAAGATTCCCAGCCCTCACTGTTTTATCGCTGTTTTGAGGAATACCGGTCTGGAAGCCAGGCAAGCTGAACAGAAATGGAGGAGGGACTACCCTGTAGAAACCAACCAGAGATATGAAGAGCAAATAAAAGGAACTGTGTGTTTACCAACAGCCAAGGAATATTTATTTGCCACTGTAGTGGGACGTATATTGAATACATCGCCCAGCGGTCCACGCGATGTATATCCACTGTACATCCTCGCGCATTCAGCGCGATACTGAGTTTCCTGTGGATCTGACGCTTCATGTGTTGGGTGGAGTTATTTCTGCATTAAACTTGATCTTCATCGCGATTGAGTTTGCCTTTCCACTATTTCGCATCTAACAGCCACACATCTTTAAAATTCACTTCCTCAATCGAAGAACACCTTGAGAACTGTTTACTCATTCACCTCTCTAGCAGTTTTTTGTCAACACACAAGCATTAACAAGAGTTCTGTGACTACCATGCGTCCTAGTTCTCTAATAAGATGATTAACATCTATGAGAAAATCAGTTTAATCAGTCCCATCACACAAATAGCAGCTCGCATCCCAATGCAAACAACACCTTTGCCAAATTCTCAGCTCAGCAGCAATCATACCAGGACAATTGATAAAAGTTCTTAGTTACCCCAAGTTAGGCTCCCCATAGGTCGCTGCCTCTGGATATCTTGAAATCGCTTGTATGAGAACTCTTAGACCTTGTAGCAAATGCCATTAATCCATCCTTTCAAAAGGAGTATTGAAGCCCTTCTGAAAAAAAGGAGACTGAACCTTACAAGCTTTACGCCCATTTCACTTCTGCCAACATTGGCTAGCATTATGGAGCCACAGCCAGGTAAATAACTAATTGCTACTGTAAAAGCTATGGGATCTCTTGAATGGCCCAAGGCAGGATCCCATCCAAGACATAGTTCTAAGGCAGTACCTGTGCTGCCCTGGATAACGTCCTCATTAAAAGGCACCAAAATCAGACTGCCAGTCTCCTGCTCCTGGATCCGTCTGTGGTTCTTGATTTCATGGGCTACAACATTTTCCTGGACCACCTAGTGCACCTTGGTGTGACTGGTTCTGTCCTGAATTGGTTATGCTCTACTCATGGTCTACCACCAACTAGTCTCACTACCACCATTTCGGGAAATGACAACAGGATGTAGGGTTAATATATGGCTCCACCCTATTCTAGTTAACAATAAGTTCAACCTTTAGGTTTAGGCCCTGTACTATGCTGATGGCACCCAGCTTCTCTTCAAGCTGGTTTGCCTACCAGTCATTGGTTTCCATTAAATCCTTATAATTGGCAATGACTGTTCAGCCTTGTCTAATGGCTTTCAGCCCACTAACTAGGAAAACCTATCCATTTCAGCTCATGTAGTAAAACAACAATCAGTCTGACATGATAAGGCTCTCTCTTAGACTTCCATATTCACAAATGTCTGACATCCTTCTTTCAGCTCCTTTCGGTTATGAAAAAAATCGTGTTCTTTTTTTCCATGCAAGTCTCTCTCTATAATTCTACACTGTTTAGGCTATGCCAGTACTGTATAAGTGAGGCTCCCTGTACCCCAGATTGACACGCTAGACAGGGTACAGAATATGGCAGTCCAGGTTGTGACAGGGTTGTGTAAACATAACCACATTTCTAATGCTAATTGAAATGTATACTAGCACCAGGGCCAGGAGAATGTTCAGTTTACCAATCGATCAAAAGGGATTTGTATAGAGCTGCTTTTCACCCCTAAGGGTATCCAGGTGCTGGGGGTTTGTGCTGCTGGGTGTAGTCAGTTGAACAGCCAGGTTTTCAGACGTTTTATGAATAGCTGCTTAGAGGGAAAGGTCTGGAGGGGGAGGCCATTCCAGGTCTTGGAGGCCAGGTAGGAGAAGGAGCTGCTGGCTGCTGCTATTGTTTTGGTGGATGCGGGGTATCTGGGTGAGGGAGAGGGAGGTGGAGCACAAGTGTCTGGTGGGCCGTTGGAAGTTTACTCAGTGGTTGATTTACGCTGGTCCCTGATTGTGAAAAGCCTTGTAGTCATGGGTTAGCATTTCGAACTGGCACCTCTTGTGGGCGGGAGCAGTTTATAACCATGTGCTTGATACATCATGCCTTCTTGCAGTAGCAATCCAAAATTCTCTCCCAGTTTCTGATGGTGCATGGTTCTTCCAGACACCGTTTATTTCTAGCACTCTTTTGTATCTGACGTCGGTGTGCAAGAGGAAAGAAGCCAGAAGATGTAGGTAATTCAAGCCCTCGACTCAAAACACTGGGACAACTTCCTGTTTGAGCTGTGACTGACATCTTTTATGTTTCGTAAAAAGTCGAAAGCTTTGCTTTTCCAATAATCTGGATATTTTCTCTCTATTTGACTCTTTCCCTGATTGTTTCTTTTATTGTTACAAGCCCTATTGTCATGATGCCCTTGGGTATAAAGTTATGCTTTTGTAAATAAATGCAAATTCACAAAAAATGAACTGCTCCTACCATATAGGAATACTTTATTCATGAGTATTAGCACCCAATTCACAGAAGGTCAACAACAAACATGCAACTTCCTCAATATATAAGTTGCATATATGCATATGAGGATACTCTGACTTATTGCTTATTCGCAAAAATTCCACTTTGAACATCAGTGACATAAATATTGCTTACAGTAGATGACATTTCAATCTGGAATGTATGGTTGTCACAAGGAAAGTTGAATTATGTGTATTTATCCAACCTTGTCAATGAATATTGTGAGAACCGTGTAATTTATTAAAGGATATGTTTGGGATATTGAAACCCATAATACGTCTTTCTATTTTATTTTACATTTCTCAGATAAAAACAATTTTCCTTATGTGCCACTACTTTCTAGACATAGAAATTCCTTGACATATTTTGCCTTTCTTACTCATTATTAAAAAATAAATATCACTTCCATTTGAATGTAACTTGAGGTGACTAGTCTTTTAAGCATTCATGTGTGGCTAATTTCATGGTTCCTGAATACTACAGGGAGACCGGTTGGGGTATTTACAATCTGATTACATGATTTATTTCAGCTATGCAAAAAGTTCACTCAATATATTCTAAAATAGCATTCTCCATTCACTGCCACGTCAAATTAGGACAACTATAAGTCATTTTTTTCAAACAGCATCTATTTTCAAGTGTACATATTAAAATAAATATGTTTCCATACCCATGCACAATCAGCTTAACAGAAACCTTTTATTTTTGCTGCTTGACTTTTACCTCAAGCTTTTTGCTGATCAAGGCTTGCAGAAGTATGTTTGACTGCCTGAAGCAATCATTTGTATCCGGAATCTTGTGTAGAGCAAATGAAAAAATATGGAAATTGCTTTGCTCTGTATTCAAAACACAATTTTAATTTTACCATATAACTTGTTCATATACATTTGAAATATGCAATATTCTTTTATTTCACTTCCTTTATATATTGGTGAGGGGCTTTTCATTTTGCAATTTTTTGTGTTCACATCTTATGATAACTTAATATGCAGTCAACTAATGTTTTCCGCTGGATGTAGAAGTGTGGTAGCTAATTAATTGGAAGTGACACAAATTAAAAAATGATTGCATCAAACTATCTGTGTGCATTAGATTTGATCTTTTGTATAAAAAAGTCTAGTCTTGATTTGAGCCTGTTATACACACTGTGAGATATATGATCACCTGACAAAAATTAATAGCATATTTCCATACCAAACTCTGTACTTTCACTTGAATATGTTCCCTTTCAACGTTGTCAAATTTTCTGCCAAAAGTTAATATTCTGTCAGTCACAAACTAATTGTTATCAAGAAGAAACTTGCTGTTCCTTTTCACTTGGATCACCTCATATTTCAACAGTATGTCATCCAGTCCTTGAAAGAACGTTTCAATAACCGCTTGTTCTTAATGTTTGTCTAATTCCTCTTTAATATTGTTAGCTCAACTTTAGCATATATGAATAACAATCCCAGCATACCTTAGAGGGTGTTAGCAATTAGGTCAGCTCATTCTTCAAATAATTTGGATTAGGATTTGCGTAGGTAATTAAAATAAAAAGTGAAAATGTGAAAGATGATCTCAAAAGAGAACATACCAGCATAACCGCCGGATGCAACATTTGATTATTTGCGTTTAGGTGGTAATGAAAGTTAAGCTAAGTGAGTCACTTACCTTATTGGGTTTAAACAACTGAAACTGTTGTGTATTGATTTAGATTTCGTTTGAATTTCCTGATTCATGCCATTATAGAGGTACAATTCACATTGCCCTTTTATAGGCATAGAAATCCGGTCCTTATTTAGGCATAGTCCATGCTAACCAAATACAGGCATGGCTACTTACATCTGTTCATCTACGTCACAACAAGTTCTTGGAAAACCAGACTCTTAAGCCTTTAGGACTTCCCCTTGCTTAGATACTGATTTCTCCAAGAACTCATCTATTATCAATGAACATCTATTCCTTAGGGCTTCATTCATGACACTCTTATTCCCGACTTTTACGTCAATACTGGCATTCCTAAAACACCTTCAAGGTATAAATATACCTTCACTTGCTATGGCAAGGCACGGTTCGGTTCGGCTACCTACTTGCACGACACGGCTCGCCACTGCAAGCCCCAAAGGAAGTCAACTCCTCAACTGACGCACTGACCAGACGCTGTCATCCTCCTCACCGAGAATTGAGCTCCAGTGTTTCTGACTCCCTTTTGCGGGGTGTTAAAGATCGAGTCCTAGGAAATAGATACCAACCTCTCTCATTCTAAGGTATGGAGCTGATTAGAACCTAAAGAAACCTTTGGCAATTCTTGGCACAACTAAACTAAACTATAGCTAAAACAGCACCTATTTCTTCCCTCGTACTAGACTTAGGTTAGGTACACTGGGGTAGGATTATTTTAGCACCAGTTTAGTATTTTAGTCTGTGTTATTTATGTATGTAAATCGATTGTGCGACACTGACACTCAAACGTAATTTCTTTGAATACCAGGGGGACCTCTTTTTACAAACGACCGGCACATCGATGGGCAGTACCTTTGCCCCTAGTATAGCGGGGCTGTACGTTTACAATTTTGAGTGTACACATATCCTGTCTGCTACTAATCCTTACACATCCAATGTTATCCTTTGGCAAAGGTACATTGATGATGTGCTGATCATCTGGAAGGGTTCTGAGAATAGCCTCCTTGCATTTTTCAAGTGGGTGAATACGTGTGACCCCCATCTAAAGTTTACCCATGAATACGATACAGACTCCATCGTGTTTCTGGATGTAACCATTACTAGAGATGGGGACCACTTATGTACCAAAACGTTTTACAAAACCACCAGTAAAAACAATCTTCTCCATTTCTCAAGTTTTCATCCCCGCTCCCTTAGGGAAAATCTTCCCTTCGGTCAATACCTACGTATCCGTAGGAATTGTAGTGAGCTGTCTGATTTCAAAGCCCAATCTAAAGACTTGACGATGAAATTAAAGAAAAGAGGCTATCCAAATAACATCTTGACTAAGAGTTGAAAGGAGTCTCAAAGATTCACTTGTGCATACTCGCCCAAGAGATAACGACAGAGGTATGGTCCAAAATGTTTTGACGGTTTGGAGTCTTCCGCCAGTGACGGGTCACTTCCCTTGCGGAGGATGTAGTGTATGTCACCTTACAATGAGCACGAAGACACTAGACCTCGAACCGGGCAAACTGTGGCATCAAAGAAACCATACAAATTGCAATTCCAGTAATGTAGTTTATTTGATCATATGCCCCTGCAGCTTGAAGTATATAGGCATGACTACAAGGCAAATAAAACAGCGCATCTGCGAGCATCGCAGCAAAATTTGGTGTCACAAGAATACTACAAAGTTAACTGTTCATTTGTTACAGCCAAACCATACCCCTAATGATATTAAATGGATGATCATCAAACAACTTAATCATGTAAAAGAAGGCAGCCTTTTTTAGAAGGAGCAACTGTGGATTTACCGTCTTTCCACTCATACTTCCGGCCTAAATGATGCGATTCCATGGGGTTCTGTTATGAGGCGTTAACATTTACAATTTGGTGATTTGTATGTACCTTTACCACCAATTTTCATAACCGTACAGATCCGCCTATGGTTTACTGTCTGACCATTAAAGCTGAATAAGTTATACCTTGACAACACCAGTAGTTAAGACTCATTAGTATTCTTTTCCTTTAACATTCATGCTATATTGTCCTATGGGAGCAAAAATGTCAATCGATTATCTGACTGAATAGTTAGTATATACTCCATTGCATTCCCATTGACCTCTTACTGGTGGATAACATCATATGCAGTTTGACTTTGTCTCAGTAGTTTATCCGAATTGGTCCTGATGGCAAAAACGTATATATCTCTAGGGGGGCATTTGATGTGTCAAAGTTTGTACACTAAAGGAAGCGGATCATCACTTTGTATAAACGGGAGAAAAGCTGTGATTGATTTTCCCTGTACTGAGCAAGAATTTTAACAATTTCCCCACTAATATCTGAGAGAATTATAATTATTGCTCTTTATTTTTTGTTTTTTTCCAGTGTGTTAATAAGTTAGCGGCAAAGTTTATATATCGACCGCGGTGCCCGGCCCTTTAAGATTCTGGGTTTGGCCTTAGTCACGTGACGCACTATGACGCGTCTAAAAACACTTCTGCGTTCTCCATAGCGGCAACGTATGGGCCGTGGATGTGAACGCTGTAGGTTTTCAGCGGGTAGTCGTCTGGTATAAGTAAGTGGCACTCCCGTTGCTTGACCCCTGTCCCTATTTTTACTTTAAACGATTTGTACTCTACTTTGGGATCGACGTGGAGCGTAATTATATCGAGTGATTTTCGCTCGATTAACGACATCACGCCGTTTATTTGAACCTTTTATTGACTCACAGTTACTCCGGGCGTGAAGTTTCCCCTGTCACGAGCCCAGGTTGATACTTCAACTTATATGGACAGTGAGTCCTTTTCTTTTAATTTAATCTTCCATTGTATTAGTTATGGGTTTCTTTCTTTTGGCACTTGTAATTTTGCATTTCCATCGTCCGGGGACATAAGATGATGACGGACTAACTGTATAATGGTAAAAATAACGATATTGTTTCGTCCGTACACAGTTTTATGAGTAATGATAACTTGGCGGACTTATTAAGACAATAGCATCATGCTGTCTATAGCTAAACATAGCATGTTTACTGACTTAAAACAGGGGTGATTTAATTTGAACGCCCCCGCCTTTTTAAAGACCTTGAATGACATGATCTTTAAAAGGTTAATTAGGATGCACATATATATATATGTCTCCTTGAACTTTCATCACTGGGTGCTTATAGTGATTATGAAGAACTGTTTTAACACTCTACTATTAGGTGTTACTACTATAATAACCAACTGTTAACTTAGGATTCACACACCTGTTTAGGCTTGTTGTGTTGATTTTTACTATATGTTAACCATGAGAATTGCCCTGTTGGAACAACCTTTTATTTTTCAGATTGATGACCCTTAGCAACATAAGGAGAGTCTACACGGGAATTCCGTGAGTTTTTTATGTGTATTTAGTCTATCTCCACAGAGTGGTTATGCCTTAGTGTGAGTATACCACCGTGGGGTAGCCTGTGGTTGTTAGACCTGGCACCTTGGCGTGAGTTTCCCTTCCACTTTTTGCTGATGTGCCTCAGATGTTTTTGCTGGTGTCTGCTGCTCAGGGCACTGCGCCACGGCCAACCCGTGCCGCAGTGCAAGTGCTCCCTATGTAAAGTGTAACTGTGATTGATGTTCCTGATTGGTTCATTGGATTTACTGTCAGTCCCCAGTAAAGTGCACCAGGAGTGCCCGGGCTTGTAAATGCCAATGCTGCTAGTGGGCCTGCAGCGCTGGTTGCGCCACCCACAGAAGCAGCCTTTTAAAATGTGTCTAGGGTCTGCCACTGCAGAACCTGCGTGCAGTCTGGTACTGTCATGCTGGCTGGGCAAGTGCGCACACTTGCCAGCCCCTAAACCTTCCCTTTGCTTCATATTATTCACCCCTCTGGTAGGCCCAAGGGCAGGGTGCATTGTAAGTGTAAGGTAGGACATGCTCTGATTTGTGTGGCATGTCCTAATAGTGAATTACAGCCAAATTCGTTTTTCACTATTGTAAGGCTACCTGTTCTCTTAGGCCAGATGGGCTGCTGGAATTATTACAGTCTATAATCCCAGCAGGCTCAGGGAACATGGTAGAAAGTCAAGTTTAGTATGCCTGAACTCAGAATAATAAAATACTTCTTTTAGTAAAGTTTTTTTTAATATCCTGTGTTTGCAAATGCTACTTTTAGAAAGTTAGCATTTGCTTGCCTAACCATTTCAGCCCGCCTCTGCTAGTATGTGTATCTGACTGTCTGGGATATGTGAGTGACAGGGCTGGGGGATGACAGGTGGTGAATGCAAGGATTACACCTTAGTGGGAGGTGGGAGTGCCCCTGGACTCTGAATAGGGCTGTGCTCTTCCACCACAATGTTGGCTCGGCCCCCTGGGGAGCGACTGATGACTCAGCCGGCACCTGGCCCAGGAAGGGCGAAGCACTGTCAACAAGGTACTCCTGGCTGCCCCTGTCCACACAATGCTGGCTCCACCTCCTGTGGAGCGTCTGAAGTGCCTGCCCCTCACACTGAAAGCAGAAACCAGAGTACACCCAACAAGTGCTCAGAGACTGAAAGAAGTTATGCAAAGGCCCCCCTGGCTTGTAAGAACAAAGAAAATGCTGTATAAAAGTAGGAGCCCTGCTCCTTGTAAATCAGAATCCTGTTTCCCACTAAGAACCTCTGCCCAACTAGAAGGAGAAGAAGACGCTGGAAGGACTGGCCTGCTGCTTGCCTTGCTGAGGAAGGAGAGGAAAAGACTTGCTGAAAAGACTTTGCTGATTTGTGCTTGAAACTTTCTCCGAGGGCTTGTCTGAGCTTGCCCCCTGACTTGAGCCACAGGACCATCTGGCTTAACCTGCTTTCTGCCCGTCTGCCGGTAATTACAGGACATCTGCCCCGCCGGAGCCGTGACCCTGGTGCCCCCAGCCCCTCCTTGAGGCCGTGACCAACTGTGTTTCCCCGTCCCCGCTGAGGAAGAGCTCCGCTCCATCGAGCCTATCTCCCCCCGCTGAGGGAAATTGCCGTGTCTCCTCGCCTTGGAGGCTCGCTGCCGTGACCTTGGTGGTGCCCCCCAGCCCCTCCTCGAGGCCGTGATTGAACTGTGCTTCCCCGTCCCCGCCGAGGGAGAGCCCCGCTCCGCCGAGTCGCTCTCCCCCCGCTGAGGTAAGTCGCTGCATCACCGCCGTGGGAGGCTCACTGGTGCACCCCCTCCCCCCACGCTCCCGCCTGACGTCCCCACCGGACCCAACAGACCCAGAGACCAGACTCCTTGAAGCTTCGGGAGCCTCGGGTGCCAGCCTCGCTCTGCTGAGAGCCGCCGTGCGCCCCGCACCCGCCTTCACGGAAACCTCCAAGAGACGCTGCTCACCGGCGCACAGTGCTCACCACGGGCTAGGGGCCCGCAACGTTCTTCTTTCCCCTCGAGAGCACTGTGCGCGGTGATCGCCTTTGTGCACCGGTCTCCCCGCCTGAGCCGCCCTTCAACAGACAGCGCTCCCGGTATGAATCGAACCCGTGCTCACGCCCGATGTGTGAGACGTGGTAGGGTTTGCCGTTCGCACCGGGAGGAGCACACGGAAGCGCAACAAAGCGGCTAGCGAGTCCTGAAAGGACTCAAGAACCTAAGAACTGTCCAAAGAGACTAAAGTAAGAGAAAGCTTGCAATACAAAGAGAACATTTTCCTATTTACAACCTTGTAGCTAAGAAAAGCGTTACTTATGGTCTTGTGATAAATACTTGCCTGCATATATATTTTTACATAAAGAAGACATATTTTTATATAACCACAGCCTGGTGTCCATTTGTGGGGGGATTGGTATTTTTACTGTGTGTGTTATTACAAATGCTTAACTCAGAAACACCTGAAGAATAGCCTTGGCTGCTCACGCCACGCACCCAGAGGGTGAGCAAGGGTAATTCTAAGGGGTCATCCTTTGCCCTGACTTAGAGGAGAGGGTCCCTGCTTGTCACAAGTGAATACTTGCGCCAACCAGAGACCCCCAATTCTAACAATGGTCCTGATGAATGCTGAGCGCAATTAGCTCATTATAGCAGAAACATGTCGACCACGATTACTATATAGGACACTCTGGTTCAAATTCTCTCAACCAGTAGTTGTCCGTTTGCACTTTGTTTTTATTGAAGGTCAGCTATCCCTTTATTAAAATAAGTATAGGGAATAGCTGTTTCTTCTTTTAATTCACTGATTCACAATATGGGCACTAATTCACAAGCCCCAAAAAACGAACCCAATGATGAAGCTAGTCACCGATTCTGTTGGTGCATGAGGGTTCTTTTCTGATCCACAGTTTCTCTCACAAACTTCTCCCGTCTTGTTTCTTCTTTTTTGACGTGGGTTATAAGGTAGTTAACTCTCGGCCGGTATCTACTACACTTGGTTTTGTCACTCTTCTGTTTGATAAAGTTTAGTTAAGGGGTACAAGAGTGACTATCTAACCCTTCCTCTCCTGTTGTTTGATTGTATTTTTATATATATCATAGCTACAGACCATACTATTACGGTATTATTTTATTACTGTTTACGCTGTATGCATTATACTTCGCATTTTGTCTTATGATTGTAGCAGTTCATATCTCTTGCATGAGAAATAAGACTGTTAAATAAACCCTTTTTATTGAAACGCCCGTCTATCTATTTCTATGCAACTCTGTAGAAACGAAGCATGCACGATTGACTGAGTGAAATGGTCATCTATTGTTTCCACGACTCTGAAGATATTGTTCCGACTCTAGGGGAAACAAAGTTGTCATGTTTATGCGGTTTTCAGAAACTAATCCCTTCTTGTTCAGTCGAGAAAGTTTCTAGTGACCTCTGAGTTAGCTGGCACACACAAGTAATTAAGTTTAATATACTTGTTAGAGACATACTGACCTCAGTCCTATGTCAAAACTATAGTGTATATCATTCCAATGTGCAGAGCCTATTAGGCATATAGGAACTACACTACAAAACAGTTAGCAACAGCCATTTTAAACCTGATTCAAGATGCAATCCAGATACACCCAAGAATAATATTAACACCTTTCATGATCTTATAAATAAGGATATATTGACCTTCTGTTCACATACATCATATCAATATGCTATTAATTTGCCAAAAAGACAGAAGCAAGCACTACAGACTGTAGATAACGGCCATTGTATGGCCATCACACCATCAAACAAGGCAGCTAATGTGGTACTTTGGGATGTAAACAAATACCAGAAAGAAGCATATTGGCAGCGTAATAGGATAGGCTGCTATGAGTTAGTCTCTAGGTAAATTTGCAGACAAACCATTGTGCATTACCATGCCTTACTGAACAATAGGAGGCAGCAGAGACTCCTAGGCATTGACAAATACTTCTTTTTCCATATCACTCAACATGATGCTCCTTGTAGCTATTTATTGCCCAAAATACATAACGAGCAAGTCAACCCACGGGGGAGGTGCCCAATGCAAGATAAGAAGGTTACTCTATAAGCAGACTAGAGTGTGAAGAGAAGCATTAGGTTTATTCCACATACCTCAGCCACAGCATATCAACTGCAAAAATCTGGAGTGTGTATTCTCCTCACTCTAAATTCTAGAACTTCGTGACCACAGGTTTCCACTGTTTTAGTCTATTCTACAATGTTCCGCTTTTCTCTAAAGTGCAAGCGACAGATACACAAAAGATATTTACCTCCGATTCCCGTTCCAGAAAGCATTGAAAACACATAACAGTGAATATTATATTTGGAAAAAAACAAGCGAAATATTGAAATGAGTTCAGAAAGGACTTTCATACATGGCTTCACCGGGTTAAAATTACACATGAGTACCACATTACAATTCCAAAGATAATGGCGAAGTTAACAATGTAATAACTGTCACTGTATTTCTTGACAAAGTAATCTTTTGAGAAACTCTGGGGCGAGTCACCAGTGATCTTGATCTGTCTTGAACTGCAGTGTTTTCCCCTATGTATCACAGGACCGTCTTTCACATGTCCACTTTCCTACCTTGGTTCACTGTTCTTTTCACATATCTCCCCATTGTGTCCAGGCTAGTAATGTTTCACCACCCTCCCCAGATTCCATATTCTACCATCCTGTGTCTTGACTGCATTGAAAAAGAGCATTATGACTTTCATGGTTTCAGTAAATTTCGACCATTGTTTGTTGCCAGTTGGCAATTTCCCTCTTACCCAATCCTCCACTTTAAACTTGATAACCCTGGTCTTATGCAATTTGTAAAACCTCTTCTTGCGGGATGCCTGCAACTCTCACTCCTTTTTCCTCCACTGTTGGCTTACATCAGCCCTCACCCTGCCTTTGTGCCATTTCATTCACCCAGGTACCAGTCTAGAGTTGACAAAAACAAAAATAACCCCACACCCAAGCAAAAGTCTATATTATGTATAGATGTCCTAGTTCATCAGATCTCAACAAAAACACAATATATCAATGAACAGCTTACACGATGATCAAGATAAACGGTCGCAATACTTGATTGTAGTCAATTTATTCTTTTTACTCAGAGCACTTTATTCCTTTAAAACATCACACAATTGCTTGCCGCCAACACGTTTCATCCCTCATGGGACTTCTTCAGGGCTAGAAGCAATTTACAAAACACAATATTTACAACATATATGCAATAAAAAATTCAATGTACAAAATCAGTGCCATTCATTATAAATCATTATTAGGTTGACCAAGTATTTCCTATTAGTCACAATCCCTATTGGACACTATTCATACTCTCAATTTTAGATCAACCGGAAGCTGTACAGAACACCTTATGATCATATTGTCCTAATCATTTACAAAAACGGGAGGAGATAAATGTAGTGAACACACAATTATTGTTTTTCATATTGTAACTAACATAATTCATTGTGTCTTACATCGAAACCTGTTGTCTATGTGTAGAACACCCAGTGTGGTTCTATCTCATTTAGCAATACATTTATGCGAATGATGTATACATTTTATTTCGTACCTTAATCAGAGTTTGTATCTTTTGACGGAGGTTCATATCACATATAAAAAGTAGTAAAAGATACAAAGACCATGTAACTAAAAACAAATATTTGAAATGCCAATAATTGCTTATATATACAATACAAAACAAGATTTATGATTTGACCAATATCCAGACTGCGGATTCTATTTAATTTATGTACAAATTTGTAAAATCCAGGTGTACATTTTCCAAGTGTGATTTCTCAGTTAGGCAGTAAGTCAAACCTTTGCACAAAACTGTAACCTCTTCTGTGCTCAGTGTTCTTAAAGATACATTGATAACATTTAAGGCATTTGTATTAGTCTCAACATCTTCACTGCCCACATTGAGGTTCCCAATTTCATCATTCACTTGTTTTGTCCGTTGGCTATTCGTGCATTTGTACCGGCCCGTGTGTTTTTTGCCACCCCGACTTGTTCATTTACCTGGTTTTTCTTTTTGTTTCCAAGGCGGAAGCTCTGGACCTCGTGTTTAAAAAAAACAGATGGTTGGTCTAAATTAGCCGTGCTGGTATTTGGTCCCACACTCAGGTCATTTTCTATTGAGGAGAGAGACGCGGAACTAGATGAAATACTCAGTTCCTTGATAACACTATTGGGGACCTATGACGGTTTATTGGTAATGTCATCATACTTTCTAGCGAAAGTAAAAATCCGCCCTCTCTCATAATCCCCCTGATCTTGTTTTATTTGCTGTAGTTTTTTGTCCTTTAGATAAATTTGATAGTTAGCTAATTCTTTCTTTAATATAACATAATTCTTTTGTATCACGTCTGTCAAGTTTGTTTTATTAATTTCCTTCTCCAAGGATATTATGTCATCTCTGATCTTTTTCACCTTACGTTCTGAATTCCTAATCAATATGTCCATCATCTTAAAGGCTGCCTCATACAGCCCATCCTCCCACTCTCCTAGGTGGTCGGGGTCCAAATCCTCATAATTTGGAAATTGTGTGTTCACTATTTGTGTCTCCTCCCGTTTTTGTAAATGATTAGGACAATATGAATATAAGTTGTTCTGTACAGCTTCCCGTAGATCTAAAATTTAGAGTACGAATAGTGTCCAATAGGGATAGTGACTAATAGGCAACAATTGGTCAACTTAATAATGATTTATAATGAATGGCACTGATTTTGTACATTGAATTTTTTATTGTATATATTTTGTAAATATTGTGTTTTGTAAATTGCTTCTAGCCCTGAATAAGTCCCATTAGGGATGAAAAGCGTTGGTGGCAGGCAATTGTGTGATGTTTTAAAGGAATAAAGTGCCTCTGAATAAAAAGAATAAATTGACTACAATCAAGCATTGCGACCGTTTTTCTTGACCATCGAGGAAGCTGTTCATTTATATATTGTGCTTTTGTTGAGATCTGATGAACTAGGACATCTATACGTAATATAGACTCTTTTGCTCGGGTGCGGGGTCATTTTTATTTTTGTTGATAGTGGTGATTCATAATTGCCTTCTGTGGAATGAATGTGGGTCACATCCCAGACCTAACGCACAGGGATTTAATGTAGATTTGATATGCTCACACTAATAGCGACGTTTGGTGCTGAATTCGTAAAGCTTTGACCCCTCACAGTATTTTTTCCACCAGTCTAGAATTGGGCTTCCTAATCTTTAATAACTCGAAAGGAGTCATACCTGTTGACTGATGAGTTAAGCGTTAAGCCTCTATACGCGTCCACACTTCCTCTTTTCAGCTCAACCCATTAGCTCCTGCCAGTTGAATGCCCTCCTTGAGTGTTTTGTTAAATCTCTCTACTGCCCCATTGGTTTCTGGGTGATACAGGGCACTACATTTGTGTGTTATTCCATTACATTGCATAAATTCCTTCATCTCTCGGGAGCAAAACTGAACACTAATGTCAGTTCAGATGTTCGGTAGTCCCTCTCGTAAGAAGACCCCTACCAGGAATTTTAGTAACTGAGGTCAATCCGATGTCAGAGAAAAATTTGACTTCTGACCAACTTAAATACAAGTTGACCAAAACTAGAATTCATGGGGAATTCTTCTCTCCCGTCAGTGGCCCAATGATATCCATTGCGCCATCCATCCAAGGACCTTTAGGTAGGGTGAGACAATGCATAGGTGAACTGTGCAATTTTGCTACCTTATGACTGGTGGAGAAGGTTTTGCAATTCCTAATCTCTCTTTCCACCAGTACATCCACCCCAGGCCACCACAAGTTGAACCTCAACCTTTGCTTTGTTTTGGTGATCCCCAGTTAGCCTTCATGTGCTTTGTCTACCAGTTTTTTCCCGAGGGTTTCAGAAGGTATCGATTTTGTGCCACTGACGAGGCATCCATCTACAAATGGCCTCCGCAGCTCTTGATTCTTTTCTACACCATCCCACTACTGGATTAACAAATCTCGTACTTTACTTAGTACGTGATCTGTTTCTAACATTTCTTCCATTTTCCTCCTCAATCACTCCTTTGGTGATCACACTCACATTTTCTTTGTGTAATTCTATATTGTTGCTTTGGTTGACACAGACTTTCTCTTCTTTCTCCGTGTCATCAACTAATTGGGACACGCAATCTGCTGCAAAGTTACGTGTACCAGGGATATATTCCATGGCAAATGTGTATTCTTGTAGATCGCTGACCCATCATATAATTATACTGGAAATTGCCTCTAGCCTTTTTTGTATGAATGCCTCCTTGAGTGGCTTGTAGTCTGTCCTTAACTTGAACACAGTCCCCATATGAAGGTCTTGAATGTGTGTAGTTGACTTCAGATTGCCAAGTGATCTTGAGGCACATGCAATGGTTTCCACACCTTTTCCAACTTCTTGTAGAAGTACAGCCCCTAGATCTTTTGAACAGGCATCTTTTGTAAAGACAGGGGCGTAGGAGACACTAAATTTCTGGGGGTGACAAGGATAACCTTTTGACCTTTCCATTGACCCTATACAAATCAACCATTGTATGAGCGCCGTACGCTCTGTTAACCGAACACAATCACATAGTTTTGTAGTGAAACATTGATAAATGCAGGCATGTAGTCACAGTTTGCAAGTATGCTTTAATTGCTATTTACACTCACAAAGCAATTAGATCAAATGTAAAAAAAAATTTTTGGAATCTTACATCTTCATGCATCAAACAAAGGTTGGACGAAAAAATTGAATAATGGCCAGAATGCTCTTCACAACAAAATGCAATTGGACTAATATTGGAGTGTATTGGCGACGGGCTGCAGACACACAGAGCTGTAAGAGCAGAGAAATGTCCACTTACTAAAAGTGGCATATCTAAAATATTAATATGAAATCTAACCTTACATCCTTAAAGAGGATTTATCATTGCCATTCCAAAGATATAAAACATGCCAAACCTAAAAGTACATGTCCTACCTTTTAGTAACATTGCACCCTGCCTTTTACGCTACTTAGGACGTACCTTGAGGTGACGTATAATAATATGGAAGTTTAAGGCTTGACAAGGGGTTTTTAATACCAGGCTGACAAGGCAGTAATATTTCACACACGGGCTCTGCAGTGGCAGGCCTGAGACATGTTTAAAGGGCTTGTTGTGTGGGTGACACAATCAGTACTGTAGAACCACTAGTAGCATTTAATTTTAAGGCCCTTGGTATATGGTATACCACTTTACCAGGTACTTACAAGTAAATTAAATATGCCAGTTGTGTATACACCAATGCTACCATGTTCAGAGGAGAAACATATGCAATTTAGCACTGGCCAGCATCAGTATAGTGCTCGGAGTCCTAAGGCTAACAAAAATAATCAGTAAAATGAGGAGATAGGCAGGCAAAAATATGGCGGAAGACCACCCTAATGCTGGCATGTTTAATTATATGTGTCTGAGTATTGAAGTCAGTCGGATCCCTTTTGGGAAACCCTTAGCACAAGAAGGAGAGCGAGAATAGTTTCTCAATTACTGGAAGTTTTTTGCCTGCATTCCTGTGGCTGGAGGGTGGAGAAACCCTTAATGCATCACAAAGTATACCACACAATACAGAAACTTTTGTTGTCCAATCCATGAGAAACGGTATTGCAGATGGGTGATATGAGTGCAGAGTGCAGTCAAACGAATTATCTTGCACAAAAATATAAGAAGACCTATGAGATACATCTGCAATAAGAAAGAGCCTTGTATGGGATGCTCTCAAAAATGAGAAGTACAGTGTTTGTGAGGAAGAAAGATGCTTACCAATGTAAAAAAGCCTACTGTGAAAGACACATGTGAGATGCTCACAGAAGATAGGTATAGTGAGATATACAGAATGAGCTGTGTGGCAAAGCTCAGACTTGAGGTGTTAGTGACGAACACCAGAAACTCGTGGGCAGATTTACAAGCCCCTTGCAACACATTTACGCCGCTGTTGCATCACTTTTGTGACGCAGCGGCTGCATAAACCATGCATCATGTTGCGCCTTATTTACAACGTGACGCCTCTAAGGAGATGCGTCATGTTGTAAAGTCCCGCACCACATTAAACCCGCGTCAGGTTTAATGTATGCAGGGTGGGCGTTCCGTCGGATAAAGCATCGGAAAAGTGACACTGTGAAATCTACAAGATTTCACGGAGTCACTTTTCCGACTCTGCTGCGTCAATACCCTGCGCCAGCTTGAAGCAGGCATAAGGGGTGAAGCAGCATGATAGGTATGGGCAGCCCCTGAGCATTGCTGGAGTTGCGTCGCGCTTGCTACACGACTCCAGCAATTCGCCGCCCTTACGCCATCAGGTGCGTCACGCATCTGGTTATCCTAGCGCCACGATGCGCCGCATTGTAAATGTGGTGCATCTGTTGCGGCGCAAGGGTAAACTTGTGTGACACATCTTACCTGGTGCATCCCTGCTGATATGCAGGGATGCGCCAGTCCTTGTAAATCTGCCCCATAGTGTTTGAGTGTGAAGCTTCCAAATGAATACAGAGGGTGGAAGGTCACAAATGAGCAGTGCATGGGATGCACTAAAGCACAAAATGTTTGTTAAATGGGAGGCTCACAAAAACTATAAAATGCTCTAAACTAGCACATATGCTAGGGCTAGGATTATTGGAGCCAAAATATTGAGCATTTATTTTAAACAATGATTGAAGCCATGGAGGCCTTGCTCAGAATGATGATGAGTTATTTAAAAGGGACATTTGGAGATATGTGTATTAACAGTGAAGTACTCTTTAGGGAATAGTCATTGCTACCAAGAAAATAGGTCAGATGGACAGGATAACTTGGATATGGATGGTGATGCTAGAGAAGATGAGCCAGGGGTGTCCAACTCCCATGACTCTGCTTCTGAGCATGTCCAGGAGGAGTCTGACAGGAGGAGTCTGAAGACCCCTTACTGGAGAACTCTAGTCCCCCAGGAAATAGTTCTGGTGACACAGAGGGAGACCCTAGAGGTAGGACCCATTTATTCCTCCTGAGAGGGTACAAAGGGTTCATGGGCAGTCCAGGTCCTTTTCAGTTAATTCAATAGGGACCTCCATCTATAGCAAGAGGGAGGATTATTTAGAAAGGGAATACCACCTGCTCAAACTTGAGAGAGCCACGCTCAAAATCAAAAAGGAACAGTTGGCCCTAGATAAATACACGCTAGAAGTCCAGAGGGCTGAGAACAATTTCAGATTAGAATCCAATGGTGGCAGCACTAGTGAACCTATGTTCAGGGAACAATCCTTTGACACTCGGAACTTGAGCAGGATAGTACCCCCTTAAAAGGAGGATGATGACATAAAAAAGTAGAGTCGTGCTTTGGAGAGGGCTTGTAAAGTTCAGAAGGTTCCTCATGGGCAGTGGGCAGCTATCCTGTGATTCTGCTTTGCTAACAAAGATGGAGATGAACTCTTGACTGTAAAGGAAGAAGATGCAGACAATTATGTCTTGAAAAGTGCACTCATAGATGGATTTCGGTTAACCACTGAGCAATACAGTCACTGAATTTCTCTGAAGAAGTATGGATGTTGTGTTAACTGTGTAGAAAATAGAAACCTTCTCAGGGGTCCCACTGATACTTGATCCTTTTAAAACAACAAAGAAGAAACTGGCACAGAAGCTGAAATATAAAAAGAACATCTTTATTAACCTCAAATGAGGGAGACTACGTCACACAGAAGTCTTAGCAACTGAATGAGGCAGTTTCAGGAGTACAGAAAACAATAATAAATAAACAAATACAGGAAAAAAAAAAAATAACAACACACAACAACCTCAAAAAAATACAAGGGGGGGTGAAAGAAAAAAAAAATATATATATATAAAAATAACCCACGAATGCAAATATGCGATTTACACAGCCATGTTTTGGCGAGTCACCTCTAATATAGTATGGGCACGAGGTGATGAGACGGGGAAGAGCTAGGAGCACTTACTTCCGGAAGTTTTCCGGGTGGTGAGTACGGGGTTTTCCCAGGGAGGGTGTTGGGGTGGGCACGGGGGGGTTAGGGGGCAAAATCACACTATTAGTAAAAAGCTCCAATCTTTATATGTAAATAGCTTTTTCTTCAACATTATGTTTTTATTTTCTCAACTTAAGACGCGAAGTAACAATTCGTTTGAGTCATTTATCTTCGTCCTGTCACAGCCAGCCCTAATAAATATCTCAATTCTACAACCTAATGAGTAAATTAAAAATATTGTCCTGGAATGTTAATGGTCTCCGCACCAAACCACGAGCTAACAAAATCATGCAGTACCTTCGGGACACTGATGCTGGAATCATCATCCTCCAGGAGACTCACTTAGTCGAGAGTGAGATACTAGACTTGGTCCGTAGGAACAGATGGATAGAATCATCAATCTCTACAACACAAAGTTCTAACACACGGGGGGTCTCGATATTTTTCAGAAAATCTGTCATATTCAAAGTTAAGCAGCAGAAAGTAGATACTGGAGGTAGATGGGTTATAGCGGCAGTAGAATTAGGGGACACAAAATTAACACTCGTGGGATATTATGGTCCTAATATAGATGATCCCTCAACACTGGAAACCTTATTTAACAACTTGCTTAGTTTCCCAGACCCAGTGATAATAGCAGGGGACTTTAATATTACTTTGAATCCACTTTTAGATAAAACCCCTAACAGTAGGCAGAAAATAACTTCTAAATCTAGGAACTGCCTGTTAGGTTTGATGCGTCAATATGACTATTTAGACATTTGGCGGTTTAAAGAGGGTCAAAGACAAGAATTCTCATTTAGGAATCATAAATATAGACACAAGTCTAGAATTGATTGTATTCTTATAAGTAGAGCTTCCGCTGAAAATACAATTTCAATACGATATACCCCAATACATCTTTCTGACCACTCAGCAATTGAATTAGTACTAAAATTAGCCACAACATCCCCCATTAAAACATGGTCCTTTGATAGATCCCTCCTCTCTTCAACAGATGATATTGTATTTTTACAATCAGAGACAAAGTATTTTTTTGTACTAATAAAGATTCAGCTCCAATAGGGACTATTTGGGATGTGTTCAAGTGTACTCTAAGAGGCCTCATTAAGAATGAAGTAGCTTTCCGCAGTAGACAATATATAGAAGAAGTTACCTCTATTGAGAGAGACGTTTTGAGAGTACAAAACGATATGGATAGCATTGATCCCACAGAAAATCCTACTTTTGCCCTCAAACAAGCAGAATTGAGCAGGCTGAAACTTTCATTGTCAGCAGTTTTGGAGAAGCGGGTCATGCAGAGGTGGGAAGCAAGTAAGCTCGCCCATTTTGAATATGGCGAGGGGGCAGGTAAATTACTTGCCTGGAAAGTAAAATCTGACCGGGCACGAAACAACATCTGTTCAGTTATTTCAGCGGAAGGTACTTTCTCTAGGGATGAGGAAATCAGAGCAGTTTTTAGAGAGTTCTTCGAAACCATTTATCAAGACGATCTCAGGCCGAATCAATGTGACGTAACCAATTGGCTGGAGGGCATACCTCTTCCCTCCCTAACAGAAGAACAATCTTGCTACTTAGATGGGGAAATAACTATAGCAGAGGTGGAGGAGGCCATAAAGAAATCAAAAAACGGAAAAGCGGTTGGCACAGATGGTATGCCTAGCGAGATTTATAAAAAACTTATATCGGAACTCTCACCGGTGTTAGTCACTTTGTTTAACCAAATTCTTAGAGAGGGGAAAACACCACCGGAGTCATGGAACAGTGCTGTCATAACCCTAATTTTGAAACCTGGTAAACCCGCCTCTGACTGTGGCTCATACAGGCCCATCGCTATACTAAATGCCGACTATAAAATGTTTACTTCCATTTTAGCAAACCGGCTGGGGCGGATAGCTCCGGATATAATAGCTTTGAACCAAAAGGGTTTTATAAAAGGGAGACAGCTCTGTGAGCTTACATACGAATTGATTGGTACAATTGATATTGCTATCAAGGAAGAAATTCCACTGGTTGTTCTCACTCTAGATGCCACCAAGGCCTTCGATAGGGTGAATTGGTTGTACCTATCGGAGGCCTTGAAGAGCTTTGGTATTGGAGATCGATTTCGGAGGACAATTCAGCTTCTATATCGTAACCCTTCTGCTTCCCTACTAATTAACGGAGGTCTGACAGAACCTTTTAAGATCATGAGAGGAACCAGACAGGGTTGTCCCCTGTCCCCCCTTCTCTTTGATATATATATAGAGCCATTGCTCAGATCCTTAGAGACAACACACTCATTAAACCCTTTGTTTATGGTGGCTGGGATAGGAAGGTGGCACTTTATGCTGACGACATTATGATTTTCTCCACAGATTATGAAGAGGCGTACCCAGAAATAATTGAACAGGCTCATATATTTGGGAAAGTTTCGGGGTATGAGATTAATGCTCTCAAGACAGAATCTATGTCCTGGAACTGTAACAGAACTAATAATAATGGGACATTTAAACGTCAAATTCGTTATTTAGGGGTGAATATAGTTGAGGATATCAATGTAATCGCCTCTCTCAATTTCAATAAAGTCGCCACAGAGTGCAGGAAACTCATGAGAGATTGGTCTCATCTCCCGCTTTCTGTTCTGGGAAAGCTTAATCTGGTGAAGATGAGTATCCTACCGAAAGTTTCCTTTTTATTTAATTCAATTCCACTTTATTTTGATTCAAAATTAATTTCCAAGCTACAGAGTGCTATCACTAGTTTTATTTGGAACAACAAAAGTGCCAGAATTTCGTGGAAAAAAATAAGACGACGGAGGGAGAAGGGAGGGCTGGCTGGACCAGACATTCAAATATACGCATGGGCCTTTCAATTATCGCACATGCGTATGTTGCTTAAAACTCCGCCATCCACTGGGATGGGCCCTCTTTTTTCTACTCTACTGCTCAGTGAGGGTGTTAATCATTCCGGTTTCTTGTTTAAGTTCAGTGACCCCAAATTCTTTAAAAAAATTAAACTGAAAATTCGAAATGGTTTTGTATCTACTTGGTACAAAATAAGACAAGCGATTAAGATTGGCTACTATTCAGCTAGGGCATCGATATGGAATTTACCCGCCCCCCCCTTATGGACAACAGACGCCCTAAATAAACCCCTACTAGAAGCTGGTATTAACTGTTGGGACGACTTGTTCATGGATGGGGCTCTACTCCCATGGGACTATCTTATTAACAAAGTCGGCCCTGAGTTGTCAAGATTTAAATATATTCAGATTTCTAGCTGGGCCCAGACATATTATGGACAGTCAATGAGACGTTGTAAGCAGCCTATAGGTGGTGTTAGTGACTTGATAACTTCCTTATTAGATAACCCAGTGGCGATAAAAGAAATCTCCCGGTGGTATAACAAAATATTAGATGAAATTGATATTAGTTTTCAATTACCAACAAACTTATGGGCAGAACTAATGCCGGGACTGGAAGTGGAAGAGCTCTGGAGTGCTTCTTGTTCATTGCTCTGGGATTTAGTCAAACCATCGTGGCTTCGTCGGAATCATCTCTTCACCTTGCACAGGGCATATTATTCCCCCCATAGGTTAACAAAATTCTCATTGACTGGCCCAGTTTCTTGTCCTAGATGTGGGCTTGTTGCAGCAACCGACACCCATATGTTTTTGGAATGTCCAAGTTTATCTGAATATTGGGAAGTCATTAAAAACAAGTTGTCGCATTCTGTGGGCGAAAACATTACAATAGACCTCAAGCTTGTGATTTTTGGTCTGAGAAACAATACTCATGATGCAGCAACAAGATTAATATTTTATTCTATCCTTGCAGCACGTAGGGAGATATGTAGACACTGGAAAGACGCTTTACCACCTACTGCGCATGAATGGCGAACATCACTTCTTCAAATTTCTAAGCTGGACTTAGCCAGGGTAGGAAACCCGAACACTAGAGCATATTGGGCAATGCTTGGTTAGTCGTGACCTTTACCTGGGTTTTTTTTTTTTTTTTCCCCAGGTCCTATGATTAATGTGAGCATTTCCTACCTTGGCTATTGAGACTATTAGTCTAAATTTCAAGGGGGTCTCGATGATTCGGGCTCTATCAACTGAGGTATCATCTTAAGCGAGTTTAAGAGTGGTCGCTGTATTTAGTGCCAAAGGGGAACTGACCGTACCTCTCGATAGATAAATCCCTCACCAGCTATATGGCTGAGTTGGCACAGCACAAGACCTTCTGGCTATTCGCTCTGTGGTGGTTTTCTTCTCGGTATTGATAGATTGGAGCTATGCACACAAATGAGGATAAAAAAAAAGAAAAAAAAGAAAAAAAAAAAAAAAAAAAAAAAAAAAACCAAAGAAGAAACTGGCACAGAAGCTGAAATATAAAAAGAACATCTTTATTAACCTCAAATGAGGGAGACTACGTCACACAGAAGTCTTAAGAAGTCTTAGCAACTGAATGAGGCAGTTTCAGGAGTACAGAAAACTGGGGCCTTATATATGCTTAGGGTTCCATAGTCAGCATAAGACCAAGGGGCAGTCCTGGCTCATGAAAGCATGCAAAATGACTAATATGGACATGCAAGATCTGCTTGCTCAACAAAGTGGGAGGAGAGTTACTTCTCCATACAGCAGCAAAAATAGCCTGACAGTTCTACAAGATGAGCAGGTGCATTCTACTAGCTAGGCTCTTCTGAGCTTGTGCTAAGGTGGAAGATGCTAAATATAGTTCGTTTTTAGGCAGATGACAAGAGCAGTCAACTCTGAGGGAGGACAGAGCACATGGTGAGCATGTGGCAGCACATGGCAAACAAAATGGCTGCCAGAAATACAAAATGGCTTTCAGCTCATGCTAACAAATCCGTCCAATCTTTAACAACTGGACCTATCATACATGGTTCATGTTTGATTTCCACTGCTCAGGTGATTAGTCTCGCCTTGTTGGAACTGCGCTTTCATTTGATCACATTTAGAGGTTTAGTGTGACACCTTTAGGTCACAAGAGGTTTTCTGTGCACCACCATTGTTGTGTTAAAGAGATATACTCATAATGATATGAGTCCCGTTTCTGTTATTTCCAGCCCTGAAGAAGTCAAGGGTTATTACCCATACGACGAAACACATGTTGGCTGGACCCTGAGGTGTTCTCTGGAATAAAGAATAAGAATACTTACCAAAAGACCAGACTTGCTTTGATTTTCCACATTGATGAACTTTCAAATTACACACATGCGTGTGCACAGGAGTTGACTTTATGAGCAATACAGGGTTAAGTTTATGGTCACACAGAGGCACTCACTGAAGACTGGGTAGATTTTGTAGATTGTACTATTTAGGCTCTGTAAGGCTTTTTTCATGGAAGTAATATGCATGATTATGAATGACTGTATAATTTACTTGTGAGGGACCACATCCTTAATAAGTGTCAAAATTAGTAACTGCACCAGTACCTGGTGGACTCGGATCTGACCTCTCCCAAGAACTGGGAAAAAAGGCAGACAAGTGAGTCCACATCAGGGTGAAACAAAGTCTATTGGTAGTGGTGACCAGAAGAAGCAACATTATTCTAAGTCCCAAGAGAAAGGTGGGGAGAAATCTAAAGAACAAAAAGAGTCTTATGAAGGTCCCCAAAAATGGGTGGGTCCCAATCCTCTCGCCCTCTAAAAAGAAACCTTGGTGCTATTTGTGTAAGAAAAACATCAATAGGGAAAAGGATGCTAATTTTGGTAAGTCTATCACCAATTACTACTACTCCTAAACCTCCTAGAAATAGCATTGGTAGTTGTAGCAACCCCAAGAGTTTTGCTGGGTTAACCTTGGGCACTGAAGTGTGGTCTAGTCAGGGCACCCACTCAGGCTGTTTTAGTCTGTGATGGTGGCACTGAGCTTGCTACCCATATTGTATGTCTCACTGTCATGGGCAAATACAGACAACAACCTCTCAGGCATGGTCACAAAGCTTTAGCTTACAGAGAAATAGGTGTGTCAGGGTCACTATGGTGACAGAGAAACATGTGTGTCCTGAGCAGATTCTACTTGGTGAGAATTACCCAGTGACTAATGCTAGCAATGTCAGGAAAGATCATTCCATGGCAGTTGTTAATCTCAGCTGGGGAGGGAAAAAGGCCCCAAGAGTTGTGATATCCTCAGACCTACTTGTGAACTGTCTACTGGGCACTGATTTTGAAAATTCAGCTTGGTCGAAATTTGAGTTTAGGACTCATTCAGAAATCATGGGAATGTCAGTCAATGGTTTTGCTGTCACTAGGGCTCAGGTCAAAAAGTGAATCCATAAGGGAGCCCTCAATCCTGAAATAATGGACTGGCCTGCTCCCAAGAGAAGGAGCAGGAAGGGAACAGATTTATCCTCCACTCAGCCACTCAGACTCCCCATGAGAAACAGCCCCCTGAGGTAGATGATCTCAGCACCTGTGAAGAAATGGTCCCAGAGGAGCTCCGGCCTGACAAGCCTGAGCTACTGGGGGCAGGGGCAGGGTTTCCAGGGCATACTTCAGTCTGGAGCGGAAGGTCTGCCCCTCTCTTCAATAACTCGGATAGCAAGCTGCTGCTGAGGGAACAAGGAATGTCAGTGGGTCCCACAGGACTTATTGGGAAGATGGGCACCTGTTTTCTAAAAGTAGAGACCCCAAGCCTGGTGCCACCAGGACGTTGGTCATACCTCAGAGGTTCAGGGGTTTCCTGTTGACCCTCACACACAACATTCCCCTTGCAGGACATCTTGGGCAAAGTAAGACTTGGAACAGGCTTGTCCCTCACTGTCACTGGCCTTACATGTCTGAAGACACCAAGGAGTGTTATCACTCCTGTTTCACATGCCAAGCCGGTGGTAAGCCAGCCGGCACTACAAAGGCCCCATTAATCCCACTACAAGTGGATGGGGTCCCTTTGAGAGGGTAGGGATAGACATTGTAGGTCCCTTAAACCCTCTAACAGCATCTGGACATAGTTATTTCTTAGTAGTGGTGGACCATGCCACTAGATATCCAGAGGCTATTCCCTCTAGTACCACTACAGCTCCTGTAGTGACCTGGGCCCTCCTGGGAATCTTTTCCAGAGTTGGGTTCCCTAAGGAGGTCGTGTCAGACAGCGGTACTAACTTCATGTCTAGCTACATCACTGTTATGTCTCTGCACTCCAGAGACGTTTGGGCTACAAGAAGTTTCAGCCTTTTACACCTCATCCTTTGAAGATCAGCATCCTCACTGCATCCACTGCAGCTCCATCTTTGGTGAGCTACCTGAAGTCCTCTTGCGACTCCTGTGCCTTTGGCCTGTGGGTCCTCTTGAGGGTCTTCCTTTGCTTCAGTGGGCTCCCCTGCTTGCCCGGGCCTATGCTGACTCTCCTACTCTTGGTGAGTCCCTTGTACCTTGCTGATTCCAACATTTACAATTTTTTGCATTCCGTGGCAGTTGAAGCTACGAAGGCTTGTTGGCCCTCCTGCCGGACACCGACCACCTGGACACTGACACCCGATGTGGGACAGCTCGTGCATTGCTCCTGCTCTTCCTCAGCATTGCCTGGTCTTCACAGCTGCAGTTCCAAGATCACAATCTTTACTCTTGAATCTCCCGACATCGGTGAGCATTGTACTTCTGTGCCTCCTGGTCACTTCAGGGTGGCATGGATTCTGTCCCATCTGCTTGCAGGTCCTCCTCTTCAAGAATCCAGTCTTGTATTCCACCATACACCTTCACAGGCTTCTCCAGAGGCATCTTCTTCGAAGCCTTCCATTGTTGTCTGCGACAGGTTCTGACGTCACTTCACCCCCATGCACCTGGATTCCCTCATACAGGTAACCAGGTTCCTGGGGTATCCACTGTAGGAGTTGCTCTCCAACCTCCTGTCTTTCAAAGGGTTTCTTTGGGGTCCTGTGGGCAGGATCCTTCTTTCAACCTGCAACGCAACTTCTCCATTTGACTTCCATTGGCCCACGGCTGTGTTTCCACTCCGCACCCATCCTCCCTAGGGTTCCTGGGTACTCACCTTGGGTTGCTCCTTGTGTCTCCGGCTCCTCTGAGTCTACTGGTCCAAGTCCTCTTTTCCTTTGCAGTTCACATTCCTATATAGTTTTGTGCCCCACTGGAGACCAGTGTATATTTGTGCTCCTTACCTAATTATTTTGAATTCTTCTTGTCTGTATTGTTGGTATCTCCAGGTAGGAGATATGCCAATGTGTTAGTGATTGGGTTGCATAATAAATAGACATATTTATAAACACTATGTGGTTCTTTTTCACTTAACTCCTTAAGCGCCGCGCACATTTTTCCGCGGTGCAGGAGTTCTAAAGGGTGGGCGGGGCTGTGTCGGCCAAGGGTCGTGCGCAGCACTGGGCAGGTAGTGCTCGCGCCGTTGGCTGACGCGAGCATGGAACGGGTTAATCTACACTGTTTATTAAATGTGATAAAACTAGCAGTTTTACATTCCTTCAAGATAAGCCTGAAGACTGCTCTCCACAGGTACTACTTTGAGGGTTTTCTATGGTTATCATAGACAACTAAAATCACCATACGGGTTGCCTGGATTCATGCAAGGTGCATCACTCCTGAGAGTGTGCACCATATACTAAGCCAGCCTACTACAACCACCAACACCAGTTCTCCATTATGCTTTTCCCACTAGGGCACAAGTCCTAAAAGAAGTGGGGCACTAACCAAGTTAATCAGTATGTAAGTGACATTACAGAGTGTGACATCACAGCCTATGACCTCACAGGAAGTGATATCACGAAAAATTACAGCAGATTTTAAGAGGAGTGGGTTTGGCCTAACGGCTAGAGTAGTCAACCTTGAAGCTGGGGATCCAGGTTTGAATCTCGACAGGGACGCTCAACATCCTGTGATTCTGGGCAAATCACTTAATCTCCCCCATGCCTACCAAAAATTAATGTATCTATCTGTAGCGTAACCGGTGCTCATGTCAAGCACTCTGATACCTTTGGCTCAAGTTCGTGCTATATGAAACTTAAAAAAAAAAATACTTTACATATGTTAAACAGGTCTATCATGAGTACATTTGAGTGCATTACAATATTAGACAAATTAAATTTTGCGTTGCAGTTGTACCAAAAAAGTGATGCAACCCGGAGCAAGACCTAGGCCTCTACTTAACATTTAGGGCCAGATGTAGGTAATCCAGAAATACCGAGTCCTTAATAGCGAATATTACCGATATGTTATTAAGAACTCGGTATTCCAGATGTACATAATGATTTGGTAAAAATTACCGATTAGATAAAAATCGCAAAAAAATAGCGATTCGTAATGAATCGGTAAAAAATAAATACCGAATCCCCATTACCGATTCGTTATCACCTAATCCTCAATACCGAATCAGTAAATAGTGATTCGGTAATTTAAAAAATTGGTAATTGTGGAATCATCCAATCCTGTGCATCCTCATTACCTCCCAAACAGGAAGTGGCCACACTCATGCAGCTGCACTGAACCTGGAGCTAGCAGAGCAGAGAAGCCAGTAGCAAACCAACTGAATTTTGCAACCAATACTTAGCAAAATGGCCAACCAGGAGAGGGAGAAGGAGGCTGCTGAAAGAAAAAGGAAACACAAATTCAGTGAGAGAGAGCTGGAGGTCCTCATTGAGGATGTGACCAAGGACCACTATAAATTATTCAGATAATGGTCCCTGCAAGTGCCAGAGACACAGAAAAGGCAGATCTGGCTTGCCATTTAGGAAAAAATAAATGCCATCGGAGTCACCCAGCGTTCCATTGAGGACCTGAAAAAAAGATGGTGTGATCTAAGGAAGACTGCTAAGGTGAGGATGTCAGAGAAGCAGAAGCAGGCCGGCCGTACGGGTGGAGGGAGGAACACAGCACCTGCACCAACTGCTCTTGAACTCTTGGTTGAGTCCACCCTCCAGCCGGAAAGTGTGAGTGGGATTGGCGATGCAGACAGCTCAGCCAGAGCTGCCAACAAAAAAGGTAAGATGCATTCACAGCATGCTGTGGCCCCCACTTCCTAACCCCAATCCACAAAGAGGCATAGGGACTCCCACCCTAGTACATGTTTTACTTAAAACCTGCAATGCATTATGGGAGATGTAGTCAGGAGTAACACATGTCAGAACAGTCAGTCCACTGAACCCAAAGGCATGTGACACCAATTAGCAAATTGTATATAAATGGGGTAACCCATAGATACTACCTGACCTGAGTGAAAAAATACAGTATCAAACAGTGTGGTCACAGCAGTAAATAAATCTTTTGTGTTAAATTATAGTAGCAAAAACACAACACAAATTCAGTGTGGCGTATGTCCACTCCAATTGATTTATAGTAATAGAAATAATAGAAATTATCTGATGTGATTGCATTCAAAGCATTTACAGATAGAGGCAATGGATTTACTCGATAAGACAAATGTGCAATATTTTACAGTGCTCTTTGTATGGTAGGGAAGAGAGGAGGGAATGGGTATAGATTGTTCACGTGTGGGTAGGGGACAAGGAAAGGTAATTGTGACATATATACATCAACATGGTTTGTTGTATATGGTTCCGTGAACGATCAAATGCTCCCAGTATTGTACATAACTCAGATGGACCAGAAGTTAATTATAAACTGTGTCACTAGACTTGTGTTCCAATGTTGTCGACATTTCCACCCCTCAGGGCAGGACAGGTTGTAGTCCTTGAGGTGGTGTCTTCATCAGGACTGGGGGAGCACCTGTAGGCAATTAAAACGGTGTTTAAGGGTAGGCAGCAAAAGGTATGGGTGCAACTAATGTGGGAGGTATCAATACCAACTTTGTTGGAAAAACGGGGGAAGAGATCCACCGTGGTCAATGGGAACGATGGGCTTTCGTGAGCTCCTAGAGTAGGGAGAGAGGGAAAACAGGGAGACATCACAGGTTGCTGGGTGATGCATCCAAGAGGTGTACAAATGTGGATGATTGATAGAACCTGATGGTTCAGGGGTGGAGCAATCTTACTTACTCCTGGTGACTGGTTGCTGGATCAGCTTGTGTTCGGTGGGGAACAATCGAGCGTTTCCCAGGATCTTAGTTGAACAAGGTTTGGCTAATCTGCAGCAGCATCCGCTTGCAGATGTGGGGAACAATCCCGTGTGGCCTAGAAACGTAACAAAAGAACATTTCTCATGAAGGAGGGAAAGGGGATGAGTGACCTCATGCAGTTAAATCACAATTGGACGAAGGAATCTGGTTATGGACTCCCTGGTTCGTGGACTGACGGTCTAAACAAAACAAAGACTAAGTGCTGCCGAACGGTCCTGTGAATATCCTGGTTGTTAGTGTGGTGATTAAAAAGAAAGCTCTGGGGAGTGCTTGCATATTCTAAATATCCGCGATAGGCAATGCCAGTGGTATTTGCTATGTGCAAAGTGGGGAACCTCCTGTGGGCAAACCGGGTAAAACGGCTAAAAGGCTGAAAAAAAGGGAGCCAAGCCCATCATTTACCCAGGGTGCGTGGGGTCGTCAGATCATGAAGCGCCCAGTACGTACCGGGTATGTTCCGTGTCTTTAAGGAGAAGAAACAAGACGAGTGAAAGCTCTCTGACCTCGAGGTACCGGCCTTAGCTCAGCAGTGGGGACCCAGCTCCCGGTGGGAAGCCGGCATATATTACGGTGTGAGGGATGGGCGCAGGGCACCTAAACACGCTACGTCATGCCTACACAGTATTGTGGCAGAGTCAGCACAAGTTTGCAATCACCGCGTCGTAGCAGCAGGGACAGCACATACCGAATGTGTGCTTGTACCGGGCAATGTCAGTACAGTGCAGCAGCCAGGCTGTGGATGGGCCCACTTAGGCATTGTATGTGTGTGGAAGCGTGGCACTTAATCAGTAATGATAATGAATTTGGACAGTACAGAATACAAATATTAAACAAAATATTACCCAATGAAAATAATGAGGTACATGGAATATATCTGTATAGTGTTGGTTATTACAGTCATATTGCAGGTTGATGATTCATGGGTGCCGGATGTAGAGTCATCCCTGGATGCTAGTTCTACTGCAATATCAACATGTGCAATTCAGTTTGGGTAACATAAATTACATTCAGACATAAAAGAAAACATCATCAAAACGGAACATAGCAATCTAACTGAGCTACTCTGCCGCTAAGCCTGCCAGTTGCGCATTAGTGCCTTCCAGTTAATTTAGTCCATTATTAATAGTGTCCAGCAAGAACATCATCTTGCACATCCCTGACATTCAGAACTGGTCCTATGTCGCCGCCTCTTGGTCCCAATGATACCTTCTCTAGAACCAACCATTTGATGGAATCGGGTGAGTGGGCATGTTGTCTGAAATGTTCCACAAGGGGTGCACCTGGGTTGTTACAGCAAATTCTACTGCAGTGCTGCAATATTTTTGCCTTGACCGTCTGTCTGGTTTGTCCCACATACAGTAGATTACATGGGCATAAGATGGCATAAATGACATCATTGAAATTACAGTTGGTGTGTGTCTTGATCTGAATGTCATGGTTTCTGTACGTGAATAGCTTAGTCTCAATAGTTATTTTACAGGCCTTGCAGAGTGTACATTTGAATTGGCCTACTATGTTGGGAAGGTTCCACATAGTCTGGATTGTGGGACTGGGTGGTGTGTCGAGGAGGGAGCGAACAACATGGTTTCGTATATTTTTTGCCTTCTTGAAGGCATGCATAGGTGGGTCTTGAATGTCTAGTTCATCAGATATGAGTTTCCAATGACTGTTAATGATTTACTTGAATGCATTACTGTGCGTACAATATGTTATGACACAGATCATTCTGTTGGTGTCTTGTCTGGGTGGTTTCGGCGTCAGTGATGTTTCACGGTTCTGATACCAGGCTCTTTTCCAGGCTCCGCACTTACCAACGTGAAAGAAACCCTTGAAAGACTAGACAAAACCATCAAATACTTTGAAGCTATCACACAAACTAAGAAACTTGACAAGCTAGCGAAAGATGTTCGTTTCTACGATAAGAAAACAACATACCCATACCTCCAGGAGGACTATTACAAACTAGATACCCAAGGCCGTTTCTTCAATAGAGGAAGATGAGGATACAGGGGGTACAGACGTCCAACTAACTTCTCTGATTCATTGTGCAGCACAGGGAGTGACAACGAACAGGCAGGACCTAACGCCGGATACCAACAACAGGAACCATGGTATCAACCCTGAGGCCAATATACCTCTGGATTTCCTTTTTTAGAGGACACTCAGTGGAGACCACCCAGGGGAAGGGGAGGCAATTGGAGCAGACCGCCCCGACGTGGACAGTACCAACATCAACAGACATGGGACACTGGACGTCCCCAATGACATAACCCCAAACAAGTCAGGTTCCAATCAGAGTATCACGGCGAGATCAACACCAGACGGAGAACATACAGATGATAACACTAGACAAAAGCCCAATCATCAATCTCTCAGGGTACACGCTGTCAGATGATGAAACCAAGATTCTGTCCAAGGGATTATCATTTGTACCAACTTCTTTTCCCAATCGCTTCTATGTCAAGGCAGAAGTACATCAATTTTTCCAGAAAGTACGTCTACAACATTTCTACAGGCATTCCCCTTCATCCTCATCCACCACTAGATTAAGACCACCATCCACATTCATGCCACCCAGCCACATGATGTCACACAAGATCTTGACGTTTGAAAGTGTTGAAACACGAGATGTCCTGAAGGCAAGCGTAACCAAGTCATATGTCAAGCACAATATAACCAAAGGGGAACGTGAGGCACTCAACACACTTAAGAACAACAAGACCATAGTTATTTAACCGGCGGACAAGGGGGGAGCCATTGTGGTCCAGAACACCAGCGACTACAAGTACAAGATCTATTCACAACCGCAAGATGGCATTAGTTACAAACCTGCTTCCAAAGACCCAACTCAGGAGGTGAGAAGAATTATCCTCTTTATAACAACAGAGGGGAAAGAGGCTGGCTTCCTATCCGAACACGAGTACAACTATCTCAACAATGCCCACTGTGCTGACATTGCCCCGTACAAGCACACATTCGGTATGTGCTGTCCCTGCCGCTACGACACGGTGATTGCACACTTGTGCTGACTCTGCCACAATACTTTGTAGGCATGACGTAGCGCGTTTAGGCGTCCTCGCGCACGTCCCTCACACCGTAATATATGCCGGCTTCCCACCGGGAGCTGGGTCTTCACTGTTGAGCTACGGCCGGTACCTCGAGGTAAGTGAGCTTTCACTCGTCTTCTTTCTTCTTCCTAAAGACACGGCACGCACCCTATACGTACTGGGCATTTCCTGATCTGACGACCCCACGCACCCTGGGCAAATGACGGGCTTGGCTCCCTTTTTAAAATTTTTGCCGTTTCACCCTGTTTTCCCGCAGGAGGTCCCCCGGTTTGCACATAGCAAATACCACTGGCAATACCTATCGCGGATATTTAGAATAAGCGAGCGCTCCCCAGAGCTTTCTTTTTAATCACCAAACCAACAACCAGGCTATTCACAGGACCGTTCGGCAGCACTTAGTCTTTGTTAAGTTTAGACCGTCACTCCACGAACCAGGGAGTCCATTACCAGGATTCCTTCGTCCAGTTGTGATTTAACTGCATGAGGCCACTCATCCCCTTTCCCGCCTTCATGAGAAATGTTATTTTGTTTTGTTTCTAGGCCACACGGGATTGTTCCCCACATCTGCAAGTTAACGCTGCTGCAGATTAGCCTAACCTTGTTCAACTAAGATACTGGGAAACGCTTGATTGTTCCCCACCGGTCACAGGCTTATCCAGCTGTAGACCGCAACCAGTCACCAGGAGTAAGTAAGATTGCTCCACCCCTGAACCATCAGGTTCTATCAATCATCCACATGTGTACACCTCTTGGATGCATCACCCAGCAACCTGTGATGTCTCCCTGTTTTCCCTCTCTCCCTACTCTCGGAGCTCCCGAAAGCCCATCGTTCCTATTGACCACGGCGGATCTCTTCCCCCGTTTTTCCAACAAAGTAGGTATTGAAACCTCCCACATTAGAAGCACACATACCTTTTGCTGCCTAATTGTAAACACCATTTTAATTGCCTACAGGTGCTCCCCCAGTCCAGATGAAGATCCCACCTCAAGGACTACAACCTGTCCTGCCCTGAGGAGTCGAAACGTCGACAACATTGGAACATAAACTCTAGTGACACTGTTTATAATTTACTTCTGGTCCATCTGAGTTATGTACAATACTGGGAACATTTGATCATTCACGGAAACGTATACAACAAACCATGTTGATGTATATATGTCACAATTATATTTCCTTGTCCCCTACCCACACATGAACACTCTACACTCATTCCCTCCTCTCTTCCCTACCACGCCAAGAGCACTGTAAAATATTGCACATTTGTCTTAACGAGTAATTCCATTGCTCCTGTCTGTAAATGCTTTGAATGCAATTGCATCAGATAATTTCTATTATTTCTATTACTATAAAACAATTGGAGTGGACATACGCCACACTGAATTTGTGTTCTCTTTTTGCTACTATAATTTAACACAAAATATTTGTTTACTGCCGTGACCACACTTTGATATTGTACCAATTAGCAAATAGGAAGGAGAGGACAGTCAGTGAGATTGGCAGGCATGAAATTTATTACAATGCAAATGCTGCCAGATAAGTGATCAAGGCACTTTGGTGCTGAAACACGTAAAGGCCGACAAGGTGGTAACTGAATAAAGAAGTATTCTGTGCACCAAATTGAATCCGTGCTCCATTCTTTTTGGAAGAAATTACAAGAAGCCTGCTGGCAGTGGAGTTCTTGGAAGATAAGTGAGCATATGTACATTTTGTCTTCACAGGCGAGCCATCTCGCAGGGCAGCTGAGGGGAGCAAAGTAAAGGCACCCAGGACAGAGAGGAGACAAGAGGAGGAGGTCCAGTCACCTGCAGGGCACACCACCCCACCACCACCACCGCCAACATCACCACCACCATCAGCATCGACACCACCACCATCACCACCGCCACCATCCACACCACCAGCACCGAGAGGCAGGATACATCCAGTGGCCACCCTCCAGCAGATGGAGGTGTCCGAGGAGGACAGCACAGGAGGACAACATTCCCAGGTGGCTCAGGATGCCAACGGGGCAGGGTCACCGTCCCCCCAGGGCGCGCCCACAAAAGTTCCAGACGCTGCAGGGCAGCCAGTCCTCAAGATGAGTGTGTTTGCTGGCCTTGCAGGGAACATGGTGAAGGTCCAGCGCCTGCAAGGAAGAGCAATTAGGTCAGTGCAGCTGGAGATGGCAAACATGAATGCTCACATGCACCGTATTGACAAGGGCATCAGTTCCATCAACACTACGATTGCTGAGGGCATGTGGGACATGTCCGAGGCTGTGAGGCTGCTGTGCAGCAAATTAGATGAGGACCGTCTGTCAAGGTGCAGGGAGAGACAGAAACTTGATAATTACACGAAGGCGGTGAGCCGCCTCTCCACTGCCACCTCTCTGCTGTGCAGGCGCTCGGTGGCCATGCAGAAGGAGATGGCACACTGCAGCCGTGATGTGGCAAGGAGGGCTGGTTACAGTGACCAGTGCACTTGAAGTGCTACAAACTGACAAGGTGGCCACTACAGGTGATGGGGTGAAAGTTAAGAGGCTACTAGCTGCAGTAACATCACGCCCCCTCCCACAGAGTCCAGGAGGTGCAGCGAATGCCACAGCACTGCCACTGGACAGACTGGCAGGGCGGACAGTGGTGAGAAGGAACACGGCAGTGCAGCTCATGGGCGCAGGAAGTAGAGCCAGCCATAACATGGTTTTACTCAATTGGGTGATGTAACCAATTTTGTGTTAGGATACTGCATTTGATTTAGGCCTAGCTTGTGACGCACTTCAAGTTGGGGTGAGTGTGCTATGATCATTAAACACCATCACTCACATACAGTAACTGGCTATGTCTCCTAACTTACTTAGAAATAGTTGTGTGTTATTTCAGCCCGTTTGTGTCTCCCATCCGGTGCTGCTGCCACACCTGCTGCGCTGTGCTCTGGCTGTGGACAGTCCTCAGCCTCATCCTCAGAGTCAGTTAGTTCCACTGCTGTTCCTTTCTTTGTGGCAAGGTTATGATAGTAGTAGTATTTAAATTGTTATTTGCGTAAATATTAGGACATACCAACACATTTGAGACACTGGAACCCAAAATGTGTGCTTAGACAATGTCTGATGATAATTTGAGGTTCCACTGCTCAAAATAAACATTTCAACAAAACATTAGCCTTTGAGTGGCTGAATTGCACAGTGTGAAACAGTCTTATAAGGTAGGGTGGTGCTGAAGAGGGGCAAGATGCAGACAGAAATCAACAAATTACCTCAAGACTCATCCTTTGTCCTGGAAGCGCAGGCTGCAGGCAGCACAGTCAGCAAGCGCGAGGTGAAAAAGAATTCCTGGAAGTATGAAGCACAACAAAAAGGAAGGTCACAGGTCAAGTGTAGGGCCATCGGCACATCAAACCACTAGTGCCAATGGCCCTACACTTGATCCTGCGACTGACAAAAGAGAGAGGTATATTAGTTTGTCCCCTTGTATCCCCACCCTTGTCTCGCGTGTCCCCCCACTATAAAATCTGGGGGGATATATCGCCTGTGTCCCCCACACTTCCTACGCCCATGTGTAATGATGATTTCTTTTTCCTGGAACAAACACTTTCAAGCCTGGTGCAGTGGTCAGGACATTCTTAACATCAATCAATTCCCATCCCACTCAAAGGTCTCCCTGTTTTCAACAATTCCTAAAAAGGATCTCAGGTCATCTTTGGTTTTGGGTGCCACTAATATCATTATGATGTTCACCAGATCTGCTTTGGGTTGTACCACTTTAGATGTGAACTTATACCCAAGATAGTGTATTTTAGTACATTGAAGTTTGCATTTGTCTTTTCTTACAGTAAGGCCATACTCTTTGAATTTGTCCAAACTCTGTCTTTCATTATGTTGTGCCTGAGAGTTCCCAAATATCAGCACATCGTCCAGATAACAGAACACCTCTGGGATTCCAGACAGTATATCAGACATAGCTCTCTGAAAGACTGATACCGCTGTTACCAGACCGAAAGGCATGCGTTTAATTTTGTATGCTCCCATGGGAGTGATGAAAGCAGTGTGCACTTGGGAGTCGGGTGTAGGCAGATCTGATAATAGGCAGAAGTAAAAGCTAATGTTGAAAAGAGGTTTGGCCCATCTACAGTGACCATCTCTTATGTTTGGCAAAGGGAACTTGTCAACAACTACTGTTTTTGAGGGCCCTAAGGCTAACACACAGGTAAATCTTGCTTTCTGCTTTTCTCATCACTACAATGGGTGCCAACCATTCAGTTGCTTCCACATGTTCTATTACATCCAGCTTGAGCAATTTTTCTAACTCTTCTCTCATTGCATTATGTACGCTTAGGGGAAGATTATGTACGGTAGCTGACCCTGGAACTGGTTTTTCTTTCAATTTTATCTTGTGCTCATATTGCTTGAGTAATCCTAATTTTTCTGTGAATACTTCAGCATATTTTTTCTCAAAATCAAATCCCACCTCTACATCCTTGTTAACATTCTTGATCAGTATTCCAGGTTCAGCATTGGTATCCAGATAAACTCCTATGTCTTTTTGAGCTGACCATCCTAAAATGTTATATCTTTTATATGAAATGTTGCATACTATATATCTGCTTTTGTACATCCCACAAAGTATCTTATCATATTTTATGGCTGGCCACCATAGCCTTCCTGGTGTATTTCCATTTTGTGTAGCTGCATCAGTTTCTTGAACAGTCTATTAAACACTTCTATTATTGCCACAACCTTGGGTTTGCTAGACCCTCCATCATTCATCTGGAGTACAATGTACTTACACACCTCAGACTCACCTTGTTTCTCAGGTTTCTTTCTACCCAAGCTTCTTCTATAGCTTGCCATAAAATCTCCTTTACTCCCACACTTATTACATACAGCTTTCATTGCTGTTCATTTCTTACTGTTTGCTATGTGGCCAATCCTCCCACATCTGTAGAATTGCCCTTGAAGGTGCCTACACTCCCCCTCCCCTTTGTCATAGGAGTGCCCTTCTCTACTTGTACCTCATTGTTCTCATCCTCAGCAATTTGCACATTTTCCTTACTAGTTATGTTTTGCTAAATTTCTTTCACACATCTCCTCATGAACTCTACTTGTTTTACCATAATCAACACATCATCAGGATCATCTTTCAGCACAAGTTCCTTCAGTATCCTTACAATTTAGCGATTCAACAAAAATTGGTTCTTGCTGTGTTCATAATTTGTTGCTTCAAATTACATGAGGCTACCAATTTGCACAACTCAGACACAAATTCCTCTACTATTTCTCCTTCCTTTTGTGAGCGTTTCCCAAAATCATAATGCTCTATAACTGCACTGATTCTAGGAAGGAAATGATTATCTAAATTCTTAACGCGTATTAATCAATCCCTGAGCCTCCATTCAGATCCAGTACAGTACAGACAAGGAATGTGTCACAGTCTTTTGTTACTTTAATGTGTTTTAATGCAGTTTGCTGAGATTTTTCCTCAGACTGATTGTGATAAATCTATGGTTGCGGGTTTTTCTGCCCAGATTACCTGGTGTCTCCTGTTCTTATTCTGTCCTGATGAGGACCGCGTTCTAAATAATTGTACTAAGGGGTCCAAACATCAACAAAACAATTCTATGTGGACTGATTGTTTTTTTCTAAATTTGATTGAATCCATTGACACTCATACTACGAGTGCCATTTGTAACATCATATTACAATCAGTCACATTGTATTGTAATTGTATTGTAATTACATTTAGATAGCGCTTACTACCCCTTATGAGGTGTCAAATCTATTTTTTGCCAAGTAGCACGCTACTCCGGAACCCAAAAGAATTAGTGGTGATTTAGTATAGTGAAATATAAAATGAATTTTAGCTGTGGATATGTTAGTCTGTTATTTGGTTTGAGAAGAATAGCGGGAAAGGTTTGAATTTATATAGCACCTGCTACCCCGGAGGAGGTCAGGGTGACCAACTGGCATGGGTGCAAATTCAGGACATTGAGTGTAAACATTCAGGACAAAGGGTCAAAATTCAGGACTAAACGTGGAGACAAAAGGTAAATTTTACAGGCACAACAGAGGAGGTTGAGCAATAGTATATAAGTAATCCCATCTATATCTAAATATATTCATCCATTTGCAAACCTATGAATCATGTATCCTCCCATCCATCATTTCACTCATCCATCCCTCCATCCACACTTTCACTCATCCATCCATCCACCCTTTCACCCTATCCATCCGTACACTCATCCATCCACTCTTCAGCCCATGTGTACACTCATCCATCCAGCCATTTACCCTTTCACCCATCCAGCCATCCTTTCACTTACTTATCCATCCACCCAGTCACTCATCCTTCCACCCATTCACCTTTTCAGTCATCCATCCTCCCTTTCTCTCTCCATTGACCCTTTCACTTAGCAATCCTTCCTTCCATCTATCCACCCATCCGTCTACTCATCCACTCATGAATCCATCCATTGACCATATCACTCATCCATCCTCATCCATCCTTTCACTCATCCATCCACCCATTCACTCACCGATCATCCACCCTTTCACTCATTCATCCTTTTGTTCATTATCATTTGTTCATGTATTCACCCTTTCATTCATCCATTCACCCTTTCACTAATCCATCCAGCCATCCACCCCTTCACTTACTCACTCGCCAAGTTATTTATTCTCCTGCGTCATGCACAAATTATATCTACACAATGTGATAGTGATGGACGTTGGGTAATGGCTAAGGTTGTTATACAAAATAAAGAACTTGTACTGCTGAATATCTAGGGCCCTGTTAAACAGGATCCAGATTTCTGGAATAACATTAAGATCTTACTATCTTCTTTTGATGGTTCTAATATTATTGTTGCTGTGAATTTTAATCAATGGTTAGACCCATTTTCGGATAGACAATCTAAATGCAAATTTAACCTGATAAAACTCATAAATCATTTCAATCTGCCAATTCCTTTCATTCATTATATGATGTTTGTAAGACCTGTAATGCTGATACCCTTGAGTTTACTTTTTTTCTAACGTTCACCATACTCGTTCCACAATTGATTATATTTTAGTTAGTAAACCCCTACTCCCATCCATTCAATCCTCTGGGATTAGATCTATTTTTATTTCTGATCATGCCCTAGTTTTTTCTGCCCTTGATCTCTCTTTGAATTCTCCAAAATTTGGTTGCTGGAAACATAATAATTTTTTGCTGTCGGACAATACTTTTGTTACTGAAGCCACTACCTTTATTAATGATTTTTTTACTAATAATAATCCTCTGCACACCTCCATTTCTAATAACTGGGATGCCTTTAAGGCCTCCTTCCGTGCTTTTGCTATTTCATACTCAGCAAAAAAGAAGAAAACTTCTAAAGCTAAGTATGCCATTTTACTACAACAACTCAAACCTTTAGAACATACTTATTTTTCCTCTAAATCTCCCTCTGCTCTCATGAATTGATTAAAGCCAAATCTGCTCTCAACAAACTTGCCACGATTGATGCATGTAATATTCTTCTTAAAATTACATCTAAATATCATGGTGGTCAAAACAAAGCAGTCAAGATGTTGAGCAATTAATTAAATCTGAACGTAAAAATATATGTCCTATTCTAAATGAGTCCACTAATATTGTGGCTTTCTCAGTTTAAGATATTGCTTCTACATCTCATGATTATTATCAATCGTTATATACTGGTGATACAAATTCCTCTGCTCAAAATTTCCATACCTTTTTTCCGGCCTCCCTATTCCTCCTGTGCCTTCAGATAAATTTGACTTATTAGAAAGTAAAATCACTCTTCAGGAGATAACGGATGGCATCAAATCCTCAAAAAAATCAAAAACACCAGATCCTGATGGTCTTTCTGTTGAATATTTTTCTACTTTTTCCTCTATTTTTGGTCCCAAACTTCTTGCACTTTTTAATTCATTCATTGTTGACTCTGAAGCATCTTGCTCATTTATGGTGGCCTTGATTGTCCTTTTTCCCAAGCCAGATAAGGATCATTCCTCCTCTAAAAACTATCGTCCCATTTCATTATTCAATCATGACTCTAAGATGTTTACTAACATCCTTGCCACTCTCCTTGAGAGTATCATCCCTCTATTGGTTAAGACAGATCAAACTGGTTTTGTTAAGGGCAGGTTGGCTTCAGACAATGCTTGCATGTTTGCTAATGTTATCTCCTTCGGGAGGAAATACAAATCCCCACTTACAGCATTGTCCTTAGATGCTGAAAAGGCTTTCGATCGCATAAACTGGCAATTCATGTTCAATACACTCAAATGGTTTGGTTTTGGCCAAAATTGTATTTCTTATGTCAAATTGTTATATTCTTGTCCTCGTGCTAGTATTTTTGTTAATAATCATTTTTCTAAATCTTTCCCATTATATAGAGGTACTTGGCAGGGGTGTCCTCTATCGCCATTGTGATTTGTGTTATGTCTCGAACCTTTTCTTGAAAGTATTCGAATTAACTCAGGTATCGCTGGCTTTTCATATAATTCTATTGAAACCAAGTTGTGAGCTTACGCTGATGATATCCTGGTTTATATGTCTGATCCTAATTCCTCCCTCCCACCCTTTTTGGATGCAGTTCTGCTATATGCTAGTGTGTCTGCATATAAGTTGAACTTTTTATATTGATTATGAGCTGAGCCTTTGTCTGCAGAGTTGCAGACAGAAGAGGCCCATCAAGAATTTCACCCTTGCTGTAGTTCCTAAAGCAAGGGGTAGGGTGGGGGTAGGTTTCACTATACCCCTGCACATAGGCAGTCTAAAAAAGTGGAAGTCATGAGTCATGCATGATGCACAGTGCTAGGCCATGAGATGACTGTGACATGGTGTTGTGTCTAGGGCTTTAAGCGGGAAGAAAAAAGGGGGGGGGTCTCTCCAAAAGGGGTATTTGATGTAATTAAGGGCGTGGCTTAAAACACCTAAGCTAAAAAGTCTGTGCTTAGCATAGTGTTCCACACAACTGGTATTATGTTGTTTCTGTCATTGCATCCAGATATATAATACAGCAAGTATCATTAAACCAACAACAAGCCAGGACTATTTGCTTTGTCAATGGTTGTTTGTAGCAGAAAATAAAAATGCAGCAACCATGACTTCGTTGAATATAATATTGAAAATGCACGTTTCTAACATGATGAGACTGAAAGAACTCTAACCCTTCTGTTTAACTTGTTTCACTGCCTTCTTTGAATGAACTGGATTCTCATGTAGCAGCATTGGCGTTTTAGCACATTCCTTCCATCTGACAGAATGCGCTGCCCTAGACCGTGGCAGGAGGAGGCCACCACATGCAGAAACACTCCAAACTGGCCCATTGTCATTCTGTATGTGGCAATCAGCTGCAGACAGAATGACAATGGGCGGAGTGGGGCTGCTCTTGTGCTCCCAGGAAGAGCGTGAGGCGTCCCCATTAGGGTGCTGAGGCTTCATGCAGGGAACAGTGCTGTTCCCTGCAATGCCCAAAATTACGGACAAAAGGCGTCTGTAAAAGGCATCCTAATGGACGTGAGGTCCAAACTAGGGACGGTCCTTAAAATTTACGGACGATTGGTCATCCTAGATGCTGTATTGAAGCGCTTTTTGGCGAGTAGTACGCGATTACAGAACCAAAAGAGGATTAGTGTGAATTAGTCTAGGGAAATAAATATTTTATATAAAACAAGCGCACTACTTAGTCATGTTACTCACCTTCACTGCCCCGTACCCCCACAGAAACACCTTATCCTTGAAAAATGATGGTACATATAATTTAAGTAAATAAATGCTCTTATCGCATAATTGAGATAAAACTGTATGAGATTTCTTTACTTCGCTATTGCTGTGGAAGTCTAAGGCTACACTTCCCCCATAGGGACCACACTTCTTTTGATAAGTGTTTAGCCCCTGTCCCTATGTCACTGGGTTGCCCGTTTCTTTCTAATACCATCTTCTTTCTCAGCATTTTCTTTCTCATTTTCATTAATTGTTTCTGTTTCAGCTCGACTTTTTTCTCTTAGGGTTCCTCACGGCTCTACTGTTGTCCCATTTTCATTCGACTTTCAAACTATCCCTTAGGGATACTTCATTTAATGTTTTGGTGTTAATGCATCTTTTTTATGCAGCTGATACATTGTGATAGTTTTCACTTCTTACACATTTATTGATTCTCTCCACTGGTGCCTGGCTTAATACATTCAAACACTGATGTATGGGTGAATAGGCAGTATATTTGTTTTAACTCCTCAAAAAGTGTAATCTTTCAGCCTAGCATCCTCCTTATTTGTTAAACCTTCATTGTCATTCCATTGTTTTTTTCACAACCTAGGCTTTCTTTCTAATTACAGTCGTTCATTACAGAAACAAATTGCTCCAGTTTCAGGAACCCCTATGACCACTCTGAGTCAGCCCTAAGTTATTTACCCTTTTCTTACATTTACACATGTTGTTTTGTCATTTTCCCCCCAATGTAATGAAAGAATCTGTAGACATAATACAGTTGTAGGCATTAGGGTAAGAATAATCCAAATGAAATACGTAAAACATTGCTTATAGTGTGACATATTAATTGAGAGTGGAAAAATGATTGGCATATTTCCAAGATCTCAGAGATGGACTACCCACTCTGTCATTATAGCATTTTCCAGGTGGTCTGCAGGTTAAAGGGCTGTAGTGACACCATATTCCAAGAAGCCCAGTTCTAGTTGCAGCGTCATGCACGCTGGGTTAATTAGAAGAATTTCACCAGGGCAGATTTGGTTTCAGTCCAGCCCTGCAAACCTTGAATTTGCACCCTAACAGGGGCGTAACGGACACCCTGCAGTGTGGGGGCTCCTAGTGTTCAGTACATGCAGGGGGCACCTCAGCTTGTCACTGACACTGTGCAGACCCAGGACTGAAGAGAAACAAAATAGTTAATGCGTTTCTCTTACAGCCAGAGTCTGGAAGGCCCATGTCCAGAGTGGATGGGAAGCCCTCAGAGAGAGTGTCTTTCATAGACCACTTCTCACTTTAGAGGGAAAGACATAGCACTGGACCAACCAGGCCTAACATAGGTAACTGAAGCCAATGCTGTGCGGTGTGTGGGGGGGGTTATGGGAGGCAGTGCTTCTTGTAATGGTGGGAGGTCTAGTTGTTCTGCCAACACGCACCCCTGACATCTGCAGGCCAGGCGTGGCCTGCGGGGAGCCACTAAATGAAGGGCGGCCGCTCGTGGACGTCACTTCCTATCCCAGTATTTGTGTGGCCTCATGAGTGTGTTCCGCGCGTCCCTGCCCGCGCGCTCATTCACATAGCCCCAGGGAGTCACCCACAACATTGGCGACGAGCGGAGGGGGCCCAACCCTCGCTCGCACCTTCGCGCTGCCTGGAGCTCGTCTGCCTCCTGCGTGCGGCAGCGCTGCCCGGTCACTACTGAGGCTGGGCAGAGCGTGTCTCCTGCACGACACACCAGCAGTCCCAAGTGAGGCCGATCCGGTCACTCGCGACTCGGTCCGCATGCGGGGCTACGAGGCAGGAGCCTCATTTGCATATCTGCCGGCTCCACCGCCGAGTCACTCTGGCACTATGCCCTGCATCAGAATGACACCCCAGTGCTAAGGGACACCTCCAATCACACTGGCTGCCCCTCATGAGACACAGGCGTGCCCTAGCTACCCCAGAAGGAGAGCTGCAACAAGCATTGGCGTAACCATTGGAGGAAGTCAAGAGGAAAGACTGTACAGCACCTGGAAAGCCCTCTGGGTTGCCAAGTAAGGAAAGTGTGGGCATTGCCATGCATTTGATTACCCTGGGACAAAGGGGAGGAGCCTCATCTGAGTGCGACAGATTACGCCTAACGCCACCTTATCTGTGAGCCAGCCAAGGCGTCCCGAGACACTCACTGCCGGGCAACATGGTGGACCACGCCAACGCAGCTGCGCCAGCCCGCATCCCATTCCAGCACGCAGCGTCAGGAGTCCTGCCTCCTTTTAGCGAACTAGAAGACCACGCGACAGCCTCCCCCGATGGAAGACATGGATTGAACACCTAGACAACTATTTTATCGCGACCCGGGAGACAGAAAAGGCTGGGAAGAGATCCCTACTGCTCCACTACGCAGGGGACGAAATCTTTAAACTCTTCAAGCATCTGCCTAACACAGGAGCTACAGATGACTACGATGCGGCTGTGGCAGCGCTTAACGCTCATTTTGACCCGCAACTAAACCCAGACTTTGAAGTCTTCAAACTCGGACAAGCCCGCCAGAGAGAGGGAGAATCAATGGACGTATTCTACGCACGCCTCAGGGAACTAGCCAGCACCTGCACGGATGAAGACCAGCCAAAGGAAATCAGGAGACAACTGATCCAAGGATGTCGCAACAAGACACTACGCGGCCTCATACTGCGAAAACCCAGAATCACGCTGGAAGACATCTTGATACTAGCCAGATCACACGACCTGTCGGCGGCTAGAGCCACGGCGATGGACCAAGCCCTAACCAAGTCCCAGGGAAAACCGGAGTCCATCAAGACAGAGCGGGCTGATGCGGTGAAAACCAAACCGAAAGGAGACTCGTCCAGAGGACCACGAGGGGACGCATCCAGACCGGGTATTGTGGACACGAGCCGTATGCCGCCAAAGATTGTCCGGCCCAAGGGAAGACCTGCACCAACTGCGGGACACCAAACAAATTCACGTCCGTCTGCAGATGACGCAACAAAACACAAGACTTACGAGGGCAAAAACCCCCAACGCGAGCTGTTCGACAACTATCTGTGGCAGACGCTGCGCCACCTGACCACGCCCAGAGGAAGAAGTCTACGTAGTCTCTTTCGCGAAAGAACTCAAACAACACCGCAGGCCCCAACCGACCTGCATAGTCCAAGACGCAGGAACCGAAGTAAAAGCAGTCATCGACATGGGAGCGACAGTAAACGTCATTGGCCTACAACAGTACCGAAGCCTGCGCCCTCGGCCTCCGGTGGTACCATCCAAAACTCGGATATATGCATATGGAGCAGACACACACCTGCTATTGAAAGGAAAAATCTCAGTACCCATCAAAGCCGATGACCTTGAAATAATGGCCACGATCCATGTCATCGACAGAGAGGCGGACACCCTCCTGAGCAGTCACACGGCTGAGGACCTGAAACTAATCGCTTTTGCCAGGCGAATCCAGGCGTACCAGGTTGAGGAGCTCCTTGGGCAATATCCTGAACTGTTCAAAGGCCTTGAGTGCATCAAGTGCGAACCCATCAAACTACACATTGACAAGTCAGTTTCCCCGGTCGCTTTGCGACACAGAAGGTTCCTGTTCCACCTGCGACCGCTCGTAGAAAAAGAGTTAAAGAACCTAGAGGAACAAGGGGTTATCGAAAAGGTATCCTGGCCGACACCGTGAATATCCCCGATGGTCATCGCGGAAAAGACCAAGCAGCCAGGAGCCATCCGCCTATGCATTGACATGCGGCTGCCCAACAAAGCGATCAAAAGGGAACGTCACATAACGCCAACAATGGATGACATCATCGCAGATGTAAACGGATCCAAGTGGTTCTCGAAAATTGATCTAAACGCAGGGTACCACCAGCTACCTTTGTCCAAAGAAAGTCGATTTATCACCACCTTCAGCACCCACTTAGGGCTCAGGAGATACAAGCGGCTGAATTTTGGAATATCCTCAGTGGCTGAAGTATTCCAGAACACTATCAGGGAACTGCTATTCAGACTACCAGGAGTGTTGAGTGTGAGTGACGACATTCTCATCCACTCCGCGACAGCTGCCGAACACCACAAACACCTCCGGGACACCTTAAAACGCCTCAACGCACATGGGGCCACTCTCCACAAGGATAAATACCAGTTTTTTCAAACTTCCCTCGAGTTCTTTGGCTATGTTTTTAATCAGGAAGGCATACAGATAGACCCGAGGAAGTCGCAAACCATCAAAGACACCCCGGCTCCAACAACGCCAATGGAAGTAAGAAGCTTCCTAGGAATGGCCACCAACTGCGGGAGGTCCATACCAGGCTTAGCTGGCCGAAGCAAACCACTACGAGCCCTCACGAAGGCAGATTCAACCTGGCACTGGGACCCAAAGGAGGAAGAGGCGTTCCAAGTGATAAAAGATGCCCTCATTGGAGAAGCCACGCTGGCGTACTTCGACCCTGCGAAGTGGACGGAAGTACTGGTAGACGTAAGCCACGTAGGACTCGGGCGGTGCTGGCTCAAGAGCGTGAACCAGGCCAGTGGGCCACTCTAGCATTCACCAGCAAGTCCCTCACCCCGACAGAATCGAGGTATGCCCAGATTGAGCGTGAGGCGCTCGCTATCAAATGGGCCTGTAATCATTTTCATCGATACCTCCGGGGACACCCCTTCACAATGGTCACTGATCATCAACCATTTGTTCCATTGTTCAAAGGGACAGCGCCCCATCCACCCCCACGCATCGAACGCTGGGCAGTCCAGTTGCAACCGTACGAGATGGAAGTGATATACCACCCGGGGTCCAAGAACCCCGCTGATTTCCTTTCAAGACACCACGCTCCGACAGAGAGGCTCGAAGATGACGAAGACAGTGAAGAGTTTGCTCACTGGGTGGCCCTCACGACGTGCCCCCAGAGCATGTCCCTAGACGAGGTAAAAGAAGCAGCTGCCACTGGTGAGGTATATACCAAGACGCTGGAAGCTGTCCAAGAAGGCTCGTGGATGAACTCTCTCCGCCAGGCCAACTCGTGGACCCCGGAGGATCGAGAACTTCTCACAAGAATGCGGCGAGTCCATCATGAATTGAGTGCCACCAGAGACGGCATACTGCTAAGAGGACCCCGGTTAGTCATCCCTCAAAGCCTCAAGCAACGAGCCGTTCAACTGGCCCACGGAGGACACCAAGGAACCACTAAAATTAAGTAGCGGATGAGGGAAAAAGTCTGGTTCCCAGAACTGGAGGACATGGTGGAAGAATACGTTAGAAGATGCTCATCGTGCCAGCTGACGAGGAGTCGAGAGAAGCCCCTCCCGATCATCACCGAAGAAGCCTGGTCCAAAATAAGCGTGGATTTTGGGAGCTTCCCAGGGGGAAAACACACACTGCTAGTGATAGGTGCCTACTCCAAGTATCCTGTGGTCGAGCCCATTGTGTCGACAGCATTCAACCACGTCGGACCAGTGTTGGAAAAAATCTTTGCCATGTTTGGTTTCCCTCAAGAGGTGCGCAGCGATAATGGCCACCCGTTCCAAGGGGTGGAGTTCGCCACTTTCCTCCGACAACGAGGCATAACGCACCGCCACATCACACCACAGTGGCCCCAAGCCAACGGGGACGTAGAACATTTCATGCGCACGCTTAATAAGATGTTCCGCATAGCTGTTGTGGAACAGGAGGACCCGGAACACAAGCTCCACGAATTCCTGAGAGAGTATCGAAGTACCCCTCACTGTACATCCCAGCGGAGCCCGTGGGCCCCGATGCTCCATGGCTCCCGCCGAGACTTACTCCCCACCTGCCCAGTGTGGTCACCACCTCCACTAGACGCGGACAGAGTACAAGAGAGGAGAAGGCGACAAAATCAGGAAGCAAGCATCCGACGTCGAGCCACTCCAAGAAGGCTCAGCCAGGGAGCGACTGTCATCCTATGCAACCGGCGCCAAGGAGGAAAGTTCCAAACATGCTACAAACCCGGCACCTGGACCGTCACAGCGAACAATGGCATGATGGTAACTGCCCGAAAAGGAACAGAAGAAGTATCACGGAACATATTGTGGTTCAAAGAGGTCCCGCCAGAACAACGCCGGGAGACCTCGAACCACACCCCAAGCCCTGAGGGCACGGTAGAAGAAGAAGAATCCGCGAACAGCCAAGCCAGTGGGAACCCAGAATCATCTGGCTCCCATTCACACGAAGTTGGCTCGGAGGGCCCGAGCCGAAACAGCATAGAAGGGCGTACCGGCACGCAGCTATACAGCCTGCGGCCAAACCCCCACCCGAGCCAGCGGTTGAAAGACTATGCGTGCTGATGGTGCCCAAGGACTCGCTGACCAGAATTCACGCAAGTACTGTGTGCTGATATGTGCGACACCAAGAGACATTTTTTGAACTGTTTAACGTGTTTAACAAACTGTTTGCAATCAAAGAACCAAGTTGGATAGGGATGTAATGGGGGGGGTCTAGTTGTTCTGCCTACACGCACCCCTGACATCCGCAGGCAAGGCGTGGCCTGCGGGGAGCCAATAAATGAAAGGCGGCTGCTCGTGGACGTCACTTCCTATCCCAGTATCTGTGTGGCCTCACAAGTGTGTTCCGCGCGTCCCTGCCCGCGCGCTAGGCCACATAGCTCCAGGGAGTCACCCACAACACTTCTGAGGGACCCAATCCTCCCCAACGCCAGTGAATATCTGTTATTTATGGGAGACTGTGGGCCCTTCTTTACATTCTGAGCAGAGTGGAAGGCCTTTAAACAGATGCCAACTTGTATTGGGGGTCATACATGAGCTTTCCAAAATTCCAATGCCTTGAATTACCTGGCACGAAAAAAGGAAGAATGCACAGTTATTATCATTGCCACATCTCATCGTGTTTGGAATGTTTTCAGCAGCAGATTTAACTTAATTTCAGGAGGACAATATCTGGCGAGAAACCAAGAGGTTCATCTGATTGTTCAGATTAAAATCGAGGCCTCTGCCTGCCCTTTCATTTAGCGAGTTTCCACATGGCAAAATAGATTCCTTGGCATTGCGCCCAGTATATGTCTGGCGAAAAGCCATCTGGCCTGCGACAAATCTCTCGCCAAAAGAAGATCATATTAATCAGTGGGGTAAGCCGTAAGGTTACCACTGTCTCTACCAGACGTGAACGGACGCGATACATCGACATTGACTGGAAGGGTGAACTGGAGCTTGGTGGGTTTTAAAGAGAACCCGAGCAGATGTCCCGCGAGGTATTGTGCAGAGGGGTTCATAAGCCTATGTTTGCCGTCATTATTTATTCAGCATTAAAGGCCTGCTTCAAGCGGATGCCTGAGTTTTATTTCCTGCTTGAGACCTGGTTGGCAGCTGTGCAAAAACTACATCGTGACGTCAAATTGACAAAACCTGATCTTGAGTTTATTTTGGGTTGTTCGTTTCATTAACCCTGTCGAGGTATGTTATGCTCTCCGAGCGACGTGCCTGTCCTAGTCTTACAGAGCTGGCTTAAACACCCAGTCATCTGATAAAACCAGACGTGAGGATTTATTGAACGGCCCCGTGGGTATAAAGTTTATTGTCGATAGGGAATGCTGCAGGTCAGAGAACCTGCTAAGAGGGCAGGTTGTTGTTGGCTATCTCTGGATGTTCAGGTGAAAGGGCTTACAAGCGGCATGAAGGTCAAAGAGAGGTCAGCTGTAGGAATGTGGAAACACTGGAGTGTGAGGCGGAGCCAGTAGTTGTTTCTTCATATTTGAGGACTGCAATGTTTGTGCGTTAAAGCCACACCCTTGGATTGACAAGCAACTTCAGCTGTTTTTACGAGTAGCGCCTTTAAATTGCTATACTAGAGATTTTTGACATTTTTTTCAACTCGATCCAACAGGAAGCAGCATAGTTTACGAAACAAGCAAACCGTTTACGGAGGGTTATCTATTGTGCACTGGGCGGAGTTATCTGTCTCGAATATGTCAGTGGTGCACGTTAGTTTGAGAAATGACTTTCCATTTCCATCGCAGATTGTTTTTTGGAGATGTTTTCACAGTTCTTACTGGCACCCTATCCTAGATATGTGTGGTAAATAGGAGATAGATGACAGTGATTTTCGATGCTTTATTAGCCAGTTCTTTGCTCATTTGCTCATTTGGATTTTTTGGGGTGTATTCTTCAGGGCTCGGTTTTCCTAAAGGGATCCGTCATATCGTTGTAGATACCCAGTGCTTCGGAATTAAGGCACACGGCGCAACCAAATGTCTTGCGGCACCGCGCTGCATTAATTCTTTGTAAATAAAGCCCAATATTTTTTGAAGAAGCATGAATTGGCCTTGTACCTTCATGGTGTTGCTTGTCTTTCCTTTTTTGGTTTCATTACACACAGCTTTTCTGTCTGTTGGCTACAGGCCTATTGTATCCAATATCCTTAGAGTACTCTTTAGATCTGCCTCTTGCTCATGATTTGATAGACTTCTTGTCTATCTCAGTTGCTTGCTCCTGATTCAATACCTTTCCACCCTATTCTCATGTTTGACCCTTTAAGAAGAGCATATTTGTATTACTGTTTCTAGGTTAGATGACATATAATTCCACTACTAATGTCAGGACCTTTTCTTTTCAGTGGAAAATGATCTATTTTCACTCTATTCCTACTGTTGTTTTCCCTGATCCACATTTCCCACCCCCTCGTTCTGTTTATTTAAAACCCCACTCTACCCCAGTGCCTGCTCACCCCCAGTACCGTCCCCACTGCCTACCACTAATACAGAGGTGATTAGATATCGTTATATGACTTTGAACATTCGAAGCTGACCAACCATTCCTGCACATGCATGTATATGTGTGCAAGCATAGAGGACACCTTGGAATGCTTTCACTTTTCTTTTATGAAAAAAACATTCCAATGCTGCTGTCTGTACATGAGCATTGATGGCAGTTATGTTGGAATGCTTTTCACAATGCATAACAAAAAGTATTCTAAAATGGCCACCGTCCAGAATCTCACGTGTGCAGGCATGAATAGGTTGCACATCTTGGAATGGTTTTTTATTATGCTTTATGAAAAAACATTCAATCTTACAATGGTTTTTGCCTTAAAAAATTCAAAATCTCAAGCTCCAGCTTCATAATAGAGAGCTATTGTTTATTATTATTATCTAATATTAATCTATACACTTTGTGTTATTTTCACCTGCTTTAAAATGACAGATTTTGTTACAATCCAAAAGAAGTCCAGAGGTAGGCATGAAGTAGGTTATAAGCAAGAGGTTTATTAAGCTTAGTTACAGGATGGTAAGTAGGATAATAAGTTCAGCCCCATAAGAAGCAGCATCCTAGCTGCTCAGCCCCACACTCCAACTGTCTCTCCCTCAACCACATCAGGCACTCCAGCATTCCACTACCTCATCAAGCATTCCAACTTTTCACGCACACATCACATCCATACTGGCTAAGCAGCAGGGAGTAGGTAACCAAGGGAAAGAATGCATTATGGGAATTCAAGTCACAACACATCTCCTTCCCTTATGTAAAACAAATAATAATTTTACAGCAAAGGAAAATATAGAACTATGCACTACTTCAAAGATACATATACAATTTAAATATGACTAGTAGGAAATTAGAAGGACTCAGGATAGGAGAATATGAATACTATATTTGTTCTGAAGTTCACCACTGTAATATTGTGCAGGACTGGGAGGCAAGAGGACACCGATGAGATGTAACCCCCTGACTTACCCCCTTCTGCACACCACACCTAGCACACAACAGCACAGCGTCTACAACCCTTCAACGCACACCCCCGGTTAAAGAACCGTACAGGGTACGTGACCCTTCAACGCACACCTATGGTAAAACAACTGCACAGGGTACACGACCCTTCAATGCACATCTAAGGTAATACAACAGTTCAGGGTACACAATCATTCAATGCACAACACAGGGTACACGACCCTTCAACGCATACCTAAGGCAAAACAACTGCACAGGGTATGCGACCCTTCAACGTACACCTCAGGGTAACAATAGCACAGGATACACAACCCTTTAACACACCCAAGGTAAAACAACAACACAGGGTACACAACCCTTCATCGTACACCTCCGGTTAAGGAACCTGCAGGGTACACAACCCTTCAACATAACAATATTCCACAAAAGCAAAGCCTCACACTCTACAAGACTAGGGTAGACCCACACCCAAGCATTGTACAAAACACATACAGCTAGATTCATCAAGCTTAAATCCGCTCTCAAAGGGGCAGATTCTCAGAATCTGCCTTGCGACCGGTATTTTTGCATTTGGGACGCATCATCCCAAATGCAAAAATCGCTAATTAAGAATTCGCTAAATTGCGATTCATTGCATTTAAGGAATCTCAAATTGAGATTTGAAACTTTGAAAAATGCACTAAAGTGAGTCGCAATTTGTGAGTCGCAATTAAGGAATTATTAGAAATTATTAGATATCGCTATTTTTTTAGTGATTTCTTGATGCATAGCATTTTGCTATTCCTTAATAGCGAATCGGTATTTTTCGCTATTAAGGAATAGAAAAATGTGTTCTTGATGAATCTGGGGGATAGGCTTGAAATTAATGATAGCCTCACTACATCTGCACAGCATAAGCAACAACACACCCAGCAAGAACGAACATGGTATACATTGCAGCAAGCCTAGCCTGACACAGAATCAGCACATGGCAGCAAAATGGGCATGGCATACAACAACATGGCAGCAAAAATGAGCAAGGCATATAACAACATGGCAGCAAATACGCAGCTTGCATGGCACACAACAGCACAATATAGACAGTAAGACAGGAAAACAACCAGCAGAATGGCACTGTAAATTAAAATAATTATTATTTTATTTATTTATTTAGAAAGGTTTTGCGAACATGACCACCACGGGTATCAGAGCACTTTACAGTTTAACATCAAGAGGGGTACAAACAATCAAAACAGAACCAACAAAGTGAAAAATTCACAGTCTTGTAAAGTCAGGCATTCTCGTGACCCTGGCAGGTGGGCCCCAAATCTGTGAGTGTGACCTCAATATCGAATGGAACAGCCAGTCTGAGGCAGAAATTTCTTCATCAATCAATCAATCGGGGGTTTATAAAGCCGCTACTCACCCGTGAGGGTCTCAAGGCGCTCGGGAGGGGGGGGCAGCTCTTGAACAGTCGAATAGTCAGGTCTTGAGTTCCTTCCTGAATGTTTGCAGGGTAGGGGAGCGTTGGATGTTCACCGGGAGCTCGTTCCAGGTCTTGGCTGAGATGTAGGAGAAGGCTCTCCCGCCTGCTTTGTTTCTGCTGATGCGGGGACCTGTTCCAAGTCGAGGTCGGCGGAGCGGAGGTTCCTCTTGGGTATGTGGAAGGAAACTCTCTCGTTTACGTATTTGGGTCCGATGTTGAGGGATTTGTAGGCATGGGAGCGGAGTTGATGGTGACCCTCTTCTCGACAGGGAGCCAGTGGAGGTCTCGTAGGTGTTGGATCATGTGTTCGTGGAACGGTGTCCCGAGGACGAGTCTGGCTGCGGAGTTCTGGATGGTTTGGAGTTTGTGTAGAAGAGTTCTGTTGATTCCGGCATAGAGGGTGTTGCCGTAGTCCAGTCTGCTGGTTATCAGAGCGTGGGTGATGGTCCTTCTGCAGTCTGGGGGATCCATTTGAAGGTCTTGCGGAGGATGCACAGGCAGTTGAAACTGGCGGAAGCGACGACGTTGATCTAGCGGTTCAAGGAGAGGGAGGAGTTGAGGATGACACTGAGGTTTCATGCGTGGTCTGTAGGGGTGGGTGTATTCCCGAGGGCGGAGGGCCACCAGGTGTTGTCCCAAGCGTAGGTGAAGGGTCTGAGGATGAGGACCTTGGTTTTCTCTGAGTTGAGCTTCAAGCAGCTGTCTTTCATCCAGGCTGCAACATCCTTCATTCTTTCCTGGAAGCAGAGTCTGGCGTCTTCGGGATTCTTCATGAGTGGGAGGATGAGCTAGGTGTAGTCGGCATAGGATACTATGCTGAGCCCATGCTGTCTGATGATGGCAGCGAGAGGGGCCATGTAGATGTCGAAAAGCATGGGGCAGAGCGATGATCCTTGATCAGTTGATATCAGTGGGTTGGGAGAGGAAGGAAAGAAGTCTGATCCTCTGTGTTCTGCCGGCGAGAAAAGATTGATCCAGTCGAGGGCAGCTCCTTTTATCCCCGCAGCGTGAAGTCTGGCTCCTAGCGAGCTATGTGAAACGGTGTTGAAGGCTGCGGAAAGGTCAAGAAGGGTGAGGGCTGCAGTATGTCCCTGGTCTAGTAGCATGCGGATGTCATCAGTGGCAGCAAGGAGGGCAGTCATGGGGCTGTGGTTGCTGCGGAACCCCGCCTGGGAGGCGTCTAGGATGGAGTTATCTTCAATGAAGGCAGTCAGCTGAGCTTTTACCAACCTCTCTGTGACTTTGGCCGCAAAGGGGAGGAAAGAGATGGGCCGGTAGTTTTTCAGGTCCGTCGAGTCGGCCTTTGGCTTTTTGAGGAGGGGTTTATCCTCCGCCCATTTCCAGTCATCTGGGGAAAATGCCGGATTTGAAGGAGGCGTTGATGGTTCATCCTAGTTCGGGTGCGATGGCGGCCCTGTGGAATATTTGCGGTGGCGGGATTCCAGGACGTGACGGTAGGCTTGGTGGCAGTGGGGAGGGAGGTGGTGTCCGCCATCTGTTCGCTGAAGTTGTCGTAGAGGACCTTGAGTAGGAGCTGAGCTTGTTGCGGAGTTCCTGGAAAGGTGTGACGTCCATGGCTTCGCTGGGGGGTTTGGTGAAACGTCGTATGATGTTGAACAGTTTTTGGGCATTGGTTGCATTGGTGTGCACTTTGTCTCTGATGAAGGTTCACTTGGTGTCTCTCATGCGCTGGTGGTATTCCTTTAGGGTGCTCCTGTGGTTATTCCGTGTTGTTCTGGTTTCAACAGTTTTTCTCTCGGTGTCTGCAGGAGCGCCTGGCTTCTTGAATTTCAGTGGTGAACCAGGCGGCCTTCAGAGGTCATTGTTTGGCGGGTTGGCGGGGGGGAGCCAGCTTGTTGGCGCAGCAGGAGATCCAGCAGTGAAATTCTACGGCTGCGGCGTTGATGTCGGTCATGGCGCTGGGGGGGTCGTCTTGGAGGAGGGTGGTGTTGAGGTGTTCCTCTGTGATTTTGCTCCAGTTCCTTTGAGGGGGGCGCGGGCGGGCTTGGGTGTGGTGGTGGTGTTGAAGGTGAAGTTAACGCAGTGGTGGTCCTTCCAGAGGGGCAGGGTGGAGTGGCTGAAACAGATGTTGCTCCCTCCTGTGAAGATGGGGTCGAGGGTGTGTCCAGCTCTGTGCGTGGGTGTGTTGACAGGCTGCTTCAGTCCAAGGTTGGCGAGGTTGTAAAGGAGAGTGGTGGAGTCAGGGTTGTTGCAGTTGTCGAGGTGGAAGTTCAGGTCCCTGAGTAAAATGTAGTCCATGGAGATGATGGCGTGGGGTGCGATGAGCTCGGCGATGGTAGATGCGGACTGGGTGTGAGGTCTCTGTGGTCTGCAGACGAGGGTGCCGCGTAGCGTGGTCCTGGGGCTGGTCTGGATCTGGAATTGGAGATGTTCTGTGGTGGAGTGGGGGTCACTCGTGCTGGAGGTGGAGAGTCGGAGGGGGATTTTGTATGCGATGGTGAGTCCTCCTCCTGGGCAGTGGGGGCGGTCCTTCCTCTAGATCTTGTAGCCGTCCGGGATGGCAGTGGCGATGTCGGGGCCGGAGGTGGTGTTGGTCCAGGTTTCCGTGAAGAAGGCGACGTCGGGCGAGAGGGTGTCGTCCAGGTCCCAGATCTCTACGGCGTGTCGATGTAGGGAGCACAAGTTGATGAGGATGCATGTCAGGGTTTCGGCGGTGTGTGCCTCCAGCCGGCCTTCGGCGGTTGAGTCGGCATTGTCGAAGGTGAAGGATCTGTTGCAGGTTATGCACGAGAACTGTCCGTGGGTGTTGTTCGAAACTGAGCTTTCACAGTCGGTGAGTCTTCCAGGAATGAGTGCGTAGAGGGTGGTGGAATCGTAACAGTGAGGCCTTGGAGAACCAGGGTTCCTGGCTCTGGCATCAAGAACACTGACTTCCTTTATGAAGAGGACAGTGGAAGGATTCACCATGACTTCAGGGGGGAGGGAGTTCCAAATCCTCAGTGCCATATCTGAGAAGGCTAGATTGTAGGTTTTTCTTTTCTTGAATTTTTGTGGTTTGAGCAATAGGGTGCTGGCGCTTCTGGAGGCTCTCGAACCACATGAGAGCTCCAGTTTCTGAGCGAGGTACAGCTGGATATTGAAGCGAATGGCTTTGTGTGCCATGCATGCAATTTTTAACTGTATCCGAGCTTCATATTGTAGCCAGTTCAGGGACAGCAGGCCAGGAGAGATATGATTGTATTTTCTAGCATCTGTTACAAGCCTAGCAGCCGAGTTAAGGGCAGCCCTAAGAGGAGCAGTCTTCACTCTAGGCAGGCCACAAAGGTTTGCACTGCCATAGTCCAGCTTTGAGATCACTAAGGCTTGCACGCCATCTTTAGGTCCTGAGCAGGGAGATAAGGTTTGAGTTTCCTTAGTATGCTGAGTTGGATGTTCGCTCCTTTGGTGAGGGAACTGATATGCTTCTGCATGTTCAGACTTTTGTATAGCATAATTGGGTATCATCCACATACATGTGATAGTGAATGCTGGATGATTTCAGAATTTCTGTCAGAGGCTCCATGAAGAGGTTGAAGAGCCTGTGTGAGAGTGCTGTACCCTGGGGAACCCCCATCGTGACCTGCCAAGGATGAGACGGGGACTGGTTCACCATGAAGCTTTGGGATCTGTTATGAAGGAATGAGGAGAACCACTTTAGAACAGGTACAGACGACCCCATCCTGTGTTCCAGGAGGTCAATTACGTTATCGCGTTTGACCGTATCAAATGCTGACAAAAGGTCGAGAAGGATCAGCAGGCAAGTTTCATTTTGATCCAACATTCTTAACGCATCATCGACAATGTTAGTTAGCGCAGATTCTGTACTATGGCCTGGGCGAAAACCAGATTGGCATTGTGTAGTATTCTTGTTTACAGATATTTCCCTTTTAATACAAATTCCAATGTTGTACATATTTCCCTTTTAAATAGAATGTCTCTTCATAGCTGCTCATGCACATTGTGTTATGGATTCCATTTAGAATTGTTATGGTCTGAAATGGATTGGGGTGGAGAAAAAGGACTGGTAACTTGGATGTACTGTGCTGCAGTTCAATAAACCTTGGATTTTACTTGGAATTATCTTGGATTTTCAACCTCTTTATTACAAAATTGGCGACGAGGGTGTCTAGTACCTACTACTACAGCAGCACAGGTGTGGTACACCTGATTTTGAAAGGATTTTGGATTTTTACCTGATCTTAACCTAGTTTGGATTTGATAAACTTTTGAAGATTGGAGCTTGGTTCATTCCTACATAGAAGACGTTGCTATCGACTATCCTACTTAAGGACTGAAGGATTTAAAACTTTATTTTACTTGGAATACTATTTACACCTGCTCTCACTGGTGTACAATATTCTATTGGTAACGCTTTTCATCTTGGAGACTGCACGGTTGAGGACGCTGTGTTTTCCGTAAACTACGAAATATATGGGTGTTTGCGCGAAAGTTTCACAATTTTAAACGAAATAAGCAAATGTTTACCTTTGAATGCGGTTTCAACGGACAACACGCGAATGACTGAGTCTTCCCGTGCAACAAATCTCCATGCGCCGTGTTGGAGCGTGCAGTTACCATGGTTTCCAAGTAGTGACTCGGGTGTGCTCGTGAAATAAAGGTACTGTTTCACATTTTGGAATATATTGATCAAATAAGCCACGACGCACGACGAACTTCACAACTATCTGTTTGACAACATTTTCACATCGCGTGTATTATTGCTGGAAATTTCGAGCTAGTGCTAGACTTTTGCACTATAATCTACAACTGCTGTGTAGGACATTACAGCGCTGATGTACACAGCTGGTGTACTCAAGGATTGAATTTGTGTTTATTTACTTTGCATTTTATTTTCTTTCAACGGTAATAATATCATATTGCTTCATTTTGTTCACTATTTAATTTGTACTATTATCATTTTCACCATGCAGTTTGATCCTCCTTCGAAATTTTTACAATGTAAGGGTGATCCTCCCATCCCCTGGAACAGATGGAAGGAGGAGTTTTTAACTTATTTAAAGGCTATTGATGGGGAAAGGATGGGAAATGAAAGAAAAAATAATATTTTTCTTCATTGTTTAGGATCCGAAGGGCAAGCTATTTTTAGAAATTTACCACCTGTTCCTGGTGACTCTGATGTATTTGATGAAGCAATGCTTCGTGTAGAAACACGTTTCAAATCCACAACCAGTATTGCTCTGAATCGTTACAAGTTTTATACGAGGGCACAGAAAGAAAATGAATCTTTTGCTGATTTTTTAACGGGTTTGAGAGCTTTGGTGGTTTCATGTAATTTTGGTGCAATGACAGACGAAATGATCAGAGATCAGATAATTGTCAATGTTAAATGTAAGAAAACACAGGAACAATTGTGGATATTAGGTAATCCCACTTTATTAGAAAGCATTTCCACTGCCAAGGCTTTTGAACAATCTAGCAAATGGATGAAAACTATTGAAGAAACGAGCACTAGGGGTAGCAAGAATGATAAACTAAGTGAAGAAGTATGTGCTATGAACAATGTTACAAAAGGTTTTCAAAACTATAGGAATATATCACGTAACCGCATTGTATGTTTTAGATGTGGGAGTTACAATCATGTAGCTTCCTTCAAGTTTTGTCCTGCCTTGGGAAAAGAGTGCAACAAATGTGGTAGAGTTGGTCATTTTTCCAAGTCCTGTAGGGAAGACAAAAAGAAAATTGGGGACAAAAGTAATTATTTTAAAAAAGGGGAAGTCTCTTGTGTGAGAGATGACACTGATTTGGGATCAAATTTGTCAAGATGTGAGCATGTCGTGTCTAATGAATCCCTTAAAGAAAGAGGAATGATTGTATCATTAGTGAGTTTAGGGTTGCTTGAAGAGGATGTGTTGGACTCTCCTAAGTGTGTGGTTAAATTTATGGGTGTTGAACTAGAGCTAATGGCTGATTCTGGGTCTCCTTGTACCATCATAACGGAAGAATACTTTCATGAAATGTATGAATCTAAGATTGCTAAGAGTGATTTCTGCCCTCCTGATGTAATGGCAAAAGGTTTCAATGGTTCATACATTGATTTCATTGGTTATATTGCTTCCACCATATATTTTAAGGATCAATCAGCGTACATCAAATTATATGTTGTAGTAAAGGGTGTGAATGTTCTGGGTTGGTGCGATCAATTCAAACTTAACATTACGTTGAATCCACGCAGCAAAGATCCAGTCATGGTGTTAAAGGATAGAGATGAGTTAAATAAAAGAGTTATGTTTGTAGAAGAGAGTAATGCTTGGAAGTTACTTTCGTGTGAGTTTCCTGAAGTTTTTTCAGACAAGTTAGGTAAGCTAAGCAGGTTCACTCATGTCATCAAGCTCAAACAATGAGCTGAACCAGTTGTGCAAAAGCTTAGACCTGTACCACTCAATGTTAGAGAAGAGTTAAGTGATACTCTAAAAGATATGTTAAAAAATGATGTCATAGAGGAGATAGAATCGTCAGAATGGGTTTCGCCAGTAGTTTTGGCACGCAAACCTGATAAATCTCTGAGACTTTGCATAGATTTGAGAGCACTTAATGCTAATATAGTAGTAGATTGTCATCCTCTGCCGAATATCAATGAAGTAGTGAGCATGATTGGTGAGGCTGTAGTTTTTTCTACCTTAGATTTGAGATCTGCGTATCATCAGGTAGTGTTAGCAGAGGAATCACGTCATCTCACAGCATTTATTACACCTCAGGGATTATATCAATTCAAACGGATGCCATTTGGTTTGGCATCGGCAGCCTCAGTTTTTCAGAGATCGATGTATCATATTTTTAAAGACATGAGTGACTATGTGAAGTGTTTTCAGGATGACATTTTAGTATTTTCTAAGAGTGATGAAGTACATATGGAACACCTGAGTAATGTGTGTAAAATGTTAAGTAAGTTTGGTCTTACCATTAAGAGTAAAAAGTGCAAGTTATTTCAAAAGAAGATAGAATATTTAGGGCCTACTATTTCTGGGAATGGTGTTGCTCCTAAGAAATCGTTAGTTGATGCAATCCTGAAAGCTCCTGCACCCGATTGCAAAGATAAATTGTTATCATTTTTAGGACTCTGTGAATATTACAGTAAGTTTATAGTTGGTTTCGCAACTAAAGTGGAGCCGTTAAGAGAACTAACCAGGAAAGATGTTGAATTTTTGTGGGGAACTAAACAACAAAACGCTTTTGACAGTATTAAACTTGACATGGTGTCAGCTCCTACACTTAGACCGTTTTGCTTGAACAAACTTTGTGTTTTGACAGTGGATGCTAGCCTTTATGGCCTGGGTTGCGTGCTTTTGCAACGTTCGGGTAAGGAGGACTGGAATGTTGCATTCGCGTCTAGATCTCTAAATAAAACTGAAAAACGATATGCTGTAATCGAAAAGGAATTATTAGGATGTGTCTGGGCTGTTGAACATTTCCGGAATTATATTTGGGGTGCAAGATTTTTGATACGTACTGATCATAAGCCTTTGGTGGGTATTCTTTCACCCGGAGGAGGTTTAAGTGCGACTGCTCGTATTGCTACATTGATGTCACGATTACAAGAATATAGTTTTGACATAGAATATGTGCCTGGGAAACTCAATGTGACTGCAGATTGTTTGTCAATATTACCATATCCCAGTATCAGTGATGATGAAGATACTGAAGTCGTAACTAGCATTTCAGAATTATTGTCTGAGAAATTCAGTATCATTTCAGAAGATTTATGGATGAAAAGCATGAGTGAGGATGATATCTTGTACAAAGTGAGAGATTATGTGAGTGTGGGTTGGCCTTCTAAGGAAATAATTCCAGCTGAAGTTATACCATTTTACAATGTTGCTGATGAGTTAGCCATAGAGGGAAATCTACTATTCAGAGCTGGAAAATGTATTCCACCTTTTGCGGTAAGAGATGTTATTTTGCAAATGAGTCATGAATGTCACATGGGCATGTCGTCCATGAAAAGATTAATTAGGTCAAATTTCTGGTGGCCAGGAGTGGATAGGTTTGTAGATAAATTTGTTAGAGAGTGTCCTGAGTGCATTGAAAGTGATAAGACGTGCAAATGTGATCCGGCACCTTTGACTCCTGTGAAGTGGCCAGATCATCCATGGCAGAAATTAGGGATCGATATTGCTGGCCCATTCAATTTTTTACCACAGGAGTGTAGATTCGCTATAGTTGCTGTGGATTATCACTCCAAATGGCCTGAGGTCAAACTGGTACCTCATCCTAACACTGAAAGTGTTATTTTATTTTTGAGAGAGATATTTTCAAGAGAAGGATTCCCAGAAAGCATTGTATCAGATAATGGGATACAGTTCAAATCTTCAGAGATGTTGGAGTTTTTGAGTACTTATGGCATAAAGCATTGCACCACTGCTCTGTATGAACCACAAGGAAATGGGCTAGTGGAGAGATATAACAGGGTTCTCAAACAAGATATCCTATGGGCTCGGAAGTTTGGGGGAATGTGGAAGGAGAAATTGAGAGAAAAGTTATGGCTGTACCGTATAACACCTCATGCCACTACAGAAGTTTCTCCTTTCCGCCTACTAAAGGGTAGAGATCCTGTATCTAACCTATGTCCTTGGTGGTTTAAAAAAAGTGCTGGTTATTGCATGGTTGATGTGAATGTCAAGGATGTAGCTGAGAAAGTGGAACTCAAACAGTGCAAATACAAAAGTGATTATGATACTAGGATGAAAGTCAAACAACCTGCTTTTGTGGTAGGTTATATGGTTATGATTCGTAAACCTGGTTATATTACCAAAGGTGAGACAAAGTTTGGCAAACCTATGAAGGTTGTGAAAGTTTATCACAATAGCGTTGTCACACAAGATGGCAAAAGATGGAATGTTAGAAGAGTATCCAAATGTGTGTCTTAAATTTTCCATTATAACCAGTAGTTTCTTTTATGTGTAAGGATTTTTTTTTTTTTAATGTTTACGTAGTCACTTAATTTTCTTGAGGGGGAAAATGTGTAGTATTCTTGTTTACAGATATTTCCCTTTTAATACAAATTCCAATGTTGTACATATTTCCCTTTTAAATAGAATGTCTCTTCATAGCTGCTCATGCACATTGTGTTATGGATTCCATTTAGAATTGTTATGGTCTGAAATGGATTGGGGTGGAGAAAAAGGACTGGTAACTTGGAGAGTGGATGTACTGTGCTGCAGTTCAATAAACCTTGGATTTTACTTGGAATTATCTTGGATTTTCAACCTCTTTATTACACATTGGTCCAGGAGTTCGAAGTGATCAATGTGGTGACCGCTCTCTATCTCAGAGAAGCGGTCGCTCCCCACGCTCCCTGCCTGGATACCGAAGCGCTTTGCTTGCATTGCCTGCTAGAATTGGTGCCTGGGCATCGTAGCGCTTTGTTCGGTCTTCTAATTGCTACCTGCTATTGCTCACTGCTGCTGCTCGCATTTAGATCTGTGTTATTGCCTGATTGTGCTCACTGCTGCTGCTCGCATTTAGATCTGTGCTTATAGTTTTATAATTAGAGCGCTCGCATTGCCTGTTTTTCGAAGTACCTATTATTGCCTGATTGTGCCGGCGCCACTGCCCATAGCGTCATCCTACTTTCTGCCCCCAATATCGTCCTTTTTCTGTTTTGCCTTCGCTGCCATCTTGTTGTTTACTGTTGTGCCTCTTAGCCAGCCTCTCCACCCCGCTCCCGCCTCCCAGCTGCTCCTCCCTCCCACTGACTGATAAGGCTCGTCCTGGTGGCTTTAGCGCTGTGACCGCTCTGTATCTCAGAGAAGCGGTCGCTCCCCACGCTCCCTGCCTGGATACCGAAGCGCTTTGCTTGCATTGCCTGCTAGAATTGGTGCCTGGGTATCGTAGAGCTTTGTTCGGTCTTCTAATTGCTACCTGCTATTGCTCACTGCTGCTGCTCGCATTTAGATCTGTGTTATTGCCTGAATGTGCTCACTGCTGCTGCTCGCATTTAGATCTGTGCTTATAGTTTTATAATTAGAGCGCTCGCATTGCCTGTTTTTCGAAGTACCTATTATTGCCTGATTGTGCCGGCGCCACTGCCCATAGCGTCATCCTACTTTCTGCCCCCAATATCGTCCTGTTTCTGTTTTGCCTTCGCTGCCATCTTGTTGTTTACTGTTGTGCCTCTTAGCCAGCCTCTCCACCCCGCTCCCGCCTCCCAGCTGCTCCTCCCTCGCCCCCGCCCCTCCACTATCCACATATGACAGTTGCTCTTGCGCGCAGCGTTCATGTGCAGCGGTCCCGCCCCATGCGCGCCAAAGGTGCGCCAAAGGTAAGCCCGTCTACGCCCGTCCGCGCCTGGACCGCGCCCAGCGCCAGACCCCCTGGCCCCCGCATAACCCACTCCACCCGCATAACGTACAACGCCGCATCCCTCACAGCACTTAACACCGGCCAACTCCCAAACTGCTACCAAGCCGCCCCCGGACACACCCAAGGACCCTTCACCTGCCACTCCTGCAAGTTCGACTGCATCAGGACCCACACCAAACCCACATACTCCAACAAGAGCTCCGATACTAACCACCTAAAGTGCATCCTGCTCAACACCCGCTCGGTCCACAGACATGCCATTGAACTCTGGAACCTACTCGACACCACATCACCGGATGCCGCCTTCCTTACAGAAACATGGATGAACGCCTCATCAGCACCCGACATCGCCATAGCCATCCCGGACGGCTACAAGATCATCCGGAAGGACCGCATCAACCAAACAGGAGGCGGCATCGCCATCGTCCATAAGAACACCATCCGCATCACGACCAGTTACGACAACAACCTCACATCCGCCGAACACCTTCACTTCCAGATCCACACCGACCCCAAGACCACACTCAGAGGCACCCTCCTCTACAGGCCACCAGGACCCCGCACACAATTCAGAGATGACATCACTGACTTCATCAGCCCACACGCCCTCCCCTCCGAGGACTACATTCTACTGGGAGACCTCAACTACCACCTGGAAAAGAAAAACGACTCCAACACCACCACCCTTCTGGACAACCTGGCCAACCTCGGACTCGAACAACTTGTCAATACCCCCACCCACTATGCCGGACACACGCTCGACCCAATCTTCACCTCAAGCAAGCACATCTCCTTCAATCACAGCACAGCTCTCCACTAGACGGACCACAGCTGCGTTCACTTCAACTACAAAAATCCCCGACCCACAACCTCCCACAACCTATTCCCCGAAGAAACTGGAACAAAATTACTACCGACCAGCTCTTCACATCGCTTCACCAAAACCCTCCTGCCAAATCATCGGACCCAAACCAAGCAGCCACCAACCTCACACAATGGATCACCCACAGCGCAGACGAACTAGCACCCTTGAAAAACCATCAAATCAAGCAAGGTAACAAAAAAGCCCCCTGTTTCAACGACGACCTTAAGAAATCCAAGAAATTATGTCGCACCCTCGAGAAAGCCTGGAGAAAAAACCCAACCACTGACAACCTGACCACCCTCAAGAACGCAACCCGCAAACACCACCAACTGATCCGATCCACCAAGAAATCAGCATTCAAGGATCGACTCGACAACAACGCCCACAACAGCAAGGAACTATTCAACATCGTCAAAGAATTGACCAACCCCACCGCCGGCACCAACGACATCACTCCCTCCCTAGACCTCTGCGACTCCCTAGCCTCCTTCTTCTACAACAAAATCGCCGACATACATAACAGCTTTGAAAACCAGCCCGGGGACCAACCCACTCCACCCACCTCCGATCTAACACCCCCCTCTAACAACCTTGTCGCCTGGAACCCAATCTCCACTGAAGACACCATCCGCCTGATGAACTCCATCCACTCAGGATCGCCAACCGACCCATGTCTCCACCACATTTTCAACAAAGCAGACTCCATCATAGCACCCCATCTCCGAGACGTCATCAACTGCTCCCTCAACTCAGCCACCTTCCCGGAAAGCTGGAAACATGCGGAACTCAACGCCCTTCTGAAAAAACCCACAGCCGACCCCCCACTGAACTTAAGAACTACCGCCCCATATCGCTCCTCCCATTCCCTGCCAAAGTGATTGAGAAAGCCGTCAACAATCAGCTCGCCGCCTTCCTCGAAACCAACAAATCCCTCGACCCCTCACAGTCCGGATTCCGAGCCAAACACAGCACCGAAACCGCACTCATCGCAGCAACAGACGACATCAGAACTCTACTGGACAACGGAGAAACAGCTGCCCTCATCCTACTTGACCTCTCCGCAGCCTTCGACACAGTCTGCCGTAGCACCCTAATACAACGCCTCAGCAACATCGGAATACAAGGAAAAGCATTGGACTGGATCATCTCGTACCTCACCGGAAGAACCCAGAGAGTCCGCCTCCCCCTTTTAGATCAGAGGCCACCGAAGTCATCTGCGGCGTACCACAAGGATCATCACTCAGTCCCACCCTCTTCAACATATACATGAGTCCCCTCGCATCCATCGCACGCCAACACAACCTCAACATCATCTCCTACGCAGACGACACCCAGCTGATCCTCTCCCTCACCAAAGACCCTAACACCGCCAAAACCAACTTACACGAAGGAATGAAAGAAGTAGCCGAGTGGATGAAGAACAGCCGTCTAAAACTGAACTCGGACAAAACTGAAGTCCTTATCCTAGGATCATCCCCCTCCGCCTGGGACGACTCATGGTGGCCACCAGCCCTGGGAATCGCACCCACACCTACGGACCATGTACGTAACCTGGGCTTCATCCTGGACTCCTCCCTTTCGATGACCAAACAAGTCAACGCCGTCTCATCCTCATGCTTCAACATCCTACGCATGCTCAAAAAAGTCTTCCGCTGGATCCCCACCGAAACAAGAAAGACAGTCACCCACGCACTGGTCACCAGCCGTCTGGACTACAGAAACACCCTCTACGCCGGAACCACAGCCAAAGTACAGAAAAAACTCCAACGCATCCAAAACGCCTCATCCAGACTCATACTGGACATCCCCCGGCAAGCTCACATCTCCGGTCACCTGAAAGACCTCCACTGGCTCCCCGTCAATAAGAGAATAACGTTCCGCCTCCTCACCCACGCACACAAAGCCCTCTATGACCTAGGACCCGAATGCCTCAACACGCGACTGTCCTTCTACACCCCCACCCGACAACTACGATCATCCAATCAAGCCCTCGCAGCAATTCCACGCATCCATAGATCCACCATGGGGGGAAGAACCTTTTCCTACCTTGCGGCCAAAACCTGGAATTCTCTCCCCACCCACCTCCGCCCTATACAGAACCACCTCTCCTTCAGAAAGCAACTTAAAACTTGGATATTCGATAAGTAAAATACCCCCCGCCCTCCTGCCTCCCCCTCCCCAGCGCCTTGAGAACCTCTGGGTGAGTAGTGCGCTATACAAATTTCCGAACTTGAACTTGAACTTGGTTACGGAGTTGAAAGAGCACACATTTCTCCAGGAGCTTTGCCAATGTGGGGATGTTAGAGATTGGGGGAAAGTTATGAAGGTCCGTGGGATCTGCAGATGGTTTCTTTAGAATTGGGGTAACTAGACCCGATTTTAGACAATCCGGAATAGCACCTTGCCGAAGTGATGCATTGCCGACCTTAGTCCAAAGTGGGAGTAAGGAGGTTCTAACTTCGAGAAGAGGTTAGATGACAGGGGGTCATTGTAGTAATTAGAAGGCTTCAGAGTAGCAAGCATAGTGCAAACAAACCAAGGTTTGGAAAAGGCTCCAAGATGCGTTGTTTTTGGGGCAGTAAGGCTGCGCAGGGACAGTGACATCCAACCAAGTAGGCAGGAGGGTGTTCAGCGGACTGATCGACAGGTGTTCAAAGGCAGAGAATAGTTCAGCTTCGATATTAGTGGTCTTATCTGTAAAGAAATCAGCGAATTCATTGCAGTTCGACAGTGTCCCTCAACTTAGCGCCGCGAGATTAGAGTGACTGTTAGCTTGGGACGTGATGAGTTCAAACAGTTTTTTTGGACGGTTTTTTGCTGGCTCTAGCTGATTTCTGAAGTAGGTGGCCTTTGAGCATCTGATGCGTTTGGTGTAGATGCCTCTTAGGGATCTCAGATGGTAGAGATATTCAAGTAGGGATAGGATTGCCACAATCTTTCCACAAGTCTTAAATTGCTTATTTCGGTATTAAGACTATAATAAAACTAAGGTTTGGAGAGTTTGGAGGACAGTCTTTTAAGCTGTTGTGGTCCAACCAAGTCTAAACATTAGTCACTGAGCAGGTATAATGGGCCATAAGATCATGGACATCCAACATGTTGTTAGGAGGGGGCAAGATGTTATCGCAGAGAGCATTCAGATCGTGCGAGTTGATGGTTCCGTAGACATCTGTTCAGTTGTTTGGGGTTCTTAGGTTGGGCTCTACTAGCTCTCACTGACACCAGGATGAGGAAGGTGATGCAGTAGTGATCTGTCCAATCACACTGGAGGATCAAACCCAGAAGGACAAGATCTATGGTAGCTTCTTTAATATGAGTAGAGCTGCCACAGATTTAGATTAGGTTGAGGTCCAGTAGGAAGGATTTAAGGCTATTGACCACCACATCATTCACATCGTTCCAATGCAGGTTGTGATCTCCCAGGAAGATCTAAGTGCCATGGAAATCTGTGTGAGCCGAGATAATGTCCATAATCTGCTCTATGACGGGAAGATTTTCGTGAGGCGGTGGTAGAACGTGTGCAATTTGCATGGGTGATTGTTGCTACCAGTGACTTCAATGCATAGGTATTCACAAGATGGCAGGAGGTCAGATTGTAGTGCTTTCACTGTTAGATTGCTACGATGTGAACAGGCGATGCCTCCACCTTGTCTGCTTGCTCTGTCCAACTTAATCATATCGTAATTAGGAGGCACTAAAATGTCCAGTATGGTAGCAGTTGAGTCATTTAGCCTGGTTTCTGTCAGCATTACAAGGTCAAGGTCCTGTACAAGGATGAGGTTGGAAATGTCCGCAGCATGTGTAACTGCTGAGCTACAGTTTAGGAGCACACATTTGAGTCTTGTGTTTGTGTCAATTGGTGCAGATAGAGTGGTGGTGACTCTCGTGAGGTTGTTCTCAATTAATGCTCTGGTGTTTACCCTAGGTTCCCTGAAGGGATCAAAGGGAATGGATTCAATTTGTTGCAAGTTAGTTATGGTGGAGGAACATGCCGGATCATATGAAAGTAGGAGAGAATGAATATCCCTATCAGAAAGGGAGTGTAGTGTAGTTCCTATATTCCCAATAGGCTCTGCGCATTGGAATAATATATCCTATAGATGTGACATAGGACTTAAGTCGACTAGGTCTCTATCGAATATATTAGACTCAATTGTGAGTGCCAGCTAGCTCAGAGGGCACTAGAAACTTTCTCGAATAAACAAGAAGGGATTAGTTTCTGACAACCGCATAAACATGACAACTTTGTTTCCTCAAGAATAACACTGATCTTTAGAGTTGTGGAAACAATAGATAGATATTTTCCTCAGTCAATCGTGCATGTTTCGTTTCACCAGAGGGCCCGGGAAATAGAGAGACGGGCTTTTTCAATAAAAGTATTTATTGAACAGTCATCTTTCTCATGCAGAAGAAATTAACTGCTACAATCGTAATACTGGCTGTAAAGTATAATGCGTACAGCAAGAAGAGTATTATGAAATAATACTGTAAAAGCATGGTATGGTTTCTAAGCCATAAAATACATGCATAAAAACAAAGACTAAAAGTACTCAACTGGTGTTTCTAAAATACGCCTACCCCGATGTATCTAACCTTAGTCTAGTACTAGGGAAGAAGTAAATATGTGTTTAGTTTCTTTGCCAAGAATCTATTCAAGATTTCTCTTAGTGTCTAATCAGCTCCGTACCTCGATTTCCCAACACCCCGCAAGGGGAGCTTGGAAACACTGGAGCTGGATTCTCAGTGAGAGAGAGGCAGCCTCTCTGTCAGTGCGTCAGCTGGAGGGTCGGCTTCCTCCGGCACTTGCTGTAGTGAGATGCATCGGGCAAGTAGATAGTCGGACTGCTCCCAACCACCGTGTATTTGCTAAGGCAAGTGTAGGCATATTTATACCTTGAAAGTGCCTAGATTGACGTAAAGTTGGACATAATAACGTCACCAAAGAACGGTAGTTCTTTGAAAACGCCATGATTTCTAGGATAAATCAATATTTAAGAAATATCCCTGACTGCTGAAGCAGAGTTTTCCAAGAAATCGTTGTGGCTTTTTGGAACTAGTGGAAGTAGCCATGCCATATTTGGACTGGATGGGTTATGTCTAAATATGGTTATGCTTTTTATGCCTATATAAGGGTAATGTGAATTATACCTATATAAGGGCATGAATCGGGAAAATTACACTAGGGTCCTAAAACGCTGTACAACAGGAGGCTCTATATCTGGAGGGCCCTGAAGGGTCGTTAGAATGAGGAGCGGAAGCGCAACTATGGGGTGAGTGGGTGATGTAGGATGGTGACTTAAGATTTTAGGGAGAGGTTGGGAGCCAGGCACATCCTTTAGATGGGAGTGAGCAGAGATGGTGATAAGTCATAGTGGAGCAGCTTATCCTGGAGTTAGCAGACAGTTCTGCGGTGATATCTAATAGGCGACGTACCTCTGACTTAAGTTGTATGAGGCAAAGTGGGATCTCATTAAGTCTGCCTTCCAATGAGATATGGGATTGGGAGGCTAGATTCAGGGGGCCCTGCAGTGGTAGAGAGCTAGTGGCAGCGGGGGACAGTAGGGCAGGCAGCAAATTCCAGGAATTGGAGCTGGGAGCTCGAAGGGTTGGGTAGGATAGGTGAAGATGCGTAAGATGGATAAAGACGCCTGTGGGAACAGGCTGGGATTGCGGGAAGGGCTGGGGGTAGGGATCATGGGGAGAATCGGGGCAATGCTGTGAGCTGTGGAGCTAGGGGATTTGGAGCTAGCTATCCTTGAGGAGGGGAGAGCAAGCAGACTAGTATGCTGACTGTACTATCTCGGCTCATTCCCATTGGGCATTGAAGAAGAATTGTTCTATATGCATACTATATACCAGCATCACTAAGAACAACAATGCATAAAACAACTCCAAAATCATAGTCCGGTATAATCCCTGATGCAGCTCTGGTGAGCCATATATCACCCAAACCTATTGCAGTTCTGAATTCTTGACAGTTGTGGCAATAGATGGCAGTCAAAAAAGACCAACCATGTCTTGCGAGTAACAGGCAATCAGGTGATGTGGAAGAAGAAATCTTGTACCATCTCTAGCCACATAAATTGGCACCTTAATTCAATACCTTGTGTGGAAATAGTATTGAGAGGGTAAGTATTCACACTAATTTCTGTGATCATGTAGCACAATTAGAGCTGCCCTAGGTCTAACACAATATCGCAATGGTCCACAAATGTAACTCCAGGGTAAGCCGGTCTGCAAGGTGAGTCTGAGTCCTAGCTCTTGCTGGTGCCCTCATAACTTCCTGGTGCAGTGCTATTGGGTGATAGGCTTTCGCCGTGCATGGCCACACAGATGTCAGTGTTGCCACTCCAGCTGACCGCGGCCTAAAGCACAATCTACCACTCCAGCTGACATTAGCCTGAAGTGTAATCTCGCACTCCAGCTGACTGCAGCCTGAAGCGCAACCTTAGGCTTGCTCAAAACAAAGATAGCAGCACACAGAGGTGAACGGAGTTGGTTGGCTCACAACTAGTGTGTGCGCCCACAACGTCGTGAGACAGCTTGCATTCCTGGATGCCAGCCGATATGTGTGCAAGGGCTTCATGCGACACCAGTGGACACGGTAAGATGTGCGTGCACCGGTAATCGTGTTAGTCTTGCGGCCCATTCAAATGCTGCATAGCATAAAGGCAAACAGCCCACGCATACTTCAACAACAGTTTCCGTTGAACAACTCACCAGTGTGGATGCACAGTTCAACCCATTGCTGATGTCCCAAAAGGTTACTGATACTAAAAAAACAAAGTCAATGCTACCACTGGATGCCGCTACTGGCTCCTCCAAAGCAAACGCCTCCCTAATCATTCAACATAATTTGTGGACTCCTTTCACCTTTTGAAGTACTCTCAAGTTCAAGTTCAAGTCAAGTTCAAGTTCAAGTTACACATTTGTATAGCGCGCTACTCACCCGGAGGGTCTCAAGGCGCTTAAGGGAGATGAGTTCACTATTGATCGAACAGCCAGGTTTTGAGTTGCTTTCTGAAGGAGAGGTGGTTCTGTGTGAGACGGAGGTGGGTGGGGAGGGAGTACCAGGTTTTGGCCGCCAGGTAGGAGAAGGATCTTCCTCCCATGGTGGCTTTCCGGATGCGTGGAATCGTGGCGAGGGCTTGGTTGGACGATCGAAGGTGGCGGGTGGGGGTGTAGAAGGTCAGGCGAGTGTTGAGGTATCTGGGACCTAGGTCGTGGAGTGCCTTGTGTGCGTGGGTGAGGAGACGGAACGTGATTCTTTTGTTGACCGGGAGCCAGTGCAGGTCTCTCAGGTGACCGGATATATGGTTGTGGCGGGGTATGTCTAGGATGAGTCTAGCGGAGGCGTTCTGAATACGTTGAAGTCTTTTCTGCAATTTGGCTGTGGTTCCGGCGTAAAGGGTATTTCCGTAGTCCAAACGGCTGGTGACGAGTGCTTGGTTGACTGTCTTCCTTCTTTCGGTGGGGATCCATCGGAAGATCTTTCGGAGCATGCGAAGGATGTTGAAGCATGATGAGGAGACGGCGTTGATTTGTCTGGTCATCGAGAGGGAGGAGTCTAGGATGAATCCCAAGTTGCGAGCATGGTCCGTTGGTTTTGGTGCGTTGCCTAGTGCCGGGGGCCACCATGAGTCATCCCAGGCAGAGGGAGATGTGCCTAGGATGAGGACTTCCGTCTTGTCAGAGTTCAGTTTTAGGCGACTATTCTTCATCCATTCGGCTACGTCTTTCATCCCTTCATGTAGATTGGTTTTGGCGGTGGATGGGTCTTTGGTGAGGGAGAGGATCAGCTGGGTGTCGTCTGCGTAGGAGATGATGTTGAGGTTGTGTTGGCCTGCGATGGATTCGAGGGGGCACATGTAGATGTTGAAGAGGGTGGGGCTGAGCGATGATCCTTGTGGAACGCCGCATATGACTTCGGTGGCCTCTGATCTGAAAGGGGGAGGCGGACTCGCTGTGTACTTCCGGCGAGGAACGAGATGATCCAAGCTAATGCCTTATCCTGTATCCCGACGTCCCTGAGGCGTTGTACAAGGGTGCGGTGGCAGACCGTGTCGAACGCTGCGGAGAGGTCCAGGAGGATGAGGGCCGCTGTTTCTCCGTTGTCGAGCAGGGTCCGGATGTCGTCTGTGGCTCCGATGAGGGCGGTCTCGGTGCTGTGGTTGGCTCGAAAGCCGGATTGTGAGGGGTCGAGGGAATTGTTTGATTCAAGGAAGGCGGCGAGCTGACTGTTAACGGTCTTCTCTATGACTTTGGCGGGGAACGGGAGAAGTGAGATGGGGCGGTAGTTTTTAAGTTCGGTGGGGTCTGCTGTAGGTTTCTTCAGGAGGGCGCTGAGTTCGGCATGTTTCCAGCTTTCCGGGAAGGTAGCTGTGTCGAATGAGCAGTTGATGATGTCCCGAAGTTGGGGTGCGATGACGGAGTCGGCCTTGTTGAAGATGTAATGGGGACATGGGTCGGTGGAGATCCGGAGTGGATGGAGTTCATCATGCGGATGGTGTCTTCAGTGCTGATCGGGGTACAGGCGTGGAGGGCGTTGGTGGGGGGCTTCGGTTCGGTGGTGGGGAGAGTGGACTGGTCGCCGAAGCTGTTGTGTATGTCTGCTATCTTGCTGTGGAAGAACGAGGCTAGAGAGTCGCAGAGGTCTTGAGAGGGAGTGATGTCGTTGTTGCCGGCGTTGGGATTGGTGAGCTCTTTGACAATGCTAAAGAGTTCCTTGCTGTTATGAGCGTTGTTGTCCAGTCGATCCTTGAACGCTGATTTCTTGGTGGTGCGGATTACCTGGTGGTGTTTGCGAGTGGCGTTCTTGAGGGCGGTCATGTTGTCTGTGGTGGGGTTTCTTCGCCAGGTTTTCTCAAGGGTGCGGCAGTTCTTTTTGGAGTTCTTGAGGTCGTTGTTGAACCAGGAAGCTTTTTTGCTTCCTGTCTTGTTGGGATGGTTTTTCAAGGGTGCTAGTTCGTCAGCGCAGTGGGTGATCCACTTTGCGAGATTGATGGCTGCTTGATTTGGGTCCGTTGATGTAGCAAGGGGTTTTTGGTTCAGAGATGTGGTGAGCTGGTCGGTGGTAGTTTTGTTCCAGTTTCGGCGGGGAATTCCTTGAGGGTGGTGGTGGGTCGTAGTCTTTCTGAAGCTAAAGTGGACGCAGCTGTGGTCTGTCCAGTGGAGTCCCGTGACGTAATTAAAGGTGATGTGCTTGCTGGAGGAGAAGATTGGGTCAAGCGTGTGACCGGCGTAGTGGGTGGGGGTGTTCACCAGTTGTCTGAGTCCAAGGTTGGCGAGGTTGTCCAGCAGGGTGGTGGTGCTGTTGTCATTGTTATTTTCCAGGTGGAAGTTGAGGTCCCCAAGGAGGATGTAGTCCTCGGTGGGGAGGGCGTGTGGGCTGACAAAGTCAGCGAAGTCTTCGCTGAATTGTGTGCGGGGTCCTGGGGTCTGTATATGAGGGTGCCTCTGAGTGTGGTCTTGGGGTCGGTTTGGATTTGGAAGTGGAGGTATTCGGTGGCTAAGGGGGTGTCGTCGGAGTTGGTCGAGATGCGGATGGTGTTCTTGTGGACAATGGCGATGCCTCCTCCTGTTTTGTTGATGCGGTCTCTTCGGATGATCTTGTATCCGTCCGGGATGGCTATGGCGATGTCGGGTGCTGATGAGGCATTCATCCAGGTTTCCGTGAGAAAGGCGACGTCCGGCGCTGTGGTGTCGAGTAGGTTCCATAGTTCAATGGCGTGTCTGTGGACCGAGCGGGTGTTGAGCAGGATGCACTTCAGGTTGTTGTTGTTGGAGTTCAGTTTGGTGTTAGTGGTTGCAGCGTGGGTCCTGATGCAGCAGAACTTGCAGGAATGGCAAGTGAAGGGTCCATGGGTACTTCCTGGGGCGGCTCGGTGACAGTCGATAAGGCATCCGGTGTTGAGTGCAGAGAGGGTTGCGGCGTCGTAAGTTCGGCGGGTGGGATGGTCTCTGGGTGGGCCAGGGGGTCTGGCGCTGGGCGCGGTCCAGGCGCAGACGGGCGTAGACGGGCTTACTTTGGCGCGCCTTCGGCGCGCATAGGGCGCGTCCGCTGCGCGTACGTTCATCTGTCATAAGTGGAAAGTGGGGGGGCGGAGCGAGGGAGGAGCAGCTGGGAGGCGGGTGCGGGGTGGCGAGTCGGGAGGGGATCGGTGATGCTGGAGGGAGCGGGGGTGGGGCCACGGGGGAGCAGCGGCGGGGATCGCGATGTGCACAAAACTAAATTAAGCACAATAATAAAGCAGGCACAACAGTATCTAGGAAGGAAACTAGACTTCAACAACCTGCAGCAAGTCCATATATCCACGAACCTGAGTGAACAGGAATCGAATAATGCAAGAAAACCACTGAAATGCATGTTGCTCAACTGCAGGTCAGCTGTAAAGCATGCGTCAGACGTTGCTGCTCTTATCATTAATCAGGAAATCGATATAGCTATCCTAACTGAAACTTGGCTTTCGGAATCATCATCACCATGCATAGACCTGTTAGTGCCCCCCCAGTATAACATAGTAAGACTGGACAGACCAATAAAGATTGGGGGAGGGATAGCCTGCATCCACCATTCTGATATAGAAATCAACCAAATTCAATCCGACCCTATGGAAGGCTTTGAATACCTAGGCCTTAATGTTCGATCTACAGGCATTCAAAGTTGCATCCTGCATGTCATCTATCATCCCCCAGGAAATAATGCTACCTTTATAGACCAGTTAATGGAGATTATCACGGAAAATTCTAACATTCACTCTAACAACATATTCCTAGGTGATTTTAACTTACACTGGAACGACAATAAGGACAAACTGATCAACACTCTGAAGGACTTCCTGACTGAGTTAAACCTTACCCAAGCATGCACACAACCAACACACTCGAAAGGAGGAATTCTTGATTGGATACTTTCAAGAAGCAATAACATACAGTTACAATCAGTTATGCCATGCGACTGGTCGGATCACCACGTAATAACCTTCTTAATGCCAACGCTGAAAAGGGGAAAGACTAAGCAGCCTACTAAACTCAAGAAGTGGACACGGGAGACTAAAGAGTCGAATATCGAACGATTAGTAGAAGAATGTGAGAAAGATCTCAAGTTACCGAAGGACATGCAGAACGTGAATGACCTAATAGACCACTTCAACACAACAGTCACAAACTTAGTTAACACCACTATGCCACTAAAGTTAAAAAGAGTGTCGGAAAAGGACAAAAATCCATGGTTTAATGAAGATCTGAACGAGGATAGACGGAAACTGAGAATGGCCGAAAGGAAATGGAGACAAAACCCGGCAACTCCAGAGCTGAAATCATTAAGGAAAATAAGGAATGAATACAACAAAAAGATCCTGAAGTCTAAAAAGGAATATATTAGATCAGAATTGGATAACGCCAAAAACAGACCAAGGAAACTATTCGAGGTCCTAAAGCAACAATCCAACAAATCGGCAAAATCGGCCCAAGAATCCACTAAAACCCTTTTGAGCTGTGAAGTATTCGCTAATTTTTTCACCGACAAGGCCATCACATTGGACACAGAACTCAAAGCTGAAGCGGACAATCTACTCATCCAACCACACAGTCTACACAATAACATTCAGGCAAACGACCTTGAGGAAACTAAAAACAAAGCGCACTGGGACACCTTCAAAACGTATGATCAGAATACCATCGCCAAAACACTAGCGGACATCAAACCAAATAACCACTTCAATGATCCACTCCCCACCAAATGTTTACAAAATATCAATCACGTCATCATCCCAATATGGACAAAAATAATAAATGCATCGCTATCGCAAGGGGTCCTTCCAGAATGCCTGAAAGCAGGCCAAGTTACACCGATCATCAAGAAACCAACAGCGGACCCAGCAGATCCGAATAACTTTCGCCCAGTCACCAATATTCCATTACTGGCCAAGCTAATCGAAAAATGTGTACAAAATCAACTAAGCCAACACATCACAAACTTCAGACTATTGGACAACTGCCAATCAGGATTCAGAACAGGACACAGCACGGAAACAGCGATCCTACATATCGCGGATGACGCCTTACAGGCCCTAGATCTTAATAGAACATGTCTACTGGTCCTTCTAGACTTATCATCAGCGTTTGACACAGTAAATCATGAGAAACTACTAGACAGGCTACACAAGAGGATGAGAATATCAGGTCTGGTACTGAAATGGTTTGAATCCTTCCTTCAGAACAGATCACAAAGATTCCTGGTCAACCAATCTTTATCCCCCTCTTGTCCAAACTCGATCGGGGTCCCTCAAGGATCTACCTTATCTCCCTCACTCTTTAACCTATACGTTGAACCTCTGACAGAAATCCTCCAAGACGCAAACATATCCTATCACATGTACGCGGACGACACGCAGATCTACATCAAAGTAGCATCTCTAGAAGACATCAAGTTAATCAATGAAGCGTTAAGAAAGACAATGTATTGGTTAACCAGTAATCACCTGAAACTGAATGCTCAAAAAACTGAATTCCTATTAATTTCACCACCTAAGATCAATTCAGAGACGATAGAGTGGACCAAAATGATCACAGCACTAAACTGCACCCCTACGCTGGTGGACTCAGCCAAATCGTTAGGAGTCACCTTGGATAAGAATCTAGACATGAAAACACACATCAAAATAATGGCAAAAAGTGTGCGCTTTCACTTGAACTACTTAAGGAAAATGAAACCGTTCATCTCATCGGCAGACCTCAAACTAGCAATTCAATCCTTAGTTATCTCAAGGATTGAATACGGATGTACAACCTTAGCAGGTCTACCAAAAATGTCCACGGCACCGCTAAAAGCATGCCTCAATGCAGCGGCAAGGCTCATCACCGGATCGAGGAAGTTCGACCATATTTCACCTCACCTAAAAGCGTTAAACTGGCTTCCATATGAAGCGAGAATCCAATTTAAAATGGCATGTATCACACACAAAGCACTCCACTACAAAACACCGAGTTACCTGGCCCAGAAGATTGAGATATCGGGAGGTTGCAGACCTGCCAGAAGTGCCAAGGAGCTGCTGTTGAGGCCACCCATATTCAGGAAAAAGAAAACCTATGACAGAGCGTTCTCAGGGGCAGCCCCCAGAGTCTGGAACTCACTCCCTCCGAAGATCAGGAAAATTACTAACATTATTACATTCAAAAAGGAAGCTAAGAGCTTCCTAATGAACAAGTTCCTTACATAGTCAAGTACGGACCTCAACGTCACTGCATCGGAAAGGGCCCACACGGAGCATCGAATGGAAACTAGAAACAATGTCCAGTAAGCAGTAACGACCTAGAGGCTAGAGCACAGAGAGAACTAGATGAAGTTGCATAATCAAAGCCAAGACAGTATGGTCTATTCAGGAACTCAGCATTGAATTTAACAGGATATTGGAGAAAAGTTATAAACTTTTATGTCAACTTGGGGACAGACACAGGTTGAAAATTTTAGCATTATGCTATTCTGGTGTTAGTACTAACCGCATCTACCTCATATCAGTATGATACGCCTAGTTATGTCAAGTATAAATAACCTACCATAGTCCAGTAGGACAATGCTAGGTGAATTGTAGCAGTAGGTTACACCTAATGTATGGAACTATAACTACCTACCTTCATTCCCTTTAGGGTAACGCTATGTGAATGGTTTGTCTAATCTACCTCATGTATATGTATTCTGTATTTCTAATATACCTCCTGTTCATATATTATGTGAAGCGCTCTGATACCCAAGGGTCACGTTCGCGCTATATAAAACTTTCTAAATAAAATAAATAAATAAAATAAGTATCAGCAGGGGCACGGAGGACGATGAAATAAAATCAGTGCAGCAGCAATACCAAATGAATGCAGCCTCAGAACACAACAGTACAGCAGGGGCACGGAGGACGATAACATTAAATCAATGCAGCAACAATACCAAATGAATGCAGCCTCAGAACTTATCTCCGGAGGGCAGCGGCAGCGCTGGGGCGTGAGGAGAGACCGGCACTGGCCAGGTCAGGTCGGATCACAGTTCCCGGCTTATCGGACCTCTCCTTTTGGTTCCAGTGGGAGGGAGGAGCAGCTGGGAGGCGGGTGCGTGGTGGCGAGTGGGGAGGGGATCGGTGATGCTGGAGGGATCGGGGGTGGGGCCGCGGGGGAGCAGCGACGGGGGAGCAGCGGCGGGGATCACGATGTACACAAAACTAAATTAAGCACAATAATAAAGCAGGCACAACAGCATCAGCAGGGGCACGGAGGATGATGAAATAAAATCAGTGCAGCAGCAATACCAAATGAATGCAGCCTCAGAACACAACAGTACAGCAGGGGCACGGAGGACGATAAAATTAAATCAATGCAGCAACAATACCAAATGAATGCAGCCTCAGAACTTATCTCCGGAGGGCAGCGGCAGTGATGGGGCGTGAGGAGCGACCGGCACTGACCAGGTCAGGTCGGATCACAGCTCCCGGCTTACCGGACTTCTCCTTTTGGTTCCAGTGGGAGGGAGGAGCAGCTGGGAGGCGGGTGCGGGGTGGCGAGTGGGGAGGGGATCGGTGATGCTGGAGCGAGCGGGGGTGGGGCCGCGGGGGAGCGGCGGCGGGGATCGCGATGTACACAAAACTAAATTAAGCACAATAATAAAGCAGGCACAACAGTATCAGCAGGGGCACGGAGGACGATGAAATAAAATCAGTGCAGCAGCAATATCAAATGAATTCAGCCTCAGAACACAACAGTACAGCAGGGGCACGGAGGACGATAAAATTAAATCAATGCAGCAACAATACCAAATGAATGCTGCCTCAGAACTTATCTCCGGAGGGCAGCGGCAGCGATGGGGCGTGAGGAGCGACCGGCACTGACCAGGTCAGGTCGGATCACAGCTGCCGGCTTATCGGAACTCTCCTTTTGGTTCCAATGGGAGGGAGGAGCAGCTGGGAGGCGGGTGCGGGGTGGCGAGGGGGGAGGGGATCGGTGATGCTGGAGGGAGCAGGGGTGGGGCCACGGGGGAGCAGCGGCGGGGATCGCGATGTACACAAAACTAAATTAAGCACAATAATAAAGCAGGCACAACAGTATAAGCAGGGGCACGGAGGACGATGAAATAAAATCAGTGCAGCAGCAATACCAAATGAATGCACTCTCAGAACACAACAGTACAGCAGGGGCACGGAGGACGATAAAATTAAATCAATGCAGCAACAATACCAAATGAATGCAGCCTCAGAACTTATCTCCGGAGGGCCGCGGCAGCGATGGGGCGTGAGGAGCGACCGGCACTGACCAGGTCAAGAAACTGCATACACACGCTGCAACAGTACAGACAGGAAAAGTTCCAGTTGATTAAAAAGTCTTGTTATCTCTACAGCGCTTGTTCATGCGCCTTGCAAATCTCTGAAGATGACAGATTCCTGCCAAGGGAATGGGTTGTCCGGTGGACGGACACTGGTGGGGCTAACCGGGCCTTCCTTTTCCTTTAATTTTCAAGTTTCTTCACTTCAGGTTCTTCAGTAGTTTCAGGTACACTTTAATCTTTCAGAACACGTCCTTTTTTCCCCAAATCATTAGAATCCACAAGAAGTCCAAAGGTAGCCATGAAGTAGGTTATAAGTAAGAGGTCTAGTAAACTTAGTTATAGGATGGTAAAGTGGATAATAAGTTCTGCTCCACCAGGAGTAGCATCCTTGCTGCTCAGCCCACACACTCCAACTGTCTCACTCTCAACCTCACCAGAAACTCCAGCATTCCACTACCTCATGAAGCATTCCAACATTCCACACACACATCAAATCCATACTGGCTGAGCAGCAGGAAATAGGTAACCAAGGGAAAGGATGCATTATGGGAATTCTAGCCACAAATTTTTCACATACGACTATGTAAGATTTATTTCAAAGCAGTCACAGAAAACCCAGGGGCTATGTTCCCTCTGTGCTGAGTGTTTGCACGTCACCCAAATTCCTAGAAATTCCTCAGGCGTGCAGAAAGAGAAATAAAACATATGCAGATGTGAAATCCACCGAGTCTAATGAAAGAAAAAGGAAACCCATTTCAGAGAAACTTGCTTCACTTCCGAATCAACAGTGGCATTTTTTACAAGTGAAATGGTTTACCATTCATTTCCTGTTGTTTTGATATGATTTTACCTTAAATAAATGAAAAGGCAAGAGGCGTTTGGCAAATCAGGAACAAGTTGGTTTAATTAAACGCAGCAGCAGCGAGCGTCGTGGCAGAGCAAGTCTGAAAAAAGTCTCACTTTGTTCAAGTTTCGGCTGACAATGCATACATTTCATGAGGTACCATAAAACAATTGTGCATTCTTGAAAGTGCATCTCAGTCATAAATCATCACGTTTGGGCATCTGATAAGGACACAGATGGCTCTCGACCTCGGGGAGAGCTAGTGTGGGCCATTGTCTGTGTGTCCAGATGTTTGGTGTGGGGAGCGTGTGATCACTACATGTGACGTGCATGTCATGTTCTGGTTGGCTGAGTGTTCCTATCTACATGGGGTATCTAGCTTTGTGGTATATTAGGGAACACACACCTTAGGCCAAATTATTTTATTGGGGCCAGTTTCCTCAGACCTGTTTGTAGTGCAACTATCTATCTGTGAGATCTATCAGGGTTTTCCCTAGGTGCAGGTTTGTCTTTAGACTGAAACCCCACCGTTGACTTGTCACTCAATAGGTGTGGGTTGGGATCGTAGGACCTGTCTGACCTTGCATCCCTGACTCTCAATTGATGGGGAGGTCACCTTGGGTGAATTGGACAGCAATGATACAAGTTTATTATAACTTCTGAAAATAATATGAGTCAGTGATATCACTTTTACCTACATTCTCAACATCGTGCGTACAGTTGTCACAGCATACTTCAACATCATCTTTACTGATATTGACATAGTTATGCATGTCTAGATCATGGAGTACATTTACATTGTTTCTACTGGTAACAACTTTGTAATACGTTAATGGATTATGGGCCAGATGTACGACCAAGGCATTTGTGACTCGCAAATTGCGTCGCAAGAACGATTCCCAATAGGGTCGCAAATTGCATGCCTCTTGCATATGCATGCCGCACTTTGCAACCCCATTGGGAATGGCTGCCCTCCCAGGTATGGTGACCTGCTGGGCTCAGCAGACCTCCATGTCTGGGACTGCTTTTCAATAAAGCAGTTTTTTTTTAATGTAGCCCATTTTCCTTACAGGGAAATGGGATGCATTTAAAAAAAGAAAAATGAAACTTTTCGTTTCATTTTTTAAGGGCAGGTAGTGGTCCCTGGAAGGGAATGCCCCTTCCTAAAAGCAATTCGCTAAACACTATTTTGTGAGTCGCAAATTTATGCGAGTCGCAAAATAAGATTTGTACATGACCAAAACAATTTTTGGATGCGCAAACGGGTCTATGACACATTTGCGCATGCAAATATCTGTCCTACATCTGGCCTTATGACATTCATTGACATTGTTACTGTTACAAGGATAAAACTGCTATTTTCAACTTTGCTGCAAAGATGGGCAAGCCCAATTGCAGCCATGTTGAAAGTCTATCAGGCCGAAAGTGTAGTGACAGCTTGCTATGGTAGTGAAATTTGGAGGCACACCGCCACAGATGCGTTGCAGGTGGTTGAGAACACTTTCCTGAATCGCTTGTTGGGCATGCCAAGAGGTTTATCGAACTTGGTGGCTCATTAAGGAATTGGGGGTGCCTTTTCTATGTGACACCTTGGCTTTGCGCCCCCTAGTGTTCTGGCTCAAGTGTTGGCTGAATAAGGATTTAGCCCTCAGCCAGCAGATTATAACTGAATGCATGAGCCTTGACCACATGTCCCGTATACCATGGCTGAAATATAGTAAAAGTTGTTTTGAAGAGTTGGGGCGCCCTGAACTTTTCTTAAAGCCTGATTCTATTGTACAAAAGGATGTGGAGTTTGTCAAGAACGCTTTTAGCAGTCTATGGAAATTAGAAAGAGACAAGCTAGAAGTACGAACAGCTAGTGTCCGCAAATTCCAGTTGCTAAAAACAAACCCATCCACTGAGCCTTATCTACTGGGGTCACTGTCCACATATCAGCAGTTTTTACTGTCTAGGTTTTGCCCGAATTTTTTTAATTTGTTACTCGCTGTTCCAAAAGGGTGCAGTAGAGGCCAGGTGTTAGCACCCTGTGGCTGCGACGGAGTGTCTCCACAGGATCTGCTACACTTCATATTCTTTTGTAAATTTTACGAGGTACCCCGGAGATATTTTTTATTTCCCCTTTTAAAGAAGTTGAATTTTAACCAGGTTCACCCAGCGCTTCTCTATTTGCAATTGCTGAAGGCTGATTGTATTTTTTTCATTGTGGGCTATTTGAAATCTACGGTGAGCACTAGGGGCTGTTTGGACAACTAGCAACCCTTCTTGGTAGAAGGTACTCGCTGTTTTAATGTTTAGTATATGAGTCACTCAAACGGGCCCTTTCTTTTTTTTCCTTTTTTATTGACATGAACTCTATTTTGTATGTTGTTTTATTGTATTATGTTTTAAATTAGATTTGGATGTTTTGAAACTTTTATGGTTTTGTGTACGTGAAGCCGAATAAAGTTGATTTGATTTTATATACCATTGTTACTGCTGGTATCGACACTGCTATGTGGGCATACATTGATATTGCACTTCTGGGTATTGACATTGTTATGCGGGCACATGTTATGGCATACGTTGACATCGCATTTCTTGGTATTACTGTTGTTGGGTCTGTGTATATCATGGTATTCATTAACCCTGGGCGTGAAACTCCACTCGTGGAGTTTTCGAAGTTTTGGCAACTCCTTGTTCTACGTAGAATATGGAGTTGCCGAAAAACTTCGCACTCTGCAAAGGAGCGGAGTTTTTTTTGTTTGTGTGCCCGAAATGTGTTTTTGCATGCACAGGAGCGACTTACGATCGCTGAGATTTCCCAAGCTGTTCGTGAGCGCCACGAGATTTGTTAGGTGGCCGCATGGTCCTGTAAGAGTTTGTGATAGCGAACAAGTCATTGGACGCGCCATCGGACTTCCTGCGGCAGTTTTGTGAAGAACGCAATCCAGAACATGCAGAATTTGCAATCTGAAGAATGTTATCTCCCTAGCAGCATCAAAATCTTCTTCAAATGATGATTTGGATAAAAAAAACTCCTCAGTTTGCCATTTGGCTTTACATTTTTGTGTAAGGAGTATTTTTCTTATTTGCTTATTTTTTTAAGAGGATGGAAGTACCCCAGAGTCTCCAACTTCCTGTTGCTGTCCAGCAGGCTCCTCCTGGTGCTTTGTCCATCTCCTGTTCACTTTTCATTTGGATTTGGAGCTGGAAGGATCACTCTTTGTGTCTGCTGCATCATATATCATTGGATTTGAGGACTTTTGAATTTGAGATTTCACAAGTGAGTTGCAAAATTGGTGTTGTTTGTTTGATTGGGGCCATGCACCTAGATTTTTGTACTTTTTGTTTTCTTTAAAAAATGATTGTGGTGGTTGGCTTGTAGTTTCCGTAGGGGCCTAGTTGTTTCTTTGTAAGTAATTGTTCTTCTTTTATGAAGGAAACATGTTGCACAGTTCACTACATTTTCTCAAACTATCAATTTGCAATATTTATTTAATTCACTATGTAGCCCAGTAGTCTGCCAATAGGCCTTTAAGCCAGTAGGCCCAGAGCTACTCATGGGTGTATTGAACAATTGTTTTTGTGGTGTCTTTTGAATTTATACATCATTTAGGGCTTGGGTGGCATTAGATTGGGGGTATTTCACTTTTTTCACTTCTTTTTCATGTGCCTTTGTTGGATGTGTGTGGTTGTAACTTGCAACCCTTTTTTTAGTCCTGTGGATTTTCGTTTTTGGCATTGTTGCATTAACGAATAAGAAGTGCTGTTAGTATGCCTCCTTTGTTTGACCAGTGTGTGAGTGTGTTTGTTTATAATAGGTACTGTAAGATACTGTATGTTAAAGCACAATAGTTAAAATAAACGTTTTAAACTATAGTTGTGTCTCAGTCAGATCTTATTGTGGACAGGTTCAAGAGTGTGAGCAAAAAGGTGTGTCTTGATACCGTGATTCCTGAGATTTCAGGAGTATTGTGTTCTGGGGTGTCTAATCATTTGCTCCTTTGTGAGTGTGTATGTGACCGAGTGAGACACTATAGCTAGTCGATCCTGGGCTCGTGGGCACTAAGGTGGTGGGAGTGTTTAGCCCCTGTACAGCAAGGTCCTATGATCCTGCTCATAGTTCTGTGTATGTGAAGAATCCCTGCACCAGTGCTAGTAGTAGTTGAACCACAACAAAGAATGCCACAATTCACTGATGTTCTTCTTGCTTCTTTGCTTTTAGGTGCACAAAAGAGGAAGAGACAATATCTAGTAGGTGTTAGTCAGGGTAGGCTTGGTACAAACTATGGTACCGGAGGCCAAACAACCCTTGCGAAAAAAACACCACCGGCGCACCTTTTTTTTCTCTTTTTATTTATAAAGATTTTAGTTACGTATTAGGCATATTGATGTTACAGAGACAACCTTCGCATATATTGCAGTACACAAGACAGTGAAAAAAAAGAAAGAAACAGAAGAAAAACAACATGTGGCTACATGTTACATGGGATTGTTTGTCTTCAAATAATCACTGCTTCAGTGCAATAAAATGTCATGCATCTAGCTTGCATATACAGCATTACAAACGGTTCCCAGATACCTTTGGGCCTTGAGGGGGCAGGTAGCTCTTCTGCATATAGTACAAGATTTTCCCTGCAATATATTAAATCCTTCAACCAGTGGTCAGGGTTCGGGGCAGCTGTACTTTTCTATGTTATCGCCACCCTCATCTTGGCTAGCAATAAGGCAATTTTCACCAATTTACCCATGCCTCCCTTAAAAAATTACGTAAGGCTCAGCAAACAGAAATGAGGTGTGCATTCTATTACAATGTTGGTCATAGCGTTGAGCCTGCATGTCACCTCGGCCCAGAAATCCGCCGCCCGTCTGCACTCCCAGGCCAGGTGCCAGAAATCTGCACCCAACATCCCACATCTTTTACATGCATCTATGTCTCAGAGACCATATTTGAACAGTTTGTATGGTGAATGATAAGCCTGGTGAATGTATTTGAAGTGGATTATTCGCAGATTTCCATTTGACGTGAGTGCGTTTGTGAGCTGACAACAGTGTTCCCTGTGTGATCTGAGGATCCAGTCTTGTGTTCCCGTGGTCCAAGCTCTTATTACAGATCGTGTTTTTCTCCTCTCTAGCTGCTTGATATAGTTTGAAGACCAGTTTATGCCTTGTTGGGCTGACCAGTAGGGTCTGGAGGGTCTGTGGCACCAGTGGTTCAGCAGGAAATGTGTTGTAGTGTGCCTGCAGTGCCTTTTTCAGTCTATGAAAGATGAAAATAAATAGCGGTGTTTTGTTCTGTACAGAACTTATGTCATTTTCCGTGATAAAATAGCCATTGAGGTATATGTCTTGCATTTTGTCAATGCCTGCCAGTGTCAGTGTGTGCATAGCTCCTGTTTCCTGTCTCACTGACAGTTCTGCATGATGCGCAGTTGGTAACAGGGGAGCATATGGTGGTAGTTTCACAGTCATCTGGCCGAACGCCTTCCATGCTGCTATCGTTGTGTCTATGAAGTTTATTGAATTTTTGGGCGTGCCCCTGTTGAAATGTGTCAGTATTGATCGCAGTGGGATGGGGTGTGCGTCACCAACTTTGACTGCAACGTGTGGGATGAAGTCGTGGGTGTTGTACTAATAATGTGCATACTGCGCTTGGGCACAGAGGTAATATAGATGCATGTCAGGTACGCTGAAACCCTCTCTCTTGTAGTCCAGGGTAAGGGTCTCCCAGCTCACTTGGGCTTGCTTCCCCCCACACTAGCCGTATCATCAGGGACCGCACAGTTTTGAAGAGGAATTTGGATAATTTTACAGGTATATTGCTGAACCCGTTTTAAAAGTGTAGTAAGATGATCATATAGATGAGGGCAATGCAGTCTGCCAATGATAAAGGCATCGATGACCAACTGGCCACCTGCTGCTCCAGCACCGTGCATGCAGTTCCATTGTTCTCTTGTATGACTTTGTTGGGGTCCCGATGGACCCATACCCCTAGATACTTTAGAGGTTCCATTGACCATACAAGAGGGAACTCCATAGTGTGTGGAGAGGTCTACAGTTAGCAGCACTATGACACATTTAGTCCAATTAATGTTCAATCCCGAGAACAATCTGAATCGGATGTGTTCCCGTAGTATCGGGCCATGAAAGTCTGTGATTCCCTAATAAAAAGTAGCATATCATCCGCATAGAGTGAAACGCTTACAGGACAATGGACAAATCTTAATGCCGCCGCTCTATGTCGCTGCTTTATAATGCAGGCAAAAGGTTCCATCGTCCAAGCAAAAAGGAGCAGTGAGAGGGTACATCCCTGCCTGGTTCCTCTACCTATCTTAATGGGGTCCGATGTGTGTCCCTCCACCTGAATTCATGCTGTGGGGTCCGTGTATAACAGTCGCACCCAGGTAATAAATATGGGAGGGAATCCCATTCTCTGTAGTATATGGAGTAAGAAACTCCATTCTATAGTATTGAAAGCTTTAGCAGATTGTAGGTCGGGATCCAGTATATAAAATATTGCAAATATCGTTATCCGGTTATATAATATTGATCTGTCTGGAATGACACCAGATTGGTCCAGAAGAACCAAATTCGGCATCAGGGGTTGAAGTCTGGTGGCCAGTGGTCGATGGGAGTCGCAGCTGGTAGGCAGATTATCTTTTTTCAATGAGGTAATTATCAGCACTTCTCTAAGCATTGGCGGCAGTTTGCGTGATTCATAGGCTTCAACATACATCTCAAATAGATAAGGTATTAATTCATCTGCAAACTCTTTATGGTATTCACAGGTGAGGCCGTCCGGGCCTTGTGCTTTCTTATTAGAAAGCGATCTGATCGCCTCACGAACGCCAGTCTCGGTAATCGGTTGACTTAGGTACTCTTTGTCCGTTTGATAGCCACGCAAAGGCCAAGTCCAATAGATAGTCATCTTGTTCTGAGATACCAGTCCCGCCTTTTGACATGTATAGTTCTGCATATGTATATCTAAATTGTGTAAGAATGCCTTGTGTTGTGTAATGATCCCTTCCCGTCTTGTCCGTTATCTTGGTGATTGTTTGTCTTTCTATACAGGTTTTGATCTTGGTCGCCAGATTGTGGCCAGGTCTGCCCCCTCCCCATAGGTGCGGGCTATATGTCTTTTTGACAGATATCTGATCTCTCCAGCTGCCAGCTCATTGTATTCAAGTATAGATTCTTTAAGTTTTGCTAGCGTCTGTGGGCATGGTAGCCACTCATATGCCCTCTCGAGATGAGTCAGAGTGTCTTCAACCTTAGATAGCTGACCCCGGATGTCCTTTAATATTCCTGCTGACATGCCGATGCATTTTCCCCTTATAGTGACTTTGAAGGCCTCCCATAAGGTCGCAGCACTGTCAACAGAGCCCTTATTTTGGTCGAAGTATTGTGTGATGGCCTCTCTTATTGTGGTAACATAGAGTGGATATAGCAGTGCTTCTAAGCGAAAGCGCCCCATGAATTGACGGGGTATAGTTTGTGCAATCCTCAGTTGTGGAAACCCAGGCATTTGCTCCCTCGCTCAGTATCCAATAATCTAGTCTTTACCAGCTACCATGTGCCGTGGAAGTATGTGTGCCCTCTAAGCTCTCCGCATTACGCAAACGCCATATGTCTATTAAGCCCGGCTTGGCCATTCCCTCATTGATAACCGAGCTGCTTTGAGTGAGTGCCCTCCCCTTCCATTTGAATCATCCCTACTGGGGTCCAAATGTATGTTGAGATCTCCACCCTATAGTATTCCAGCATCAGGCCAGTCCCTAAGTATAGCTATTATGTTCTCAAATAGGCCTGGTTCATCTGTACTGGGGCTGTACACATTCAGCAGTTTAGCGGCTAGTTTACCGTGTGTGATTGCGTAGTGGCCGCATGCATCTGTACAGCTTTTGATCATAGTAAAAGGGAGATTTGTTTTAATCAATGTAAGCACCCTTCTGGCATATGAGGAATATGAAGATGCCAGTCTGTAACCGGCCCATTGTGCGCCAATTCTGGTCTCGGAGTCTTTTGTCAAGTGCGTTTCCTGAATCAGGGCTATCTTGATATCATGGTGATCTAAATATGCTAGCACTTGTCTTGTTTTCTTTGGTGAGTTCAATCCACAAACGTTTCACATCAGGCAGTTTATTCCTTTACTATCTAGCTGTGACATGTATTCATAGTTACACTATACATGTTATAGCTAAGGTTTGAGGCACAGGAACATTATCCCTGGTGATATCTGAAGTGTATGTAGCTACATAAAAATATTCCCACACCCTTGCACCCCCAATGCCACCCCACCCACTTCAGCAACCCACAACTTGCTAAAGCCATCCCATACCTCTCAACATAACTCCCAAATGCAAAAAAGCTCCATAAATAATTGTGGGGAACACCCATTGAGGGAACGCTGGAGCACAACAAACCTTCCAGATGCAAAGGGAGGCGGACGATCATCAGTAATAAGCTTACCCAACCTTATAATAATGCACATTATATAGGTGCAGTTGAGAACATTGGGTTAAACAATAAGTTGATATCTTATCTGAAGAGTTCAAGTCCGTTTTCTCCTTTCTTTTCTTCAGAAGGGCAGGAAACAGTTACACGAGAGCTAGGGTTGACCTCCTGTACTGTCAGTTTATTCATGTGCCGCAGTGTTTGGAGATTCTCCACATTTGCCTGCTTCCGTGCGTGTGGGGTCACGGCTCAGTCACATGAGAGTCTTAGCATAGTCCATTGCAGACTTTGGAGTATTGAAGATTCTTGATTTTCCCTCCACTTCGATGCGCAGCCTAGCTGGATAGAGCATGGCATAGGAAACCTTCTCGACCATTAAGAGTTTCTTGACCGCCTGGTATTCTTTCCTCGCCGCTTGGACTGTTACAGTGAAATCTAAGTAGAAGGCCAAGCTATTTCCTTTAGGATTTATAGCTCCTTTTTCTCTCGCCATGCGAAGAATGGTGTCACGATCTCTGTAATACAACAGACTGCCGATTATGGGGCATGGCGGGGCACCGGGGGGGTGGACGAGCAGCAGCGAGAGGGTGGTGTGCCCTTTCCATGATCAGTGCTGATGATAAGTGTTCCGCCTCGAAGATCTCCTTTAGGTTCTTCGATGTATGCCTCCAGGCGACTGGTGTTTGAGGATTCCAGCAGGCCCGTTATCCTTAGATTATTGTGCCTAGATTTAGCCTCCAGGTCTTCGTCTTTGGCTTGTAAAACGGCCAGCACTTTTTTCATGTCAAGTGTCTTTGAAGACATTTGCTGCAGACCGTCTTCCACATTCAATATTCATGTCTCCTCTTCGCTCAGTCTCACTGCATGCTTGTCTAGCTTTGTGGACATATGATCCATCCTTAGGTTCAGGTTGTTTATTTTCCCATCAATGGACTGTAGGCTGGTCTTCATTGCGAGGAGCGTTTTTTCAATTGCTGTTAAACTTTCACCGGGGCTCTCCAGCTCCGAGTCAGATGTGGCTCTCTGTTGCGATTTATTATGTTTTTGCGGCTCAAACGTGAGGCGCGCTTGACTGCGTTCTGTCTTCCCCATGCTTGCACCCCCACTCCCAGACAGAAGCACGTTGAATTATCCATAGCAGGACTTTCTGCACTCTGCCCGGAGCCTCAGCCCTTACAAGAGAGCGCGCTGTGGTGGTCCCTGCCCAGTATTCACCAGCAAGCAAGCCATAGCCTATGCCTGTGGTTCCCAAAGTGTGCGCTGCGGCGCCCTGGTGCCCCGTGAAGGGAAGCCAGGGGCGCCGCGCCGCTGCGCAGGATGTGGGTCTGAGAAAAAAAATATAATTGTCCTCAAAATGCAGTGAAACTGCGAGCTGACAATTTTGGAGCTGGGGAACCGGGTTCGACCCTCGACGTCAGCTCAGAATCCTGTGTCATTATGGGCAAATCACTTAATCTCCCAGCGCCTACCAAAACAGAATAAATGAATGTATCCTTGTGTAACGTGACTGGTGCTCTTCGGGTCTCCTAGTAACATGGAAATGAAAAAAGTAATGTCAGCTTTTGTGCAAATGACTTGAGATTTTCAACTCAGAACTCCTGCTGAGTACAACTTCACTATAATAGTTAATAATTCTCTGTAAACTCCTTCAAACCTAATTTTGTTGGAACGCATATGTCATTCCTTAAATAGAACAAGCACTAATGTTTTCTCTAGCAGTGCATATTTGCTACATTGTCTGGGACTGTTGCAGGTATTGTAAATAATGGTTAAGTGTTCATGGAACCAAACACAATATTACCTGTTTTTATTGCTAGGCAAAATAGCCGTAAGTGTTTTCATTACAGCACTGCACTTTTTATTTTTTGGCCATATCAGAACATGAGGCAAAATTGAACCTGACGCCTTATGCTTAAAGAATGCAGTAGGAGGAGCATGAGGCCATGTGTTAAGCAGTAAAATAGAATGTATTGTTGCTGCAATAGCGTCAGTCTCCACTCCATGGTAATTCATGGTTATGCTCATCAATTCAATTATGTCTATGTGGGACCTGGGTGCTTCATCCTACAGTGCAGAATCATACTTCAGATTCTGAGTTGAGAATTATTATTTCTTTGGATGAACTAACTGTTATCTGATTAACTCTGTGTGGTAACTTGTTTGAAACTGGACTCTAAATAGTAAGAGATTAGTAAGTTTAGTAAGGTTATTATTGGACGTATTCCATTTTTTTTTCCGGCTATGTGCATTCAACTTAATCGCTTTGGATATTTATTTTGGAGACTTGCTGTTGTATTTGATGTATTGGGTGGGTGCATGGTCAGGGGCCTGGTGGAAAGCGTTGGGTGGGTGGGTGCATGGTCAGGGGCCTGGTGGAAAGCGTTGGGTGGGTGGGTGCAGGGTCAGGTCCTGGTGGAGAGCGTTGGGTGGGTGGGGGCAGGGTTACGGGCCTGGTGGAGAGCATAGGGTGAGTGCAGGGTCAGGGGTCTGGTGGAGAGCATTAAGCGGGTGGGTGCGGGGTCAGCGGTCTGGTGAAGAACGTTGGGTGGGTGGGTGCAGGGTGGGGGGCCTGGTGGAGAGCTTTGGGTGGGTGGGTGCAGGGTCAGGGGCCTGCTGCAGAGCGTTGGGTGGGTGCAGGGTCATGGGCCTGGTGGATAGCATTGGGTGCATGCAGGGTGAGAGGCCTGGTGGAGAGTGGTGGGTGGGTAGAGGGTCAGAGGCCTGGTGGAGAGCTTTGGCTGGGCGCCTTATGCCCTGATGCAGCCGCACTCTGCCAGCTTTTGTCTTTGCCTCACTCCTCGTTGAGGGGTCGTCACTTGTGACTGCTGCATGTGGGAGAGTGTTGTGTGTTGTCTTTCATTTTTGGGTTCCTGCTCTGCTCCCTCGAGGAAATCCTCCTGTGAATCCCTTATGTGGCCTCGTCGTCCTACATATATGGTCCTGGGCGAGGGCCTCAATCTGGTCTCATAAATCCCTCACAATCTCCACTGTTTCATGTAGGCACACTGCGCACCGCGGACCACACACAGCTTCATATATAGCGCTGTATAAAGCGCCTACTGGTTATACGTCTTCAGAGGCGGTTTATGAATTTATGGTGATGTGAAAAGCCTCTTGCGCCGTGCTCTTTGTAATTTTACTACGTCATGTGATTTAATGCTCCCCAAAAGCAGCACAAGGCCCCCCTACCAAGTATTTTTTTGCAGTTTTATATGGTGCAAACTCCACCCGAAGGCATCAGAGCGCTTTACATTAGCGCCAGTTGCGTTACAGACGGACACATTCATTTTTAGGCACGGGGAGTCCATCATGCTTTTGAAATGGTGCCATTGTTCCAGGTGTCAGCCCCCTCCATTGGGTGGGAAGGGTGCAAGGGGGTGGCCGGGAAGGGTGCAAGGCAGAGAGGAGAAGGGTGCATGGTAGAGAGGAGAAGGGTGCATGGTAGAGAGGAGAAGGGTGCAAGGCAGAGAGGAGAAGGGTGCAAGGCAGAGAGGAGAAGGGCGCAAGGCAGAGGGGAGAAGGGTGCAAGGCAGAGGGGAGAAGGGTGCAAGGTAGAGAAGGGTGCAAGGAGGAGGGGAGAAGGGTGTACGGCAGAGGGGAGAAGGGTGCAAGGTAGAGAAGGGTGCAAGGCAGAGAAGAGAACGGTGCAAGTCAGAGGGGAGAAGGGTGCAAGGTAGAGAAGGGTGCAAGGTAGAGAGGAGAAGGGTGCAAGGCAGAGGGCAGAAGGGTGCAAGGCAGAGGGCAGAAGGGTGCAAGGCAAAGGGTAGAAGGGTGCAAGGCAGAGAGGAGAAGGGTGCAAGGCAGAGGGGAGAAGGGTGCAAGGCAGAGGGGAGAAGGGTGCAAGGCAGAGGGGAGAAGGGTGCAAGACAGAGGGGATAAGGGCGCAAGGCAGAGGGGAGAAGGGCACAAGGCAGAGGGGAGAAGGGCGCAAGGCAGAGGGGAGAAGGGTGCAAGGCAGAGGGGAGAAGGGTGCAAGGTAGAGAAGGGTGCAAGGAGGAGGGGAGAAGGGTGCACGGCAGAGGGGAGAAGGGTGCAAGGTAGAGAAGGGTGCAAGGCAGAGAGGAGAAGGGTGCAAGTCAGAGGGGAGAAGGGTGCAAGGTAGAGAAGGGTGCAAGGCAGAGAGGAGAAGGGTGCAAGGCAGAGGGCAGAAGGGTGCAAGGCCGAGGGCAGAAGGGTGCAAAGGAGAGGGGAGAAGGGTGCAAGGCAGAGGGGAAAAGGGTGCAAGGCAGAGGGGAGAAGAGTGCAAGGCAGAGGGGAGAAGGGTGCAAGGCAGAGGGGGGAAGGGTGCAAGGCAGAGGGGAGAAGGGTGCAAGGCAGAGGGGAGAAGGGTGCAAGGCAGTGGGGATAATGGTGAAAGGCAGAGGGGAGAAGGGTGCAAGGCAGAGGGGAGAAGGGTGCAAGGCAGTGGGGAGAATGGTGCAAGGCAGAGGGGAGAAGGGTGCAAGGCAGAGGGGAGAAGGGTGCAAGGCAGAGGGGAGAAGGGTGCAAGCCAGAGAGGAGAAGGGTGCAAGGCAGAGAAAAGAAGGGTGCAAGGCAGTGGGAGAATGGTGCAAGGCAGAGGGGAGAAGAGTGCTAGCCAGAGGGGAGAAGGGTGCAAGGCAGAGGGGAGAAGGGTGCAAGGCAGAGGGGAGAAGGGAGAAGGGTGCAAGGCAGAGGGGAGAAAGGTGCAAGGCAGAGGGGAGAAGGGTGCAAGCCAGAGAGGAGAAGGGTGCAAGGCAGAGAAAAGAAGGGTGCAAGGCAGTGGGAGAATGGTGCAAGGCAGAGGGGAGAAGGCTGCAGGGCAGAGGGGAGAAGGCTGCAAGGCAGAGGGGAGAAGGGTGCAAGGCAGAGGGGAGAATGGTGCAAGGCAGAGGGGAGAATGGTGCAAGGCAGAGGGGAGAAGGGTGCAAGGCAGAGGGGAGAAGGGTGCAAGGCAGAGGGGAGAAGGGTGCAAGGCAGAGGGGAGAAGAGTGCAAGGCAGAGGGGAGAAGGGTGCAAGCCAGAGAGGAGAAGGGTGCAAGCCAGAGAAAAAAAGGGTGCAAGGCAGTGGGGAGAATGGTGCAAGGCAGAAGGGAGAAGGGTGCAAGGCAGAGGGGAGAAGGGTGCAAGGCAGAGGGGAGAAGGGTGCAAGGCAGAGGGGAGAAGGGTGCAAGGCAGAGGGGAGAAGGGTGCAAGGCAGAGGGGAGAATGGTGCAAGGTAGAAAAGGGTGCAAGGCGGAGGTGAAGTAGGGTACAAGGGGGAGGGGGAGAAGGGTGCAAGGTGGAGGGGAGAAGGGTGTAAGGCAGAGGGTTAAAGGGTGCAAGGGGAATGGTGATGAAGTTAAAAATGTGCCCCCCCCACGAAAACATTTCTGCGGATGCCCATGATCAGAGCCCACCTCACGTAAACTTCCTCACGTAAACTTCTTGTAACGCCACAGAGCTCCTTGAGCCTTTCTCTAGCCTGGTTACTTTTAGTGGGAGTGCTTTATGCATTGAGATGTACTTTATAAGATCTTTGTGATTGCAAATAGTTTTATGACAGTGATGGCTACTCTCTGAATCCTTCATCACGTCTAGGCTTGATTCTTCATGTAGACCAGTGGTTCCCAAAGGGTGCGCCGCGGCACCCCAGTGCGCGTGTAAAAAAATGGTGGGGAGCCACGGCCAATTGCCAATTAGGTCAAGGGAGCCACGGGTCAAAAAAGTTTGGGAACCACTGGCCTATGCAATTCTACACCTTGATCCAGCCTGTGCAGAATATCAACAGCAGCTTCGCAATTATTCAACCTGCTGGACAGTTACCTGAGGCATGTAATGGGCCCCTAGGTGCCAAATATAAGCTCTTTTGGCTTTCGTGCACGCCACTGTGGTGCAATCTCGGTGGCCCCCGGTGTTCGGGTGCTCTTTGGTGAAGGCACTGTGCTATATAAGTCAGGCGTATGCTGTCATAAATGGCCCCCAGATGTCCATCACAATCGCACCCCTATGGCTATGTGGGTCTTCTGTGCAATATCGAATAGCTGTGTGGAGCTGCGCTCATTTCACACAAGGATTCAGCAATCAGTACCAGCTTCTACTCAGGAGCATATCGCAGAGTGACTCTTGGCTATGCCGTGTTAGCCTTGGTTGAGTGTGGCACTTTTCCAGCCCTCTTTAGGGTCGTCAGCCCATGCCACGACTGCCACGCAGGGCCGCAGCCTTGCCGCAGGGGGTCATCCCTCAGGCCGCTGCAGCTGATCCAAAGACTGGCAGGCCGCAGATGCAAGGCCCGAGCACGGATGCCAGTTTGGTGAAGCCTCCCGCATCGCCCCGCGCCTCAGCACTCACCCGATGTGTTGCAGTCACTCAGCGCTCTCCACCAGCAGCAGTGGTGTGGCCCAGGATGTTGCACCGGTCCACATGAGGGGACCGCACCACGCCTGCTGTCCTCCACAGTCCGCATGCCCCAGCCGGTGGGGGAGAAGGTACGATGTCCAGGCGGTGCTCCGCCATCCGTCACTCCTCACTCCACACTCTCCCCGGCTGTCTCAATGAACCGGGACTGCCATAGCAGCAGTACGGGCCCCCATCCGTGGCCACTGGACACATATATCTCTGCCCTCTGTGATCCGACACTCAATGGGTCAGGCAGGCCGCCATGTTGTCATCTTGGGTCTGCAGTGTCTCCGGCTGATTTCTCACCACACTGGTCAGCCTGTTTCTATATTTATGCACCCAGGTCTTTTATCATACATTTACTGCATCTCCTTATGAATGCCTGCAGTGGATGCTGTTGGGATAGACAGGATCTTGCAAGTATTATGAGATCAGCCGGCGCAGCTACTGTACAGTGCAGCCATCTTGCCGTACGCCCTCTAGCGCCCCCCCTCCAGTGGGAGGCGCACCTTAGCAGCCAAAAACCTGCAAGTGTTGTTGGTGGAGGGGATGAAGATCCAATCATGATGAAAGGTAAACAAGAGGGAAACATTTCCTCTGTTACACAAAGCAGCTCTGTACCTAGCAGTGCAGTGGTACCGCCCACATCATCATCAGCAACATCGCAATGGCACAAGAGTGAGGCTGAGTGGAACGCAAAGATAAAACACACATTGAGCCTTATATCTGGTCTCAAGAAGTAGGCTACATAAGTGGCACCAGAAAATAAATAAATCCTGGCTACCATTCCCAGTATGTATAGGTTGGAGGGACAGTACGAACACAACAACCCAACTCCATGTTTGTACAACACAAAGCTGACTAAAATATTAGCGCTGGACCTCCTACCTTTTTCTTTTGTGAAACGGGTGGGTTTTCTTGAATTTGTGGCAGCCATATGCCCAATATGGAAGGTTCAGAGCCAGTCAAATTGACCAGAGTTGCTGTTCCAGCACTACATCACCACGCGCTGGAATTGCTTGGACCAGCTTTGCAGCAGAGTGCTGTTCACACTATCCACCTGACAACAGATATATGGACCAGTTGCCAAGCCACTGATTACAAGTGCATCACTACACACTAGATCTCTGTTGTGGGGAGTTAGAGAAAAGATATCTGCAGGTATTGACACTGCTGATATTTTTAAGGCTGCTCGGAAACATGCAACTGTAGCCATGGTCGCCATGGAGAAATCTCAGAATGCTGCAAACATTTTGGAAGACTTTGACAACAAGGTCTTTGAATGGCTGTGACTAAGAGGGCTTAATATTGGATTTGTTGCCACGGACAATGGCAGTAATGTAGTTAAGGTCATGGCCGATGGCAGCTATTTCAGGGTCTTGTGTTTGGCACACTGCGTTAAAATCATTGTTCAAGACTTTCTGAAAAAAAGAATACAAGCACAGCAACTTACTGACCTCCTGAAGAAGACTCTGCACACATTTCAGCCTTTCTTTTAAAGCCCCGAAGCTGCTGAGGATCATTCAACATGATAATAGAATTCCAGTTAAAGCATTCACGGGAGGTGCCAACACGTTGGAACTCAACTTATTACATGCTTGAACATCTGTTTGAGCAGTACAGACCATTCAATGAATATGTCATGCAAAGAGAGGAAGCTACTGTGAAAGGCATGATCATTGAGATGGATCAATGGGACCTAGTTAAATGCCTGACAGAGATGCTACTTCTTTCCAAGCTCTTCAAACGTGAAGTCAGCAAGGAGGACTGTACCATGGGCCAAGCTATCCCATTGTTCCATAGGCTACAGGAACAGCTGAAGCGGGTGTCTGCAATGTACTCAGCTCTGGAGGGAAAAAAAGAAGAATATGACTTGGTGGAGAGCATAACCCTTCTCTTATCTGCAAATACAAGGGTGCAAAGAGGCATGGTGTCATCCAACCATTACATTTGTGCCACAATTTTTGATCCATGGTACAAACCAGTACTACAGACTTACATTCTTTTTTCAGATGGGGATGTTGCCAGATACAAAACTTGGCTAGCTATCCAAGCCTGTCAGCTAGAAAAAGAACGGCCGGGAACTAGAAGCCACCTACTCCAGGGCACAACAAGTACTGCAGGGCAGATGGCTTCAAGTTCAACATCAGAGCCTGAGGGCAGTATGGTTGGCTCACACCAGCCAAAACTACCAACACCAAGAACAACATCAACAACAGGAGCATCAGCCCCACAATCAGCACAGGAATGGGCTTGAGTCCAGTGCTGAGGCAAAGGCAAAGGAGGCTGTGCTAGGCGGAGCCCCCATGAGCATTGAGCGGAAATTCCAGGCCTATCTGGATAGTCCAACAGAGGTCTACTTTGATCAAAGCCCAATGCTGTGTTGGTGTGGGAAAAGGCGCCAATGGTCAGTGCTCAGCAGGCTGGCGATAAACCATCTGGCTTGCCCTGTTACAAGTGTCTCTGCTGAGCGTGTTTTCAGTGCTGCTGGTGGTTCTGACAGTGAGAAGGACTGTTGCCCAAAACATGGAGAGGTTAACTATGATCAAAATGAATCAGCACTTTATACCACCGGATTACACCATACCTGAAGTAGCACAGCAGGAAGATGATGACAGCGACTCAGGTCATGAAAGAAGTGTAAGGTGAACCACCAGAGTTTGAGGACGAGCTGTACTTCCCTGACAACTAGGCTTTCAAGTTACTTTCTTTCTTCGTTTGATGCCAAAAAAAGCCCCTCAAAAAGATATAGCTAAGGAATATTATTTACTTTATTATTTGTGTGTGTTACTGTCTTTCTGGTTTGAATCACAACAAACCCATCACCACCGTCTTACTCTTTTATTACCGGATTGGAGTTGCAACTGCATACAATCAGTGAAGAAGTAAGTCCACTCCTCCTGATTCCTACTCCTGACTCACCCTAAATCCATTTCCCTCAAGCTATACATTGGATGGAGAATACATGCAACAAATGTGAAATGTGTGCCTGCCTCGAGTCCGAAGTCCCAACCTGACTATATATCTATCCTTTCCGAGGTAAATGATGGAATGCATTGCACGCTGAGTGATGGGTGTTTGTTGTGCATGATGTCTACTGGTATTCTACACACACAAAAGTGACTCAAGTCAATCTTTCCCTTCTTGTCGTTCAATAACAAAATTGTACAACTGCAGGTGGATCCATTGCATTTTGAGTCTGTACGAGTCTGGACTTACTCAGGACACTTTTTTACAGAGTTCTACATTACGCCCATACTTAACTCGCAGTCAGTAGGATCGGAAATGATTGATGGAATAACTTAGGGCGTGAATTGGCATAAAAGGTAAACAACAACACCAGAACTACATGTCTGTGTAGTTGTGGAGGCGAGAGTGGTGGTGTGACTGACAGTGGTGCATTGATTTTGTTTCTTTAATTTAAAAATGTTATGTTGCTGGGTGTAGGAGCACTCAGTGCTGTCTGACTCAAAGCTAAGTGTAGGATGGGTAGGGGGTCCTGCTCCTGTTGGAGGTAACTGCTGGAAACAGACATGATTTAGCCATGCCGCCTCTGAAAGCTTTGTTGTTGCACTCCTCCTTAATTAGGCAGCTTAACTTTTCTCCTCAATTATTCAATATACTTTTTGTTTTTTTCATCTACAGGCCGGCCTTTATCCTGCTCTATACTGGGAAAACAACTCACACTTACCTTACCAAACCGCATCCGCCAGGCACCCAAGATTGACGAATTGACAGTCCAAGGAAGCACCAAGAGGAATGCGGAGATGCAGCTCTCAATTTGGTAATAATTACAGTATCATTTCATTTGATTCATTTGTTTTCATCAATCATTACGATGTGTGTGTTGTTTATGTTTGCTTATATTTGACTCCTACAGATATCTTTTAATTTTATTTGCTATCTTTCAAAGGAAGCCCTGTACTAGTCTAGTACTACTCATCAAGTCATCATCATGGATGCAGTTCCTTTTCCTACCTTAACAGATTTATGATGGTCGGCTGCCGAAAATCAGATGAATGTAAAGTAAAGTAAAGTAAAGTCCACATTTGTAAAGCGCACAATCACCCGTAAGGGTCTCTAGGTGCTGGGGGCCGTCGGGAAGATTAAGCGAGCTATTGCCCAGAGTCACATGGTGCTGGGCTAACCTGCCGCCGGAGCCGGGGATCGAACCGTGGTCCCCAGATTCCAGCGTCAGTCGCCCTGGCCGCGGCGCCACACCTCTTCCCTATGTGTGTTGTCCATGTGTAGTGTTTGTCTTTGTCAAACCTTTCCCTCAAATCCCCCTTCCCAGCCATTGATCAAACCCTAACCCTCATCCAGTGGGCTGTGCGATTTATATTGAGGTGTGACTAAATTAAACTTACACCAATTATTAATCACACACTTGCTGGGGCGGATGTGGTGAAAGCAACACTAACTCAAGGCAGGGCGAGGATCTTCTTCTGCTCAAAGTATATGTACTAAAGCCCACACTGACAATATATAGAGATTAGATGGCCCACCCATGCACAGTATTCGATATTCAAATTTTTTCCAGAAGAACATAATACATCATAATATAATTGCCAGCATCAAGTCATCAATCATCCTAGTTCCAACATTACAGGTTACAGAGCCGCTTGTCCACTTCATAATCATAGCACAAATCAAATTTAGTTTGTAACTTGTACTAGGCTAGTCCTCCATTCTGTTTTATTTTACTTTAGCATTGCTAATCGTCATGGTTTCTTTTTTAGCAGTCTTCTTCTGTACTGTACTTCTACTACTTGTTCCCTAGTCTCACTCAGGTGACTTAACGTTTAATTTTTTTTTTTTTGCAAATGCTACTGTCAGTGTCTACTACTACTACTACCACCACCATGACACCTAGGGAAAACCAAACCATCACCATGCAGCCATCGCTTCACTATAAACATCAATCACAGGTGATAGTTTGGGTAAGGCATAATGTATATACTATGGAAATCCATTGTTTCACACACCCATACCCTTCTGAGTCCATAGGGATTTTAGTTGCAGGCTGCATAGACTATGAGGAGAAACTATCTGTGGCCCTGCAGCAAAGGAAACAGTGTGAAGTAATAGAGTAACCCCCCACAAAGATTTACATCAAATGTAAACTATAAATAATTTATTCCCCTAACAAATTAACTAGAATGAAGAAATCGACAACATCTGACCCACCCCTCTCCCAACCCCCAACTTATGTCCAGCATTAAATCCAATTGTCCAATGACCATAAAATCAAAAATCAAAATGTCCATTAAAAAATCCCACGTTTTCCCCGAGGCCCAATTCCCACCCACCCAAAAAAGGAGCACGGGTCACATCGGGTTTTAGTGGCGGGCTTGCCAGTTCTTCCTCTCTAGGGTGTGTAACTGCTCCTCAATCCTTGCCTCTAGGCATGCCAACTGGCGGAGAATGCAGCACTGAAATATTTTGCATGAACAACATGGATCGGCAGCAGTGTTTGAAGTACAACCGGTGGCTGCCAGACCACGACGCTGTACCACCAGAGGCACTGGGAGGGCCTGGATGGGGCCCAGGGCATTGGAAGAAGCTACAGCAACCTTCGCCTCCTCCACCAGAACCACCAATTGCTGATATTTGTCGTCCCACATGACCTCTAGCTTCCGTTGCCGGGCCCTGGCTGCTAACTCCTGCCTGGTGGGTTGTTTTGGTTGGGAAGGAGTAGCTATATCAAGAAATAAAAAAGACAATTGTAACAAAAACTCTTAGCAAAACAGTAACACAAAATTAGACACATAAAATTATAGTGCCACTGTAGCACTAGCAAGCACAGTACATAACATTTGTGGTATCCTCTCACTTCCTCGGTCCCTGACATTTTTGGGAGTTTCAGGCCTTACTAGACACTATAGAGTAGACAAGTCTTCTCTCTCTTATTTGGCTAAATTAACCTTTGTAGGCATGCAGCTCAGTCAGCTTGCGCCCTAGATAGACATACTTGTGTCACAGTCGCAGACTCACGTTACTTTACTACTGTCTGCAGGTTGGGCAGCTGTACTACACAATAATCTATTTGTCAATTATGGCCCTACTCTGTTAAATTAATGGCAACTGCTCAAATTCAGTTTCACCCTGATTAGTACAACAGGGCAGATGATATCTGATTGCTAACATGAATGATGATATACGGGATTACATGAGGTACTACTATTGTTTGATTGTGTAACCATGCAACCGATAGGCCACCCATGGCTGACACTGTCGAAATGACATAGGTAGAGAGCATGAGTGGGCCTAAGAGTTGGAGGGAGGTGATTGATAATGGGTGGGTAGGGGCACATACACACACAATATATATGTTGTGCTTGCAAACTACTGTGAGTCAAGGGAGCATTCTGAAATACGACCTCGAATCAGAAAACTTAAAAATAAAACAGTCCATGTTTCTTCCCAGCGATTTTCCCATTTATCATTGCATGGCTCTTCCAGCATTCTTCTTTTTATTCTAATATTCACCCTTGGCTTTGCTACTCTGGCACGGTTTATTTTTCTTTTATATTCTCTTCATCCAGTGACAGTCTCCACTTATGCTATGATTGAATACCATGTAGGTATCAATCCATTCAAAGTAAACATGGCTATCATTCTTCTTAATCTCAACAAACCTTTCAAGAACAACATACATTTGTTTTTTTTTAACCACCACCCATGCGTCCTTGCTTGCCTTTGAGTCTGACCCCTCAAACCCCCTGGAGGATTCCTTTTACCCATACAGTTTCACCCACATAGGCAGGCATCCTTTCTTTCACCTTTTACCCATCCTTCAACCACCCATGCAATGCATCCTATCAGCCACCTATATGCATCCTGGGCCCCTTTCTTCACCCACGCATCCTTCTCTGCCAGTCATATATTGCATGTCAGCCGTCCTTCCTCCTTCCATCCTTCTAATTCTTTCCCTTTCTGTTCAACCCATCCATCAAGGTTGTCTGACTCTTCTTAGTCTTCTTCATAAAACATTCCCAGCTGAGTTGATGTCAGATAGAAGAGGCCATTAGTTATTCAACTCCCGCTGCTAATGCAATTGCTGATGCTGATGCTAAGAAAAGGGTGTCTTCTTCAACTGTTGTTCACAACAACTTAGTCTCTCTTAACAGTACAGTGTACACCCTTGCAGCAAGTGTTTTGTCAATAAGTAAGGAATATAACTTACCACCACCCACCACTGCTGCTCGCTTACCCCCTGCAGCTCCCGCATCTGCTGCTTCCTCCTGCTCCCTCCTTACTGGCATCGCCTTGGCCGCTGGTCCCAGCATTGGTGGTCTGTTCCCCTAGAAAAAACATTGCACATTTCTTAGATGCCATATACGCCTCCCCCTTTTAATTTTTTTTAACTAGCAAGATTGAAAATAAAATACATAAATACACTACACACATCACGAGTACAAATCGGGAACTAGAGTAGAGTGGCCTGTATGTCCTATCCTATAAAAAAAATATCTGGTTGGGAATTTTGTTGGTGGCAATTTTTGAAATGCCTCTCAAGAAGAGGACAACCCAAAGGACTGGACTCAGTGGCTAGAGCTATTGGTGAGTCTGAGCTTTTAAAAAGGAAAGGAGTGGCCAACTCGATGGTAATCGGACATGAGGCCTCTTGAGTCTTCTCTCCCTCTTGGTTGGAAAATATAATGGTGCCCTCCTGCTCCTCCTCCTCATACTTCCTTCCAGCCATGGTACACGGTAATCAGTTGTTCACCATCAATTGCTGCTAATATTAGTACTAGGCCTAGATGAGAAAAAGTAAAATATACACCACTTTGGGGTGTCCAAAGTCCATCATTTTATTTACTGATTGAGCATGAGAAAGAAAGTAAAAGAAAGCCTTCTAATCTCAAATAACATGCATAGATAAGAATACCTTAGTTTGGCATGCAATCTGCAAATTAGTACTACTAGTAGTAGTAAGGACCTATGTGTTCTCTGAGTCTTACAGCAGTACCACCACTAGGCAGTCAAAAAAATATAAGGGGAGAGGAAAAGCTGACTGAAAGACCAGAAGAAAGGAAGCTACAGACAGACTAATAGTACAGAGTCAGTGGCAGTTATATTTGATGTAAAAAAAACATAACCGATACTAGAAATATAAATAACTAAGTTGGTAGGTAATGCAGGGGAAACAAGAATTTAGAAACAGATAGATCAAAGAAGATTTGGTAAAAAATAAAATTAGGAAACGGAAATAATAGTTTGAAAAAATAAGGTGTGGTAAAAGTTAGTGAAATATATATTAATATTAACAACAGGAGGACTTACTGAGGCCAGCAGAGCCATCTGCAGAGGAGCAATAATGGGAGGTACCTCCAGCTCCCGCCTCAGCAGACTGTCTTCTTCTTGCCCCTGGATGCTGATCATGTAAGACATAATTAAAGAGACAAAAATTAATTGGTGTGAAATAAATATTAAAAAATCGCTCCAAAAATATTTTTTGACAGAAAACGGCAATTGCAATAAAAATTGACCTATCTAAACAGATCAACTAGTAGTAGACTAGTATCCCGGTCGCAGACCGTCCTTTCTCTTTTATTATTCCACAGTTCCTTTAATTATTTATTTTTGCTTGCAAACATCCATGGTTTCATTATCGGTTTCAATAATGGTTTTTACAGGAATTTGTCTCACATGCATTATAATATTATGACATAAATAGATGTAAAGGATGACTTATGGATTTATTCATGGGCAGTCAAGGTGAAGAAATGCATAATATTTGCAGCATAAAGTTTAGTGTCTTACATTCCTTTTTTCAAAAATATTGTTTTATTTTTCACAGAGGGTACATCAAAAAGAAAAAGAAGATATCCTTAGTTACATGCATGTAGATTGCAATCCCATCAAGCAAAAGAGGAGAGAAAAGAAAAAGAAACAGAAAAAAACTATATATATAATATATATATATATATATATATATATATATATATATATATATATATATATATATATATATATATATATATATAAATATAATAATCAAACAAAGCAGTCCCATATACCGTCAACTTTTTGCAGCGACTGTATGCCTCTGATTTTAATTAATCAGTGCACGTTCCCTGTTATATGTCTTTCATAAGAGCAAGCCTTTCAGAAAAGACAGGGGAGTTAGGCGAGATCCATGCGCTTCCAATGCAGAGGTGGGCAACAACTAAAGCAATAGAAAAAAAAAGATCTTGTGCCTCGGTCAGCACTCTCTTTAAAACCTAGCATGATCTCCTTGTTATAAGGGAGAAAGTCATAACCCAAACGTTGACCTATAAATTGAACAATTTCCCCCAGAAGATACCTAGCATGGGACAAGTACAAAACATATGAAGAATATTAGCTTCAATCAGTCCTAGCTCCCCCATGCTCCCCATACCCCTGTACCTTTTGTGCCCATTTCCCAATCCTTTCAGGAGTGTAATAGAGCATACAGATGGTTCAGATTTGTTGAAGCTTTAAATTAATAGACTGGATAGTATTATATGGAGTGTCTCAAGCGGTAACAATTTCTGAAGCAGCCATAATTGTGCCTGAAGCCTGACTCCATTTAAGCACCAGGCGTTGAGTATCATCACTCCTGAATTGGCAAAGTTGTAGATATATTGTACTAATTCTTGATTTCAGCGTGAGGTTTAGCAAACATGTAAGTAATTCATGAGAATGTGGTGATTGCATAAGTTGTCGTTTAAAGAAGTAATCCCTAATTTGTACGTTTTTAAAAAGAATTATTGTGGAAGACCGTAGGCAGATTGTAAAAATGCAAAAGTGCGAAAACCATCAAAATTGTAGAGCTGGCCAAGCTGTTCAATGCCATGGTTTGCCCACCGACAAGCAGTACAGTCATGGAATAGATTTGTGATAGTTGGATTATTCCAAAGCTGGAAATAGATATTTTGTGTGAGATCCTCAGGGAAGAGTGAACAGTGATTGAGAATTTCATGCCATATACGTACCATGTCCCTAACAGTCCTAATTCAGACTCGTTTATAGTAATTAGAATCATTGATCCTCTAGAGAAACATATTGCTGTCCATACCCAGTGCGAGAAAGAGGCCAAAGTATGGTTTCTTATCAGTTAGTAAGCTTTGAAAGTGCCCAGTAAATCCCGCCCAGAAGTAGAGTTTAAAATTGGGGAGTTGAAGTCCACCCTGCGCAAAGGGAATTTGAGAAGAGGTATCGCACGGCGTGCTTGTTTATATCCCCATATAAAGCTGTTGATTGCGCCTTCCAGAAATTGGGGACGCGGAGAGGGATAGCTCAGAACAGGTATAGAAACTTAGGCAAAATAGTCATTTTAATTATGTTGCATCTGACAATTATAGTCAGGAGTTTGTTTCATTTCTTCAGATTCTGAGTGACCGAGTGTAGCAATGTTTCATAATTAAGTTACCATACCTGTTTGACAAGTGGGGAAATCCATACCCCCAAGTAGGTTGTGATAGTACAGCTGCCTGTTATAGGTGTAGTCAAATCTAAATGATGGAGAATTTGGGTTTTATGAGGATTTAATTTATACTCTGAAAGGCGACCAACATTTTCCACCTCTTCCTGAATTGACATCAGTGCTGTTACTGGATCAGGTGAAAAAAAAGGCAATGTCATCAGCATAGGTGATAACTTTCAGTTTGCGTGTCCCATTGCTGAATGGAATAATGTAGGTGTTCCGATTTAGTGCTTTATGTCTCGATATATGATGCAAACAGCATAGGGGAGAGTGGGCACCCCTGCGGGCTACTACGTTGAATCTGAAAGGGGGCATAGTGGAAGTTAATGTATATAAGTTTAGCCTGTGGATTGGTATATAGTGCGCGGACCCATTTAGAAAAATGGCCTTGTAGTCCATTAGCAGTTAGTGTTGCCCATAGTGCGTCCCATACCACTTGGTCAAATGTTTTGTCAGCGTCTAATAGGACCATTCCCAACTACAAGATGTCCTATTAGCAATGTCAATGCAGTTATAGCTGTATAAACATGGGCCGTAGTGTCTCTGCCTGTTATGAACTCATGCTTTTGTTTAGATACTAGATCTGCCATAGCAGGCACTAAACGATTAGGCAGTATCTTGGCAAAGATTTTAGCATCAGAATTAATGAGAGATATTGGGCGGTAAGACCCGCAATCATCCACTGGTTTCCTCTTTTTAAGGAAAAAGTCAATGTTAGTCATATCCCAAGATTTGGGGACTTCCATTCGATCCCCTATCTGATGCATGACATCATTCAGTAGTGCTAGGATGGAGTTTTTAAAAGTATTATAAAATTCAAGTGGGAAGGTAACATCCCCAGCGGCCTTGCCAGATGGCAGTGCGGCTAAAGCAATTACAATTTCTTCTTTAGTGATATCCTGATGAAGACTGTCCGCTCCATCTCTATTCAAGGATGGAAGGTGGCATATCTTTAAATATTATTTTGGAATTTTATAAAGCGCTTAGTAACGCTCACCGGCGTGTCCCTGCGCTGAGATTGCTTAGTGAGGAAGGGAGAGTGAGGGAAGAGGAACTAGGGCAGTGCTAGGCGGAACAGGTGTGTTTTGAGGGCTCTGCGAAATTTGGACTCAGAGGGTTCGAGGCGTAGTTCAGTCGGCAGTAAGTTCCAATTCTTGGCTGCAAGAAAACGGAACGATCTTCCACCCATATGGGCTCTGCGGATTTTGGGGACAGTGACCAGGCCAGTGTCGGAGGATCTAAGCATCCGCTCTGGTCTGTAGAGGGTAATAAGACCGTTCAAGGGGACGGGTGCCTTGCCTCCTAAGATACGATGGCAAACGCAGAGGGCTTTGTATTTGATCCTTTCACAGACCGGTAGCCAGTGGAGAGATTTTAAGGCCGCTTTAGAAGAGGTACGTCTCGGGAGTCTTAACACCAGCCTGGCCGCTGCATTCTGCAGCACCTGTAGACGGTTCATGCTGCTGACCGTACTACCCAGGTACAGGAGATTTGCATAGTCCAGTCTCGATGTTACTAAGGCATGCACAAAGGTCTGTCTGTCTCCAACAGGGAGCATATCAAGGACCCTGCGCAGGGTTTTGAGTACTCCGAAACACATTCCTACCACCCGGTTGATCTGTGGCGTAAACGATAGCTCGGAGTCAAATAAAAACCCCAGATTTTTGGCCTGTTGAGCTGGCATAGGTGTAGGGCCCAAGCAGTTTGGCCACCATGCTGAGGACCACACAGACGGGCTGCTCCCCACCACTAGCACCTCAGTCTTGGAGCCGTTCAACTTCAGGCAGTTGTTAGACATCCAGGAGGCTAGCTCCTGCATGCAGGCACTGAAGTTGGCGGCTGCTGTGCTGGGCGCCCGTGATAGGTAGATGGCCAGCTGCGTGTCGTCAGCATAAGATACGATTTGGATATCGTATCTCTCCACAATAGTGGCTACAGGAGAAGCATACAGGTTAAACAGGGTGGGGCTAAGAGCAGAGCCCTGGGGAACTCCTTGGTCGAGATGGAATTGCTTGGAGTAGCATTCACCCTGTCTGACCTGGAAGCCTCTTTCCATCATAAAAGATTGTAGCCATCTAAGTGCCCTTCCTTTGATTCCTCCCTTATTAAGACACTGCAGCAAGATGGAGTGTGCCACAGTGTCAAAGGAGGCACTAAGGTCAAGTAAGATGAGTGCCATAGTTTGACCCTCATCAACTCCTTGCCTGATAGTCTCGGTGGCCATAAGCAACGCAGACTCTGCGGAATGGCGAGGGCGGAATCCAAACTGCGTAGGGTGGAGAAGATTGGATTCATCCACAAAGGTCATAATTTGAGAGTTGACCACTTTTTCTGCCACCTTGGCCATATAGGGAAGAAGGGAAATGGGTCTCAGGTTGTCCAACCTGTCCCAGCTGAGGTTAGCTTTTTTTTGGAGCGGGAGTACAATTGCTTGCTTCCATTTTTTGGGTACCGTGCAGGTCTTGAAGGAGATGTCAAGAACATCTCTAATATAAGGTTCTAAAGTTTCAATGCTTTGACCGAGAAGTTTAGGCGATGCTGGGTCACAAGGAGACCCGGATTTAATTGAGCGACAAATCCGCTGCAGCTCATTAGATGATGGGATCACAAAATTGCACAAACTATCTGTGCCTGCATCTGAGTTAGGAGATTCCATGAACTCAGTTGCCTTGTCCTTCCCCCCTGCAAAAGCAGAATAGATATTAGCCACTTTGTCGGAAAAGTAGGTAGCAATGCGATTGCAGGACTCAACTGAGCTTAGTGCGGGATCTAAAGGGGAGCTACACATGGACATTTCCTTGTAGATTTTAAATAGCTCCTTGGTGGAGTTTTGGGCGTCTCCAATCCTATCTGAAAAGTGCTTAGTTTTGGCGCGTCTAATGAGAGTGTGATATTCCCTGCGTCTGGTTTTATATTTCAGTTTGGCTTGGTCTAGATAGGCAACCCTCCATTGCCGTTCTAATTTCTTGCATTCCGCTTTAACTAAGCGGAGTTCTTCACTAAACCACGGAGTCGATTTATGCGATCTACTATAGGGTGTTTTTTGACAGAGTGGAGCGGTGGCGTTCAGGGCCATAGTTATGCGCTCATCCAGTCTATCAGATGCAGTATCCGCATCTTCCCCACCTGGTCTGCCACCTATAGTCAGGGCCGAATCAAATTTCGCTTGGGAGAATGTGGTCCATTTCCGACTAGGGTATTTGGTACACTGGGGTTTTAGTGTATTAACAGCTGGGACAGATAGTCCAATAGTCTTTGAGTATTGTTTGGTCGATATTACAAGATGAGGTGTAAAGTTCTTTGTAAAATTGAGTAAATTGTTTTAAGATAGAGTTGGGGAAAGTATGTAGTCTACTATCTCTGCCCCTTATCTCGTCAATCCACCCTTTAGAATTGTTGTCCCCTACCTGGTACGCCACAATTCTCCCAACCTGATCCCCATATTCATATTGCTGAGAGCGATTCTTGTGATAAGCAGCTGCTATCTTTTCTTTTAATATCCTGCCCAAAAGTAGACACAAATCTGTTAAAGAGGCATATAGTTGATCTTGATTGGTCCCTCCTAACCTAAGTCCCTCCGCATTCCGAATCTCTAATTGTATTCGTGTGTTACAAGATAACCTAGCATTGTTCTCATTAGTTTTATTTAAGCGATAAATATATTGTTGAGTGGTGCCACATATGTAAGCTTTCATTGTATCCCAGACTATAATAGGAGATGCAGTGTCGACATTAGAATGTAAGACTAAGTGCTGATGGAGTAAATTATATATATTCCGGGTCCGTCAACAAGTTATTGGGAAATTAAAAAGACCGCTTGGTCTTATCTGCTTCTGCTAGCTGAAAGCAAAACTAAACTTGGTTGTGATCAGAGGTTATCCGGGGACACACCTCAATTCTAGCTGTTGTTAAGATATCATTGTTAGCCATGAACAGATCTATTCGAGAATAGTGCTGATGAGGGGCAGAATAATATGTGTATTCCTGTGACGTGGGGTGTAACGCCTGCCATACATCAGATAAGCTGTGAAGCTGAGTCAGATTCTCGAACCCTCTGCATCCTCAGATGAGACATCCTATTAGTAGAATCTATGTTGCAGTTTACTGTTCTATTGAAATCCCCCATAATAATTAGTACCCCATGCCAGTCAAGCAGTTGAATCATTAATGTATTGAAAAGAGTGGGTTCATCCGTATTTGGGCCATACAATGCACAGAAGACACATTTTTTATCATAGATTTCCAATTGTGTGATGTCCTCGTTGGTCAGAAGAGGTTTTATGTATTTTGCAATTTAGTCGCTTGTCCTTGAGTATCGCTACTCCTCAGTTGAATGTACATCACAGGGAGTATTAATCAATTTCAAAACCTAACTGTTTCAACTAGCCTCTATCCTTGTAAGCCAAGTGTGTTTCTACAAGAAATACCACATGAGGTTTGTAGAGCTTAAGCTCCTCCCTGACCAGCTGGCGCTTAGATGCCACATTTAACCTGGCTACATTCTAGCCTATACATCTAATTATCCCCATTATAAAGCATATGATATTTCAAACAATGCCTAATAAAAAGAAACACCTTGCAAAGCTTCTTTACCAACCCCATAACATTGTCCGATAAAGAGTTTTGAAGAGAGAGAGCTTTGAGAAAAAATAGACAGATACAAACATTAAACATTTGTAAGATGTCAGATTAATTTGCAACTGATACTGTCAGTACCCCCTGTGTTTTAAGCCACCAGTACTTCCCTGTGTTGTGCACACAACCCCCCGAGAGCCCATCCTGGCCCTAATCCCCTGACCACCCTCCATCCCCCACCTAGTGTTCTGGAAAAGGAATCACCCCCCTTCACCCGGCTGTCGGTCACTGACAGCCTTAAGGGAGCGTGGCCCCCGAGAGCCCTCCGTAAATAGGTATCAGTTGTATAAGGAGTAGTGCAATATTAAACACCAAAGATAGGAGGAAGGAAAGCAATCTAATGTCACGAAAGAAAGCAAAATCTAGAGAAAAGACAGAAATAACAGCTATGTTTAGCAAGTGCTAAATGTCTTTTTTACAGCAGAGGTAACAGAAAGTCGTGGACTATATCTGCTAATCTCTTGTAAAGAGAGCGTTCATTCCTATCAGATCATTCTTTAGCACCACTTTTGCCTCCTGATCCGAATGATAGATGTGTGAGTGGCCGTCCTTGATAATCTGCAAGAGAGCTGGTTCCTGCAAGTAAACCTGGGCCCTGATTGCTTTACAAGGGTCAATGAGCTGCCTCATCCGCCATCTTTTATCCATCGTGATCTTACAGAGATCTGACCTTACAATGAGGGAAACTGATTTCACAACCACAGGTGTTGTAGGTCAGGCTTTGATAGCAATAGCCTGGCGCAATCAGAAGTTGCCAACATAGATAAGGATTGGGCGCGGCCGTGGTGAGTTGGACTGTTCTGCTTTGTTCAGAAAAATTAGCAGCCTGTGAGCCTGTTGAATTTGGGGGTCCCAGTCCCAGTCAGCTAGATCAAGAAAGGCCTTCTGGAACAACTGGACAATAATAGCCCGTAGATTGGAGCCCTCCTTGCTTTCCGGCACTACAAACACTCTTAAATTGTTCCGGCGCTGCCGATTTTCCATATCTTCGATTTTCCCCTGAAAGGAAACAAGCTGACTATCGTGATCCCGGACAAGACTAGTTGAGTGTGTTACTGCCTCTTCATTATCTGCCAGACGTTGCTGTAATTCCGGCATGTTGTTAGTAAGTGTGGCCACCATGTTGCTTCCTGCTGTTAGTGATTGATGAATCATAGCGGTGTCTGCTCTGAGCTATACATAGTGCTCCTGCGCATCGGTTCTTTGTGCCAGAAGTTCCTGCAGAATTGAACTTAGGGATGGTTTACATGGTTCTACAATCCCTGATGTTGCTGGGACTGCACCTGGCACCTTGCTTAAGGATGATAAAGCTTCATATTCTGTTGGAATAGAATTAGCAGAAAGTAGAGGGGGAGAGCCCGTTGTGAACAGATCCATTTTCGATGAGTGTATCATGATGTTATTTGCAGTTTGGGAGGGAGAGGCATTTTGACTATTAGTGAGTCCAGCACCCTGTCCAGTGTTAAAAAGTCTTGAGATGATAGATTTGACCTTTCCCTTTGAAGTGACCCATTTACATAAAGAGCTGCCCTCTATTCTCGCTTTTGAATGCACTGAAGCGGGACCTTGAGGTTGTGTCCTACTAAAAACTTCAGCAGACTTTTTAGGTCATCTCGTAGATTTAACAGGTTTAAAGTTGTGGTTTTTTTTTAGCTGAAGGAAGGCTAGCTGAGCCCTCTAAGAAATATGCTGATGAGTCATCCATGTTCAGCGAGGGAAAAGATGAGGAGGGTGAAGTGTCAACTAGAGCAGATTGCTCAGGTGAAAGATCATTAGAGTGCTTATCATCCCCTAAATCTGGTGCATCAGCAGTGTATAAGGACCGCAGCGGCTCTAAAAGAGGAGTGTCTGCCCATGTTGTTATTTTTGTGCTGCCCCCGTCGTCCTCAGGCAGCAGGCTGGCTTCCTTGTTACCTGTTATATCAGCCAAAGGCAGCATCTGTGTTGATGTCTGTGTTTCCAGAGGTGATAGCAAGTCAGCAGTATTCAGGCAAATATCAAAAGCGCCAGCACTCACCTCTGTCTGGCATACCTGCAGAGTCAGGCGTACTGCAGGGGCTTGTGCCGCCATAGAAAGCGGCCCCTCCAGATGCTCTGTATCTGAATGTGTAAGGGTAAGCAGTTCTTCAAATCTAGCAGAATCTCCATCCGGCCGTTCCCCAAGCCCGAGTTGTACTGCCTTCAATAACATCCCCGCCATGGCCGCTTCTGGCGCAGCTGTAAGGATGTCAGCTGTTTTCCCGGAGTGTAGCAATTTCAAAACCGGCATTCCCATACGGGGTGTGCTCTTCTTACTTGCACCCCCACCGCACCCCACATTGTCATCTGCAAGTTCGGCATTAACCATCTGGTCACTGGCTGTGTTGCGATTTGAGCGCCCGCTCTTCAGAGCACAAACCTTAGGCGGGGCCATAGCGTATGTTGTTGTCAGCAGGCAGGGCCAGTGGAGAGTGGAGCAAACCAAGCCTGTTTGACGAAGGAAGCAGCTCCGGGTATTCCTAAAAAGGAAAGAAAGCTGGGCGTCCTGCAGTATCATTGAAAGCTGGTGCTCAAAAATAAAAGTAAGTAAGTTTTTTAGTGCGGCAAGAAAGCAAGAATGCAGAGCTGTGCCTTCTCTCCCGGTCCGTGTTGAAGAGGTGAGCGATAAGTATCATGCACTAGTATGATAGTCTGAGGAGTTCTCAGAGCCTGCTCCTCACTGCAGAGTTAATCTGCCATCTTCCTTCCCCACAACAATAAACTATTCCACAGTTCCATTCTGATTCCAGAATCCTAAACCAAGTAAGTACCACCTAGCCCACCTATTGTAAAGACATTGAAATAAATTGCCCAAAAATTATATTTGCTTCTTCTAAGTTACGATCTCATTCACAATCATCAACCTCCTTTGACGGGCCAATTCATTAAGTCTGCATTTATTTTAGTCCTCTAAAATGCATAGATGGACGCATGCATATTACATACACCAAATTGTTGGTTGGTTGCTAAGTTGCTATATTATTCACTCACTAACAAACTGCAAAAGGTTCCACAAAGGAGTCAGCAGCACGTGAGAGGAGGATGCATCATGCAGACCGCTAAAAAATTACCAACTAATACTAAGTAACTAACTAACTACTTCCTACCACTATCTTAGTGACAGGACAAAGGAAAGGAGTCTCTCTAGTCTGCATTACCTAACTTAAGTTCTCTAACCTCTCTTACATAATCAGCCCAAGCGAGTGCAAAGGTGCAAACAAATAAGATTAGTAGCGCCGAGCACATGTCTAGAATAACAATCACATAATATAAGATTTTTAAACATAACTTACCTACATGTAAGCAGCAGCAGCATTCTCGCTATTTGAGGAAAAAAATATAATTGCAATAACACAGAAGAGAACACACAGTAGTAATATAATTAGCTACTCACCAAGCCCCACGACCTCAACCCTAGCAGATACAGCAGGTCGTGTTTCCAGTCCAGGATGTCAGACCACCGGTGTGTCAGTTGGTTATAGGTGCACCGAACCTCATAACTGCGAAACACTGCCTAGCGCACCCTCGCTCATCTGCGGTGACACTCCTGGATCCCGTACCCGTAACCAGGCCTGCTGCCTGCTGCCAGGGTTGAGGGGAGGTGGTGCTGCACAAAAAAAATGACTGCAGCCACCGTCATCTCTGAGAATAAGGCTTGGGCTGCACCCCTTCCGGGTGCCACCTTCCGCAAGGAAGGCGTCTCTTCCTGTTCCCTGGGAACTGGAGGAAGCACTCTTTGTAGTATTGGAAATGGCTCTGGGGCGGGGGCGGAAAAGAAAATGTAGGAGTAAAAAATTAGGTCAGGAAAAAAAGAAGGGAAGTAAAAAAAATAAACAAGAAATAGAAAAACAGTACAAACATGTGGAAAAACACACAAAAAAGTAGAAAAACCCCACAAAATATACACTTGGGAAAACAGAGGGATAGATGTTGAATAAAAAAGATCAGAAAAAAAAGTTTTAGGGCCAAAGGATTGGAAAGATTTAGGGAGGATTGAAAAGCAGGCCCCCAGAACCATAGCCAGACAAAAAAAACAAGATGGCTGCACCCAAGTGCTACAGCGTGTTGAATCCGCATGGTATTTCCCCTTGAACACGCAATCTGCGTTGCCGAGCATCAGAAACTTCTCGCGAGCATGCGGAACAAGAAACTCTGTATACTCACTGACCTCCGAGTGGCACTTCAGAGTTTTTTTTCCGCTTTGCTGAGTTCCGCGTAGCGCAGCTACATGAACTTCGCCTAGGCTTAATATTCATTGACATTGTATTCATCTATTTCAACATTCCCCCCCCCTCTAGTTGAATTTTCAACTACTCTATCCTCCACATATGTCATGACCGTTATATTATTCGAGACTATGTGTGTGTCTGTAGTCCCCACATTTTTACAGCAGGAATCCCCCATTTATAGAAACCACAAAACAGAACTACAACAACAAAAACTGGCAGTAGTGATATGAATAGTTTGGACACCCATGGGGGGATCCACAATCCTGCACAGGGGCACATTCCTCCTTCATAAAGGTCGGTTTGCAGACAATGCAGTTTTTGTATGACAAGAGCTAATGTCCCATTGTTCATATCATTTCCAGGGATAAAAGTACAACAGGAAGCACCAATCTTGGCACACACACCACCCTCCATCGCGGTAAAGTTAAAAACTTACCGATGTTCCATCACCATAAGGTAAATGGCTCTCAGTTCTTCCTTGATAACGTTTAGGCCGAACATAGTATACTTTATCATCTTTACCATCTCCCACCTGGTTATTTGAAACCAGCAGGCATTTGGCTTTGTTTGTGTGGTGAAGAAGGGTATTGATCCTCCTCTTTTTACATGAGTCTCTGTGAACAGTCTACATTTTTTTGGAATGGCCTTGTACTGAGTCCAGCCAATATAACCAGCAGTTCTTTTCCTTTGAGCCTGATGCAACAGAGTTGTTTTCTTCTGTAAAGGATGTTGAGACAACTCAGACAGATCTTCTCCAGGAATAACCAGCATTTGGGTGTTTAAGGTCACAAAGGTGCAGAGGCCTCACCATCTGGGGATGAGCTGGGTGTAGGCAAGGTCACTGCATTTCCAATGTATGCCCATCAACGTGGAGGTTCCCTATTGCAGGTCCGGTATGTGCAGTATCACACCATGGTTTTTGTTGCTGCCCAACAGTATGGTTTCACTGCATTTGAAAGACAACGAATACAGTGTAAGTTTCTGTACAATTAGGGGTTGCCTCTTCACCTCCAACCATGTGTACCTATTATTCTGAGTGAGATTTCCAGGCACAGTCTATCGATCAGTTAGACCATCTCTCATGGGACTCATTTCCCCTACCGTGAACAATATGAGTGGCCCAGGACTGGAATTCCATTTCAGGGATCCACTTGTCATTAAAGAAATGGATCCTGAAGACATTCATGGACATCCTAGGACAACAGATGGAGGTGGGAGCAGATGTATGTGTGCACTGGTGGGGTGAATTTGCTACTTTTAAGAACCTAATTTCTGATAAATCTCAGGGCCAAACAGCGTCCTCCCCTGTAGTGCACCTTCTGCGCATCCTGTCTAACTCAGTTTGGATGTCTCTAGGATCAGCGCAAAGGTACAGTGCTGTGGGGTTGGTCTCGTACCAGGTGATGCTTACTATTGCCCCTATGGAGTTCTACTCTATTGGGTTGAATCTTAGCCCTGATCCTACATAGGTACAGATAGACGGGACATTTCGCTTTTTCAGGGGGCCATCTCCTGGGATAAGTAAAACCTGTCTGTGCCTACGGCCTGGGATATTAGTAAACATGTAGCACGATCTATGCGTGGTTTGAGTGCCGATGACGGTCATGTGTTGGTACCGGTGTTGTGTAGGAGTGCGCTGTGTATTGCTTGAGCACTGCAAGTGTTTGGTTCAGTATAGGTGTATGTGAGGTGAGAGAGGTCTCTGCACATGCATTGCAAGAATGTAGAGGTAGAGTTTATGAGATTAGGCATACGTCTAGCTCTGAAGTGGCTAGAGAGCACCCTGGCTAAATAGAATGTGCACAGAAATACAAAAATACATAACTTAAAAAACAGTTGTAGGCTGTAGGACTGTGTTCGGAGGAGATGTCTGTCATCTGGGCGTCCATTGGCCTCTTGTATTGGTACAGTACAAAAAATGTCTCATAAAATGTGGCTGTAAAAGTCAATTTGTAGTCTGTGTCACTTGAGTGGGTGGCTTTGTGAAAGTCCTTTTGGAAGCTTTGTTCAAAGTGATGGCGGGCTGTTGCAGTGACGGTGCACTTTCAGCTTGATCACAGACCTAAAACATAAGAGCTGTGCATTGTAGTTTAGCTTGGAATCTTTAGGGAAATGTTTGGAAAATTCTTGCGTTTGCGTTTTACTGATGCACTGGATGGTTGTAATGTGAGTGAATTTTTCCCTAGTGGGGTGCTGGAAGGAGGTGCTAGGATTTTAGGTGAATGGTAAGCTTTAAAACCCTTTGGATGGGTCAGACTTCTCCCGGCCATCCGACGCTACGGGTGGCGTGTGCGCCGGACGGCCAGGAGCATCCAAGGGGTTAAACAGTACTCTTTTCCTGTGGGTTGCTCCGTGTATAAAGGTGTGACCATTTTGGTGCTAGGGTTTCCTTTTGACCTGCATGTTATACGTGCAGTTGTAAGGGGAAGTGGATGTTTGAATTTTAGGCCAATGTTTCTGTTGACAAGGGCACGTCCCTTGGGTCTCTGCACTTGGCGTGGAATGAGCTTCCAGTGGACCTTTACCTGTGTCTTTGGGTGTTGCTAATTTTATCAAAGGATACCAGAGGTGGTCGGAAAGTTGTGTGCAGACCCCTGTAGGGCCCTGCTGGAAAATTGCTGGAATTGTGTTTGTCTGCTGCACTTCTGAGCGAGAGTTGGGGGTTTTGTGTGGACTTTGTGTGCTCGGTCTTATGTGAGTAACTCTAATGAACTCAATGGATTTTTCCTATAGATTAGGGTCATGTGACCACTGGGAAACCGTACTGTGGCTCCTGTCACCTGGCTGTGACCATGACTGGGACTGGGCCTCCCATTTCCTTGGATGATGTTCCATTAGACCCTGTGAATAAATTCGACCAGAGGGGGCCAGTTGTTAAGCTCATCCCTGCACCTGGTGTGTGGGCTGCGAAGGTCATCGGTGGAGACCCTCTTCCTCAAATCTGGGATGTTTTAGACCTAATGCCTTTGGCGGGAATCAGGGGATTCTTGTTTGATGTTACACTACTCCTACTGGTTTGGAGGGGCATGTTCCGATAAACTGACTTTTGGATGCATTTAAAAGAATCAGGGGAGACAAGGAGGAGGCAGAATGTTCTGCCCATGATGGCACAGGTGTGCAGCTGCGCCCTACGGTGAGTAATCAAACTAAAACGGTTCATCACCCGGGTGGATTTCTCTATTGACTTGGTGCCAAGTTTGTGTATGGCCGACGGAGTTCTATGGTCATCTCAACACCTCTCCCGCAAGTGTGTGGAAACTCTGGCTTCTGTTACTGGAGCGTCTGGCTTGTTTTAGAGCTATAGGGCGGCCTCCATTTGGAAGAGGCTGCAAATGTTGAAGATTGGAGTCCTTTTCGATTGGGGCGTGTCCTACTGACTTGGGCAAAGAGACCTGGATGCCTGCTTCTATGTACCATTGGGGGTAGGGACTGTCCTCCTTCCGGCAGCATGGTCAGTCATCCCCTTCCTGGGGGATAAACAGCAGTGGGGCCCCTGCAGGCACCCGAATGGCAAACTCTAGCATTGATTCCCTGTCGACATAGTACGGCCGTCCTGAGGTTTCCTTGTGTGTAAGTAAAGGCTTGAGTCTTTCCTACTGCTGTATTGCTAGTCATGGATGTAGGGAGCTTTCTGGAGTGGGTATGAAGTGGGTACTGTACTGAGATCTTGAATTCGCTGCATGCTTGTTCTGGAGTTGGTTTCGTGGGTAATCAGACATAATATCGAAAAAATAATATCGGCAAGATATAATATAGAATTTTTTATATCGAAGGTAGATAATATAGAAATATGAAAATATCGAATACAAAAATATCGTAATCAGTAAGTATAACAAAATATCGAAAGCAAGAATATCGTTAGACAAAATATCGACTATAAAAAATATTGTTTTATAGTGGGGAAAAAAAAGTTAAAGTAGTAAAAAAATGTAATGCCATTAGAAAAAAGTAATAATCAAAAATATTTAAATATAAAAAATATATATATATAATTAATAAAATAATTTTTAAAATAACATATCTAGTTATAGGAGCGAGGGTTTGGGTTTATAGGGGATAAGGGTGGGGAGTGTTTTAAAATATAATAAAAAAAACAAAAAAAATATAAAAAATTATTAATTATTATTATTATTATATTTATTAATAAAAATATTAATAAAAAAACAAATCTAGTTTTAGGAGCGGGTTATTGGGTTAATAGGGGATAAGGGTGGGAAGTGTTTTAAAATATAATTAAAAAAATATAATAAAAAAAAATATTATTAATTTATTTTATAATATTTATTAATACAAATATTAATAAAAAAACATATATAGTTTTAGGAGCGGGTTATTGGGTTAATAGGGGATATGGGTGGGGAGTGTTTTAAAATATATTAAAAAAATATATATATTAATAATTTATTTTATAATATTTATTAATAAAAATATTAATAAAAAAACATATATATTTTTAGGAGCGGGTTATTGGGTTAATAGGGGATAAGGGTGGGGAGTGTTTTAAAATATATTTTAAAAAATATATATATTAATAATTTTTAATATATTTATTAATAATTAATTAGTGTCCAGCACCTACTTCAATTTAATGTAGACTGGAGTAGGGATAGTAATAATTAATTAATTAGTGTCCTGCACCTACTTTAATTTTATGTAGACTGGAGTGGGAATAGTAATTATTAATTAATTAGTGTCCAACACCTACTTAAATTAAATGTAGACTGGAGTTGGAACAGTAATTATTAAATAATTAGTGTCCAGCACCTACTTCAATTTAATGTAGACTGGAGTTGGAATAGTAATTATTACTTAATTAGTGTCCAGCACCTACTTCAATTTAATGTAGATTGGAGTTGGAATAGTAATTATTAATTAATTAGTGTCCAGCACCTACTTCAATTTAATGTAGACTGGAGTTGGAATAGTAATTATTAATTAATTAGTGTCCAGCACCTACTTCAATTTAATGTAGACTGGAGTTGGAATAGTAATTATTAAATAATTAGTGTCCAGCACCTACTTCAATTTAATGTAGACTGGAGTTGGAATAGTAATTATTAAATAATTAGTGTCCAGCACCTACTTCAATTTAATGTAGACTGGAGTTGGAATAGTAATTATTATTTGATTAGTGTCCAGCACCTACTTCAATTAAATGTAGACTGGAGTTGGAATAGTAATTATTAATTAATTAGTGTCCAGCACCTACTTCAATTAAATGTAGACTGGAGTTGGAATAGTAATTATTAATTATTTAGTGTCCAGCACCTACTTCAATTTAATGTAGACTGGAGTTGGAATAGTAATTATTAATTAATTAGTGTCCAGCACCTACTTCAATTTAATGTAGATTGGAGTTGGAATAGTAATTAGTAATTAATTAGTGTCCAGCACCTACTTTAATTTATTGTAGACTGGAGTAGGAATAGTAATTATTAATCAATTAGTGTCCAGCACTTACTTCAATTTTATGTAGACTGGAGTGGGAATAGTAAATATTAATTAATTAGTGTCCAGCACCTACTTCAATTAAATGTAGACTGGAGTTGGAATAGTAATTATTAATTAATTAGTGTCCGGCACCTACTTCAATTAAATGTAGACTGGAGTTGGAATAGTAATTATTAATTAATTAGTGTCCAGCACCTACTTCAATTTAATGTATGTTATGTTATGTTATGTTATGTTATGTTAAGGGGATTTTGTATAGCGCACTGTCACCGGAGGTATCATGGCGCTGAAAGGGTGCTGAGGAAACAGAGGGAATTTAGCGGGATTGTGGGAAAAGCCAGGTTTTTAGTGATTTGCGAAATTGAATGAGAGTACCGGAAGTCCTAACTGAGAGGGGAAGAGAGTTCCAAAGTTTGGGGCCGAGAAAGGCAAATCTTCGACCCCCAGATCTACAGAGTTTGAAAGGAGGGACCACCAGAAGATGTAAGTGAAGTGATCTAAGGTTACGTGAGGGACAGTAGGGGCAGATAAGGGATTTCAGAAAGGCGGGACAGGAACCAGAGAGAGATTTGAAAATAAGACAGCCAACCTTGAAGGCAGCCCTTAGGCTAACCGGGAGCCAATGTAGCTTGATAAGGAGGGGTTTGGCGGACTGCCACTTCGGAATCCCGAGGGCCAGTCTCGCCGCCTGGTTTTGAATGACTTGCAACCTATTGATGGAGCATTTGGGCAAGCCGTGATAGATGGAATTAGAAAAATCCAGGCGGGAGAGAACAAGGGCCATGATGACTTGAAGCAAGGCATCGGGAGTAAGAAGGTAGGCCACCTTCCTAATCCTGCGCAGTTGGAACATGCAGGAGGAAACCACTGTCCCCACCTGCGGCCCCAGAGAGAGCCCAGCGTCAATAGTGACCCCGAGGCTTTTCACCGAGGTTACCGGGGAGGGAGGAGAGCCAAGCTCTGTCGGCCAGAAATGTGGACCCCAGTGGACGGCGCTCCTACCCGGCAGGAGGAGCTCCGTCTTACCGGGGTTCAATTTCAGCTGGTTCTGACACATCCACTGAAAGATATGGGACATGACTGCCTGAAAAGTAGGAATAGAAGAGGGAGAGTTAAGAGAGAAAATGAGTTGTAGGTCGTCCGCGTAATTGAAGACGCGGACGTCCCACTGCCTCAGAGAAGAGAGAAGAGGGCGAAGATAGAGATTGAAAAGAAGAGGGGATAGAGAGGAGCCCTGAGGGACCCCACAAGGCAGATGTTCCCTAGGGGCCCTAAATGTACCTAGGCTGAGGGACTGGGATCTCCCCATAAGGAAAGATTTCACCCAGGCCAGCGCCAGGCCCTGGATGCCGGCCTGTTCGACACGGTGGAAAAGGATGTTATGGTCCACCGTGTCGAAAGCGGCCAACAGATCTAGTAAAACCAGGGCCTGGGAGGTACCCTTGTCAGCTCCGTCTCTCAAGGTGTCAAGGACAGCCAGGATCACAGCCTCCGTAGAATGACCAGGGCGGAAGCCGGCCTGGTTGGCCTCGAGAAAGATGGAACTCTCGATGAACCCCGAGAGACAGGCAGTGACATGGGCTTCCAAGATTTTTGAGAAAAAAGGTAAGAGAGAGATAGGACGATAGTTTGCCGGGACGGCAGGGTCGGCTCCAGGCTTCTTCAACAGAGGCACTAGAACGGCCTCCTTGAAGGAGCTGGGTACCGTCCCGGAAAGAAGAGAAGAATTGAGCAGAGGAAGGATACAGTCTGGTAGAGAATGGCAGATGTCGCGAAGTATGGAAGGTGGACAGTGGTCGTCAGGGGAGCCAGACTTGATCCGGGCAGCCAGGTTGGCTAGAGATCTAGCGTCTAGTGGGGGAAGCTGGGTGATAGAGAAAGCATTATGAGGGGGTGTGATGGGAACAGCATCCAATGAAGTGACCGGGATAGTACCCTTAATCAAAACAATCTTCTGTAAAAAAAAGGTGCTAAGTGCATTGCAAGATTCCTGGGTAGGGGCCTGGGACAAAAGCGTTCTGGCGTCAGACGTGAACTCGTCCAGAACTCTAAAGATCTCCTTCGACTTACAGGGAGCTGACAGGATACGCTCGGAGACATAGGCTTTCTTGGCTGCAGAGATAGCAGATTTGTACCTATTACGAGCTGCCACATAGATATCTCTACTTGACGGGCAGTAGTCTCTTCTCCATCTGCGTTCGAATTGACGAAGTTCTAACTGTAAAGTTTTGAGGAGTGGAGTAAACCATTTATGAGAATGGTTATGACGAGAGCGAGGGAACTTGATTAGTGGGGCAAAGATATCGCTGGCTGATATGAGCCAGTTAGAGACTTGCCCATCTAGCTCATTAATGTCAGGGTTATTGGGGGGAGGCGGACGAGTGTGAGACAGATGAGTTAACAGTTTGGAAGAGTCGACGGCCTTCCACTTACGAGCCATGCCACCCTCCCGCGAAGGGATCCTGACCTGACCAGCCATCGAGATGGTGGTATCGATAAGGCGGTGGTCCGACCACACGCAAGGTGTAATAAGCGGGTGGGAGGGCTTCACCCCATAGACCCAGATATGATCAAGTATATGGCCACCACTATGGGTGGGGGAGGTGACTAGCTGGCTGAAGTTCAGGCTCGAGAGACCTTCAAACAATTCGAGGGCGTGGGGGCCAGCGTCCCTGTGCTGAAACCAATAATTAAAGTCCCCAGCAATAACTATGCGAGGAGAAGAGGTAGCAATGCTAGCAAGCTGCTCAATAAACAGTGCGGGGAAAGAGGGCATGGATTGTGGGGGGCGGTAAAGTACCATAAAGGTAACAGCGCCCACCTCAGTTCCAAGACTGAAGACAAGATTATCTACATCGGGAAAAATCATGGAAGTGGGGGTGATAACCTGAATATCCTTACGTATTACCGCCGCGACCCCTCCTCCAGGGCGACCCCCATGGCGGTTGGTGTTAAGCAGGCAGTAGTCAGGAGGTAATGCTGCCAGTATGTCCGGGAGGGAGTCGTCCGTAAGCCAGGTCTCAGAAAGTAGAAGAACGTCAGGTCTTTCAGTCGTAAGTAGATGGAAAATATCAGTTTGATGCCTGACTAAAGAACGAGTGTTCAAATATAGTAGGCGGATCTGCGACTCAGGAATAGTGAGGGAAGTGGGAGGAGTGAGTGGGCCAAGGTGGGGGGGTAGATTACCAGTGATTCCTAAAGTAGTGATCCGCGTCCAGGTGTCAAACGATAGGGGGCAGTCAGCAGCTCGAAGGTGCATCAGGGCGGGGGATGAGTAGGAGATGGTAGTATCCACATCCCTAGGCCCTAGGCCCGTCCTGGCGCGGACGGGCGCAGACGGGCTTGACTCTGGTGCGACTCCGGCGCGCCTAGGTCGCGCCCGCTGCGCTCGTCCGCTGCGCTGACGCATGGGGCCCGTCTAAATAGGCGATGACGCCGAGGGGGAGGAGTCAGGAGGGCGGGGTGGGGGAGGAAAGTTAAAACACAAGGTGTGCCACTCACCGCTAGTAGTCAGCGAGGGAAATGAAGTTTTAAAGCTGCTAGCACTCAGCAGCAGAGAGGCAAGCAGAACAAAGTTAAAAATACAAGGCTTCACAGCGCTCAGCGCGCTAAACCTCTGCCCTCTGCCACAGGGCTTTGGTAAATCGCGAGGCAAAAGTGGGCGGAGCCTAAATAGGCTGGAGTTGGAAGTAGACTGGAGTTGGAATAGTAATTATTAATTAATTAGTGTCCAGCACCTACTTCAATTTAATGTAGATTGGAGTTGAAATAGTAATTATTAATTAATTAGTGTCCAGCACCTACTTCAATTTAATGTAGACTGGAGTAGGAATAGTAATTATTAATTATTAGTGTCCAGCACTGAGGCTTGCATCAGGCAAGATGGCCGCCGTAGCTCTGTAGAGAGAAGTCGCTACTTTTCTCTCTCCTATCCTAGGATGTAAAAAAGGACTTGTGAATGCGGGGATGTGGGTTCTGGCCTACTTGATATCCCGTAGGACGGCAGCAGTATTCCACCCAGGTTGGCTGAGGAGGTTCTCAATTAAGACGAGTAAAGTCTGGCTCAGTTGCTGGGAAAATCTACTAAGCAGCGCTAAATTATATTCCAAGATGTCCCAAAGATCTAAACCGGACAGAGAGAAGGACAAAGAAAAAGAAAAAGATAAAGGAAGAGTTAAACCAGCGGCGGCGGCAGCGGGGGCGATTAAAGGCTCAGCAGCGGCAGCAGCAGCGAGAGAGGGTGCAATTCCCAAAAATCTAACCATTGCCACAAAGAAGCAGACGGAGCTGCTCACTCGCTCTCTGAAAAATGCCCTGCCAAAGAAAATCGAAAAACAGGAGAGAAGGAATGAAGGGAGGTCGGAGACTTGCTTAGCAGTGACTAAGTCTGCAAAGACGGCATCGGACCAAGAAGGAAAGACTCTTCGCTCACACTCGGCGAGTTCAAAGGAACAGTTGCGGCAGGCGACCATACCGGAGTCCTTCTGTCCCAGAGTGTTACCAGCGGTGCCATTGATACAGCTTCAGCTGACTGACCCCCGTCAAGGCGATGTGCTGGGAGAGGAAGCACCGATGTCGCAGGCGGCACAGGCGGCATTGGGAGATCAGCGGAACGCGAGCGAGCTGAACGCGGAAGCCAAGCCAGCAACGGCAGACCGCGAGGACGCTAGCGTCGAAGATCCGGTTGCCAGGCAACCACTCACTACTGCGGGAGACTGCTCGAGTCGAGCAGTTCAGAGCACAGGAGTAATGGAGGTGAGCGAGGGGGGAATGAAGGTCGCCGGCGAGGATGCAGAACAGCTAGCAAGACACAATAATTTGCAGATGCTAGACGCATTACTGAGTGTGGAGATAGCGCCACAATACAACTCACTGCAGAGCTCCAACCCGAGCTGGGGTAGCACCCAGAGCCTAGGAGTCCAACAAAGTCAAGCGCTCCAGTTTGAAGGACATAATGACTTAAAGGGGAGAAAAGACAGAAGCATGAGGGGGGGCTCCTCGGAATTCTTTTCAGTCAACGAGGGCTCAAGCTCTTCAGAGTTCAGCGAACATGAAACCCAAGAAGAAGGGAGCTGCACTGATCTGACTTCCGATACAAGCAAGGGCTTCAGGGAGCTAGAGTCCAAAAAGAAAAAGAGCGGTGGTAGTAAAGGAGGCGGAAGAGGGTCCATGTCTGGCACGAGCAAGAAACTATCATGGGACTATTCTGCGACATCAGAGACCTATCAGGAAAGTGACCAGGAGGGGGGGAAACAGGGCAAAAAACTCAAACTGTAACTCTTGAAATGATGTTCGGAACTCTGAAACAAATGCAGTCTGAGGCAAGAGCGGAAAGCCGTAGAGCAAAAAGAGACACAAAAAAACTTCAAGCTTCGCTAAGAAGAGTAAATAGAAAACAAGAAGAGGTTGAGGGGAGAGTAACGCAAGTTGAGGAAAGGACTAGTAGAGTGGAAGACGAGGTATCAGAATGGCAGACTTTTAAAGAAGACCAAGGAAAAGTGGTGGAAGACCGTCAATGGAAGTTAGAAAGTTTTGAAAACCGTCAAAGGAGAAATAATGTGAGACTTCTGGGACTGGAAGAAGGACGGGAGGGGCAGGATCCCAGGGGGTACGTGGTCAAGATATTAGAAGAAGCCTTTCCAGAGTCAAAATGGCACTGGGATATAGAAGTACAGAGAGCCCATAGGTACCCTCTGTTTGTTAAGAAAAACCGGGGGGAGCAAGAGAATGCACGTCCAAGAGCAATGCTGGTCTTCCTAGGTAATTTCCTAGCTAGGCAGGAAATAATTGATAAGGCTAGGCCTGATTCCAGAAAAACAGCTGACGGTATCACATTTTTTTCTAGGCCAGATTTTTGACACGTTACCGTGGAAAGAAGGTGGAAATTAAGGCAGATGATAGGGCCCTTCCAAAAGCAAGGCGCAGAAGCTTATTTATTGTTCCCTGCCAGGTTGAAAGTAATTAGGAAAGGGTATACTAGGATGTTTACGTCTGAGATAAAAGCAGCAGAGTACCTAGTTGAAATCACGGAACTAGACAAAGGAAAGGAGAGTAGAACCAGAACTCCACCAAGAACCCCCGTAACCAACCCACCAAAGACCCCGTAGATGGTAAAACCATATATAGTCAGGTTCAACAGATGTGTAAAGAGGATAGGAGAGAGTAGCGATTCTGCAGACTACAAGGGCTACACATAGGCCAGGATTGGCTTATTTGCCTGTAGCAAGGGGGGGGGTTCTTAAAGGGAGGGGGGCAGCGGGGGAGCGGGGGAGGGGGGGGAGGGGTGGAAACAAGCATATAGTAAGTGGACACAAGCACAATCAATGCAGAAAAGTAATAAAAGTTGAGTGGAGCAAGTTGTACATGAGAATAGCAACAATAGAATTGGGAAAGGAATCGAAGGAAACAAAGAATCCCATTGAACGTTGTCGGTATAGGTATTTGCATGAAGATGGAGAATATATAAAACATAATGACCTGTAAAATAGTGTCAATGAATATTTGCGGACTTAATGAGCTAAACAAGAGGTTAAGAACTGCTGCTTTGTTAAAATCGCTAAAACCTGACCTAGTGTGCCTTCAGGAAACACATATTGAAGGGAGCAAGGCTTATTTACTGGATCAACTTGGTTTCAATGTCTTAGCAAAAACTACTCAGAACACAAAGACGAGAGGGGTGGCGATTCTGGGTAAGAGACAGGATACCTTGGTCAAGAGGAAGATGGAGGATCAGTGGGGTAGATGGGTCATTGCTGAATTAATATGTAGAGGGGAAACTTTTACGCTTGTTTCAGTTTATGGGTCAACAGGAGATGATCCTGATATCTTCCAATTTTTAGATGTAGAACTGGCGCAATGGCCGGAACCCATTATTCTTTGTGGCGACCTGAATATTCATGACGCAGATAGTAGTTTTTTAGATCCTGGAAGGAAATATACGGGGAGGAAAAAGAAGACTTATAGAGCCTTAGCGGACATGGTAAGGAATAACTCGCTTGAAGACCCATGGCTAAAGTGCCATCCAAATCTGGATGGGAGCACTTTTTTCTCAGCCCCCCATCAGACACTGGTCAGGCTGGACTACTTTTTAATTACAAGAGGTCTGATAGACAGAGCAAGAATAGAAAGGGAACCAAGGATCATATCAGACCATAGCCCGTTAGTTTTAATTGTAATAGCTGGGCAAAGGAGAAATAAAGAATTGAGACAATGGACTTTTGACAGGACGTTGCTCCAGGATCAGTCTTACAGGGAGAGAATGAGTAAATGGATTATGGATTACTGGGAGTTTAACAAAGGTACAGCACCACCAGGGATAGTGTGGGATGCCTTTAAGGCCGGTATAAGAGGTGAAACCTTGAGCTATGTCATTAGTGCTCAAAGAGTGGTGAAGGAAAAAGAGGAGCAAGATAGGAAACTAATTTCACAGGCAGAGGAAGAACTTATGACAGCTATACATACACAGTCTCCATTTGACCAGATATTGTTGAAGATAGTAGCTCTTAAAGCTGAAATTATGGATGGGATGGCAAAAAAGACCGTTGAGAAATATGTAGCAAATAAAGAAAAGGCATATGAGCTTAGCGAAAGAGTTGGCCACATTCTGGCTATGCGAGCTAGGCAAAGGGATGGGATGTCTGATATTAAGGAGATCAAAAACTCCCAGGGAACCAAGGTCAAGGATGCAGAGCAGATCAGAGAGGTTTTTAAACAATTTTACATGGAGCTTTATACTTCAGAGGGTCACGAAAGAGAGGAGGATATAAGGGCATATTTGAGAGAGATAGAGTCCTCGGGATTAGCAGAGGCTGATAGAAAAGGGCTGGAGGAAGTATTCCAGGAGGAGGAACTGATTGAGGCTCTGAGGGATTTACCATCGGGGAAGGCTGCAGGTCCGGACCAGATTCCGGTAGAATTTTATAAGGTTTTTCAATCCTCTATCCTAAAAGAAATGTATGAAGTGATGGTGCTAGCACAAAAGGGTGGGACTGCTCCAGAATCTTGGGGGGGCGCTGATATTATTATTATACCAAAAAAGGGCAAACCCATCGACGCCCCGGGCTCTTACCGCCCCATTACTTTAATGAACGCGGATATCAAGGTGTTCTCCAAAATTTTGGCAAAAAGGTTATCTAGGGTAATTGAATCACTCGTTACTCCCTCTCAGCATGGATTTATTCCAGGGAAGGGAACAACTCAGCACACCAGACAAGCGATTACGGCATTTGATGTAGCAAATACTCTAGAAGTCCCAATGGCAGCGGTGTTTCTCGACGCCGAAAAAGCTTTCGATAGGGTTTCTTGGAGGTACTTGTGGGATGTTTTGAGTTGGCATGGTATAGGACCAGGCTTCATAAAGGCCCTGCAGTCTTTATATATAAACCCGAGTGCCAAGATAAGAGTTAATAAAGGCTACTCAACAGCAGTCAATATCCAGAGAGGTACAAGGCAAGGATGCCCTTCTTCTCCTTTGTTGTTCGCTCTATATCTTGATCCTTATGTACGCAAATTGGAATGTAATGAGCAGATTCCTCCTTTAGTTCTCAATGGTTGTCGACTTAAGTCATTAGCTTACGCGGATGACGTCGCCATCCTGACTACAGCACCTACGTTTGCCATTAGGGCAATCGAAGATGAAGCTGAGACATTTGGTCAGTTCTCAGGGTACAGCTTGAACAATACTAAAACGCAGATCGTCAAGAACCAGTGGGTAATATGTAATGACGACAGAGTGACGGGTACGGCAACTTACTTGGGGGTACAAATCACAGCGGAAATAGATAAGATTGTTAAAAAGAATTTGGATCCTGTGATAGGTCAAGCCAAAAGAGATCTGGAAAGAATGAACAACTTACACCTCTCTTTGGTAGGCTGTACAAATATTATCAAAATGATGTTGCTACCTAAATTCCTGTATATATTCAGGGCTGTACCCTTGTTGATTGAATCTAGCTGGTTTAATAGTATCGAGGCTATTTGTAATAGATTTATCTGGGCTCACGGAAAGACCCGGAGGGCCTATAGGTATATGACACTTCCTAGGGAGAAAGGGGGCTGGGGTGTACCAGATTTCCGTTTATATTATATGGCTACGGTGCTGCAATATATACAGGGTCTTATTGGAGGCAATGCTGATGATGTAAGAATGCATAATATGTCTACGGAGGTCTATGCTGTTGCACTAGGGGTAAATGCTCATAATTGCTTCTTAAAATGTACAGAATATAGTTACTTTAAGAGAACCAGATTTAAAACGGTCAAGGCGGCGATCACGGTATGGAATGCTTTCTTAAAGAAAGCCAAGATGGGGAGGTATAATAGGTATGTTTTTTTGGTCAACAACAGATCACTCCCAGAGGAAATATTTGCCGATCACACAATGGCAGAGTGGGCCTCAAGGGGGATTACGCAAATAGGTGATCTATTTTCACAGGAGGGTTTAAAGCAATTTTCGGATTTAAGAGACATGTATGGCATACACAACAGGGGTTTCTTTAAGTACCTGCAGATCAGAAGTTTTTTGAAAAATAAAGTGGGGGCCCTGCAGGCTTTAATAAAATAGAAATTTTGGAGAAAATAAAGCTGATGGGGGATTGCTCAATTAAGTCTTTTTACGCAATTCTGCTGAAAGAAAAGCAAGATGACTTAGGCAAATTCAGTAAGAAGTGGGCAGATAAACTAGGAGTTGAGAGTAACTTGTTTTTTGATTCACTGGACTTAGGCTGTACAATATTATGTGCAGCCCCGTTACAGTCCCAGCACTACAAAACACTATACTTTTTGTATTTCACGCCTGCAAGGATTGCAAAATGGGTGGGGAATACAGGAATTAACTGTCCCCGCTGTAATGCGTTGGAAGCAGATAGCATACACATCTTTGCAACATGTCCCCAAATACAAACACTGATTATTGAGATTGAGGGGTTTTTGGCAAGGTCTTTGGGCATTGTGATTTCTCTCACTCCAGCTTGGATTATGCTAGGTGTGGCTGATCGGGAGCAGGATCTGCACACTGAATTTCTGTTTGTGATAATGGCTGTCTACAGACTGACAATAGCCAGGGCTTGGTTAGATAAAAATCCTCCGAAACTGTAAAATTGGTTGGCAAATATTCTGTATGCATATAATATAGAGGAAAAAATTTATGCTCAAAAAGGGAGGAAAGGTAGATGTCTGGGGAGAAGAATATGGGAGCCAATACGTAAATGGAAAGAGCGGCAAAGAGAGGACAATTAAGGTGTTAAATTTTCAAGTTGGTTGAGGTTATAATGGGCTTAGCATTAGTCAAGGTTGGAATCTATACATTAGACTTCTTGGATTGGAATATTTAAAGAATTGTAATGTACTTTTCGCTGTTTTCCAATTTTATTTATTTATTTATTTTTTCTCTGTGTTTCTTTTTGATTTTGATTATGCTTGTGCAATATGTATCTGATTTGCTTGCAAGGAAAAAATAAAAATATTTAAAAAAAAAATTAGTGTCCAGCACTTACTTCAATTTTATGTAGACTGGAGTGGGAATAGTAAATATTAATTAATTAGTGTCCAGCACCTACTTCAATTAAATGTAGACTGGCGTTGGAATAGTAATTATTACTTAATTAGTGTCCTGCACCTACTTCAATTTAATGTAGACTGGAGTTGGAATAGTAATTAATAATTAATTAGTGTCCAGCACCTACTTCAATTAAATGTAGACTGGAGTTGGAATAGTAATTATTAATTATTTAGTGTCCAGCACCTACTTCAATTTAATGTAGACTGGAGTTGGAATAGTAATTATTAATTAATTAGTGTCCAGCACCTACTTCAATTTAATGTAGATTGGAGTTGGAATAGTAATTATTAATTAATTAGTGTCCAGCACCTACTTTAATTTAATGTAGACTGGAGTAGGAATAGTAATTATTAATTAATTAGTGTCCAGCACTTACTTCAATTTTATGTAGACTGGAGTGGGAATAGTAAATATTAATTAATTAGTGTCCAGCACCTACTTCAATTAAATGTAGACTGGAGTTGGAATAGTAATTATTAATTAATTAGTGTCCAGCACCTACTTCAATTAAATGTAGACTGGAGTTGGAATAGTAATTATTAATTAATTAGTGTCCAGCACCTACTTCAATTTAATGTAGACTGGAGTTGGAATAGTAATTATTAATTAATTAGTGTCCAGCACCTACTTCAATTTAATGTAGATTGGAGTTGGAATAGTAATTATTAATTAATTAGTGTCCAGCACCTACTTCAATTTAATGTAGACTGGAGTAGGAATAGTAATTATTAATTAATTAGTGTCCAGCACTTACTTCAATTTTATGTAGACTGGAGTGGGAATAGTAAATATTAATTAATTAGTGTCCAGCACCTACTTCAATTAAATGTAGACTGGAGTTGGAATAGTAATTATTACTTAATTAGTGTCCAGCACCTACTTCAATTTAATGTAGACTGGAGTTGGAATAGTAATTAATAATTAATTAGTGTCCAGCACCTACTTCAATTAAATGTAGACTGGAGTTGGAATAGTAATGATTAATTAATTAGTGTCCAGCACCTACTTCAATTTAATGTAGACTGGAGTTGGAATAGTAATTATTAAATAATTAGTGTCCAGCACCTACTTCAATTTAATGTAGACTGGAGTTGGAATAGTAATTATTAAATAATTAGTGTCCAGCACCTACTTCAATTTAATGTAGACTGGAGTTGGAATAGTAATTATTATTTAATTAGTGTCCAGCACCTACTTCAATTAAATGTAGACTGGAGTTGGAATAGTAATTATTAATTAATTAGTGTCCAGCACCTACTTCAATTAAATGTAGACTGGAGTTGGAATAGTAATTATTAATAAATTAGTGTCCAGCACCTACTTCAAATTTATGTAGACTGGAGTTGGAATAGTAATTATTATTTAATTAGTGTCCAGCACCTACTTCATTTAAATGTAGACTGGAGTTGGAATAGTAATTATTAATTAATTAGTGTCCAGCACCTACTTCAATTAAATGTAGACTGGAGTTGGAATAGTAATTATTAATAAATTAGTGTCCAGCACCTACTTCAAATTTATGTAGACTGGAGTTGGAATAGTAATTATTAATTAATTAGTGTCCAGCACCTACTTCAATTTAATATAGACTGGAATTGGAATAGTAATTATTAATTAATTAGTGTCCAGCATCTACTTTTATTTAATGTACACTGGAGTGGGAATAGTAAGTAATGTTTTTTTAGTGTTTATCAACTATTTCTATATTAAGTAGAGTGGAGTAGGAATAATTATTTTTATTAAATTAGTTTACAGCATCAATTATAATGTCATATAGATTGGAGTGGGAATAGTAAGTTAAATGTTATTAATATCTTGTACCTAATTGGATTTTGCCAATAATAATATTGTGAGATTATAGTAATAACAAAATAGAAAATGTTCAAGATGTTTGTAAAACATGTTTTATTATGTTTTGTAGTTTTTAGCAGAGATAACAATTTAAATCATAATTAATTCACTTTTATGAAACATTTATATTTCTGATAATAATTTCCAAATACAATTACAATAAAATTAACAGAAGAAGAAGATAAAATAAAATGGTTATATTTAATATGTAATATTATTTTTTTATAGTATTACATATTATATAGTAAATAACATAAAACATTAATAATAATATTAATAATATTATTATTAATTTTTTAAACACTTACATTTTTTACATTTCAGTTTCTTAGAAAAAGGGATATTGTTTGTAAACATAATTAGTACATTTAAAGATTGTGTGACTTTTTTTTTTACATTTCTATACATTGTTGTCATAAATATTATTTTTTTCATAATATTTATTTTTAAACTTTTTATACATATTTGTAAATAATTTCATACTAGCAAAAAAGTAACATTTTTTAGCAAATATTAGCAATTTTTAAATGATTTCAGGTAATTGTCAAAATAATTTCTATTATATTTCTTACTTTGGAGTATTTTATTACTTTTGGGTTCTTTATTTTGTAACCGGGTTAGGTCGTTTTGGGTCATTTGGATGAAGAGCAGCTCGCGGTTGGGAGAGACTTCATGTCGCTTCAGGTAAGGTTTATTTTATATGTTTTATGTGTATTTTAATGTACTTTTGAGAGTAGTGTGCTTTTATTTAGTGTTCTTATATGTGAGTGAGTTGTGTTTTATATTTTTATAACGATTATTTCCATGTGGTAGATACACGTAGTTTTACTTTGTTATAGTATTGTTTACAGAGTACATTTATCTAGGTTTTAAGTTTATGTACTAGCAAAATAATGATTTTACTAATGTTAGTACTTATTTATGTGTTGGTTAATCTGGGTGGGAATGTCTGTTTTCTATGTTTATGTTATAGGTGTTCGCTATATCGGAAGTTCCGCTTTTTTTTTTAAAGGAAGTGTTTGTTGGGTTTATTCACCACTGCTTTGCAAACACTTATTTTAAGTTTTCGGTTTTCCTGGAGCGTTTCTTAAACTTTTTACTATTTTTCGGGTTTTTTATGGTTATTCGATGGCTCTTCACACCGTGGATTTGGTTATTTTGGAACAGTTGTATTTTTCCATTTTATTTTGGGTTACATTTGCACTACCTGGATTACTTTGGTGGAGAAGGACGTTATTGGATTTACAACATGATTGGTAAGTGATTTATTTTTGATCTTTTGTGGGTGGGTAATGTGAATATTAATATTGCATTGTTTAATAGTTCTTATGTTTAATTAATGTGTGCATATATGTGATTAATATCTCTATATATTGCATACATTAAATACTTTTAAACATCAAGTTTGAACAGTTATGTATATTTAGGTGATAGTTTTAGGGATTGCTTTGGTGTTGTTATTTATTCAGAGTAGAGTTTTGGCAATGATGTTTAAGTATTCAATGCCTTTTGTACTAGGGTATAATTTCACTTGCTCTTCTAGGTATTTGTGCATTTGCTTATTTTGTTTTGATGTTTTTGGGACTAGTTCAGTTATGGATTGGTCCATTCTGAATTCCTGGTAGCTTTGTTCTTTCTGTAGGCACTTAATAAAATGTTCTAGAGTTGGTTTTGTTCTGCCAGTTGATTGTATAAAGGCATTGTACTAACCTTCTACTGCTTTGTTAGTTTTAGATTCTCCATTTAAGGTGCTTCTGTAAACGTTCCACCAGGGTATTAGGAATTTGGGGTTTCTTCTGTGGCCAGATCTATGGAGTCTGCCTACCCAGGTGTCTTCAAAGTAGTCCAGAAATGGACTCAACTTTGCTTCATTTTGTTTGTAGAAGGGGCTGTCTATAAGAATGTTGTAGTGTTCTGCTACGTCTGTTTTGGGAACATAAGCCAGTGCTATGAGTTTTTTAATTTGGTATGCAAAAGATGAGTTAGTAGCATATTCTACACGTAAGGTAGTTTTTTGTAGATGTCTCCATAGACACTGGTTTAAATGATAGTAGCAGCCTTGAATGCAGGTATGGGGGTGGATTTTTAGGATAGTTGAAAGCATTGCTTGCTCAAAATCTAGAATAATTTTTTCTGGAGAATAATCATTAGTTTTTTGTTTAATTATATTTAATAATTCCATATATGTGGAACTATTTTTGTTTGGTAGTAGTGCATATAGTAGTGGTATGTTGCAGTTTTGGTAGAGGCCATGTACTGTGTATAATTGGAAAAATGGTTTGGGACAGATGTTAAAAGTCCCATCCATCATCCAATATTGGCTTTGCTGAAGTTTTACTAGATTCATATTGGTGCCAAAAATAATAAGTCTTTTGTCATTGTTTTCATTGTCATAAATTATAAATGTTTGCTTGTTTAAAGTTATAATTTGGTTGGCATTTAAATTGATATCATGATATGTTCTGGGAGCTGGTGTGGTAGTAGTAGTAGCTTGTTTAGTTCGTGCTATAGTTCTTTTAAGGGAAAGAATATTTGGCATTTGGCTTGTGGCAGTTTTAGGGATTTTAGGAATTGCTTCTTTTAAAATGACGTTGGTTTGTTTTTGGGAACCTGTACTTGCCTCTTTTATATTTTCCAATGCTGTTCTAACTTCAATTTCAGTAACATTTGGTGGATGATTGTGTTCCCTAGTATACAGTACAGTAGCTTCTCTTGTTGTTGCCCTTCCATAACACTTGTTAGAATAATATTTACAACATTTCCAATTAACTTTCATGCCATATTGCTTTTCTTGTGTATAAGTGTAACCCATGTAGCACAGTAATAGCTTTCCTTTCTGGCTGGTTACAAATTCTGCTCCTTCTGTCATTTTGTTGTTTGTATATCTAGAAAATATATATATAATAGTTAATGTCAAGGAAAATGTGTTTATAATTTTAAGTAAGTGATTATTAGTAATGTATATACTTACGTGTTTTAGAATTCAGTGAAATCTTTTTATATGCTTTATTCTTTCGTTGTGGATACTGTTTTCTGACGTTGTTAGAGCTGTTAGAAAAAACATAAAAAGACAATATTATTACTTAATTTTGTGTATATTTACAATGTTACAGCTAATTTCTACTACAAAAGTGGATCCTAATAAGTGTAGGATTTTAGTTTACATTGTCAAGATACTTACTTATTTTGTTTTAGGTAATAATAATAATAATAATACTGATGCTTATAAAGCGCGAACAGCTACCTCTGGAGAGGTGTCCCGGCGCTAGCGAATCCTACAACAAGGAGCGAACCGTCAGGGGGAGGAGAGGTTTATTGCATAAAAAGCCAGGTTTTTAGGAGCTTCCTAAAACTGGCTTCTGTCGTGGCAGATTGGATGGCAGGGGGCAGGGTATTCCACAATTTCGCCATGTCGGCCGAGAAGGACCTGCCTCCATGTCTAGCTTTCCTCACACGCGGTACAGTTAGCTTAAGCAGGGAGTTGGAGCGCAGCTCTCGTTTTTGGAGGTAGCGGGGGAGTCGGAGTTTTAGATAGTTGGGACACTTGCCTTTTAGCGCTATGAAGGCAAGGGTAAGCGCCTTAAACTTAATTCTGCTAGCCACTGGCAGCCAATGCAGCTCGTGCAGATGCGGAGAGATGTGCTGCCTGAAAGGGACACGTTTTATCAATCTCGCAGCCGCATTCTGCACGATCTGTAAGCGTTTTACCGCATATTTGGGCAAACCAAGATAGAGGCCGTTAGAATAGTCAAGTCGAGATGTGATTGTTGCGTGAACAACCGTTTTTCGACATTCGACTGGGATCAGAGCCAGAAATTTCCGCAAATTTCTGAGTTTGTGCAAGCAGCCAGCTGTGAGCTGTTGTATATGCGGCAAAAAAGACAGGTTCTCATCCCATCTTACTCCTAGATTTTTTGCATGGGTTCCAGGAGAAGGGGCAGGGCCCATTTCCGTTGGCCACCACAGGTCCGGAGGGGGATGTTTGAGATTTCCGAAGAAAAGCACCTCCGTTTTGCTCGCATTCATTTTGAGCTTATTAGTGTTCATCCATTTGGCCACGTCTCGAAGACAGCCCCTGATTTTGCTGAAGGCTGCCTCAGACGTGTCTGTATATGGGAAGACTAGTTGGGTGTCGTCCACATAAGATATTGCCTTGACCCCCCAATTGGCAATGAAGGTAAAAAGCGGGGCCAAATAGACATTAAACAACAGAGGGCTAAGTGCCGACCCCTGAGGAACATCACACCAGAGGTTTTTAGGTCCAGAGGAGAAGGGACCCAGGGCCACTTTCTGAGAGCGATTAGTGAGGTAGGAGAGTAGCCAATTAAGTGCTTTGTCTCCAAGCCCAATGTCCTTGAGCCGAGTCAGCAGTCTGCTATGATCTACAGTATCAAAAGCAGCAGATAGATCCAGGAGCACCAGCATAGCTGATGCCCCTGAATCTAGGGACCACCTGATTGACTCGGCCACCTCAATAAGGGCCGTCTCGGTGCTGAAGCCGGCCCTAAAGCCAGACTGAGTTTCATGTAAGGCACCGCTTTCTTCAACAAAGTTGTTTAACTGCCGTTGGATCATTTTTTCAAACATTTTGCCGGGGGCTGCAAGGAGAGAGATGGGTCGGAGATTGCTCAGATCATCCGGTGCTCCTTGGTTTTTTTTTTCAGCGGTAGAAGAGTGGCCTGTTTCCAACAGTCTGGAAACGTGCCAGTTGCAATGGACGTATTCCAAATGTGTAAAAGGGGAACTGCGATTGCCTCAAACATTAATTTCCACAGTTTAGGTGGACAAGGATCATCAGGAGCTCCGGATTTACATTTTTGTATTTCTTTCAAAGCCTCCGAGAAAGTGATAGGCTGAAATTGATTTAGGGGGGTGGTAGGAAGTTCCGAGACTCCCAGCTCAGCCATTAATGTCGGCTCGGGGACCGTAAAAGTATCATACACTTTTAATATTTTAGTGTCAAAGAAGTCTGATATGGATTCACATAGTTTTACGGATGGGGTGATGTCCGTCTCAATAGCTCTGGGTTTAAAGAAAGATTTAACAATCTTAAAGACTTCCTTGCTTGATTGTTCCGCTTGCTGGATGGAGGTCTCAAAGAAAATGTTTTGGGCTTTTTTGATGGATAAGTGTAGAGCATGAAGGGCTTTTTTATAGCTGGTTTTGGCTGAATCGCAGTAGTTTGTTCGCCAAAGGCACTCCAGCTTTTTGCATTTACTTTTTTCGGCCATGAGTTCAGGGGAGAACCACGGAGCAGAGGGGGATTCTCTGCGAGACATAACGATGCTGGCCGGCGCTACAGAGTCCACTATATTGCCTATCCAGAGGTTCAGAGATGCCGCATCGGAGTTTACATCCGAGGTAAGGGGTAGGGGGTTTGCACGAAGTGCCGGACACAGTGTGTTCGCTGTTAGATTGTCCCATTTTCTCCGCACATAGGAACGTTTCCCTGTGATCTGCGATTGAGCGGGAATTGAGATGGCCATGTTGATTAAGTAATGGTCCGTCCAGAGCAGTGGTAGCGGAGAGTTAGCTATGGTGTTCGCTATGCTGGAAAAGAAAAGATCCAGCATATGCCCCGCCCGGTGCGTGGAACCTGCAATGACTTGAGTAAGATTGGCTGATTGCAGGGTAGAGATAAGATGAGTGGCCTGTGGACAATCAGAGTTGTCGACGTGAAGATTAAAATCGCCGGCTACAATACAATAGGAGTGGTCTAGAGAGTTAAGGACTATAAAGTCCATGAGCTCACTCAAGGCTGATGTCGGGCAGTCCGGGGGTCTATGAATGACTAGGCCTGTAAGGGACAGTTGGGGGGTGATTTGGAGGCAGAATTGTAGCCCCTCAATACTTGGAAATGTGGTGGGAGTGGAGGACAACAGTGTGTATTTCTCGTTGTAGATAAAAGCCACTCCGCCACCTCTTCGGCCTTCCTTTCTATTAGAAAAACTCATTTTAAAGCCTGGCGGGATTGCTAGCGAAACGGATGCCATATTGTCTTCACTGAGCCATGTCTCTGTGAGGCACAAGGCATCCCATTTTGAGTCCGCTATTAGCAAGCATAAATCATCCGCATGCTTAGGGAGGGATCTGCAATTAGTAGACCGATCCTAAGTTGGGTGGAAGAGGTGTTGCCAGATGGTTCACTTGCTATTTTGAGAGGTAAAGTTGTTTGGGGAGAGACGATGCCTAGAGACTTTTGGCAGTGTGGGCAATGGGGTGGAAGAACCAAAGACGTCAGATTGAGTTTAGGCGACTCACAAATAGTGGCGATATTCAGTGACCGGAGCTCTGAAGGTAGGGTTTTCCTGTATAGTTGTATGTTCTTTTTCTGGAGAGTAGTTTGTAGTGTTATCTAAAAAAATAAAAGGTACATATGTGTTACAACATTCACCATGTTTGTAGGTTTTCAACAAGTTAGCAGTTAATTATGTTCTTTAATATACTTACTTAGTGAGTTGTATTTTTGATATTCCTATTTTGGAGATCTGAATATTTCCAGTATATTTATCTGTAGTGTTAGCTGTGTAAAAAAAATAGATAATAGCAACTAATTAGAACAAGTGCTAATGTTTGTTGGTTTTTACCACATTGATTTCCGTTTACAAATACTTACTTAGTAATATTTAATGTAGAAATAGGAATAATGTTCTTGGTTCATTTGTAGTGTAGTTTTCAGTAGTAGAATCTGGAGAAAAAAAGTACATATGTGTGATAAATGTAATTGTTTGTTTGTGTTTTAGAATATTTTACAAGTAAATTAAAAGTGATAATTTACTTACTTACTTATTATTATCTGTAGTTTTTTTATCTTGTTCACAGTTGTTCTTAGTAGAATTTTCTCTAGTTGTAGTATCTATAAAAACATTTGTATATATAAATTATTAGCATGTTCAGTAGTAGTAATAGGAAAGGAGCACTGGGTATTTAGCAGGTAAGTAATGTAGTAGCAGCTATTTACTTAGTGTTTAATTTATGTACTTACTTGGAAGATTTGATTATATGTTGATAGTCGTGATGTTCTTGTAGATGTGCTGCAATTCATCCAGAGATGTATCTCCTTCCGTGACTTTTAGCAAGTAGTTTGTGTTTTGGGTTTAATTGTTTATATAGAGGAGTGTCATTAGTAATTAGTTTGCTATTGGTTGTTTTAAAAAATCAGTGTCTTGATTGGTTAGTTAGTATTTTTGAATTTCAGTTGTGAGTATTATGTAGTAGAAGGGAAAAGAAAGATAATTATATAATTATAAAAATCGCAGACAATAATTTTCTATGTGTAGGTTATATAATAGATAATATAGAAAAGTTTTGAATATTTTATGAGAAAAATAAAAATGTATAATTAAGTAGTGTGTATTTATTTGCAAAAAAAATAATAATATGTTAAATAAATGTGCAAATATATGTATATAAACTGTCGATATATCTGAAAAACCGATATTAACGTTGACGATATTTTTGATGTCGATATTTTATTTAATGTGTATGTATTTTTCAGAAATCGATATTTATGTATACCGATATCAAAGTAGTCGATATAAAAGAAAACGATGTTTGTGTATATCGATATAAATTATCCGATATTTTTGTATATCTATAGTTAAGTATAGGAAGTCGATAATAGTGTAGTCGATATTTTTGTTCCGATATTAGTGTACTACGATATTCTGTATTTCGATAATTTGTCAGACATTCGGTTTCGTGGGTAGGCATTCTGTTAGACTGCCTTGGTAATATTCTATTCTGTTCATGGTACACTTAGGCCACAATAGTCAGCCCTGTGGTTTCTTCAGTGACAATAGTGGCATTCTTGAAGACTCAGAGGTTGCCAGCCATTTGGCTTCGTGGTGAGGGTACTCAGTTGAATCCCTTTGGGGTCCTGTGCCAGAGTCCTTGCCCAGCTGGGCACCCTTTGCATGTCCACGGTTGCTGCCATCCCATTGTCAGAGCTCTCGCCTGTTCTGGGTCAATCAAAGGGGGCCCTGGTGTGGGGATGAGGTCAGTAACCTATCCATTCTAGGTCAGGAGATTTTTCCCCTGTGGCAAGAGGGGACATCTTCTTGGGATGTTACTATGCCAGTCAGGCATGCCGAATTTCTTATCGAAGTCACTTGTCTGGGCTCCACGTTAGCTGACAGGCGGGCAATGCACCCCTTGTCATGGTGCTGCTTTGCTTGTACCACTTCCTCCCTTGGGGAGGTGCCACGGTGGTGACAAAGGCTAGACCAGGTAGGCCCAGAGGTGTGCATGGTCTGCTTGTTACCGCCATTGCTCCTATCTGCCTCGGGTTGGCTTCCCACTTTGCCTTGGGGGATGCAGTGGGCCTGTGTGTGTCGCAATCATGGGTATCCAGATCCCTACACATCCTACCTGCTACTATTTTGGCCATATTTACCAGGAGGTGGTCTGCACGGCCGGTTCAAAGCAGCGTTAGCTCATACAACTCTAAGATAGTCCAGGACTATCCTTTGAAAGGTCGCTCGATGGTCCAGGATCACCATGGCTAGCATTCCCATGGCATGGGAGGATGTTGCGGGTTTGTGTCCTAGAATTTAAATTATTCATCGGTGAACTGGATGGACATCCTTAGCTTTGGACAATAGGTCCCTTCCCAATATAATAGTGTGGGAGAACGGATAGTACAACAGCTTTTCTCTAATCATGTTCCCCCTACTTCCAGCTCAAGGGGTTCTGTGAGGGGGACCTTGGCTACAGAACCTGAGATTCCCTGCACTTTGAAGTTGGTCTTTGATATAGGGGCTGTTCCTTCCCATAAGCATGACCTTGCCACCCCTGTATCCACCTGAAAGTGGTATGCTGTCTCACTTATTAGCATTGTACCTATAGGCCCTCCTCTGGTTGTCCTGGGCTGTCAGTGTGGTGAGCGTTGGTGTGCACTCCCTGCCTTACCCCTATATTGACAAACCCCACCCTATACTTTCACCCTCGCTGTTGGATTGGGAGGAATTGGAACTTTCCTTCCTGATGGTGTTAACTCTGGTGTTGTATGTGTTGTGTGTCGAGGCCACCCTGCGGTTGGCTCATAGTCTTAACAGGTCTATTTTCATATCTCTTTCTTGGCCTGAATATAAGTTTTGGTTTGTTCTATGGTGTTGGCATTAAACCCCCCCTCCCCCTCAGGCCAGGGAAATGCGCAGACTTTAGTATGGGCATGCCACTCGCTGCAGTTTTTCTCTAGTCTCCAAGCCTGATTGGGGAACTTCACTTGCATGTGGCTTAGTGGAGTCCATGATAGATTTATGGAACTTGTTTTGAGGAATTTACAAAATATGATCTTCATGAGATTTTTGAATAATTACGAATTCTACTCTAGTTGTGGGGAACACTGTGTACACTGGGTGGTAATGAAAACAGTCTACTGATTACGAGCTCTATAACTTCGATGCATTGAGAAAAATAAAAATGTTTAAAGAATCAAAGACGAATGCAATGAAATAGTAATAACCTGTAACAAAGTGCAATTGTTAAGTTAAAACAGTACAAGTTTATTTGTAGCAGTAAACTAACAAACTTCAAATTCTGATTTGGGAATCACTTGTTATTATTTCATAAAGCATAGACTCACTAACATGACATAACATTTAAACAGGAAGCAAATTTGCAAAAACATTTTACATCACCATAGTATCAATAAGTGCAATAACGGAAACATCTAAAAGAGAGTAAAAGAGAAAAAGGTTGACAGAAAAAATGATTATTTTGTCCAAAACCTTAGCCCCCTCCCAGGGCATACAGCTCGAGGAGAGGGGATGCTCCAGGTACTATACAGAGCTAAGTGAGCCTGATACTCTGTCACTGTCGGTTTGGCGTACAAAAAATAGCACTGGAAAAGGGAACAACCCGACAATGATCAGCCCTCTGAGCCCAGGCACAAGCTACGCCTTATTCATCCACGTCCAAATTTTTTCCCTAATGTTCAAATAACACCCTATGTTACACCCAGGTATAGTGTGTAGCGACTGTCAAACATCCAGTGCTCCAAGCAAATAACACCTTTCTCTTCTTTTAGATGCTACCTGCAAAAAATCAACCCGCTATAGCACTAAAAAACTCTTGGGGCCCGATTCACAAAAGTAATCTAAGACAAAATGCTGATTTTATGACTTTCGGTATTCACAAAAGGCATTTAGGATGAGTAAAGTTAGGATTCCTAACTTTACTACTCCTAAACTGAGAAAAATCCTAACCTTAGGACTATTGGGATTCACAAAGGAATTTAGGAGTAGCAAAGTTACTTTCATTGGTTCATGTGGTACTGTTTACATCCACTTTTGAGGAGCATTTTTTTAATGTTTTGCCTGCACAGTGCTTGTTAGCTATTGGGAGCCCTTTCCCCACACCACACGTCAACTCTGAGAGCCTCACTCTCCCACATTTGATTTTTACTTTCCCTACTCGCAAATTTAAACTTTATGCGAGGCCATGTGTGCCCCTTCCATCGAACACCGAGTATTGACACTGTGACTGTAACTGTACACCCTGTGTATTACGCACTTGTTAACACTGTTAACTTTGGACTGTTTACTCAGTCGCACAACTCAGTTGTGCATACCCACACACTGAGTTAGCTTTGATTTTTATAATTATTTTTGCTTTTAAACTCTAACATCAGTATACTTCCCATGCAGAATATATTTGCCCAGGAGCACTGGGATACTAACAGACAACTGCTTTTGAATGGCAATCTCAGCTTTTAACTCAAAAGGTCTGATTAGTCATTAATGGCTTACAAGACATATGGTAGAAAATTACAAACTGAAAAACAAATTGTGTTTTAAAATTGACAAATTGGTGTTGTACATGTTACAAACTGTTAGTAGCACTGCCGTTTACAATGGGGTTTGGACTTGGAGTTGGAACAAGCATTGAGTGACCCGATCTCATGTTTAGCGGAAAAAGTCAGATCTGGCTCAAGGTGTTAAACTCATTTTTCATTCTGGTAGCTGTAGTTTTTTTTTCCATAAGTAATTTGTGCTTAAGAATCTCATCATGCAAGGTGTTGTGCTGTTACAAAAAAGAAAACATGACTGACTGATATGGCACCCTGTTCACTTATTTTGCTGTGCATACTCTTTCATTAGAATCATGTATAAAACAACCACTGCCAATGCCCATCATTTTGGCTTTTGGATTATGAAGTGGCTTATGCCAGGCTCTATTGTATGCATATTCAAGCAAGGAGGTTTAGACGTGACAGGTTGAGGTCCTTAAAATATAAGTATAAAGACCTTCCCTACTCAGGCTGAGACCAGAAAGGGAGCATGACTCCCATCAGGGTACATTCAAGACAAATATTTACTGATCAAATTCTAAAAATATACATCTGTATCCTTCGTTATTTCTCTCCCTCCTCAAACCCCTTCGCATTTCTCTATCATCTTGTTTATCTTTCTGTCTTACTCTGCTCCACTCTTTTTCTCAGGTTCACCAATTGACTCTAATTCCTCTCTCATATCAGTTTCTCCTCTTGCAACCTCTTCGCTTTCTCTGTGTTACCTTCATCTCAGATTTGACTCTGTTCTCTTACTCTTCCTTCCCTCACACTGCTCTCCGTCACATTTGCTTCTCGCTCTTTAGTACCTTACCCTTTCTTTCTCCTCTCTTTTTAATTACTCTTTGTTGCAATCCTATATTTATTTGCATCAAGCATCACCCCAAGGCTGATCTTTCACGATCAGAAAGCTAGAAAGAGACAGCAAGTGTTTCCGATTAATTTAGTATTAAGTAGCCAAAGCTATCACTATATTGGATCACTGAAATATTATCGACGGTCACATTATCGACTAGCAATAATATCGTTGAATAATTATCGACTACAAAAATATCGACTTTGTATACTTATTACACAAAATACAAAAATATTGACTACAAAATATCGAGTACTTTTAATATCGAGTACATAAATATCGTCTTATTAAATATCGACTACTAATATATCGTTGTTCATAAAATTACACCTAACACTACCAAAATATCGACTACTAAAATATAGAGTACAAAAATATTGTTTCTAAACAAATATCGAGTTATTTTTTGTACCCTTTTATGTCTAAAATAACATATTACTCGTCTATAAAAGTCATTGCTGTATACAAAAAACATTTTACATATAATACCTGTTACTTTTATAACATTACTATTTATCATCATTTCCTATACATTATATTAAAATCGTTATATCATTAGAAAAAGAATCTTTACATGTAACTAAAATTTTCATAATATTTTTATACTTACACATCTATTTTATTTAACAACTAACCTGCTTTAATGCGGAAACCACCACATACCACCATTCTCACATCAACAAACACACCAATTAACTTAAAAAAAATTCAAACTAGCCTATACAATTCTTCCTTTCATCCTACAACCAATCAAATCAAAGCACACAAAATACACATACTATAAAAGGGATAAATCCATTCTACCATTTGCTGCTGCTAACTCTATGGAAAGAAGATGCCAACAGTATGAAGATTTTGTTCCTGAACAAACATCTTTAAAGATCCAGCTCACTAGCTAATCATTCAAGTAAGTTACATTGCATTATTTAAACATCTAAATTAGTAGTCTACTTTTTTAGTTACATCTCCTAACTCTTCCACTTATGTAATTTTTATCTCCTCCTACTTTTCTGATAGAAACTACTACAAACAAAATCCTAATACCTGCTCCTATTTCTTCCCCTGCAAAATAAGATAGTAAGTATATATTAATGCTCTGTTCTACAACAACAGCTGTTTTTAAACACTATTACACTAGATTCATACTTTACTTAAAATATTTTATTCACAGATATTCATCGAATTTCCGATTTCAACACTACCAATTTATAGAACTACACTAATTAAACATGTAAGTATATATGTTTTTGTTATTAAACAACCAAAATTTAAAATGCTAGTTTCTTCCCTACAGATCCAAAATAAACATCCAACATCAACTATACCAAAAGACAAGACTACCCTTGTTAAAAATGTAAGTATACATCAATTAGTCTAAAACTTCAAAAAAAACAAGAACTATATTCTTAACACCATGTTATGTATTTTATAATTCCTCTACAGATATTGTGAATACATCATACATCTATTCTACCTACAGCAAAGAAAAGTACATATTTAGAAGTTAGTATACTTTTAAATATTTTCAATTTCCCAACGGTAAAAAATAAATGTTATAATATGTGACATGTATTTATTCTATCTTCTCTACAGATCTAAACTTGACTACCTTGATGTACTCCACCAAATACTACAACTCAACTATTTAAACAAGTAAGTATATGTAATGTTCACATCAAATGTAGTACTAAGCAATTTAAAAAACTGCTTTCGCCTAGTAAAAACGTGTGTTATGTATAAACATTAACTTAGCATTTCTATATTTTCATACCAACAGTAAATAAAGAAATACATACAAGAAAGTCCTTCAAAATACAGTTCTGCATTTGTGATTACTACTTTTAGTAAACGTAAGTATAAATTCAACATTAATTATGTTTGCACCACTAAGTGAAATATATGTTATTTGATTTTGTTTCTTTCTACTCTTTCCTAGAACAAGTAAAACAAAATGACAGAAGGTGCAGAATTTGTAATGTCACAGAAAAATAAATTACTGTTATGTTATATGGGTTATGTTTATAGTCAGGAAAGACAAAGTGGTAGAAAAGTTTTCTGGAAATGTACAAAATATTACTCTAACAAATGTTATGGAAGGGCTACTACAGAGGAAACTAATGTGCTATTTACCAGGGAACACAATCATCCCCCCAATGTCACAGAAATTGAAATAAGAGATGCTTTAGAAAGTATAAAGACTGCTAGCACACAAAGTGATAAACCAACAACACAAATCCTTAAAGAGGAGCTGTTAAAAGTCCCAGCCCATGCTTCAGGTCAACTACCCTCTATTGACTCACTAAAACGCACAATTGCATACACTAAAAGACGCACTTCCACAACCCCACCCAACCCTACTACTTTTGAGGAAATTATTATTTCACCAGAAATGTCCATCACACACAATAAAGACAAATTTATCCTTTTTTACAATAAAAGCAGTACAAACAGAATCATAATGTTTGCAACTGCAAGTAATTTAAGAAAAATCCAACAGTGTCCCCAATGGATGATGGATGGCACATTTAAACCATGCCCAAAACCTTTTTATCAACTATATTCCATCCACGGGTTATACCATAACTATAACATCCCTTTCATTTACTGTTTGCTACCAAACAAACAGCAAAACACTTACACAGAAATATTAAATGTTCTCAAAAATGAAATCAATATTAATTTTCCAGAAAAAATAATTATTGATTTCGAATTAGCTATGATTAATAGCATTTTGAAAATATTTCCCCACACAGCAATACAGGGTTGTTACTATCATTTCAATCAGAGCATATGGAGACATCTCCAAAAATCTACTTTAAGTATTTTGTACTCAACAGATAGCACCTTTGCCTATCAAATTAAAAAATTGATAGCACTGGCCTACGTTCCTGTTACCGATGTAGCGGAACACTATAATTTATTAATTGACAGCACATATTACAAGAGAAATGAAGAGAAACTAACCCCATTACTAGATTATTTCGAAGATACTTGGGTGGGAAGATTGCACAGATCTGGACATCGACGCCAACCCAAATTCCAAATCCCTTGGTGGAATGTCTATCTTAGTACTTTAAACCAAGAGGCAAAAACCAACAACAGTGTAGAAGGGTGGCTTAATGCTTTCCAAGCTACCACAAGCAGAACCAGACCCACATTCCATAACCTACTACAAGCTTTGATAAAAGAACAAAGCTATCAAGAACTAAGAATGGAACAATCATTGACCCAAATTGGTCCAAAACTAAGTAAACAAACTAAACAAATGTTCCGACTACTGCAAAGTCAAGTCACACTATACCCTACAACTAGAGGATTAGAATATCTGTCAATAATAGCTAAAACCCTACTATAAAAATGTCTACAAAATATACTAATATCTTCTTACAATAATGGTACATATAACAATCATAAACATTTCTAAACAATTATAAATAATACATATTTGTTTTACAAACGTATCAAAAAATTGAACATTATTTCAGAACAAATATGCAATATTTATAATTACATCACACATACACATTACATAAAGATGGACATTTCCCACCCAATAAATAGAAATATAAAATTACTTACAATTGTTGTAGATGACAGAGACGTAATGAAGCAAAATACAATCCATACAATCCATTACAAAGTAAGAGAAATCCAATATGGGAAACCATCAAAAACCCGAAAATAATGTTAAAATAAAATAAACGCTCCAGGAAATCCCGAAAACAGTAGTGTGGACACTTTATGATTTAAAGTGATATACACACAATTTTTTAAAAAACGTTGACGCATACCAATGTAACAATCCAATACGAAACCCTCAAAAAACCCGAAAAAAGGTAAAAATTATTAAAATCCGCTCCTGGCAAACACGAAAAATAGGAGATACACGTAAAAATATAACCATAATAAGTCATACACTAGTATCTCAGAAAAAAAACACGCTTCCTTCCATGTAGTTTTCATGCGAGGAATCGGAACCTGTAAAAAAACATACATAACGAAACCCACCCACAAATAGCACATAAAATTTGTAAATACACTCACAATTAACATTAACCATTTAAGAAGACATTTCCTAACAATTCAAATAACACTAGAACTAAAACATACACGACGCATCTATAACGACGACATTACACCTAAACGCTACATAAACTATTCATACATACACTCAAAAACACAACACAGTTCGAATATACCCTCAAACATTACCACTCAGTCATAAATAGTATATAAAATTTACCTTACCTCTCTCCACACGAAGCAACACCCAACCGCGAGCTTCTCACTCCAGTCCTGAATGAAGCTCAATAACCTTACGCGGTAAAAAAGTAGTCCCCTTAAACCAATTTGGAGAAGGTATCATTGAAAATACAATGTTATAGTCAAAAAATATAATACATACACATTGTTATTGAAACAAATTAATACAGTAGACTCATTATAATTTAAACAGTTTAAAAATTTTTTTTTTATTTAATATTAATTAATATATAGTAATTAATATATATTAATAATATTAAATAAGTATGTAACACTAGAAATAATATATGTAAAAAAATTATTTTTGTGTACATTTATATGAAAAAATGTGTGTTTCTTTATAACTAAACATGATTAATTGTTTTGTTAATAATTATTAATAATAAATAATATAACTTATTTATTATTATTAATATAAAATTTATAACCATTTACTATATAAATAATTGCCTTAAAAAAGTATTTTTATTTCTCTGAATGTATGTATTTCTGAAAAGAAAAGATAAATGTTTAAGTGAACTAATTAATAATAATAATAATAAATATATTTATTATTTTTATTAATTAATTATAAATTTGTAATAATAATGTCAAAGTATTAGAAAAGTATATAATTGCATAAATAATCTTTTACCAATACCAGATATTATTATTATACATATTATTCCCCTTTACAGTTATAAAGTTGACAACATAATATATTTATATGTATAATTTAAAAACAACATTGTCAGAAATATGTGTAAAAAAATTTCTTTATTTGTATTTCCATATCTTGAGCAAATATAATAATTGTCATGTTACTTTATACAAATGTAAATATTAAACTTAAATATTTATTAATATTAATATATAATATTAACATTATTAAATATAAATGGAAGAAACAGAAAAAAAACTGGTATTTTATTTATTTCAATAAAAATACTTGTAACAGAAAGTGATTGATAATAAGATTTTGTTTTGACATAAAAAATGTTGTGAAAAATTTTTGTGTCACAAATTAAAACATGTACATAAATGATAATGTGTTATTCTACAAATACAACATTTCCAAAAATGTTAATGTTATATTTGATAGTGATTGTATTGTATTACAAATGAAAAATAAAAAAAATTGTAATAAAGTTTTGTGAAAACATCCATTTTGCCTTGTCTTGTAATATAATAACACACTAAATAAATGTATATGCAAATGTGCTGGACACTGACCAATTAATAATTGCTATTCCTACTCCAGTCAAAGTATTATCAGAGAAGTTGCTGGACACTGACCAATTATTATTTCATATTCCTACTCAAGTAAAAATAATATTTGGAAAGGTGCTGAAGACTGACCATGTATAAATTAGAATAGCTACTTTAGTATAATGTTAATGTGTAAAAATTGTCAAATATTTATATATATTGTATAAATATTATAAACATAATTTTTTAGTATATTTTTTGCTGAGTAGTACAAAAAAAGTTATTATTAGCATAAAAAATAGCAACTAATTGTCACTCAAAAATTTCAAATATTTGTAATATTTAGAAAAAAATTCCTCACACTGCATATACCCAAACAGACCCTGAACCCTAAAAATACCCCTTTACCCTAAAACTAAAAAGTGTCCATGAACTCAAAAATATACTCCTATACCCAAGAACTGGAAACTGACCCTGAACCCTAAAAATACCCCTTTACCCAAAAACTAAAAACTGACCCTGAACCCAAAAAATTCTCCTTTAGCCAAAAACTGAAAACTGACCCTGAACCCTAAAAAATACCCCTTTATCCAAAAACCCAAAACTGACCCTGAACCCTAAAAATTCCCCTTTAGCCAAAAACTAAAAACTGACCCTGAACCCAAAAAAGACCCCTTTACCCAAGAACTAAAAACTGACCCTGAACCCAAAAAATACCCCTTTACCCAAGAACTGAAAACTGACCCTGAACCCAAAAATATAGCCCTTTACCCAAAAACTGAAAACTGACCCTGAACCCTAAAAATAAACGTTTACCCAAAAACTGAAAACTGACCCTGAACCTTAAATATACCCCTTTACCCACAAACTGAAAATTGACCCTGAACTCTTAAAATACCCCTTTACCCAAAAACTGAAAACTGATCCTGAACCTAAAAATATAGCCCTTTACCCAAAAACTGAAAACTGACCCTGAAGCGTAAATAAACCCCTTTCCCAAAAAACTGAAAACTAACCCTGAACCTTAAATATACCCCTTTACCCACAAACTGAAAACTGACCCTGAACCCTAAAAATACCCCTTTACCCAAAAACTGCAAACTGACCCATAACCTTAAATATACCCCTTTACCCACAAACTGAAAACTTACCCTGAACACTAAAAATACCCCTTTACCCAAAAACTGAAAACTGACCCTGAACATTAATTATACCCCTTTCCCCCAAAACTGGAAACTGACCCTGAACCTTACATATACCCCTTTACCCACAAACTGAAAACTGACCCTGAACTCTTAAAATACCCCTTTACCCTAAAACTGAAAACTGAGCCTGAAACAAAAAAATACCCCTTTACCTAAAGAGAGAAAACTGACCCTGAACACAAAAATGTCCTCCTGTACCCTAATGTAATTGATATTATTTAATTAACTATTAATGAATTATTAACTATAAATAATAAGTTAATATATTAGCAAAGTAGCTGTAATTAATTGAATGTAATTATTTATAATATTTATTCCCAAACAAATATTTAATAATAACAAATTATTAAATAAAACATTTGTATAAATATTAATTGAATTAACTAATTAATATTAATTAATTACTAATTATTTACTAATGATAAATATGTACAAAATTATATGAATTATTTAAAAAAATTATATTTAATCGTTACCAATTATTTGATAATATAAATTTATAAGAAACATATCATAATTATTTATTTATTTTAAATTACTCCCCACCCTTATCCCCTATTAACCCAACATCCCGCTCCTAAACATTAAGTACAATTTATAACAATAACAACGATGAAAATATTTTAGCACATTAACTGTAATTAATTTCATTTAATTATTAATGAATTTTTCCCCAATTATATAACAAACTATAACAACTTTTATATATATAACAATTACTCTAAATAATGTAATTAACTAATTATTATTAATTATTTACCAATTAATTAGTAATACAAAATTAAAACAAAATTAAAATAATTAATTAACTAATTAAGAATATTTATTTTCCAATTAACTAATTAATAATAATTATTTACCAATTAATTACTACTTAAAATTTTATTAACAATTATATTAATAAAATAACTATTTAATATTATTCAATTTCCAATTAAGTAATTAATAATAATTAATTAACAATTAATGACTACTTAAAATTTTATTACCAATTATATTAATTAATTAACTAATTAATAATATTCTATTTCCAATTAACTAATTAATATTAATTAATTACCAATTAATTACTACGTAAATTTATATTTCCAATTATATTAATTAATTAACTAATTAATATTATTTATTTTCCAATTAACTAATTAAGATTATTTAATTACCAATTCATTACTAATTAAAATTTTAATGAAATTTATATAAATTATTTAAGTAATTATTATTAATTATTTCCCAATTAATTAAATAATAAAAATATTTACAAACATATATAAATAAATTATTTATTTTAAATTACTCCCCACCCTTATCCCCTATTAACCCAACATCCCGCTCCTAAACATTAACTACAATTTATATTACTATTAAAAATTATTTATATTTTTTTCCTTTTTTCAACATAATATCGATATTTTTTCCTTTCACTATTAATCGATATTTTGTCATGTCGATATTTTTGAGTCGATATTTTTGTACTCGATATTTTATTGTCATTATTGTAATCGATATTTTAAACAACGATATTTTTGTTTTCGATATTTTATCATATTCGATATTTTTAACTCGATATTTTGTCCATTCGATATTGTGGAGTCGATATTATGTCTGTGCACCCACTATATGACACCTCAAAAATGTATTTGTTTTTGTTCATTTAATACTGATTTCAGGTATGCTCTTTCTCCCCCTCTTTATATTCACCTGATTGTGCTTGACTTAAATAAACCCACTCCTTGCAACTTGAATAGTTTGCGGTGTACTGGCATGTGTTCAATGTTGACATGCATCAACCATAATCACATTTAGAGTTAGGTTAGTTACCCTAATATAAGCTTCCACCTTGTACAACTGTATCACTTTTACATACAAAAGAGGATTTAGTAACCTCTATGTTGATAGCAGGTAAAAAAAAAATCTTAAAAGGTTGCCCTGCCCCCAAGCGTAGGATCTCCCAAATTTTGGCTCATCACTATGCTTGGTTCAGCTCGTAATCACACACAGGATGGCACACAAATACTCTTTTGCCATACAAAGCAAAAAATAAGTAGGGGGAACATTGGCCACGGTATCTGAAACATACAATTAACCAATTAGATATCAATAAAAAAATCATATTAAACTCGATTCCAGAGAAAAAGGGATGCATTGGAAACACGCTAGTTGTCATTATAAGTGAATCTCCACAGCCAAAGAGGGAAAGCAACGATTGCACCGGTCCGTCACTCGTCCTCTCAAATCAAGTATTACAACAAAAAAGATGTGAGGTTCCACAAAAGCAAAGTGTTTTTTAGGACTCAAAGCTAAGCTACTTTAGATCATAAATGGTCATTCTTTTTGGGATGCATAAACCCTCACCCACTAAGGTGGCATTCTTCATCATTGGGTCATGCTGCACGTTGGGCTGCACGTTAGGTGTGGGTTCAGAACCCAAAGGCTGCTTCTGGTGCTCTTTACTGAAGATCTTTTTTCTTTCATTCGTAGATCAATAGAATCAGGTAGACAAAACCTCTTAGGAAGTTGCCGGAGTGTAGATTTATTAGCTTAGGCAGGGTGATTTAAAAATACAAGTGTCACAATTTGTATTAGTTAATGGTTAAGCCCATCATAAGGTTAAAACTAGAAAAAAGTGGGGTGGCCATAGGATGTAATAAGTCTCTTTAAAGGGGACAACATGTTTCTTGCATTTAAAGCCCCAAAAGGTCCACAGCATTCAGTAGGACTGAATTATGGAGAGCAAAATCTAAATCAAGGTACACTTAAAATTCAAGTACGTCAATAAGAAAAAGGTTGCTACCAATCATCCATGTGCACTATAGAAATTGTTTAAAAACATTGTTAATTGGAATTAACATATGTCTTAGCCTTTGTATATTACCCTAACTATAGTTGGTCTTGTCACCATGGGGGACGAGGACCTGGTGAACCCTATTGAAGAAGCACTGTTGAGATGAGGTGCACACCGGCAGATTAGCCTATTGGGAAAGTCTGATCATTCCCTAATGTTCAAGATTGTCAGAAGATGTTGCATAGGTGAACTTCATTTATGCTTTCAAACATAAAAGCTACATACTATTTTGAAGCCTATACCTTAATGGTAAAAACAGAACTGCAAGCCACAGAATACAAAAGGATATTGACTAAAAGGCAGAGGGATGAATGTATCATACCAGAATCTATGCAAACCTATATTTCAGTGTTGATGATCAGATGCAGGGTTTGATATTTCCTGATTCTGGATTTCCATAGGTTGTTACATGGCTTACTGAGTTGCATTGCCCAACTGTGTCTGAGGTAAAAGATCCTGTTACAAGGACTAAACAGCATTATCATAAAAGATTTAGTATTTCAATTGATAAAATCATTCTTTTTCAAAAAGGACACAAGTCCAATAAGGAAGTTTCTTCTCACCCACGTCAGAATGCCGAGGTGTACCCCAAGAGTCAGATCAGTCCCCTTTACTTTTTAATGTGTTATGTTATGTGTATTTGTAAAGTGCACTATCGCCTGTGAGAGTATCCTGGACTGGGCAGCTATGTATGTCTAGCAATGCCTAAGGCAGGGTTGATTGAAAAACTGAGTCTTCAACATTTTGCATAATTCAAGTAGAGAGATGGAGGCTCTGATTTGGAATGGGGGCTCATTGCACGCTTTAGTAGCAATGTATGAGAAGGTCCATCCTCTGGCTTGGAATTTTTGGAATGTGTGCCAGTAGGGGTCCTGCAGAGTGTAGGTGTCTGGGTGATTAGTAGAAGGTGATTTGAGTGTTCCGGTAGGAGGCGCCTAAGTTGTATACTGACTTGAACGATTGTGCAGGAAGTTTCAACTAGACACATTTGTATATTGGGAGCCAGTGAAGCTCTTAGAGGTGTGGTGTGATGTTAATTCTGAATGGGAGGTTGAAAATGAGTCTGGCCTTTTGAGTTATGGATGGTTTTTAGTCTTCTGGTGAGTTTCTTGGGAAAACCAGGAGAGAGGGTGTTCCCATAGCCCAACTAGCTGTTGACAAGAGCATGTGAAATGGTGTTGCTTGAGAGTCATTTGAAGATCTTCCTACACATCTTCAGTGTATGGAAACAGGATGCAGTGACGGTGTTGACTTATGTGGTCATGTCCAATTTTCTATGTCACTCTGGGGACACTCATCATCCTCCAAAACCAGCAAAGATAGGCCCAGTATTTAGTTTCAGTCATTAACTATAACATATTGTTCACAAGACTGTTTAATTGCTTAAAAATGTAAATCCTTTTATTGAGAATTCATATGACATAAAAAAGGCTAACATATGTTTAACGACTATTATGTAGGGCACGGGACGACCGTTGGCCGACGGCAGCAGCCAACGGTTTAAAGAATAAGTTATGGCAGCCATTGTGCTTGGATTGTCAAATTGTACTTGGGTTAGCCATCTTAAAGTGGCACACAAAATGTCTGGTTTAAATATGTATTTGCCTGTAATAAATGTGGAGTAAGACAAACCTTTACTCAAGCCCCAATAGTTGTTTAAAGAATGTTATTTTTTTCAAAAAGACAGATAACAATTGTTTACTGGAAAGTTCATGACTCAGAATTAACTTATGCTTGTCAGAAATGTGAAGCTGTTGGTAAATTGTACAAGAATTGAGCTTATGTGTTATTAAACATTTTATAGGATTTGAAAGAATTTAAATTCCTCTATCAAACTTGTAATGTAAGAAACTCGTAACCTAATGGAATATGTTTAGATAGATTAAGGGATTGAAGTCAGCCACTGATCTCCTGTAAATACTTGTATCTTATTTTCTTTGGGAGTTTTGATGCCTGGATGAAAGCCGGCAGCTGGGTTTCAGCTTCCTGGATCATTTTATCAATAAAAAAAAGATTGACTGTCCTCTTTCCATCTATTGATCCCGCTAAAGCATCTAAAAAATTACACGTCATAATATGTCTGTACATGGGGTAGCAACAGCCCCCCTGGCTAGTATATAATTGAGGAACGGGGAGCGTCAGCCTAGGGGCCTTTTTATTATAAACAAAGAGCCTGAAAAGTACTTACTGGCCCGTGAAATACCTCTTATTAACTTTTATAGGAACATTTGAATAAAGTAATAGCAGCAAAGGTAGAATAGACATTTTAATTAGGGCAACTCAGCCAACTAATTTAAGGGGAAGGAGTGCCCATCTATCCAAAAAGGCCTTGATCATCTTCATCATTGTAGCATAGTTTTTTTGAAAATGTAGGGAAAAGGTATTTGTTACAAAAAATCCCCAGATACCGTATCAGGCTTTGAAAACCAGCCTGCTGGTGAAGAGAAGAAAACAGAAAACAAGGGAACCCTTCTCCCTATGGAACCAGGGTGATTGAACAATACAATAAAACAGCGGTTCCTGTGGAATGGTATACACATCTACTGGTATAATGATGCGAAATCGCGATACAGGGGTTAGGGTGATGTCAGAAAGAAAAAAACACAAACACCTATGGTCTCATTGAACACACACACATATATAATTTTGTCAGCGAGGACCGGAGGTACTCTCTGCGCTCCCGGAACCCTCCTCAAGCAGTAGGCAGAGCGGCAGCCAAAAGAGCCGCATCAGGAGGCGCAATACCAAAGCGCGGCGCAGCACGGGGCAACTTGCGCAGGAATTGGAACAAGTAACATCAACACAAGAAAATACTGTAATTAATCTGACTGACTAGGTACTCTCGAAGGCAGAAGAACAACTTTTATCTTTGGGTCTTTCATACTGTCCTCCCAATGACTTCTCATACACCCAGGCACGAATTGATGTCTTTAAATGTATTAGAAAAATTAAGCTAATGAAATATTTTCAAATCCATCCTCAATTAGCTAATAAAGACACTGAAATGCCTGTTGAAGTATCTGAAGAACAACCACTACAAGTTAAAAATCTAGGAGGTCTTCAAGCTCTTATTTCATTAGCTTATGAGGACAGTTCTCAACAAGCTCCTACAGTCAGCCAAGTAATTGCAGGTAATAAAACATCACCAAGTCCTTTTCGGGGAAAGTCTACGTTTTTACCTTTGATGCCGAAGGACGCACTGGATGTGTTCAGTTCACTAAAAACTTTGAACAGATCTGTGTTGGGTAGCCAGCCAACCAGCGCATTTTACAGCACATACGCGCAATAGTGAATTCAGACATTAACTATCCGGTGGCTCGCCACTTCAAGGCAGTGCATGACAAAAAACTAAAGGATTTAAAGTATACTTTACTGTGCTCAGCCCCTAACCCCGGATGAGGTGGTGACCGAGAAAGATTACTCAGGCAGAGGGAAGCATATTTTATTTTGTTGCTAGATTCGAACGGTTTGAATGTTATTGATGAGTTACACCATTATTTGTAATGTTTGATGTTATTTCAACTCTTGCTTTTCTTTTTTCTTTTCTTTTTCTTTTTCTTTTTCTTTTCTTTTTCTGTATTTTTCCTGTGGTGGACATCGTTGCTGAAAACTAAAATTTAATGATAGATTTGTATTCACAAGTAGGATGTGTTCTTGAGAAATATAGTAAATGACATAATTCAAGTTCAAGTAGGGCCATCAGCCGCACGTGTTTTTAACAACTTAGTTTCATTATGAATTTTGTTTCGCATTCTAAGCACTTGTACTTTACAAAATCAAGCATTAAGTAGTTGGCATGAGGCATATGAACAAGTATGTGTTGAATCGAATAAGATTTGGGTAATATGACAGCTACCTCTATGCACTAGCACTTGAATCCATTGAATTTATACCTATTTGTAGTAATGTACATATTTATGCATTAGCACTTTTGTATTCGAAATTTATTTCCGCTATTGAAAGTGAGGTAGTAACATCCATTTGACATGAATTATTGGATATTTTATTCAGTATTTCTATGCCTCTATATATTCAATCTTGGAAACCATCTTGCACCATAGAACAATGATTTTAAATGGAATTTTAAAGCACTAGGCTATAATTCTTTCTTTTGCCTCGTTTGCCAACAAACTATGTAAACAGTTACTTTTATGCTTATTGTATCGTTTTTTACCCATGCCTCCTGTTTCTTTAGGCGCTTGGGCGTTTAATCACTATATATTGCTCTGCCTACTCCTGACGTGTCATGTGATCAAGCTCCGCCTGCGGAGCGAAATGCGTCAAGGAGAGCACTTGCTCTGCTATGGAAAGCAATAAATTTGCACTGCTGACACTTTAATCGTGTGATGGCGTTTTGATATTATTCAAAATACACTTTGGAGGAGAGGTGATCTGCGCCCGCTTGTGACCGCGACTAGAAGCGGTCGGGTTTCTTCTGACATATATATATATATATATATATATATATATATATATATATATATATATATATATATATATATATATATATATATATATATATATATATCCAAACAATCCAGTAATCAGAAAATCAATTCACACTGGTGCCGCGGCCTCGGTTTGTAAACGCTTTTATTTCAGCAATGCAAACGGGTGCCCAACGCGTTTCGCTGTTAAACTCACAGCTTGATCACATATATATATATGTGTATTACTCAAATAATATACAAAAGTAGGCAGTTGTGCGAAGTGTCCCAAGGGCTACAAGAACCTAAAAATTACGTGACATAGTGTGACAATAGTTACAAGGTTTCAAAGATTTTTTCTACAGAAAACGACCATTTCTGAATTTGTACAAAATATACAGCAACTTTATACATTAATAAGTGCTGAATCAGTGGTTTGCTTTCATCATTACTGTGGACGGCGTTTTGACCCTTTTTAGAGTGTAGGGTCTCATCAGGACCTGTCATTATAGGGACATCTGTGAAAGGAAGAGTAAAAACAGTGCGAGGTCAGCATATGAACCATATACCGGCACAAATGCGATAGATTGGATCATGTAGGCAAGAAGGATTAGTGAAGGTACCTGAATTTTCAATTGCTCAGCTGAGTGAAGAGAAAAATGCCAAACGTGGGTAATATTGAAAGAAAGATACTCACAGGGAGACCCAGCCAGGTGACATTTTATGAGGGAAAATAGGGGCAGTGTGAGAAAACTCGTTAGTATTTTAAATGTATGTGCGGAATAAGGGAGGACTACTTTCTCTACAGTAAACATTGTAATGCTAGCGAGGTTGACCCTTTAGTGTGGGGTGTTCAACTGTGGGCCAGAGGGCCGAATCCTCAACGAACTCGCAGGATAACAACTGATGATATTAATGTAGGTTTTGTGTATCTCCTGCGTATCTGGCAAAGGTCCTTCCATCCTAGACCTATGAAAGACATCTTTGCATTGTAGTAATGAAGCAGACAGGAATGTTGATATGTCAAACTTATAACAATAATGAATACTACATACTAATGATAAGTAGATGACTAGAATAACAATTGCAAAACTTGATTAGACAAAACAGTGACAATTCTGACAATTTTTTTTGATACGGGATGTGCAAAAACATTCAGATTATGAATCCCTGAACACGTGCCCTAAAATGTAAAGAAAGCAAGCAATGGCAAAGCCAACGAGTGTGGTTCATAACTGAAGGGCCTTTTCATTGACGGGTGAGTTTAGACTCTGCAATCGCTGATCGTGAATGCACTATGTAACTTATCATTTCACTCATTCATTGATTCATTGACCTATTCACTCATTCTTGCATTTAACTATTCACCTGCTCACAATACCACACACATAGACAAGCACACACACGTACGCACACAAAATCACCCTGTTATACGCCAGAAATAGTGACTTTGCAAATGCTTGTTGGCTTCTCGTAGTACGTTCCATATAGAGTGACGTAGCACAGACATAATAACTCCAAGGAGCCCCAGGGCACTTTACAGCCCTCTGCTAGGTTAGGGAATGAAACTTAAATTAAAGTTAAATCATGCAAGACTGCATGAGGTTTGTGAGCTTCACTGAGGCCCAGGGCTTTTGGAATCATTTCTTCATGCTGAAAAACCGCCTCTGCCTGAATTCAGTTTGAGAAGAGGGCTGTTGCGGAAATGACAGGTTTGGATTGCAAAATATCTTGATACCTCCCAAAAGCATGCCACACATCTTCACAACTTCCTGCAGGCCCTTTTCATTTTTTTAAAACATCAGTATGAGATCGTGAGACCCACATTAGTTGCAATGCTTTGAGCTCCAAGCCATGAAACACAAAATCATACGTTTTTAGGTATGCTACCAAGTCTGTTGCCACTGTCGCCCAAAACTATGACAAGAAGGCCCGCATGGCTCTGATACTAGTCTCGTGTCAATTCAGGTGAAAGACAGGTGAGGCTGCGGAAAAGTCAGCCACACGTCCTTTTTGGGTTTCTGAGAAGCAGAGAGACTCTTTCTGTCTCTTATCCCCTCTCTCCCTCTACCTCTTTCTCGCCTCTCTTGACTTTCCCAGTTGGAGACATAATGTCTTCTCCACTCACTATAAAGCAAAGGGAGAAACAGAGCCGAGCCATACCCCACCCGCTGCACCACGGTTACTCCTGTAATCATCATCCACCACAGAAAGCAGAACACACCGAGCACATATCGATGGAATAATACTTCTACCAGACTTTCTTTGCACAAAGCACCTCTCACTGTGCTCATGTCATCCTGCACAGGCCTTGCCATGTGGGCCAAGATAACGAGTGAACACGAGGAAGGCTAGTTTACTTGTGGGCAGGAGCCTGGCAGTAGGTACAGATGTATAGGTACAAACCTTTACCATACAGAAGAGTTCTCTAATCCCATTTCTGTGTTAATAGTGTTAAGCACTGTTTCAGTCAACTAGCCCTGCTAGATGAGAGGCTCAAGAGAGCCAGAGAGAACTCCTAGGAGAAGCCCAATGCCAAGCTATAGTAAGGGGATGCCAGCAGCAACACATGACTGTTGGACTGAAGTAGGAGCTAAGCGCAGCTGAAGTGAAAACTAAGCTCCATGCCATCCCCAAGAATGATAAGGCAAAGTCACGGCTGTCTTTAGGGCGTGCGACTGGTGCAGCCTCCCCTGGCACTCACTCGGGTGGGGGGGCGCTGTGTCTAAAAAATAACTTCTGGTATAAAAGCATGTGAATTTCCTTGTGCATCCAGCAGTTTTCAGGAAACAAAAATGACAAGATAACTTTGTTGATTAATGTTCCTACTGGTGATAGATATTAATTTTGCCTAGTGGCTGTTTTCGCTCATCAAAAGTAGCGCATAGAGTTAATATGCGTGCTGCAAAGAACATTAACCATGCAGTTCACAGAACTGAGTGTGAGTGAGCTATGAGTAGCACTGTAAAAAAATTAAATGTAAGTCAATGAGAGGCTATGGAAAGATGAGGGGCACTGTGGGAGAGTTGTAATGAGGGAATTCATGAAGAAGGAGGTCATGGTGGGACTCCAAAAAAGGCTGTTGCGCCGGGTGCCAACACCTCTAAAGCCGGCCCAGAGCAAAGTCTATGTTGCAGAGAGGTGCCTGAAACTCGGGCCAATTGAAGTACTCCAAGAAGAGGCCCATTTTCACTTCAGGTGTATTCCCTCATGTTGTCTTCGACTCAAAACACAGGACTTGGTCAGAGTCATGCTTTGAGGATCCAGACCCTTCTTCAGACAGAAGACATGGCAGAAGGGGTCAGAGCAGCCACAGTGTTTTCTTAGCCTGAGAGGAGTCGCAGTCACTGCCACCATCTGTTAGAGACAGATAGGGTGCTTGGTGGTGGAAACTTAATAGTGGCTCCTCATAGACACAGCCTGGACCCTGCGTCCACATTTTGCACCATGACCAACAGCAGGGAGCAAAGGGATACCAATATTTAGGACATGTAGCAACAGGGAGCCCATAGAAAACTGGAATTGGCTCCCCAACAAAGTAATTACATTGAACGAGTAGATATATATCCCACCAAAGCAGAGAGGACAACAAGGACATAACTAAGAGCTACATAAGGAAGCTTTTGCAGAAACAAAGGCAGAGAATGCTTGGTAAAACAAGGCCTCTGAGAGATGGGGAAGGATATAGCTGAGCTGGGAGACTTTGCGCATTTCCTCAAGGAATCCATGGGCAAGTGGTCGCTAGAGAAGAGTTGAAGGCATGCAGAGTGAGAATCATCACGTTAGAAGAACAAGTCGTGGTACTGCAAGAAAATTAGGAAAACGTGGCAAACTGATCCAGGAAGAGCAGTAACTGCATGTGGGGTCTCCAAAAGGAACTTAGTGCAAAAATATCGAGTACTATATTTGAGAACTCTTTAAAGCCATCATTTAGAGTAGACAGAGTGCTCAGAACAGTCCAGGTCAGTCCAAGAGGCGGGCCCCCACATATCCTGGCGTGGCAGCATCTTTATGATGACAAGAAGTTAATTATGGAGTCTGTGAGGAGAAGTAGAATAGACTCCTTCAACAGAGTGGAGCTAGTCTGATATCTACTTTCCTGTACCTTAAAAGAAGTCAGATGTAATAAGGGTCACCCGTTCTGTTCCATCTTCTCATGGAAGGAGAAATCATTGAGCACCAAGTAAGTAGCAGAGGTTGCTGGGTTCCTAGGTGTTAAGGTTGATGGTGGGCATCTCAGTGGCAAACACATAGAGGTGGGTTTGAGATAAAAAATGGTCTGAACAAAAGAGTCTCCAACTTACATAGATGTGCTGCATTACTTTGTTCTTCACTTCCACAAAAGTCAAGGCATACTAGTAGGCTGATGGATCTCAGAAGGATAGGGGAGTTTGTTCTAGTGGGGTGGGGGGGGGGGAGGTTGAAGGACAGTTTAAATGTAAGGTTAGACTCATAGTGAAGTAGAATTTGAGATATTAATTTTTAAAGATGAAATCCAAAAACAGTGCTTAGAGATCAATAGTGCTAAGGGGTTACTTGGAGCTGTGCTAGACCGGTGTTAATCCAAAGTTCGGTCTGACCTTGATGGAGGGCAGGCTGTCTCCAGACCCAGCTGACAAAGTGCCTTAGATGGAGCAAGCGTCTAAGGCTTGGTGTGAAAAGTCTTTGCGTCATCGTTGATCCAGCGGATGGAGGTGAAATGGCGGCGCCAGTCTGCAAAGTCGATGATGCTTCACCGCTGAACCCCTTTACGCTGTAGGCGCTGCATCAAGGTAGAGCCACAATGTCCATTGATGTCGAGTTTCACAGTCTGTCAAGGCAATGTCGTTGATTAGCTCCTGTGTCGGGGTCGAAGGGCAATGCATCGGTTATGATAGTAACAAATTTGTCACAGTACATATACCCAAATGTGCCATTGAAGAGTGGGAGACTTCAAACAATGGCTTTGAAGTCTACCAGCACCACTTTTAAACCCAGGACTGTCTACCTGGCTGTCTGTGGGGAAGAATCATTCCTTTAAATATGGTTAGGCAACCACACTTTGAAGTGTAAGTGTGAGCCCCTTCCTCCCTTCATGATTAGCAAGCAGTGGCAGCTGGTAGGGATTGGGGGTGGCAAGGCAGGAGGTATGGGGTGAAAATATTTTTTTTAAACCCACTTACCTTTTCCACGGCCTCTCCTCTGTCTAAGCTTCTGTTCTCTTCCTGACTCCAGCCCGGAAGAAGCTGTAGGAAGCACCCGGGCACAAATGCTCCCCTGACCCAAACACAATGCAGCATTGTAATTGGTCTAAGGGCCATGGATCGGCGCCCAAATGGAAACAGGGTGCCTGTGCATATTCCTCACCAAGCTGTAAATTGCAAACTGGTGGGGAATATACAAAGTGTGCATGAATGTTTGGCCAGGCCAAGACTGCCGGCCAAGCAGTCATGCCCACTTAAGTGAGCACAAACCACTCCTCCTCTCTGAGCCACCTGCCCCTCCCCACCCTAAGCCAGCCCCGCAACAGTGAAAAATAAAATTGTGTTATTTTAATTTGTTTTCCCCTTTTTCATAGCTCTAAGAGCAGTGGGGAGACGCTCCTCCACCTTTGCGGGGGTGCTGTCACTGCTAGAGTGGGCCATCAAAATGCAGATGTATGCAGATGGGTACTCAGCCATACTTAGCCTTCCTGTGTTTGTGGCTGTCTGGAGAGAATTCTCAAATCATAACTGTCACCCACCCCAGATGTGTATTGGAGACAGGCTGCAAGGCACACAGAGCAGAAAGAGCAGAGAAAAGTCCACTTTCTGAAAGTGGTATTTTTTTAATACCAATGTTAAATCGGACTTTACCAGTAAAGAGGAGTTATCATTACCATTCCAAAGATATGAAACATAATGCTTCTACTCCTTTCCAATCAAGAATCGCAGCTTAAAAGAATTTTCAGGAATTCCCAATGTTAGCCTATTAGAGGTATAGGTTTCCCAGCAGTGAAAAACAAATGTAGCTGCTTGTCACTACTAGAACAGGCAAAACATACCAGTACATGTCCTACCAATAATTACACTGCACCCTGCCCTTATGGCTTCCTAAGGCCTACTTTAGGGGTGACGTAGGTGTAATAAAAAGGGAGTTTAAGGCTTGGCAAGTAGTAAACTGCAACCACTGGCCCTGCAGTGGCAGGCAAACCATGGCTAGCGGGCTACTAAGGTGGGTGGCACAAATAGTTCTGCAGTCCCACCAGTAGCATTACATTTACAGGCCCTGGGCACATTTAGGGCTCATTACTAACAACTTATAAGTAAATTGAATATGCCAATTGGATATGAGCCAATGTTACGATGTTTTAGGGAGAGGCACATATACATTACCACTGGTTAGCAGTGGTAAAGCGCGCAGAGTCCTAAAGCCAGCAAAAACACGTACAGAAAAATGGAGAGAGGAAGGCAAAATGTTAGGGGAAGACCAATCTAAGGCTGTCAGGTCTAACAACAAGTAATGGTTACATTTGTGAAAAACATTTCCTCTTTCTCACCCTCTATGTGTACAGTTTCTCTTTTTTGTACACCATATGTATCTAAGTGGGCTATTCTTGGAACTCTGGGAGCTCAATCACTTTCTCATAGGATTTTATTATACACAAACAACCAGAATGGCAATAAAAACATGCTCTTCTGTCTATGACTATAATCCCTAGATGTCTTAAACTACTCCGTAGAATTTATCTAGCATGTAGTATAAAATTAGTTAATACCTTGCCCTATAATTCCTTAATCCTTGGGCATTATATGTGCCCATGCCCCGTTTTCACAGTATCGTGGGCAACTTCTGCAGATATTGGGATTCTGTTTGTGCAACTGGTTGGTGGTATTATATATTAACCATTGAGAATATAGCTGAATTTGCATTAAGCGTGCCCACGTTAGTACACTTAAATTAAAGAAGGAAACCTCTTCCCATTCCCAACTGTTCTAATGAATACCTATTTCTTTCAGCCATTTTGTTTCAGTTTCCCCCCCCATAAGAATTTGATTTTTTTTTATGATCTTGCATCCATCTTATCAACTGGTCTTGTCTACAGGATATGTTAAAATTGATATAAATGATTCCAACTTTTCCTCCTGTTGTTTCCATTTGTGGGGGCACATATTTCTTTAGGATACTTTGAATATTTAAATTGTGTAATCTATTCTCTTTCCTTTGAAGTGGACACTTAGCTATGATCACTTTCCAGGAAATTATTTAATTATTATAGTGCAAGTTCCCAATTTTCCCAAGAATGGTGATTTTCCCATTACTGTATTTCATCTTGGGAGATTTGGTGACACAGGATTTTGGGTGGGGTGGCTGTATTGTAAACAGGGATTTTCAGAAATTTCCAGAGCTGCTGTTGCTCTTTAAAGAATGTCTTTATGGTTCATCATCTAACTCTTTTGGGGTAGGGGGTATATAGAATAGGAGGATTTGGATAGTGGAAATATTCATCTTTAATTTTCTCTATAAACAAATTATCAAATAGCTTTTCCAAACTAATGTAATAAAATATGGAGGAAGTGATTAAGAAAGCTGCAAAGTAGTTTTTATTTCCAAACTGGAAGGGTCATCCCTCCTTCTTCATATGAAAAGATACATTTAAGATGGTTTAACTATGAACTCTTTTTATTCCAAATAAAACTGCTGAATTCAGAGTCTACGTGGTCAAAAAGTTGGTTTGTTAGTAATCGGGGAACCATGGCATCTCTCCCTACGATAGAAATAGGCAGGTTTTCCCATTTATTTAACCTGGAATTTTCTTCGGCGTTATGGGGGACCTAATGTACTTTGTATGAATCTTCGTAATTGTAAGTAATTTTAATCCAGAGATACCTTATTGGTTTTTCATTATAGTTTGGTTGCAGGAATTGTGGTATTACTAATTCATAAGTGTTGAAAAGTAAATGTTGGTTTTTGTAGCTTGTGAGGTTGGTATTTGACACTATTAATTCATTCAAACACATTTCAATTACTGAGATATCAGATTTAAGGTACAGTACTAAATAATATGCATAGAGCTTCAATTTAGTGCACCTGATATTGCTGCTTTTATTGCTAAACTCTCTCTTAGTGCACAAAGAAAAGGTTCAATAAATAATACAAAGAGCGAAGGAGAGAGCAGGCACTTTTGCCTGGTGCCTGTAGTTATCATTATGTATTCTGTTACACTGCCAGTTAAAAGTAATGTGGTTGATGATCCATCATATATATTAGTGATTGACCTGATAATTTGGATGGGAAAACACATTCTATCCAAGACTTTAAAAATAAATTTCCAATCCTCCAGGTCAAAGGTTGTTTCTGCATCTAGAAATAAGGCTGTTGCAGGAGTTTTGCTAATTATAAAATAATCAATTGCTTCTATAAAATAGTATGCATTGGATTATAATTAATGAGTGGGGATAAACCCATTTTAATCTCCATTAATAAGTTTATTGATGACCAGTGCCATAGTTACAGAAATCATTTTTAATCAGGATTTTATAATCCGCATTTAGCAATGTGATAGTCCAGTCAGAGGTTATGTCAACTGAATCTTTGTCTTTCTTTGGAAAGCATATCAGGATTCCTCTTTGAAAAGATGGTGGAATGGCACCACTGTTTAATATCCCATTGAACAATGCTAGCAGAGAAGATGCACAAGATGAACAGAGCACAGACAGGCTTACGCAAGCCACTTGCCCCTGCTCGCTGTTGTTCCTTTGCTCCTCTAATCCTTCTATTCCTTCTCCTCCCCCGCGGCAACCTCTGCTCAGGGATTTGGGAGCCTCTTCAATCGAACCTGAACATTGGCAATGATCTGACCGTGGCTGCATGCTTAGCCCAGGCAGAGGCTCAAGAGAGAGCAAGTTGTGGGGAGAGCAAACAGTGAGCGGAACCTCCCAGTTGGCTAGCCAGCAGTGGAGGCTGTGGGGCTCACCTACAGTTTGCAGAAGCAGCCGGGCTAGGTCCTGGTGCAGTTTGTGGCTGTATTGTGCCCATCTGCCCCACTCGTGCTTTATTCTGTCCTCCACTCCCTATTCACCTTTCCAGTCTCACCCTGCACTGGAGGCAGTGGAGATACTGATACAGCTACTGTAGCTATTACAGCCACTAGAAGACCACTCAAGTTTACTCCCATCGCCACACCTTTGGGCAGCTGCAACTCCTTTTGTCATTGGGGTAAGAGTCATGCTACTAAATGTGGCATAGATTGGCACACTAATGGGTCCTCATCGTTAACCTGCTTTTATTCCAAACTCTAAATCTCAGGCAGCATGCCTGAGCTCCGTAGCTCGTTAAATGCTACCTAGAGACAGGATTATGAAAGTCTTAAACTACACCAGGGTTCAGGGTATTAAGACCCGAGTGGCAACCCTCAGGAGTGTCTTTGTAAATAATGCATTGTACCCAGGTTTTAGATCCTCAAAATGGTATTATTGCTGCAAAGAAATGATGCTTAATATTCTGTTCACCCAAAAACCAAAGCCCTTATAGTGCAGTGGCAAGTGTATAATTGGCAAGTGTGTAACAGAGAAGCGCAAAGATTGGTTTTCTTCAAATGAAAAGCATAGTGCTGGACACAGCATCAGGTTGATATCAGTTCACCAAAGCCTAGCACAGCAAGCCCACTCTGTCCCCACCTTAGTTTCAACTATAAATCCGCCCGCTGTCATTTCCAGCAAGTCCTTCACCCTCTGTTTACAATTCCATTATCTCAAATAGTTCTCATGGAGATCAAAGTTCAAGTTACTTATTCCCTCCGGCACTGTCAAGTCAATCCAGACTAACAAAAAACATGTGGCTTTACAGATAAAGAACTTACAGAGTTCCCTATAAACGAACCATTGAACTATTTAACACAGCTAGGGGTCAAAATCAATATTACGCAAGATGTGGAAAATGATTCCGCTAACTGTTAAGAGTTCTTTGCAGCTCTAACTGTAACGATTTCAACTCTTTCCAGGCAGAGTTTGATTATCAAAAAGCAGTTGATGGCCGCTCACTGCCTGGAATTGTCAGTAAAGGGGACTGAGACAAAAATGTCACGGCCTGCATGCATTAGTCAGCAAATCTCAGTCACCTCCGCCACCCCCTCAACAAGTATGCTCAGGGTTGTGTCAAGCAATTGCAACATTAGAAGATGTCCCAACCATCTTAAATTCAATTATAGATGACTTCAGAGCAACAAAACCATGCCATCCGGTTAATCAGACAAATGTTTACCTGAACAGGACTAACATTGGCACTCAAATTAATGTAGTCATCACTAATGCAGAGGTGCATGGTCCTCTTGTGGGGATGTAATCATAGCCCGCCACACAATCAAATTTGACCTCATAAAAAGGTGGACACCCCTTTAACGTGTCCTGTAGGGCAACTTAAACATTCCCAGGTTTGCAAATTGCCTGTACGTACTCAAACACACAGGCCCAATCCAACAGATCAGTGCACTCATATCAGCATACCGTCGCCATTCAATGGCCCATCACAGTCATCTGCCACAGGATGGAATCCCTATTCAAAACAACCTCTTAATCAGTCATCAACCAAATTGCACCCTAAAACCACCACAAACAAACCTCTATAAACACATATGTCCAGACATGTTGAAAGTTGGTGCACCCGCCCCTTCACGAATGAATAAACAGTTTGACTACATTTTTAACACCTGTGAAGTAACCCCCTCCATTCTGAACATTACCAAAACCATGCCTAGTGATCCTTTAATAATCGCTCTCAAGACAGTCGCATGAGGCTCATGAAGACATGCCTTACATGCATCTTTAGTGCACTCACTGTGGTAAATCGAACGCCTTCTAGTCTGTGGATACAAGTTGGGAGTGTCCAGGAATGCCTCCGAGGCCTAGATTCCTCAAACTGAGTGAGTATATCTTCCTTTGAACCTAGGAGAAACACACTGGGGAATGCGGCCTAAGTTCTCTAAAATAATAAGCCAAACAAATGTCCTGTGAAACTCATTCACCGGTACATCTACTTTTGCTTAGAAAGTGTGAAAAAATCTATTAGTATGTTGTATCATAATCACTGCTGTTAAAAAGGGTACAGGACACAATATCTTGTATGATGATTGTTTTCACGTTTTAATATAAGGAGAAAATACATTTCATTATGCATCCAAATTAGTGCAGATGACACAGTGCTCAGTAAGTGAAAAATATACATACAATAACATAGAGCAAGACCCAAGGTTGAATAGAATTTTATATCAAACAAGCATACATGGATAACTTGTCTGTTCATATACGATATCTCCTGACAAATTATAACATGTTTTGAAAGCAACTTAGGGAGGGAATGTCAATGTTTTTGACCTGTACTAAGGGGTCTGTCGTGTAAAGGGACCGCCCACCATAAGGGCGGGGGTCCCGTGGGTGCTATTAGGATGGCCCACCACAGTGGCGGGCGCATCCTGCATTCATAACATTGTGGCGGGCGGTGCACTCAGCACCGCCCGCCACAATGTTAGGGAGGCATGTCATGCAGTTCCATGCACAACATGGCAGGCACTGCATGTTGCCTGCCATGTTGTGTATGGAACTGAAGGGGGGTACTATAGGTACCCTCATGTGCGCCCCCACCCCCTGGAGTCCTTGGGGGCCCGCAACTGGCCCCCAAAGCAGAACTACATGCTTTCCTGCCAGACCGGTGGTGGCTACTGACGGCCTGGCGGGGGCAATCCGCCCGCCATCCTAATGGGCCCCTAAATCTTCAGGGCTCATCAGAACAACAGACATCTGATTAAAGTTCTCTAGAAAAAGCACACATTTGCATTGTCTCATTCCACTGCATAATCTGCAATCATGTTGGTGGCGTGACACAACGCAAAGGCGTAATTTTCCTGAGTTATCCATTTACCTCTTAGGAACTGAGAGGCCCATTTTGCATTGTTGGCTTTGTCTAGGAGTACTCCTGCATGTGTAGGTGCGCCAACTTTCTCCATACAATACAAAGGTTTACTTCTCCTAAATAATTTGTTCACTCCACCGGAACTGTCTGACTAACCGCGCAGGCTGATTTCATTGTAGACTGTGAAGTATTCTTGCACAGATTGCTTACAGGACGCCTTATTGAAGTTCCCAACATTCCACAGAATCTAGGGAACTTTTGTCCTGAGAAGACCCGAGGACTGACTACAGGTCGCATCGTCGACATTACATCCCTAAATTGCTTTGCTTTCAAAACATGTATGCTTCAGCAAAGATGCCATACATGAAAAGACAGGTTCTCCCCTTACATTTGTTTGATATAAAATCAAATGCAATCTTGGAATCTGTTCACTGTTTTGTTCTATGTTGTGTTATGCATATTAGTTCACTCATTGAGCACTGCGTCATCTGCACTAATTTTGATATACATTGAAATGTATATTGTTTTCCTGACACTACAAAATATGAATATCATCATCATGCAAGCTAGTAACCTGTATCCTTTTTCAATAACATTGATTATGATACAAATACCTAAATGAGTTTGTTCACTTTCAAAGCAAGTCGACGTGTTGGTGAATGAGTCCCACAGGACATTTGTTTGGTTTTCTTCACTTACTCAAGTTCTTGTGGGCAATCAGGGTGGTCCCTGTGTTGTACACATAAATTCTGTAAAAAGCACTTAAAAAACGAGTCAATACGTTACATTTTTGCCACACAAGGTACTCAGTGACAGAGTGGACTATGTTCCGTCTACCACTAAGTGAAATGTCGGGACTGTTATGCACTTGTCAATTGGTGAAAAGAACATCTACTATATTGTGACGGGGGATGAAGATGTCGAGCAGGCCATAAGCAAGTCCATAATATTCTCACATAGTGGAACAAAAATTCTACGGTTGCTTGCCTAGTAGTGGCCCATGCAAGTAAGATATCTATGCACAGCCACAGAAAGGTTTACCTTACGGCAGCTCCACCCTTCAATCAATTTGCGAATACTTCACTTTTGTATGGTACAGCATAAAGCAAATAGGAAATTACAGGGTTGGCTGAGATGGGCATTGGGGACAGTAAACAGAACTCTCCTGCCTCTTTCCTTGCTTATGCCCACTTCTACAATGAGAAGTTTGAGGCTTTTTAGGTGTTCTAGGAATGCAATCGGCAAATTGTCGACCCTGCAACTTTGCCATGTCCTCCAGAGCATATGAAGTGGAGGCTGCTTCTGTAGCCGTAAGACTTTCAGTGACAGTCAACTGATAGTCAAGGAAAGACCTGAGACTTCCTGTGGTGGTCTGGTGATAAACAGCATGCGCAATGTATTTTACCATCTTGTTCAGGTGGGTAAACAGCTTCTTATAACAAGTGTAAGTTTTACGACTTGCATTGTACGGCAGAAGAACATGGTCAATCTTATCTACTTCACCTACGTACTTGTAACCCAGTAAACAGGTGGGTTTGTGAACTTTGGCCATATGTCCCCAAACCATGACGGGAAAAGTGCTCTCATCATGAACTGTAGTGAGGACGTACACATCACGCCTATCAGATAACTTGACTGTGAGCAGCTTATTGGAACGCAATGCAGTGCTCTGGGTCTTTTGCAGCTTCCTATAAAGAAGCTCTTATGGGAATCCTTTGTGGGGACAATGAACTGTACCACATGCCACAGTGCCAGCCTTGTACATCTTACTGAACACTTCTTCTCCTGTATAGAAGTTTTCCATATAAAGGTTATAACCAAGCCCAGGTGTTGAACTCTGCTCTGCCAGCGGAGTTTTCAGAGTTTTGCCAACTCCACCCTCCATTGGAAACTCGGAGTTCAGGCAAAAAACTCCAACTTCGCAGCGTAACGGAGTTAGCCCCTGCACCCACATCCAAAAAACGGAAATAATAATCACTTCCCTGCTCTGGTGTCTCTGGGCTGCCATCCTCCTCACCCTGGTCTCTCCTCCTCGCCGGTCGCAAACCCCTACTTTGTACGTCTTGGGATGACTGCGCATGCGTGCACATGACCGCATGCACAGTCCTCACAAGATGAACAACGTAGGGGTTTGCAACCGGCGAGGATGGCGAGAAGGAGACCACAACGTGGAGGAGGGCAGCCAGGAGACGCCAGCACAGGTGAGTGATTTCCCATTTTTTTTAATTAGGGTGGAGTGTCGTGGAGTTCCACTGAGTTTTTTTTCAACTCTGTGGAACTCCGTGAGGTGGCACTCTGCCAACTCCGCCCAGGGTTAGTTATAACCGTTGTGAGGGATTGGCTAGACGAGCTCCCATACAATTTCTCCTGTGACTCCTAGCTTGGGAAGGCAACCAATAGGGTTTAGAGAGGAGTGCTTCCCTGTATACACTCTCAAACTGTACACACAGTCAGTGGAGCTTTGACACAGCATGTACAACTTGTTGCCATAGCAAGTGCTTTTGCTCACAATGTACTGCCTGAACAGCAGCCATTACTCCAGGGCATTGCAGCAGAAATGCAGGATATGCTGCAATATCACAACTGAACTCTGCTTATGTTCGGTGCAAAGATGGGGGTTATCCAAACAGTGCGAGTGGACCAGTATCACTGCAAGCTTGGTTTATGCACTAAACCCATTTTAAGGATAAGGCCCAAGAATATCTTTAACTCCTCAAGTGAAGTGGGAATCTACAGTTGTGCCTTAGAATGAGGTCCTCTAGTCCCTCCATGCTCCTTCAGAAATTGTAATGCAAAGGTTCGCTGTACATCTTGTTCAAGGAAGTCAACATCCAAAAAGAGATGGGCATAGTCAATTGGCAAAAAATTGACTGTATCAACTGGTTCACTGATAGAATATCAGTAGGGTAAGTGTTGGATTGCGGAGTAATTAAATGTACTATTCCAACTCCAGTGAGTGCAGTGGAGGGGCAAAAAATACTATTCCCACTTCAATGAATGCATGAATGAAACAGTATGGAAAGTTTTGGATAGCGGAGGGGTAACAATTACTATTCCCACTCCAGTGAGTGCAACAGTAGTGAAAGTGTTCGATAGCAGAGGGGTAAAAGTTACTATTTCTATTCCAGTGAAAGTAACAGTAGGGAAAGAGCTTGATAGCGGAGAGGTAAAAATTACTATTTCCACTCAAGTGATTGCAACATTAGGGAAAGTGTTGGATAACAGAGAAACAAAACATGAATAATACAAACTATTGAAAAAAAAATATTCAAAATGTTTAAAAAAACTCATAAAAATGAATAAACACTATATAAAAAAATATAAAATTAATATAGTAAATATATCAAAAGAACACATTTTATAACATTAATTACATATAACAAATTCCTGCACATAAGATATAAAATAAATTAATACATTTATAAACAATAATTATTTAAAAGTAGAAAATATTAATGAGCAAAACAATTAATTAAAACATAAATGTATTTATTTTATTTCCTACCTTGTAACACCACACCAATAACAAAACACGTCAATATTTTTAATTAAATGTATTTCCATAATTTCCATAATTAATTATCTATTAAACGAATCTTAATAAAAAAAGGTTCATAATTAACATAATTAAAATAATAAAACACAATTAAATATTCTTTTCAAAAGCAAAACTATTGCTATTAACAACTAATAATTAAATATTTTAAAATGTATTGAATGCCCACCTTTTAACACTTTAAAAGTAAGAACACACACAAAAATTAACAATTACACAAAATAAATATCAAATAATTGATATTAATCAAAAAATATTTAATAAATAATTAAACACAAAATACTTACCACCCTTTACTCTTATAAACACCACAACACACACTTAAAATTAATTACACAATTATCATAATTAATTACTAATTGAATAATTAAAATGAATAAACAACTAATTATTATTTCATAAATTAAAAATACATTATTTCCCACCTTTCCACCCTTTACACCTATAAGCACCACAACACACAGCTAAAATGAATTGCACAATTACTATAATTATTTACCAATTAACTAATTACAATTAATTAACAACCAATTAATAATTAATTCATGATAAATTATGTTACCCATTTAACATCTCAATTAAACAAATAAGAATAAATAAAAAATATTAAATGAATGCAATATAATTAAATTACTTCCCACCCTATTCCCCTATAAGCCCACAACCCCCTACGGAACTAAAAACACAACATTTAAATACAAAATATTAATAACTGCTAAAAATAATCAATTAATTTTATATCATTAAATTACTTTCCACCCTATACCCCTATAAACCCACAGCCCGCTAGGAAACTAAAAACGTAAAAATCAAATAAAAATATTCATATCCACTAAAAATTTAACACATAAATTAAAAATACAAACAAATCTTATACAAAAAAATATACATCACATACATATAAAATAAATACATAACATTAATAAAAAATTCGATATTTTTAACAACTATATTTTTGCAAACAATATTTTACACTTCGATATTTTTAACATTGATATTACTTACCTAAATTCGATATTCTTGACCACAAGAATTTGTCTGTTGATATTTCTGACCCACGATATTTTTAACTCCATATTTGTGTAAACCGATATTCAGTCTCTGCACCGTATCAACTTTACATCAAGCGTTGCCAGTGAAAGGCAGAAATTGGGGCTGAACTAAATTGTGGGGTTGCCAACAGAGCACTCCCTCAGTGCTCGCTGCTGTACGTCTCTGCTGTCTGGGTTGATCTAACCTGCTATAGTCACTCCTCTACAAAGACTGTGCTTGTGAAGGGACAGCACACCAGCCATCATCATTTCTCTCAGAATCGCTGAAAGATGTGTTCTTGGACGGAACTTAGCAGACTGAAAAATCACTTGCAGATTCTGCTCGATTTTCTTCTGCCTCAGATGCAGGTCTCAGTATCTGCAATCTGAGGCTCTGATCCTGCCTCAGAGCTGTCCTCCATAACTTGAGTTAGGGCCTGCACAGCAGTCATCCATCGTGACCCAACTTTGCTGACAAGCTAAAGCCTTCCTTCTAAAACTCTTTCCTGTGTGGAAGGCAGAAGTATTATTCTAAAACAGTTGGTGGGTGTCTGTGAGATGTGTGAAACAGAAAAGAAAGAAAACTTACTTTTTTGGTGAATCTGCAGGTTCTCCAAAGGCGCTAAAAACAAGACAAAAAAAGACACAATATTACTTCACCTTGCCACATACCCTATCACGGCATATTTTTTTCATGGCTCATGCAAAACTTTATTATTGGGGTAGCTGCTGGGCATTTGCCAGTATAAATCTAATTTACAGAAGCCACAAATCAACTTTTTATCCCAAGAAGCACACATTCACACAGTAACCCCGGCAACTTTGTGTGCAGGCTTTCTCCTTGTGAAAACACACAGTGCTATCACCAGGGTCACTAGAATTCTACGGCTTGACAGCAATAAAAGGCAAATTATGCTGCATTATGCTGCACATTTTCTGATGATATTACATCATTAGTTTATGATTTGAGAACATGATAATACTGCCTGGCACAGATAACACTTCATTACCAGCAGTATAGCAACCAAATACAGAATTAAACACCTTAGAAAGACCGGTTAATCTTTGTGCAGAGCCTTCCACTGTAAACAAACACATCTCCGCATCTTTAGTAACTTTGGTATGTATTTTTATAATCCCTTAATTTCCTATTCTAAAATATTGCCGCATATGGCATGGCTTTATTTTTATATATATATAATATAGTGTGTGTTTCCCCCAGGGGTGGGGTCGCAATTGCCCCACCAGGTTAACACACATTTATAATAAAAAAGTTAGCCCTCTAGGGGGTTGACTCATGTCTCCATGGCTGACCCTCAGCTACATTTCTTTTACATTTTTGAGGGGGAAATGTGTGTTTTCCCTAGGGGTGTGATTGTGGTCCCTCCAAGAGACAACAATGATCCCTCCTAAAAAAGGCCCAACAGGGGGTCGGCCTGTGTGTCAAGAGGGCCGATTCTCTGACAGTTAAATTTTTCTCCACTTTTTGTTAAATTCTCTTGGGGGTGGGATTGTGCCCTTCTGGGGAAAAACCACATTATTTTTTTTAATTTTTGACCTGGGGGGGAAGGTGGGGTGGGGGGGGTCAGCCTGTTCTTGATGAGGGCCAAACTCTGGTCCCTTGTGGCCTAGTGTGGTTTCCTGGCAGTGGGGTGTGGCACAATCGTGATCCACAGCCAGGAAATAGTTTCAGGGAGGCCTCATTGAAAAGGGGAGATTTTCCTGAAACCTGGAGGGGCATTTTTAGGCATTATTTCGCCACGAGAGCAGGAGAGAGAGCTTTTCTTCTCCTGGTTGCCACTCCTGTGGGGAATGTGTGAAGTCAGCATGCCTTACGGTGTACTGATGTCACAGATGGGTGGGAGGTGAGCTTGGAAATGGTTACGTGGAAGCAATTCAGCATCACCCCAGACCTTTTTATAAAAAAATGAATTCTACAGGCTTGCACCGGAGGATTGCTTGTAGCCCTCCCCATTAGCGGCCAATGGCCGACACCCGCACTGGGTAGGGAGTGTGGGTGGCAGCCATTGCCCAGCACCCGCACCTAATGGGTTAAAGAACAGAGGCCCACCCACCCCCATGGTGTGAGAGAGTACCTACTTGAGCTACCCCACCAGGAGCATCAGCCTGATGACTGAGGAGATTTAGAAGAGCTGTTGCAAGTGCTGTGAAATGTTGTTACTTTGGTAAGGACAAATGAAAAATTCCCCGTTATTCTCTTAAAAGTTTGGTGTTTACTTTTCTTTCTCAAATGGAAAAGTTAGATGCTTTTCTAAAATAAACTATAAAATAGTTATGCAGGGTACAGTGAGTGGGAAAGCCATTTAAACGTAATTTTTCCCTAGCACACAATATTTATAGACGTGTAAATTAAATATATCAGCAATTAGAAAAGCACAAATGAAGCGGATTTGTTTGTAAAACCTGAAGAGTGATGGAAACAAACATTTTAATAGGATAAAAACAAATCAATACACTTCTTGAAGCACACATAAAGTATTCGGCAAAATACGATTTCTACATATTGTCCTCTGTGCACAATGTAGGTTTATCAGTTAAACTTTGCAAATTTAGTGCCCGTTACAGTAGAACATTTGCTCTCTGTCGCAGACAGCGCATTATCACACTATTTTTTAGAAATATTTCTTGCCTTCTTTGCCTAGTTTTGCAAGGGAGAACGAAGATTTTGCTACAGTGACAGCTAACTAACGGCTAAAGGACCATTTTGAGGATGTGGCATTGAGATCGACTTCCCGTCACGTGCACTGGAGAAAGTGCAGAACCTCAGACATTTCAAAAGAGGAAACAAAAAACCAAGTGCATTGGAAAAAGCGGATACATGTTTGAGAGAAACAGGAAACATGTTTCCAACTACGTCTTTTGAGACCTCTCCAGCCAGCACTGATTTTTATCTAGCAAAACGTTATATTTTCAGTTCTGCCAAGTATCACACAACTGACGTGACACTAACGCATTTCAGTTCCGCATCACCGCACTGAAATGCATTGTCACGCTTTTTAATGCCACGGACTGGCATGCACTCTGCTAACAGCACCAGCTTAAACTGGCAACGTAACGCCAGGGTGCTAGAGCGCGCACTCGCGCCTCTGACACCTGTGGCAGGAAACACTTTAAAGATCCGATCGTGCTACAAAGTTACAATCTACCTGCCACGCCGCTGGCATAATTGAAACACAATTGCCAAGGGGGGCCTGCCCTCTCAGTCGTTCTGTTAACTGTGGCGCCAGCACCCTGAGGGGGAATCAGTGACCTCACCTCCTTTGCAGGAAGTAAGTAAGGTCTGTTGGAAGCGACAGCCGGGGAGTCCACACGGACTGGAGTTAACTGAAGAGTGGTGCTGAGTGCGCTGTATTATCCGGCCAGCGTTGCCGGACCACCACGGCGGGACTGGGCACTGCAGCACTATCTCCATCATGGCCGCGTGGCATCACAGGCATCGGGCGCTGCGGGGAGACTGCTGCATGTAGTGCTGTGCGACTGCCGACGACCACGTGCGGCTGGGTCTACTGCCACGGCCCCGGCGCTCAGAGAGACAGTAGTGCCTGCCAGTGCCACAGTCACCTGACTGTCCGAGATTAGTACAGAAGAAGTTCACAACAGTAAGTACTACTGTACAGCAGGCACTCACATTGATCTTAAGTGACGGTGCGTGCAGTTTTTGCCAGGGCTCTCAGTGCTCTCTCTCATTCTGTGGGGGCGGGGGTGGGGGGCCCCTGAGTCCTCTCTCATCATCCTCCAGATTTTGCAGGCAGAACGGGCAGGGCCTTGCTACGGGCTGGCAATAAACTTGTGTAAAGGTCATCAGCCACCAATAAGATTCACCCTGTAAGCAGTATAAGAATTTGCCTTTTCTAATTTGTTTGACCTCACTCATAAAGACTTTTCTAGTCAGTGATGTTTTTCTACTTGCCCGGCCGGCAACACACTGACTGGCACAGCTGGGTTGACTAACTTGAGGCAGGCTCCTCTACTCACATAGGAGGGAGCACTGGAATTAGTACCCTTCCCTTTCTGGTGCCCTACAGCAGTTTTAATAACTTCCTGACGTTTCTTGTTGCTCAAATGGCTGTAATTTTCTGCTATTTCGAAGTTTACCTTGCATGATTTTTAATCACGAGAAAGTGTCACTCATATTCGTAGAAATGTCACTCATAATTTCACTGAAATTATGAAAATGTCACTCATGGCAATTTGAAACCTTGGCAGCTATGTATTTTAGCTGCTTCTATGACATGTTATCTACGGGGAAGTGAGTGAGTCATGACAAGCCCCAGAATAGATGTAATATGAAGGTACTAAAAAAGCGGGGAGTTGTTAACGGTGAAATAAAGAACACAGGACCCTTGGCAACTAAACAAGAGACTAATGAAAACAAGGAAAATCAGTTTCAGTTCTACATTGAAGAATAGGGGCCACTGGACCAATCCATCATTTGGCTACTGCTATCCTGAGATTTTACCATGGGTATACTTTCATGATCCCCTCCCTCCTGCAACCATCCCTGCTGTGGAGCTCGTAGATGCACAGTATTTACTAAGACATTATAACCACAGGAGAAGCATCCCCAACTCACAGGTCTTGCAAAGGAGACGGACATCTATAGAGCAGGAAGGATTAGGGGTGGCCAGCTCGGCTGCACACACAGATGGCCACAGCTTCCGGAAATTGGCAGCCTTTGGGGAGAGGTGGAGGAAACAGTGAAATTAGCAGAGAAAAAAGGGACTTCTCTACATTTGTGTCAGGAAGTGTTCCAAAGTGACAGTGATCTAAGAACGAGAACATCCCATAAAAATGTCATAAACACCTCCCCTTATAACTTACTAAGTGAACTTCCAATTTCCATGCCAATTTCTTCTCAGGTCGACCAGTCTTTGTCAGTGTGTTAGAATGGAGCACGACCCAAATACGTTTTTTAAATAATCATCAACTTACAGTATTTAATGTTCAGTCAAGGATGAGCGGTTTGAAGTTTTTAAAGTTTATCTTCTCATTAAGAGATTAGTCGGTATTTTTGTATTTTTATTCAAGTTAGTCAGATAAATTTGTTTGCAGGAATATAGAGAACAATTAGGTTAGAGCCAGCATACAAAATGACCACATGTTCCATAAAAAATGTGTCTCTATCCCAACAAGAATCCATAAAGAATTCCTTTGGGAAAGATCAAGGGTTTAGAGCATCAAACTAATAGTTGTAAGAAGGCACACTCCTCGTTAAGAGCAGTTCTGGGAACTCAGCCAAGCTCCATAACAGCCGCAGTAGCAACAGTTAAATAGGTAGAAAGACATAATCACAGCAGTAACTATTATCAGCATGGAGTAAGTGCCCTCAAAGGTGTCAGTAAAACAAAAAATCACTGCTCACAGTAGCTAACCGCAATATCGGGCAAGAATAGCACAGTCAAGGACTAAGGGAAATGGCAGAGGTATGTGAGCAAAGAATGCCATCACTCCCTAGCTAAGAAAATGTACTATATAGAAAGCACAAAACAGAGTGTTACAAAACAGGTGCTCGTGTCATTTCGATCCAATGAAAATGGTCTGTTGTCTTCTCTCTTGATTCCCATGGTAAACGTCCATGTCGACATATTGTTATTTGAATGTGACTACTATGTATTGTAAAAAGATACATCCAGGAACGTTCTCATGAGAACCTTTTGCAAGCCTACTCTCAAACTAACAGGTGAGGCGAAATCTGCATTATTTCAGGAACTCTGTCACTCTAAACACTCTGCCTTGCCCTATTTTAAGTGCCTTAGCCCTGTGGTGTATGTTGAGCCACTGTTTTGTCTTGAGCTCTATCGCACTAGCGAGGTGCGCTGATGGCCTCTCTGGCATATACCCCTAGAGGGAATCCCCCCTGCAACTGTTATACATGTTGAATGTGATGTTACTATTGTCTTTTTGGTTATGGCTACTGCAGGGACTAGTGGCGTATGCCCCGTTGAATTTTGTCCCTTTATATCCTATCCTCTCATACAGAATGGCTTTAGGTTCTGGGGGAAAATATTATTATACACTGCTCTCCCAGCTTATGTTGTTGTTTATTGGGGTGGGAGGGGTCTGCATTCCCTGGGGGATTGGGCCGCAGGTGTGGGTGAGGGAAGGGGATTGTTTAAGCAGATTGCCATATTGCTTTGACTTGCATGCCATTAGAAATGTCCATACACGATTTGGACGCATACACTATTTTTGGCACACACACCTCTTTATAACCTTGTCCTACACATGTCACCCCCATAATTACCTACTGCTGAATGGCTAATCAGTCGCAAGATCGCAAACCCACTATCAACTGCTTAACATGGAATGTGAGGTGCCTCCGCAACCCCCGAAAACTTAGGCAGGTCATACACTATCTTGACAGACACCATGTACAGGTGGCTATGCTTCAGGAGACGCACCTGTCCCCTGGGGCCCGTCCAACGTTCAGCAAGAATTGAGCTGCACACACTGCTTTTACGCATACTTCATGTATGCCAGAGGCACTGCAATTTTGATTAAGAAGGGTCTGGGATACTGTCCGCTGGGCTCCATACAGAACCCTCAGGGGAGATTCAGTATAATGTAGGACAGGCTGGCTGAGCACTCGGTTACCCTGATAAGCTGTTATGCACCCAACATTGATGATACATATTTTTTTCCCAGCTATGGGGACACATAATGGAGGCAGGCTTTACTTTTATTTTCTGGGGCTGGGATTTTAACTTGGCGATAGACACAGGGATGGACTGTTCACAACCACATTTACCCTCCCACCCACAGTTTACCAAACACCTTTCAGTCATAATGACTGATCATCGACTTTCTGATGCGTGGCGCTCCCTGCACCCCACACGAAAGAAGGTACTTACTTCTCGACTGTGCACAATAGCTAGTCTCGCATAGACTATTGGATACTGTCGGCTGGGCTCAGCACATGGCTTAAGGAGGCAACGTAGCTAGCTCGCACCCTCTCAGACCACTCTCCTGTTCTTATGAACCTGGAGCCACCGGGCAGGGAATCTCCATACCGCCCCTGGCGCCTCTTCCCCACCGCTCTACTAGATATCACCTTCCGGGAGGAACTGCGTCAGCAAATAGTATACTTTTTTCCCTGTAACATTGACCGTGTCCCCACCCTGGCCAGTGTCTGGGAGAGCTTCAAGGTCACGGTCAGGGGCCTCTATATTGCCAAGAGCGGCTGGAATTTACGAGCCCTTAGGGACACATTGCGTAAATTAGCACTAGACATCAAAGAAACTGAATCGCAGATAGCGTCTTCACTGGATGCGAAGCCACAAGCTCGGCTCAGGAGCTCCTGATAGAATACTCAGAGGAAGCTGACGAGAGGCCAAATTCCGATCCACACACTTCACTGCTCAGACTTATGGTGATGGCGAGCGTCCTGGCAGAGCCCTGGCTGAGACAAGAAGAATCCCTGGGTTTAATAATCAAATCCTGGAAATTAGGGATGACGAGAGGCAGAGACATATAGACATACAGGCAATCATTGACACCTTTACTAAATATTACACTGCACTCTATCACACGGACGGTTGTGTCCCCCCGGAAATAGCCACGTATTTTGAAGACACGGCATTGGGCTTGATGAACGATTCCCGTAGGGAATTCTTATCTGCAGACATTGAGGAGGATGAGATCAGGGCTGTCATAATGGGGATGGGATCTAGCAAGCCCCAGGGCCAGACAGCCTACCCGCCGAGTTGTATAAATGTTATGGCGCGCAATTGATCCCCATCCTCAAACAAGTTCTTGAAGAAGCAAGAGATTTTGGGTCCCTCCCCTCGTCTATGCGACAAGCTATGATCATTTCTTTACTCAAACGGGAAAGGCAGCTGATAAGTGCGCAGCTTACAGGTCTCTATCTTTAATTGTGATACGAAAATATTGGCCAAAGTAATTGGCACCCGATTATCCCTGCTCATGGAGGGGCTGGTTCTACCTGATCATGCAGGATTCGTTGCAGGAAGGGCCACCTCCCATAATCTGAGCACCATCTTCATGCTTCTCCACAACATTGATCCTGATAGCTCAGCTGTTGGGGTGTTTTTGGATTGACATTGACAAATGAAGGCATTTGAATAATTGGAGTGGGATTATATGCATGCCATTCTCGGTCGAATGGGCCTTCCTCGTCCTTTCCTGTCCTGGATTCAGCTGTTGTACTCCGAGCCGAAGGCGGTGGTCCAGATTAATGTATGTTACTCTGACCTCATCCGCATCAAGCGTGGCACTTGTCAGGGGTGCCCGTTTTCCCCATTACTATTTGCATTAACTATTGAGCCTCTGGCAGTCAAGATTCGACAACACCATAGAGAGCAGGCCATAATCTACCCCTCCCGCCAAATCCTAATATCTCTATATGCGGATGACATAACCCTCTACCTGCGGGAGCCCAGTGTCAGTCTCAATCCCATCCTGCGGGAAGTTATTGGATTTGGGCATATATCGGGATAAACCTAAACTGGAATAAATTGCAGATTTTTCCACTAACCCCTAGACCTCCTAGATTTGCACCGGAATACCCATTAAGCTGGTGTAGTAACGAAATCAAGTATCTGGGTATCAAGATTACCAGAGACCCTGAGGAGACCGTAAGAGCAAACTATGGAGCTGCAATTGAACAAATAGGCATGTGGATTGATCATTGGATTGTCCTCCTGCTCTCATTGGCCGGCAGAGTAGCCATGATGAAAATGAATATCCTTCCTAAGCTTCTCTACTTGTTTATCAATATACCTTACTACCAAGGGTGCAATTTTTTAAACACCCTTCGCTCCTTGCTCATTAAACTAGCTTAGGGTGGGAAACATCCCGACTGACTGGACACTCCTGACTCAGCCATTTGCTAGAGGAGGCTTTGAAGCTCCAGACCTGGAGCTTTACTACCTTAGCACTTAGGCCCATTACACAGTCTATTGTCTTCACCGGCCACCTTTCATGCCCTACCTGGCCATTTAACAGGGTTACATGTCACCTACACTGCTAATTTCCTTGCTGGGAGCTCAAGTTCCAGGCGAAAAGGTAACTCACCACACGGTCTCATGCACCAACACTTCCTGGAAGCGCCGAACCAGACTCCCCTCATGTCTCTACCGCATCTTTCATAGGCCCCAGTCATGCAGGAAGCAGTATTCCGAGACATGTTACGTAAAAGAGGGCTGCACACATGGGGAGATCTGTAACTCGAGGGCTGATTCAAAGATCAGAAGGACATACTGACTGGGGAGAGAGTTCCACCTCTGGAGATGTTCCTTTACATACGCTTAAAACATGACATCGAGACAATACATCTAGCTTCCCACAGGAATCTGACACACTGGAGGTCCTGCAGGCCACGCTGAAAATGTTGGGTCCCTCTCACGCAGTGTCTTGCATTTATTACGCAGCACTGTTGGAAAGACCGTACACCCCACCAGGAGCCAGAGTGGCCTGGGACCATGATCTGGAATCCCCTGTGACAGATGAGCAGTGGAAATTCTGCTGCGAGCAAACTGCATAAATTATAGCCAGTAGTAGGCTGCATATTATACACTTCAAGTTTCTGTACAGAACATATTATACACCCACATTACTCCTCAAATACAAATTAGGGGAGGATGACATGTGTCCATGGTGTCACCCAGAAGGGGCCAATTGTCTGCATTTGGCGTGGATGTGTGTCCAGGTCCAACTGTACTAGTGGGAGGTTCTTACAGCTCTATCCGGGATGATTGCAATCCCACTCCCGTGCTCCCCCCTGCTTACGCTACTGGGCTACACAGCCGAAATCCCCAAGACACACTGAAAATTCACTGCCTTGGGGCTACTCCTGGCTAAGCGGAAGGTGGCTTGCAGATGGGGTAGGGTGCAAGCTCCGAAATTCAAAGGATGGCTGCAAGATTTTATATATAGCAGAGACCAACTAACAGCATATGCAGAACTTTTGCCGCTCACTTCCCGACCTAGGGATATCTGGGAACCACTGATTACATATCTTCATACACAGGATGAACATGCTGAGGGCCCTCCTTTGGAGGGGACACATGGAGTTACCCTTGAAGTGTAGTATAGTAATTAGCAGCATGTGTTTTCTGCTCTCTGGGAAATGCGATTCATTGGAATGTGGACTACATGTGAGACATGGGCTGCTACCCTCTTTTTGCCAAGCTCTCCATGGTTTTTGGAGGAACTATATGTGGCAATGTACGGGAGTGTCAATTTAAGGACTTATACAGCTGCGATTGTGCATGAAGTGCTGCTTCATGTAAACTATTTCTAACGTTTAACTGCATTTCTTTTGCTTTGCTGATGTGACATGCAAGTCTGCCATATGATGAAGCTATAGTTTTATGTGATGATTGATAAAAAATTATACATAAAGTTTATAAAACAAAATCACACATTTTGTCACAAGGGATGTCATTGATGAAGATAGATGGAAGTATGCCATAGAGAATTATAGTACTTTTCATACAGTCAAAGAGTTTATTGTGAAAAGGTTGGCTTGACTGTAGTGAGCTTTCAGAACTGCTGAGAAGTTTTAGAAATGTGCGCAGGGAGTTGTATCTGGTAGAATGAGGCTTTTTCAGAGGGTCTAAAATGGTGCTTCTGAAGGATTTTACAAAGAAGATCATTAACTTGGCACATAAAGACCACCTAGGGAGGAGCTTCACCAAGGCCAGAGTTAGGACAAATATTCAGTTATTCAGTGCTTAAATTGCAAAAAGAATAAGTGCTAGTGTCCAAATCTCTGACAGTGCTATCAAAAATCGGCATGACAATTACCAAGACTGCATAGCGTTGTATTCACTTCAAGCCTCTTTAATCCACTACCAAATGCTGCTGCCCAGTATCTCACTCTTGCCGGTCCCTGCTGCTTCTTCTCTTTGTTCCCCTATGCCCATCTTCTCTTCCTCTTTCTTTCCTATTTGTGTATTTTTTTCTCTCTTGTTTGCTGTCAATATCTGATGAGGAAATATTAATGTCCTAGAAATGAGTGGCGGAAGTCCCCACTCGCAACTGCCTCATCAGATTAACCCCTCCCATGCTCATGACGAGCTGAGCTCGTCATGAGCCAAGGAGGCCGTGTGCTCATGACGAGCTGAGCTCGTCATAACGGCCTCAACGCTGGCACGCGGGGCTAATTCCCCCGCTGTGCTGAGCGTTCTAAAGAAACGGGTGAGGCCGTGATGAGCCGAGCTCGTCATGAGCACACGGCCACCGTGGCTCATGACGAGCTAAGCTCGTCATGAGCACCGGGGCGCTCTGCGCGCCCCCCTCCTCTCCCTCGCCCCCCAGCACAGCGGGGGAATTAGCCCCACAGGCAAGGGGTTAAGCACGGATTATCTTGGTGGCCAAGGGTGGGTATTTAGGTAAAACAAATGGTCAAAAGTTGTATTCTTTGTGTGCAATGACCAGAACAAAGTGGTGTACTCTGCCCCTCTTTCCCCTGTTAACAAGTTCAAAAAACCTTGGACAAACTGGGCTTAGACGTTATAGGCCCTATGATTTGCTGTTCCCCAATGAACGATTCATACTATTGTTGCTAGATTACCACCTCGTAGTCAGTGACAATAAAGTGTGTCAGTCTGATTACGACTAAGATGATACAATATCGCTGACAACACGGTTCATTTTGTGTTGTTAGAGATGCAAGAAATTTATTTTGAAGGCCTTGTCAATAAATTATCAGAGAACATAGCTTTATTTTCCCCAGGGCTAATTGTGAGGCTCATAATTATCCTTTTTCATGCCTGAGGGGTAAGGTTGCCGACACCAAACGTATCCACCCTCTGGGAGGGGGCTGTGGCAGAAATGTACGCATTAGATAGGTTATTACAGTGTTGCCTTCTCGAGGTAAAAGAACAATCAAAAGAATTACAGGTCTTATCTTGGTCGTAGAAATAATATACAAATACTAATGTGCCATGCAAGGTGGGGGACTCTGTTCTGGTAAGAAAACACAAGATGGACAAGGAGGTCGTGGACCCTTCCATTATCCAAACGGTGAGAAGAAATATGGTTGTAGCGAGTCTATGAATGTGGGGAGCATGTCCTGGTTGGTGAGAACTCCCCCAATCCCCTGCAACAACAATCTTGCTGAGGGAAGCCCTAAAGACAGAAAACCTACCACCATTGCTTCTCCAAGAGATATTGGACACTGACGCAGATCTTTGTTGAAATCTCTTCCCTGAAATCATCTTCTGTTTCCTTTTGGATGATGTTTCTAGTAATAGTTTATTCTTTTATTTTCCCATTACTAGCAGTGGGGCGGTGGTTTTATGGCTGCTCACCACAGCTGCTTCTAGCCTGTCTGGTGCTTAGTCCATCTAAGAGCTATCTTTCGTTTGGATGCTCATCTAATTATGGGAGAATTCCAATGACATCTCCCCATCTTTAAAGACCTACACTGGCTGCCCTTTTAGTCAAGAATTACATTTAAAACTACGTGCCTAACATTAAAAGCCTGTAGGTGAAACATCCTACTTACACTCCCTGTTACCATATCTTCTTTAGTGTAAGAGCCTAAGGAGTCAATCATCCCTCTGAATTGAAAGTAACAAATTCAGATCAAGCCAAGCCTTACTCAAATCACTTGTGGGGATGCCTCCCACTCTCGGGAGCTCTCTACCGGAAGAAATTAGGATAAAGAAAAGCTGAGCTCCTTCAGGATAAAAGTGAAAACGTTTCTGTTCTGACAACGTCTTAATGTGTAAGCCCAGCCACCTGGACGTCCATACTGATTAGTCTCACCACTCCCCTCAATACACTGCACCAATCCTCCCATCAGCCAGAAGTCTATGTAAAAACTTCTGGTTGATGAGACCATTCTTTTAACTGTAGCTTTTCACTGCACATCTGTAACCGCAGCTAAAGTTATTTCTACAAAAGTGCCTTAATACCCGATGGAGATAGTAGTGCTGTAAATTCCTTGAAATAAATAAACAAATCAATAAGTTAATTGTTGCCACATGAAACTGTGGTTGCGAACCATTGTTGAAATACTGAATTGACAGACAGCTTCCACCTTGTGAATGGCAGTTGTGGGCTTCAGAGAGGGACAGATTTCAAGGGCACCACATGCTCCTCCAGATGTAATTCTATTAAAAAAACAGCTTTTATTTTTTAATCATCATTTGCCTCTTTTAAGGGGTAGTGGCTACTTTTAAGAACATATTAGCATTCAGTGAATGCAAATGCAGCCTGAGGCCTGATGCCCCTTGCAGGCCTCCATATCTGCACTTGCAGACACTCATAGGGAGATGAAAAAAGGCTGCTTCCTCAGAAATGAGTCACGGACCAAAACGAAGATAGATTAGAAATCAGTTGTGTGCAAAAAAGCACAGACTACTGTGAGACTTCCCCCTTAGTACAAGAAGCTCAAATCCTCTCTAGAGACGTCTATGTGGAATTTACCCCAAATCATCCGGGCACACCTCATTGAGACTACAATTTCAATAGGAGAGAACAGAACACATACACGAAACTGTAAGATTCGTGCATGTGTTTGCAGATTCGAGTTAATTATGTCTGTCAATAGATGCAACCTAAGCTTTGTAAATTACATATATAAATACGAAGGTGTCTCCTAAGTAAACTGTAGTCAAGCAGCACGAGAGGCCCAAATTATGCGGCATGCTTGAGTAAACTTTGCAGCACGAAAAGGCAAATTATGCGGCTTATTTTTGGTAGTATTACTTCAATATTTTGTCATTTCTGCACTTGTTAACACTGTCTGGGTATTGGTTGCACCTCATTTGTACTGGTTTAATACCCAAATACAGCAATAAGCAACAGAAAGATCACCAGTCAATTTTTGCAAAGGGCCCTCCACAGTGACACAACATTTGTAGTAACGTTTAACCTTTTGAACCAGAAAAAATATTTTTGTTAAAATTTGCAGATTATTCAGCAGATGATGGATTATGTGGTAAATGTGGTGAGTCTTTAATTGTGCAAAAAACACCAAGGACACAAAATCATACAATTCCAGTGGCCCTTATTATAGTGTTCTGAGTGGGTATGAGCTAGAACACAGCACTTTCACAGAAGCAATCTCCTCCCTAGTAAAGTTATACTACATTTACCCTGGGCTTGTAAATGAAATGCTACTAGTGGGCCTGCAGCACTTATTGTACCACCCAATTATGTAGCCTTTTAAAACATGTCTCAGGTCTGCCATTGCAGGCTGCGGGCAGTTTTGACTTGACGTTTTCCACCTTTTGCCAGGCCTAAACCTTCCTTTTTCATACATGCATGTCACCCCTAAGGTAGGCCATAAAAAGCCCTCAGGGCAGGGTACAGTGTATTCAAAACACTGGACATGTACTTTTATGTTTTACATGTCTTAGCAGTCAACAGCTCTTACATTTATTTTTCACTACTCCAAGGACTACTTCTCCCATGGTATGGCATTGGGTTACCTAGTTACATGGAATACGTGAACATTTTGTTGGAGAATAGATAGAAATATCATGTTTGGTGTCCAAAGAATTGTAATATAAAATCGTTCTAATGATAAAGTTACATTTGAAGTCACAATTCTCAAAATGATACTTTTAGGAAGTTGACATTTTCTTGTCCTAACCATTATGTGTCTGCAGCCTTTGTCCTGAGTCATGTGGCTCGGTTTATTTGGCAGTTGGTCTTTGTGTATTCTTCCCTAACAGTGCCATAAAGTGGGACTAGGTGTTGGCAGAATGGGATAGCCTGACAGGATGGGACTGTCAGAGCTGTTCACAGCCCCACGTACACTTCAAACGAGCTGCCTCAATACACACACAAAGAACTTCACAAAAGCCTTTTGTGACTCCAGTCATCCTGGGCCCAGGTTAGAGCGAAATTCCAGAACCATCTGTGGGGCGTGGAGGGGACTTCAGGAGTTTCATTCACTTCAAAGTTGGCACCGGGTTTCAAAATAGGACCAACAACTCAGTCTTCAGTTCACTTCTCGATCTTAAGACTCTCAGAGGACTGCCCTGCTTTGTGAGGCCTGCTGTATACTTCAGAGAACTACTCTTCTACTCCCAGAGGACTGACCTGATGCCTGAAGTCTTCCCTGTCCATTTCTATCTTTGCCATGCTGTTTGAGACCTTCTGTTATGAACCCAGGACTGCCAGAGGGCTAGTTGCCTGTCCTCTAGTTCAGAGCCACAGGGACAGAAAAAGGCTCCAACAATCATGAACCTGTACCTGAACCCAGAGTGAGTCCTGACCCTGCAAGTGGTGCCCACCCAGTAGTCCTGGACCCTTAGAAGTGGTGCTAAAGGTTCCCAAACAGCCAAAAAACAAAACTTGGTACTTAAAACAATGTCAGCGTAAAAGTGCTCTGCGAACCAACAGGAGATTGGGACCAACCTGCACTCCAAATTGACTTTGCTGTAGCCATCACTAAGTTCTTATCTGCAGCAGAAAATCCTGTTCAGCTGCTCCTCACAAAACCCTTGTGGAACTCTTGTCAGCAACAACCTGCAACCTCATACCACTGGAGATCTTTGACTTCCAAAAAAGAGACTAAACCTGAAGGTAACACAAAACTGGGCCCAATCCATTGAGGTCTGCCTTAACTTTCAACTTTGCCCTGGTCTTGGGCAACCAGATATCCGAGTTTGGCGCTATTTTTCACTCTATAATTTATAAATTCATAACTCTGGTTATACTAATTGGATTTAATTCATTTTGGTGTCATTTCTTTTGTTAACTTTTGCTCTTTTTATTTATTTTTTGTCAAAGTTCTTTTTATTCAACAAGACTTCTGCATAGAGTGTTACACATTGCAAAACATACAGGACTTCCATCATAGATTATCATCTAATACGGAATCATTTTCTGACTTTGGAAAGTCCTCTCACCATCGCCACGTCATGCGAGTCATGACTATTTACCAAAACCCAACAATGGGAGAAATCCCCCAAACAAGTCAAATCAACAGAAAAAGAAAAGGGAAAAGGAACTCCCCTCCCTAACCCGCCCATCCCCTCTCCCTCCCTGGTGGTGGTGTAATAGCAAAAGTACGTGTGTGAACAGTCAGTTTTGAGCTGTGAAGAAGGGCATTACCTTTCTCACAGAATTCGAGCCTTGCTTAACAAATTGGGGCACTAAATCGGGCTTGGAAGATCGTTTGCTTAGAACGGAAATAGGTGCATAGCTCTGACAGAAGGGGGACATACTGTTGTGGGTAGACCCTGGGACAGGATAGAAATCAATGGGCCCATTTGTATTCAAAGTTTTTGTATTTGTCCCTGAAGATATCCACCATCCATTTCATGGTGAGGATGGCCCAGAGACGTGAGTCCCACAGCGATAGAGCAGGTGTCTCCTTCTTTTTCCATGCTGCAGATATAGTAATTTTGGCATCCCCAAGACATGCCCACAAGGTAGCTTTGTCCGCCCTCGTCTGGTGCGCAAGATCAGGTTCTCTAACGCCCAAGAATAACCCCTCTATAGATGTTGGTATGGGGTAACCCAGCATATCTTTAATATGTGATAGAATCTCGTCCTAAAAAGCTCTACTTGTGGGACAATCCCATCATATGTGACGGAAATCCACAAGAACACTGCATCCATGCCAACATAGCTCAAAAGTATCTGGAAATATCCTTTTGAGCTTGGAAGGGTAAAGATACCAATCAAACAGGATCTTGTAGTGGGCTTACGTTGGATGCTTGGAAATGTCCAACCATATTTGACACCATTCCTCTTCTGCAATGTCCCTCCCCACTACTCGTTTCGAAAACGATTGATAGCGTGCTCTTGAAGCGTGAATTGTTAATAGCAGCATTGAGTTAAGTTGGGAGATCGCCCCTTTCTCTGAGTCTGCCCTCCATATCCATTGTTCTACCTGTGTATGCTATCTGGTGGCTGCTTCCCTCATCTGTGGTTTGGATACCCAGTGTTTGAGTTGATAATAGTGAAAATGCATGATACTCGGAACCTGAAATTCCCTTGGCAACTCGTAAAGGTTAGCGCCTCAAAGTTGTGGAATAGATTGGAGACCCTTGGGCATCCTCCCTCCCACCACCCATCAAAAGGGCCTTCCCTCATTGCTGGGTGAAAATCTGGATTAAAGCGAATAGGAGTGTAGGGTGAGGGGAAGGTGGTGCATCTCTCATCTTTCGTAACCCCAACCCAGACCTTGAGAGTAGTGCGTGTCAGGGTGCTGATGTAACCATTGGCCGGCCTGTCTTTTTTCCGCTTCCAGAGCACATCCCATATCGTCCTTCCCACTGTAGCCCTATCCATGTGGAGCCAGTGTCGTCAGACTCTCTCATGGACCATTCCACCATCACTCTGATTTGTGCCGCTTTGTAATATAGTGAAAAGTCCAGGAGTGCTACACTCCCCTCATTCTTGGGCCGGCATAGGAAATGGAAAGGAAGTCATGCCCTGCCCTCTTGCCAGATGAATTTAGTAGTGAGGGAGCGCAGCAGTGATAATAGCTCACGGTCCAAGTCAATTGGGAAAGCCTGGAACAGGTGAGCAGCTTGGGAAGCCGTGTCAATATAATGGCATTTATCCGCCCGAGCCAGGAAATGTATAGTGGCTTCCAGCGTTTAAGTTCTTGCTGGATATGAGATAGTAAAGGGGGATAGTTTACTTTAAACAGGTCTGAGATCTTTGGTGTGAGTTGGATGCCTAGGTATTGCAGAGAGCGTTTAACTCATTGAAGGGAGGTGCTCTATTTATTGTAATTGATGTGGGTCATTTCTTGTATTGGGTTTTCACTTTATTACTGTTTGAGTGCCGCTTAGGTACTTTACACATTGCCTTTAAGTTAAGCCTGGCTAGTTTTGTGCAAAACTATGAGAAGGTTAAGCACAGGTTAATTTACTGACTTTTGTGGTTCACCTTAACAAGGATTGTGGTTGTTGCTTGAGAATGCCCCTCAACCAGCAAACTACTTTCTCACAAAATCTTTGACCAGTGATTATTTTAATCAAGAGGTAGATATACTAAAAGGCACTGATGTAGTGCAAGCGTGGTAAAACCTATAGTATACACTTACTGTCATTTACTACTCTAACTGTACTGGGCCCTGTACCATCAGTTTACAGTACTCCCAATTACCACAGAGGCAATGATCCTCTGATGAATCTTTCTCCACCGATAGGAGGGATGGAAATTAGGGTGACCAAACTCCATGTTAGCTGTGCAATAAGAACCATTAATTGACAGCCAATATAGAAAGTTGAAATCAGATTTAGGTACACCACTCTTAAAACCATGCTCTAGAAATAAAGACTAGTACTAGGAAGTCCCAGCCCCCTGAAGAAGCTCTGCAACAGCAATGCAAAACAAAAGAAGTAACACCTGATGTTCTGTCATAGCCTGATGATTCTCTCTACAACATATTAAGTCATAAGTAAACAGCACAGTTTGAATGGAGAATTTAATATGAATCAAGAATAGACTCAGGTAGATATTTGATTGATTTGGATATTGTAATGAAGATTCAAAGATTATTGCCACAAGTAATTTCTTGAGCAGATCAGTTAAAATTATCACAACTTCTATAACAGTGCCAAGCACCTAAGCAGGCTTTCTTGGATGGTTATAATCAGAATCAACTGCAGAGTTACAGATTCCTACAACCATCAAGGCAGAACTATAAACTGTTGTCTAACAGCTCAAGTCCTGCGAAATGGGAAAAAAGGGTTGAAAATTAAAGCCCATTAAGGGCAAGTCCATTTGCACAAACCAAAAATAATGATGGATTGGAAAATAGAAATGGTTGTGTAAAGAAGGTTCAGTCTACCAACTGTAGCATCAACCAGGCAGTCCAAAAGCAAAAGATATTTTAAAGATCAATCAGGATGACATCCAGATCTGAAGTAGGAAAATAAGAATGGAGGCGACCCCCTTCGGGGTTTCTTCCTTTATTAATTCTCTAGCAATTTCCGGTAAAGTGGCTTCACACCACCATCGAAAGACCATTGTATGGTCGGAATCATGTAATGTCACCTGAGACATTGGAATGCTTTTCCAAGGTAGTCGAGAGAAATGAGGGATTCGAAAGTCCGCATAGGCCTAATATTGGTAGAAAAAAATACAAAATTGCTAACTAGAGTATCAGCTGCATTCAGGAATAAATCACTGTAAATGTTGAAGAAACATTTAGGAATATCAGAGTGTACACGTGTACAGGACAAATAAAGCAACATTTCACTAGTAGAAAATTAACCATTGTATTAAGTCAGGGGAAAGGTCAGCATTAGAAAAAAGCATTTTGAAAAGGCCTTTAAGTTAGTATAACACCTTTAAATAAATATAAATTCTGAACAAATATCCCATATAGTGAAATTAAATCAATTCACAAAAAGATTATGTAGATGTTCACCAGTCATTATTACATGGAAATAGCTAATGTTAGAAATACCCTACAGGAAGATGAGTGAGGGCGCGATTCAAAATGGCAGCCCGCTGCTGATCTCCGGTGCACCTGTCCTAACGACAAGCTTTTTTATGCCGGTTTAACAGGAAGAATTGATTCCTGTGTATTATGAACATTACCTGATTGTGATAAGTAGCTTTTGGTGTTTTTGGTGGTGCTGACTGATTTTGGGCTTATCTGATGATCAGCTTCTCTTCTACTGAGGCTTCCTCAGCCTTGCCCTGGAAGTTCCTGTCAGGAAGGTGGAGTTTTCCTCTGGAAAAGGCACAGTTTCTGCCCTGAGATCCTCTCACTGCTGGTTTTAGCTGCTGCACCTGGATATTTCATTCACTACTCCACTGTTTTAGCTTAGTTATACACATTTCTGCTTCTACTTGCTATTTCATATATAGTTATACAATTTTGTTGAATGTGGAAAGCAAAGCTTCAACTTCATTAATGCATAAGTGTAAACAGACAGTATTTCCCCCACCTGTTAAGTGTAAAATGGTAGATGCATCGGAACCCTACCTTACTACTATTTTGGAGGAACAGGTCAAATGAAAACAGTATTGCCATGGAAATAAAAATATAATGAAAGACATGGCTGGTCTTTCAATGAAGGTTGCGATAATGAGATTAAAATAAATGACGTTATAACAAGAAAAAGAATCTGATGCCACTTGTCACAAAAATATCTTCTATCAGTGCTAGATTACTTGATTCAGAAAATAGAAATAGGCAATATATTTTGTGCACTTTTAATTTGCCTGAAGATATAGAAGGGAATAACTGTAAGCCCTACCTAGAGAACGTATTGCCTAATTTATTAAATCGGAAGTTTTGAGAAAAATCTGAGATTTATAAAGCATCATATTCTAGCTCATCCTAAACCTTGCCAAACAAAACCATGCCAAGTCATGTTAAAGGTTCTTGATCATCACCATCTCATCCTCATTCAGAAAGCAGCTCAGGAAATTCCTTCTCTCCTGGTTAACAGCATAAAATCTTCATCCATCAAGATATTGCTAAGGAGACCGTTGCCATTCGATGAGAGTTTGCAGCTCTGAGACCACGACTGAAACATTTTGGCTGCAAACATGGGCTGTTTGATCCATCCACCATGCACAATTGGAAAGATGACGCTTCCAAGTCTTTTCATCATCCAGAAGACCTTCAAGCTTACTCATCTCAATGGAAACGCATAACTCTTCAATTTGAAATTGTTTTGACCACAACATAACTTACTAAATTATCTATTCATATGACATATATTATAGGTCTTTATTTTTCCTGTTATATTTGATGTTCTTATTATTACGGGTGTCTCTTTTTCTCCCTTATTTTTTCTTCTCATACGCGTGTGTGTGTGTCTCATCAATTTCCATGTAGGCTCTTCACAGTTTTATATGTATGTCTTGTTTGTTTCATGTTTTCTTTGTTTTTACAGCTACTTCATTGGTCTCTCCTGCTTCTTTTTTCATATCTTATATATATCTTTGTTCTGTTCTCTTTCTTGCCTCTCTGTTTCATTTCTTAATCTATGGATACTGTTCACAGAATTTAAATTGTTTCCTTGAATGTTAATGGATTATGAAGTCCATTTAAGCATTCAAAGATTTCAGATGGTCTATTTAGGCAAAAAGCTGATATTTGTTTATTGCAAGAAACGCATGTTGATGACAAAATCTTAGCATACATACAAAAGAAATGGGTAGGTTGGATTACCTCTTCTCCAGCATTAGGTAACAATAGTATTGTGGCAATTCTTTTTTCAAAAAATCTTCAATTGCAAATTTTAGATTGTTAAAGTGAAACTTGGTGATCAAACTCTACACTTATCAACATTTATGGTCCAACTTGGGATAACCCTAATTTTTGGAATTGTATTAATACTGAAATTTTTAAACTTGGGAAGGTTTCCTTGATTGTTAGTGGATATTTTTTTTATAATAATTGACCCCATTTCAGATAGGCTATAGGCTATTAAACTTTATTTAAAAACACTAAGCTTGTTGACATCTGGAGATTGCATTTCCCCACTCAGAAAGACTTCACATTTTTCTCCAATCCCTAAAACTCTCAATCACACTTAGATTATTTGTTAGTACCTAGAGATTTGTTGAACTCAAATCTCCAGCGGAAACATTGACATTTCTGACCATGCAATTGTTTAATTTCTTTTACAAGTTAATAATTTCTTTGTAGATGTTGTTGTCCAAGATGTTTATAAGGACGCAATTTTAATAGCTATTAAAGAGTATTCTTCCCTCAATCCTGAAGGTGTAACTTCCCCTATCTTGAAATGGGACACTTTTAAGGCATAATTAAGAGGGGGTGGTAATTTCTAAGAAATTTAACACCAAATTGCAAAATTGTAATAAATATTTATCCCTTTCCAAAATATTGCTTTTAAAACTATGTTGCAAAAACTTAGATATGAATATAATTTGATGCTAAGCGAAAGAGTTGGAACTCAATTTGGTAATCAGAAAGCTAAATTTGCTTTTAACGCAAATAGGTCAGGGAAACTTTCAGCTATCTTCGCATCAAAAATGATAGAAATCAAATTCATGCTATACACAGAGATACTGGCACCATTGCTGTGTCTACTTTGGACATTCTGGACAAATTCATTAGATTTTATTCCTCATTTTATGATAACCCAAATCTCCTTTATCCTCAAGTTACAGACACTTTTTAAGCTTCTGCCCATGTACAGCAACTTCCAAATATGATAGAACCAAATTAGATAGCCCTATCTCTACAGAAGAACTTTTAGCTGCTATTCACCTGCCGAATTTGATAAAACATTTTGCCAGTGTTCTTACCCCTCATTTACATCATTTATTTACTACATTCACCCAATCTGGCTTACTTGGAGGTTCCTTCACAGAAGCTTTAATTATAGTTTTGCCTAAACCTGATAAAGATCCAACTAATTATGGTCCTATCTCCCTAATAAATCAGGATTGTAAGATTTTTGCAAAAATATTAGCTACTAGGTTAGCTTGTATTTTGTCATCCCTTATCCATATAGATCAATCTGGTTTGATGAGAAAAAGATTCTCTGTTAATAACACATGACTCCTCTTCCCTGTCATTGATAATGTCTCTTACTTCTCCCGTTGGTCTTCTTGCTCAAGATGCTGAGAAAGCATTTGATAAAGTTCATTGTCAATTTCTATTTCAGTTGCTTTCTTCCTTTAATTTTGGTAATAATTTTATAAAAATGGTTTCAACATTATGTGGCTCTCCTTCAGCACATCTGCTTATTAATGGCCAATTCTCTTAACTTGTTTTCTCTGTACCGAGGAACCCGTCAAGGATGCCCATTGTCTCTTCTTCTTTTTGTATTAGAAATTTTGCCTTTTCTCTCCCATATTCTGAATTCCGACGATATTGCAGGAATAGACTTAGCAAATATTAATCTTAAAACGTCAGCTTATACAGATGATGTCTTACTATACCTTAGTAATCCAATCCAGCTACGTCTATTCCTGCAGTTTTAAAAATTATACATGAATATTCTATTGTTTCTGGTTATACCTTGAATACTCATAAAACTGACTTATTTCCCCTAATTATCCTTTGCACACCTACAATATTGAATAATACAGATATTATTTGGCAGAAGGAGAAACAAAAATATTTAGGTATACACTTTTCACAATCCTTAAAACATTCAATTTCAATCATTTGTGATTTTTTAATTGCTAAAATCACATATAAAATGTGCCAATGTTCCCCTCTACATTTATCATGGTGGGGGAAACTTGAGGCCATCAAAATGGTACTTGCTCCTATTATTTTCTCCACTTTATCTATGAGCCCCTACAGTTACCTCTCTTATTTAATAAAAATAAATTCATAAACGTTTTTCCCAATTTCTTTTGAATCATAAACCACTTCGTATTTGTCATACCAAGCATAAACTTTCCAAAACTTAATGGCGGATTCGGTTTACCTGATTTTTTCAAACATCATAAAGCTTTTTTCTTAAAACAAGATAGAACAAAATGCTATTTCGCCATTCCCCCTTTCCTCACTTTAATCTATGTTCAATTCAAATAAACTTCCTACATCCTCCCCTATCATAACATCCACTAAATTGATTATCCTTACTTTGACTCTTCTTTTTTGACACATAGTTCAGATTCTAATATGATTTCTCTTTGGCACAATCCTAAACTAAAATTCAATCGCACTATCAAATTTTGGAAATTATGGATAAATGCTGGTATTTTCTTCCTTCAGGATGTTTACAAAAAGGGAGTTTAGTTGCCATTTTCTGAATTGCAAACTAAATTCATGTTAGCGGATGATGAAGCTCTTAAATATGAAATTCTTTGTAATGTTTTACTCAATTCTTTCCCAAATGTGTTACCCCAGGTTACTACCCCTGATTCGGAAATCTATATTAAGGCTTTTTTAGTTTCCCAGCATGCTGTATCCAAATTTTACAAACAGTCAAATTGTACGAGTGTAATTAATCTAACTTTTGTAGCCACCCTTTGGAATGCAGAACTCTCAATGAAATTTGCCTTAAATGAGTGGAGGCGGATATGCATTATTAATATTTCAGGGTGATTTCCGGTATCATTATCTCAAACTAATGCTTTTCTTTAATTGTTTATGGGCTACATCTAAATTATATAAGCTAAACTTGTTGGTTCCTCACTGTGTTGGCCTTTCAAATATTATGAGGGTACTCTAAAGCATGTTCTTTTTGAGTGTGCAGTAATATTTCAGATTTGGTGGAATGTTTAGGGTATTATTATTAGAATACTTCCTATCACTGAGACCCTCACTTATAGCATGCTTATTTGCAAATCTCATGTATTATCCTCAGCCTTATCAGAGTCTCATTCTAAATTTTTCATCTTCTTCTTTCTATCACTATTACATCTATTGCTTCTTTTTGGAAGTCAGCTGGGGCAATATCAGTCCAGGGCTGGTTGTCTTATGATACTTTTTTTTAGATCTGGTGCCCAATTGTCCAGAAAGGATCATGTACAAATACATTTTCACTTCAGCAGTTATGGAGACCGATTGATGAATATATAACTAGTTACCTATAAAGTATTTTGGAATTTCTTTTCTTATTTTATAGATGTTGTTGACAGCCTAATGCATTTGAGAAGTAGCATTTGTTTGTTCCGTATGTACTCTTTTTCCATTGCCTCTATGACCATTGTACATTTTTGGGAAAAAAATAAATAAATATATATATATATATATATATATATATATATATATATATATATTACCTACTGGCGGTCGCCAGTAGGTATATATAGTTAGGATTTTTTCCCTATGGGATTTTTGAAAATTCTATGTCTAATAACTTTGGCGTTTGTGGACGGAATTGGCTGAAATTTTCAGGAAAATGGAACATTTTGTTTCTGAGCAGCCCCTGGAAATTTTGGGGGGGTTCGTCAAGGGGTGGCCGAGAAAAAAGGGGGGTCCCAAAACGTGTTTTTCCCATGTTAATTTCCATAGGGCGGTTGGCCTCACTTTTAGGCCGAACGGCTGAATGGATTTGCACGAAACTTGGCAAAATTGTAGGGACTGTTAGCCCGATGTGCCTTTGCTAGGTCTCAATATATGTGCTCCAGTGGATTTTGAGAAATTAACGTTCAAAAAAAGATATATATCTGTAAGCGCGCTCCAGGCAGCGCTCCGGTTCGCGTACCTGACGCGTAACGGAACTTCGTGTAGCGAAGCTGATTGGCTCTCCGGTGTCTGTCAACATTCTAAACAGTCCGGAGCGGCCGCCATCTTGTCTCTCGGTAGGATCGAGAGACAAGAGGAGGCCAAAACGAAGGGGGAAATGACCATAAGGGGGCATAGTAGATCCTCCCTGACCCCCTAGGTTTGATGTGGAGGCTTTAAAAGGGCCCCGCAGTGCAAAAAAAAAAAATCTTTTTGTTTTTTTGCGTGGGGAGCGCCCGGTCCGCGAACCGGGAAGCGTTCTGGGGAGCGTACTATAAGGAAAAAAGAATGATAGACTTTTAAAATACTGTATGTTAATTGATTGTTGGTTTTGTTGATTATTTTTTAATTTCTTTATTTTTTAAGCAAATATTTATTATTGTGATTGTGTTTCAAAATTTAATAACATTTCTAACATTTCACTGTCTGAAATGTCGTCATTTTCATTGAACATAGCTTGTAATCTCTGAGTGTGTAAAATGTCCTCATTTTGAAGGAGGTCATCTACTGCTTGCACACATTGCAGTAGTTCTTGGTCCCAAGTTTCATCCATAAATTCTATATAATTTGGATCAATTAATTCTTGGCTGCTCTCTTGCAGGACAATTTGAAATGAAACTTTCTGTTCGCTTTCCATGTTGCCTGAAATTTGGATAAAAAAAAATATATTAGTAGAGATAGGGCACTGTTGGGATTAATTTTAGATAGGCAGTTTTTATCAGTGAATTTATCTTTGGGCAGTGAATAATATCAGAGTGGAAGTAGGAATATAAAAAAGTGTATGTGATTTAACGTAAGTAAATTCATAATTATACAAGAGAAACCTAACTCTATCCGTAACTATAACAGAGAAGTCTATCTAAATCTATAACTACTACAGAGGGATAGTATATAACTATCAGAAAAAGTTTACCATATTAACTGATAGTGCACAATATACTTCAGTTTTTAAAATAACAACTTACCTTTACAAAGAAGTTGAAGTGATTAGTGAAAATCCAATTGAAATGTACACCAGGAAGTAGTAGTCAAATGGCTGTGTTTCCTTCTCTTCCTTTATATATATTCAGGTACATAACCAATCAAATGTCAGGTAAAAAAAGTAGAAAATGAAAGTAACATTTTCATTGGTTGTCAATTCCAACACTTCAGATGTGTTTTGTGAAGTAATTTACCTCACGGTATTTAGAGAGGTCTACAGGCTAAATGGCTAAATGGAATTTCAATCAAATTTGTGAAAATGATAGGGATTGGTATGTAGTATGAGCTAATCTATATTTGGTGAAACTGTCTCCAGTCGTTTTTCTGTAAATTACTTTCCCACCTTTTTTGATGGAGCGCTTCCCGGGGAGCGCCCCGGTACGCGAACTGGCGAGCGCCCCGGTACGCGAACCTGAAGCATTACGGGAGTCCACCATTTTGTGTTTCGGTCGAATTAAGATACAAGATGGAGGGCAACTAATGTTCAGAATGGGTAGAAGGGGGCACGGTAGACTTATCTTGACCCCCTAGGTTTTTTGAGGGTGGCTGAGGAGGCCCATATGTGCGGGAAAATAACATTTTTTTTAAAAATTTCGCGAGGTTAGCTTCAGGTCCGTGTACCGGGTAGCGCCCCGGGGAGCGTACTTTGTAGAAAATTAGTGAAAAAAGTTAGAGTAAAATAATAATTGTGAGTGATCAGATGTAGGGTAGCTCTGAGAAGAGCTTTTGGGTTTATGGTACATTTAGGTACTTATAAGTAGGTACCAATGCACAGTCTTAAATTCAGAATGAAAATTCTGTTGCCCTCATCTGAGAAGTGAACTCCATCTCCTCTGTAGATATCTTGCATGTAGTAACGCAAGTTATTGTTGTACACGGAGCCCATTCCATGGTCTCTCATGTAAGCTGAAACAGATTTGTTTACATGCTTCCTCGACTTCTCAATTTGTGTACAAAATTGGTTCGACCACCTCCATTTCTGTCTTTGGCATATATTTGAATATACCAAGGCAGTCTGAGGAAAAAGTGCCATTAATTGCTCAAAGGTGTCCTTTAAAAGCATTTCCAGACCTACCCCAGTCAAAGTGCCCAAGTCATTACCTCCACAGTGCACAATTAACAGGTCAGGTTTTGGCAAATGCATAAAGGTTTTCACCAATGGTATCAATTGGTGACATTTTAATCCTCTGTGGCCAAACCACTTAATTTCCACATCTTGTAAATTGAGGTTAGCTAAATTTCTGTTATAAGCATACCTCTGAGCCCAGTAGATGTAACTATGTCCAACAATCCAGACAGAAAACATGGTGAGAGAAGGTTCTGCTGCAGTCAGATGAAGTGTGGCAATGAAATGGCAGTTGAAAAAATAAGAGTTTAAAATGAAAAAAACTGTGGAGTTTCTGTGTTAATGAAGCAGTAATAGTGATTGGTGGATTTTGATTGCTGAAAACAGGAAGTTAGGGTGCATGGATGAGTTCTTTGAAAGATGTATTTTGAGTGGTCAAGAAAAAATCATTAAATGAAAGATTGCACTGGATATGCAGGTGCACTGAGGGTTCAGAGTTCAATTGAAACATTGTTGTGTGAACTTGCAAACACCAGAGGTCTTCCAAGAGGTGGTTGCTATGCCAAAAAGGCAGAGAGGGCAGAGGGGGGAAGGGTTTTGATTTGAAAAAAGTGAGGGAAGAGTTTTGATTGGGTGACATGAGAGATATGTGTGAAGAATTACAGCATTTCTGTGCTTTTGATAGCTGCAGACTCTGGAGTGCATACCTTTTGCTCTGCTAAAGACAAAGTGGTGTGTTTCTGAGACTGTTTTGAAACTGATAAAGTATTTGCTAAGGTGAGAAAAGATTTATTTAATTTAGATAGAGAATAGTGTGCTTTAAGGAGAAAATTATGAAGAAAGTTGTGTTTTTAAAATGTTGCTTTGCCTCAAGTGTTTTACAAATAGATTTTGTTTGTTTGAGAAATTGTAATTGGAGAAAATGTGAAGTATTAGTACTGACAGGGTGTTTTTGTGCATAGGAGCTGTGCAGTGTTTTCAAATTATGACTTGAAAATCGTTTTTGAGGAAAAGGAATGCTTTTAACATTTATGAGAAGGACATAATGGTGTCTGCTTCTTTATAAGGCATTGGAGTGTCTCTGATGTTATTTTTCCCATTTTAATGTAAGACCTTTCCCCGTGGTGCAAATTCCTTGTAAATATGCTCCCACCTGTGCTTGGCAAATTTAGATTTTGAATGTTTGAGTTACATAGCCATGTTAAAAGTGACCCTAAAATGCTGCAAAGGCAATCAAAAAACGCTTCCATGTGTCTTAAGGACATTTTAAGTCATTTCCCCATGTGCAGTGTTTTCAAATTATGACTTGAAAATCGTTTTTGAGGTAAAGGAATGCTTTTAACATTTATGAGAAGGACATAATGGTGTCTGCTTCTTTATAAGGCATTGGAGTGTCTCTGATGTTATTTTTCCCATTTTAATGTAAGACCTTTCCCCGTGGTGCAAATTCCTTGTAAATATGCTCCCACCTGTGCTTGGCAAATTTAGATTTTGAATGTTTGAGTTACATAGCCATGTTAAAAGTGACCCTAAAATGCTGCAAAGGCAATCAAAAAACGCTTCCATGTGTCTTAAGGACATTTTAAGTCATTTCCCCATGTGCAGTGTTTTCAAATTATGACTTGAAAATCGTTTTTGAGGTAAAGGAATGCTTTTAACATTTATGAGAAGGACATAATGGTGTCTGCTTCTTTATAAGGCATTGGAGTGTCTCTGATGTTATTTTTCCCATTTTAATGTAAGACCTTTCCCCGTGGTGCAAATTCCTTGTAAATATGCTCCCACCTGTGCTTGGCAAATTTAGATTTTGAATGTTTGAGTTACATAGCCATGTTAAAAGTGACCCTAAAATGCTGCAAAGGCAATCAAAAAACGCTTTCATGTGTCTTAAGGACATTTTCAGTCATTTCCCCATGTGCAGTGTTTTCAAATTAAGACTTGAAAATCGTTTTTGAGGAAAAGGAATGCTTTTAACATTTATGACTAGGACATAATGGTGTATGCTTCTTTATAAGGCATTTGAGTGTCTCTGATGTTGTTTTTCCATTTTAATGTAAGACCTTTCCCCGTGGTGCAAATTCCTTGTAAATATGCTCCCACCTGTGCTTGGCAAATTTAGATTTTGATTGTTTAAGTTACATAGCCATGTTAAAAGTGACCCAAAAATGCTGCAAAGGCTTTAAAAAAACGCTTTCATGTGTCTTAAGGACATTTTAATTCATTTCCCCATGAATGTAGGTAGGCCTCACCTTAAACAAACCTCTGGATAGGCCACACCTTATCGTCATCCTGAATTAATCATTTAAAATGCTAGGGACAGATTTATGATAGGTGTATGCCTCTTTTGCGCCACTGTGCGTCACTTTTGTGACGCAGTGGCGGTGCAAAAGATTTGCTATGTGGCGACAAAATTACAAATTGATGCATCTAGGCAGATGTGTCATGCTGTAAAAAAAACGTGCCACATGAAACCGATGCAGCAGTGATGCAAAAGATGGACCATGTTGCAAGACAGGCCTCACTTCATCTCCAACAAGATAAGAAGCTTAGGGATAGATTTATGATGACTGGTGCATCCCCAGGGATGTGCCAGTCATCCTGCGCCGCTGTTCCGCCACCCATGGTGCGCTGCATTTACAATGCGGCGCACCATGGGGCAAAAACAGCACAGATGCGTGACGCATCTGTGCCGTAAAGGTGGCGCATTGCTGGAGCTGCAACGCAAGTGCCATGCAGCTCCAGCAAGGCTTAGGGGTGCCCCATCTCCATTTAATCTGCAACCCTGAGTGGGCCTCACCTTAAACAAACCTCTGGATAGGCCACACCTTATCGTCATCCTGAATCAATCATTTAACATGTTAGGGACAGATTTATGATAGCCGTGTGCCTCTTTTGTGCCGCTGTGCGTCACTTTTGTGACGCAGCGGCGGTGCAAAAGATTTGCTATGTGGCGACATATTTAAAAATTGATGCATCTAGGCAGATGTGTCATGCTGTAAAGTCCTGTGCCACATGAAACCTGCGTCAGTTTTCATATAGGTGTTTTGTTGCAAGGTATGCATTAATTTGCAAGAAAGCCCTGTAAAACTAACACAGTGAAATTTAGAAGATATCACTGACTCAGCTTTATAGCATTGCTGAATCAAATCATTACGCCTGTTTGAAACAGGCATAAGGAGTGATGCACCATGCAATGTGTGGCTTGCTCCTGTGCATTGCAGTAGACATGTTGCGCTTACGACGTGATTCCTGCAATGTGCTGCTTTTGCGGCACAGATGCGTGACGCATCTGTGCTGTTTTCACTCAATGGTGCTCCACATTTAAAATGCTAGGGACAGATTTATGATAGGTGTATGCCTCTTTTGCGCCACTGTGTGTCACTTTTGTGACGCAGTGGCGGTGCAAAAGATTTGCTATGTGGCGACAAAATTACAAATTGATGCATCTAGGCAGATGTGTCATGCTGTAAAAAAAACGTGCCACATGAAACCGATGCAGCAGTGATGCAAAAGATGCACCATGTTGCAAGACAGGCCTCACTTCATCTCCAACAAGATAAGAAGCTTAGGGATAGATTTATGATGACTGGTGCATCCCCAGGGATGTGCCAGTCATCCTGCGCCGCTGTTCCGCCACCCATGGTGCGCTGCATTTACAATGCGGCGCACCATGGGGCAAAAACAGCACAGATGCGTGACGCATCTGTGCCGTAAAGGTGGCGCATTGCTGGAGCTGCATCGCAAGTGCCATGCAGCTCCAGCAAGGCTCAGGGGTGCCCCATCTCCATTTAATCTGCAACCCTGAGTAGGCCTCACCTTAAACAAACCTCTGGACAGGCCACACCTTATCGTCATCCTGAATCAATCATTTAACATGTTAGGGACAGATTTATGATAGCCGTGTGCCTCTTTTGTGCCGCTGTGCGTCACTTTTGTGACGCAGCGGCGGTGCAAAAGATTTGCTATGTGGCGACATATTTAAAAATTGATGCATCTAGGCAGATGTGTCATGCTGTAAAGTCCTGTGCCACATGAAACCTGTGTCAGTTTTCATATAGGTGTTTTGTTGCAAGGTATGCATTAATTTGCAAGAAAGCCCTGTAAAACTAACACAGTGAAATTTAGAAGATTTAACTGACTCAGCTTTATAGCATTGCTGAATCAAATCATTACGCCTGTTAGAAACAGGCATAAGGAGTGATGCACCATGCAATGTGTGGCTTGCTCCTGTGCATTGCAGTAGACATGTTGCGCTTACGATGTGATTCCTGGAATGTGCTGCTTTTGTGGCACAGATGCGTGACGCATCTGTGCTGTTTTCACTCAATGGTGCTCCACATTGTAAATGCGGCACACCATGGGTGGCAGAGCAGCGGTGCACATTAACTGGTGCATCCCTGGGAATGCGTCAGTTAACATAAATCTGCCACTTTACATTTAAGTATGAGCAGGGGACACAGAGTTGGTGAGGCTTATCCAAGGTTAAGAAGAGATGAGTCCTGTTCACTGAAAACTTGGACATAGGCCTTACCTCCTCAGCATCGCTGGTCATGGCTAAATAATAGCTGCAAAATGTTACTCTTGTTAAACAATTTTACTATTATAGTCTCTGAGATTTGTGCCTTACTCTGCAACATCTCATTGTTGTTCTCTTTCTTTAAAGATAACGACAACATCAACATGAGCGACAATCAGCAATCAGTTGATCTCGACCTCATAATTGAACTCGCAATTGAAACATCAGTGGAAGTAGATCCCTTGGATGATTTAAATCCTGAGGATGAAGAAGAACATGATGAGGATGCAGATTTGTCAGAATTGTATGACATAGGGTGGGAAGCTGACGTGCTTGAGCCTATGGAACTATAGACATTTATTTTTAAAAATTTATAATAAATGAAAAGTAAAAATGTAAACCGTTTCATTTAAAAATAAAGACACCTTCAAAAACAGGTTATGTGTAGTGTCTTCAATAAAATATTAAAATATGCTCATAAAATTAGATCAGATTCACATATAAAACAGCACAGGTAAAATGAATATGAATTCCATTTCTTTTCTGCATTTCTGTATTCTAAATTTGCCAAGCACTAAAAATGTCAAGTAGTGTGTTAAGTTTTTGATGACTGTTATTGATTTACTGTTTGGTAATAGTGGTTAATAAAATTTTTTATTATATTTTACCACAGATTCAACTGCAGATCATTTCAAGATTTCAGCATGCCAACTAAAGAAAGACTTAGAAAGGCTGCAAAACGTCAAAGGCAGCAGGTAAATGATATAATGCAGCAGTCCTCTAAGAAAAAAACTTGTCAAGTCACCAAGAAAGCACCGGGTAAGAGCACAAAAACATTTATAAGAAATATTTGTAGTAAAAAAAATATTACTACAGAAAATGTTTCAGTCCAGAAAAAGAGAAGCATTTTAAACGGAAAGGAAAGGCCAATCAAAAATGTTACTGCTAGAGCAAGAGATAACTCTGTGCATGATAGTAGAAGGAAACAACAGTTTAGGGACATTCGTAAACGAATGTTCCGCAACAGGATAATTGGCAATTTGTTAAAAAATATTAAGAAAGGTCAACAGAAAGTGGTTTTTTATAAGAGAAAAAAAAAAGTTGAGAAAGTTATTGATCAGGCATTTGAAATTAAACGTAAGTTATTTATTTTGATAATCAATAGAATTAGGAAGCTAAACAAGGCAATTTGTGATTTCAAAAGAAATAGTAGATGGAAGAGAATAGTTAATCGTAGTAATTTTTGTGAAGTTTTTTCCGGAGAATGGATGCATAGTTCAAGTTGTGAGGCATTTTTTAATGAGGAGAGTTATTTCCAGGATAATGATTTGGTGCATGCAGTTGACACCAGTGGTCGAGCTCATGAAGTGAAAGATGGTTGTCCAGTTGAAAAAGAAAAACTTGTGACAACAGAGACAGAAGAGGTGTTAGGTAATGAGGTTTAAGGAAGACGTCCTAAGGGTCCTGTGTACACCTGGAAGTGTAGTAGTATTTGCAGTGTGCGACAGGATTCCATCAATTTGCTTTGTGATTTTGTACGGACATTTAATAAGAAAAGTTTGAAGCAGAAAATGAAGTTGTTGCAAGAATTAGATCCTTGCAGAGTGAGAGAAGTGACAGGTTTGCATGGTCATTCACTGGCTTGTCTTTCCAGGAGAGTATGCCAGAGTGTTTTTCATCATTTCAGGATGCTATCAGTGCATCATAATAGAGTGAGGAAATTAGTTAGAATGGTGTATTATGCTAAGAGTCCAGCAATTATGCTTAAACAATTATGCGCTGCTCTTTTGCATGGTTCAGAAGTAGATGTGAAGAATATTTGTGCAGAAATTGAGTTTGGTTACTTTGGAAGTAAAGAGGAGAATGTTGAAATTGACCAAGAAGAAGAGGGTAATGTGGAAGATAGTGTACAGGTTTCCAGTACAGATAATTTTCAGAGGGAAATTGCGACGTTTCAGGTGAAATCAAGTGAGAGGCCTAATTTCACTTGTGTGAGTTGTCGATGCACTTATTATAAGAATCAGACTAAGTTAGTGGATTTATATGCAAAAAGTGAAAGGGAAAATAATAGTGAATGGAAGGATTTCACAACATATTTGATGGTAGAAAATTGTTTTGATTTGGGATCGGATCAACGTGTGTGTACTTATTGTTGTAGCAAATTAAATCAAAACCAGATGCCTGCTAGAGCAGTTCATAATAATCTGGAATTGGTTGAGATTCGTTCTGAATTGAAGGATTTAAATACTTATGAATCTATTTTGATTCAAAGTATCCATCCCTTTCAGGCTATTGTAAGAATGGAGCCAAAGACAGGGAAATTGCCTCCATCAGATTTACAGAGAGGATTAAAGGGAAGAGTTGTTGATTTGCCTCTAGATTTGAAGAAAAACATTAACACAATTGGAGTAGAAAAAGTGGAAGAGGAACCTCTGGTTATCTTAGTTAATGGGGTTCCGACAAAGAATAAGAAAATATGGCAAGATTTAGTGGATGTTAGGAAAGTCAAAAAGGCAACATTGTATTTGAAAAAAAATAATAAGTACTATAAGAATGTTTATGTTGCAGAAGAGGAAGTAAGTGAGGAAGAGGATAGCGATTTGTGTGCTGGTCAAATTGAGAAAGTAGAACCCTCTACTAGTGAAGAAATATATGAACATTATAGTATTCATCCTTTGCATTCCAAGGAAGTCATGGGGAATGCTATTGAGTTGTTTCAAATGAAACAAGCCAAAGGGAGTCCCATTAGTGTTTGGGAGGAAAGTTTGGAAGCTCTGTGTTTTCCACAGCTTTTTCCAACAGGTCAGGGAGGAAGATTTGATGAGCGAATTCCTGCTTCTGAATACCGGACTTTGCGATTGTATGCAGGAGATGCTAGGTTTCGACAATGTATTCCCTATTTGTTTCATCTCCTGTTTGAAAGCGATCTGTCTGGACTGTCATATGCAGTGAACCACATCTTGAAAAGTGGTATACACATGCAAAACATCTCGGCAAGTGACTTTATGGATAAAGTCAATAACCAAGACAGTATTTTGGATTCTCACCTGATTAATCTCATGGCGTGTCAGCGTGGTACTAATGAGTACTGGTACCGTCGTCATGGTGATTTAAAATGTATGCTGAGGAACTTAGGAACTCCCACATGGTTCCTCACTCTGAGCTGTGCCGAGTATGGCTGGGAAGACTTACTTGAATTTCTACGAGAGGCAAATGGAAACATCGAAAACATCGAATTCAAGACACCCGGAGAACTGTGCTCTTTGGATCCAGTCAATGTATGCTGGTACTTCAATCATAGATTTGAAGCTATGATGTCTTTCATCATGAATAAGAAGAATCCACCTCTTGGAGAGGTGTTGGATTTCTTCTGGAGAAAGGAGTACCAAGCAAGAGGTGCTCCTCACATACATATGCTGTTGTGGATCAAGGATGCACCTAAATTTGGAACAGATCCAGAAGACTCAGTGATGAGTTTCATACAACAGTATTCTACGTGTGCTGTTCCAAACGCAAAGGAGAAGAAAAGCCTAAGAGAAAAAGTTCTACGTTTCCAAAGCCATCGTTGTGGAAAGTACTGTCGTCGTAAATTCCGAAACAAGGACAAGTTCTACACCAAATGTCGTTTCGGCTTTCCACGACCGGTGATTTCTAAAGGAAGAGTGAACAGTTTGATGTCTTCGCTGCGACATAATGTGATGAAGAAATCACCTAAAACACATACAATTTGAAGAGGAACGAAGAGTCCAAGTACATCAACGACTACAACCCGGTGATTTTGTCCATGTGGAATGCTAACATGGATATACAGTTTGTGGCTGATAACTGTATGGCTGTGGCTCGGTATGTGACATCTTACATCACCAAAAAAGAGAAGACAGAATTGAAGGATATGTGGGAGGACGTTTCCCATGAAAAGAGCCTCAGCAAGAAGTTGTACAGTTTCAGTCTGAAGATGTTGTCGCATCGAGAAATCGGAGCTTACGAATGTTCTGACCGGTTGTCTTCAGCAAGTCTCTATGCCTAATCCAGGAGTATCGTTTGGGCGAGTCTTGGTCTTGCTGCAACGCGTAATCGAGTTCTGAAACCTGTGCGGGAAATTGAGTATTTGGCCGAAAAGGAGCCAAACAGTACCGACATTTTGAAGACCAACATGTTGGATACATATTATCCAAATCGAAGCAGTCACCTCGAGAATGTTTGTCTGTACGAGGTTCTTCAAAATTACATATTCAAGAGGAATATCAAAGAAGATACTGAGAAAGGAGTGTATGCTGTAATTGGAAGTGAGGGATGTCTGGTCAAGCAAAGAAAATGCCACTTGGTAAACCATCGAAAATTGAGTGGCGAATCTCCTGAAAAAAAGGAGTTTTTCTATATAGCACTTTTACAACTTTTCAAGCCTTGGCGTGCAGAAAAGGAACTGCTTGGAGATTTCCTCTGTTACGAAGACTCTTTCACTGCCGCCAAGGAGACCATAGAATGTGCTGCTTTTCCCAAATATGTAGAAATGTTGAATGTGGAAATCGAGCAGGAAGCAAAGATTGCAGCCGAGATTGCCAGAGACAGTTCTCAGGACAGTCAGAGTTCTGCTTCATTGAGTCAGGATCCACTAGGAGGACCTGTTATCGAAAATGAAGCTGCCACTGCTATGAATGAAGTGGAAAGAGCCATGGTACATGCTCAGGAGGATGCGGTTAACTTAGAAGAGTTGGAAAGACAACTCAACGTTGAGCAGAGGAAAATATATGACGAAGTTACCATGCAAATTGATCATGGATTAAGTCATGAGAAGAAAGAGTGCTCATGTACGTCGTTGAAGCCTGTCCGACTCTACGTGAGTGGAGAAGCGGGAACTGGAAAAAGTTTCCTTATTAAAGCAATTTCATGTTATTTGCAGGAAAGGACTGAGTCATCGCTGTCTTGTGTTGTCACCGCTCCAACTGGACTGGCAGCACATAACATTAAAGGGATTACTTTACATCGTTTACTGATGCTGCCAGTGGAGCATGACAACAAATTACAATATCACAAGCTATCTGGAGATGCTTGTTGTGAAGTTTCAAGAATCTTGAGGAAAATGAAACTTCTTATCATTGACGAAGTAAGCATGGTTTCCAATGTCATGCTTGCCTTTGTGCATTTGAGAATGCAAGAAGTTCTCAAAACAGAGTATGATGTGTTATTTGGTGGCAAACACAACATTGTTTTCGGAGATCTTCTGCAGCTGACACCAGTGAAAGGGCAACCTGTGTTCAAAATGCTCACGCATGAAGATACCAGGAAGTGCCTAGGGAGCATTGGCAACGTCAATATATGGTTAAACTTCAATTATGCTGAACTGCATGAAAATATGCGTCAGGCGAAGGATGAAGTTTACAAGAATATTCTACAAGATATTAGAATTGGAAAAGTGACCGAGCATGGGAAAGAAGCTTTACATGCACGATTACTGTCAAATTGATATCCAGAACAAGATGTTGTGCCTGAGAATATTTTTCAGAAAATTACTGAGAAGAAATCTGGAATATGTTTGATGCCAACTCTTGCAGAATGTGCCATCTTCAACAACAAAATGTTGCATTTAGAAAAGCAAGAGATTGTGAAACTGGAAGCTATTGACAGAGTAGAGCATATGGGATCAACAATTATTTTGTCTGAGAATTTGAAATCAAAATTGGATTCATTAGAGAAGACTATATCTAAAACTGCAGGTTTTGAAAAGAGTCTGAATGTGTGCTTGAACTGCCGTATAATTTTAAGAAGGAATTTACATGTTGAAAGAGGTCTGGTAAATGGATCAATGGGTAATGTTGTTGATTTTGTGAAATACAGAAATAGAGATGGAATTGAATTTTTAAAAATTAAATTTGATGGCATTGAGGAAGTACAGCTAATTGGTTGTTGTTCTGCTAGATTTTTGCTTGTAAAAGACATATATGTTCGCCGTAAGCAGTTTGCTGTTTGCTTGGCATATGCGGTGACAATCCATAAATCGCAAGGTTTAAGTGTAGACAGTGCATTGGTGAATATTGGCAGTTCTGTGTTCAAGGAGGGTATGGCATATGTGGCATTGTCAAGAGTTAGAACTTTATCGGGATTGTACTTGATTGAGTGTGATGTCACAAACATTTGTGCGGATCTAGATTGTGTTAAGGAATACAATAGGTTGAGAAGAGAGTATGCGCCACATTTGCCTCAATATCCTTTGTTTGAGAAACGTGTGGTAGGCCGGAAACGAAGAAATGTGACCAATACTGGGGAGGTTGTAGCAAAAAGACGAAAAGTCGATGAACCTGAAATTATAAGCAGAAACAAAAAGGATTCTGTTGAAGATGTTGTTGGTTTTCAATTTGAAAACACTTCTGTTGTCAACTGCTATGCTAATGTAGTGGTTAATGTTTTGTTTTCTCTAGAAAATGTAAAAGAAGAGATTGTGGTCAAATCTGATCAAAGATTATGCAGTTTGTTAAATTCTGTGTTAGAGAAATGTAGCACTGATAGAACAAAAATAGAAAGTGTGTCTGAAATTCGAAATCTGTTAGACAGATGTTCAGGCCAAACACAATTCTCTCAAAATATTCAGCAAGATTGTCAGGAGTTTTTAATGTATATGCTTGATGTATTGCATGCTGAAGGTGTAGATGTAGATCACCTGTTTGGGCTTTCTTATGAATGGCAACATGACTGCGAGAACTGTAGGGTATCAAGTACTACTAGTGTAGACTCAGAAAGATTTATATATTTAACTTTGCCAGACAGTAAATCAGTCTCCTTTAATAAGCTAGTAAAAGCAGCTGATCACAACATGGAATGTAGCCAATGTAAATCTGAAATGATGTCAACCTTATTTATACGAACATATGGCCAGTATGTCATTTTAATGTTCCAACGATGTAGGTCTGATAGAACAAAATTGACAACTTTAATTAAAAATGTTGTGGCTTCACAGTTGTCAATATCAGGAAGGACTTTTGTAACTGTAGCAATTATATATCATGACGGTCCTTCAATAACATCAGGACATTACACAGCTTATTTAAAGTCTAGAAATGGCTGGTCATTCTGCAACGATTCTGTTTTAATTTAAAAAAAAAAATTGCCGTATGACCTTAAAAATTCTTACCTGGTGTTTTTAAAACCAAAATTTTGGGGAAAGAATCTCAGGATGTGCTCTGAGGAATTTCAAGAAGTTCTAATGGCTCCTACACGATTTGGCCTTGAGGATAAGTGTAGTACAGAGACATAACTTCTTACCATAACACTGGACGTCATGGAAAAATAAGTGCACTTTGAATGAGTTCAGAAAAACTATTTCTTTTTATAAGCTAATTCAAGCAGCCAATCAAAACATGGAGTAGAGGGAATGTAAGTCTGCAATGCTGTCTACTGTTTTATATTGCTTTGTGATTAAAAGTGATGTAGAGAATTAAATAATTGTAGTAGTCATAGAGGTAGTGTAAGTCTGCTTCATAGTAAGCAGTATCAGTGTCATAGGAAATGTAGAACATGAGTGAGCAAGAAGGGTAAGATATTAGTAATCCAGGATTGTGAAAATGATCTTCAACATTTTAATTCTGAAAGTTGCGGAAATACAACATGACGGGATTGGCTTACAAGAATTCCAAGAGTTATAAATGGCTCTGACATGATTTGGCCTTGTGGAAACGTGTGGTAGAGAGCGAGAAGTCATTTATTGTATGTAACATATTTTTCAAAACGATGGAGGTTTTCTTTCAGAAAGTGGCGGGCTGAAAGTAATAACAACACAACAGAGTGTAAGCTGTTCATAGGACATCCTTCGACGTCATGGAAAGTAAGTTAACTTTAAGGAGTTCCGAATTCTGATTTGTTATGTTGTATGGGTTTTTTAAACACAATCATTTTGATTGTGTTTTTTTTCCCCGCTGTTATATGATGAATACCTTCAAGTCACTGTTTTTAGTGAAATTTGATACATTCTGAGAACAGCAAAAATAAACCATTTAACATGTATAATTAATTCTGTACTGTTTGCATTTATGATGTACATGTAGAACTGTGTAGGAGGCATGGAGAAGGTGAGGCTTCTGTAAGTGTCAAAGTTGTTGCATACAGTGCTGCACTTCTGGGTACTGTTTCATATGCTGGACTACATCTGCACTATGAGATACCTAAGCAAAGGCAACGCAGGTGATGTGATTGTGAAATGAGGAAAAGAAACTCCACATTTTTCAATTACATCACCTGTGTTTCCTAAGTTTACGAATGACATTGTGCAGATGAAGTTTAGGTCTGTCCACGGACACAGAAGAGGTCTGGCCCTTGTTCAAGAGTGAAGTGGATATGACTTACTTCATTGGTAGGCCTTCACATGTATTATCTCCTCTGTATTCTTCAACAAGCATAAATTTGATATGCAATCCTGAGTAGGCCTCACCTTAAACAAACCTCTGGAGAGGCCACACCTTATCGTCATCCTGAATCAATCATTTCAAATGTTAGGGACAGATTTATGATAGGTGTATGCCTCTTTTGCACCACTGTGCGTCACTTTTGTGATGCAGCGGCGGTGCAAAAGATTTGCTATGAGGCGACAAAATTACAAATTGATGCATATAGGCAGATGTGTCATGCTGTAAAAAACCCGTGCCACATGAAACCGATGCAGCAGTGATGCAAAAGATGCACCATGTTGCAAGACAGGCCTGACTTCATCTCCAACAAGATAAGAAGCTAAGTCTTCTGTAAATGTCAAAATTGTTGTATATACTGCTGAACTTCTATGTACTCTTTGATATGCTAGACTCCATCTGCACTATGAGATACCTAACCAAAGGCAACACAGGTGATGTGATTGTGAAATGAGGAAAAGAAACTCCACATTTTTCAATTACATCACCAGTGTTTCCTAAGTTTACGAATGACATTGTGCAGATGAACTTTAGGTCTGTCCACGGACACAGAAGAGGTCTGGCCTTTGTTCAAGAGTGAAGTGGACATGACTTACTTCATTGGTAGGCCTTCACATGTATTATGTCCTCTGTTCTCTTCAACAACTCGAACTTTCATTTGGAACCCTGAGTAGGCCTCACCTCAAACAAACCTCTGGATAGGATACATCTTATTGGCATCCTGAAACAATCATTTAAAATGTTAGTGTCTTGCGACACTTTTGTGAGACAACAGCAGTGCAAAAGATGCACCATGTTTTAAGATAGGCCTCACTTTATCTGCATCAAGATACTGTTAGTTTAAAATGTATATTTTTAGGACTGTGTAGGGGGCCTGGAGAAGCAGAAGCTTCTGTAAGTGTCAAAGTTGTTGAAAAACTGTTTGTCCTTCAATCTTTTCCCTTGTCTTTTCTAATTTTTAAATACATGTTTTAATATTTTTCAAATGTTTGTTCTCTCTTTCACAGATTGAAAGTATAAAAATAAAAAGTGAGTAAGTTAACGACAATTATAAGGTAAATGTTTTGTACTCTTTTCGTTACATTTCTATCACATTCACCTACTATTAGTTCCACAGCTTCATTTCTTTAACCCTCAGTTTCCTGCCTTTGCTACTTTCCTCATTCCTTTCTCTATTACCTACTTACTCAACTCCTTCCACTCTTTTTCTCAGTCCCTCTCTTCTCATAGTTCCTCACTCTTGTTCACTCACTCCGTCTCTATTACTCTTAGTGTCTTTGACTGATCACTCTTTCACTACTTGTTCATAATGCTTTCTCTGTGTAGTTGAAGCACACTAAGGAGCATATTATGAACACAGCCAATAAAATTATTGCTGTTTTTATTGGCAGAAAACTGCTGCAAAAGTGGTTTTAGCGGCAGTTTTCTGCCGCAAAAGCGGCTTTAGCGACACATTTCTGCCGATAAAAGCAGCAAAACTTTTATTGGCTATGTTGATGATATGGCTCTATGTTATTTACATTTCTTTGCTGTTTCAATTAATCTTTTTTTGTTTTTTTTTCTTTTCTGTTTTCTGTTTTTTCTCTCTATTATTCCACATGTTTTAATCTTATTTTGAACATTCACTCACATTCTCCAAGAAACTCTTCTTTGTTATTGTTCTACTCTCTTTTTTCTTTCACTTCCTTTTTTATTTTGTTTTTCACAATTATACCCTCTTCCATCTTTTCTTCGGTAAATAGATCTATTAAACAGTATCTCTGGTTTAATCCCTATAGCTGTCTTTCTTTTAACATTACTCTCTGTTTACTTCCCTTATACTAACTCTTCTTTTTTTTTTTTTTTTTTTTTTGGTTCGCTCCCGGTTCGCGAACCGGGAAGCGAACGGGGAAGCGAACCAAAAGAAATAGAGCTTGCCAGAGTGCTAAACATTCTAGCAATTTTTTTTCAAAGGGGAGGTAGTTCTGAAAAGAACTGTTTTTTAATGTTTTTGTTGTTTTATATATTTTTTTAATTTTTCTGAACATTTTTTGTTTTTTTTGTATTTTTTGAACTGTTTTATGTTTTTTTTTTGTTTTTGATGGAGGGGAAACAACAAAAAACAGGCATTGGAAACGGCTAAACAGGAGCAAAAAAAAAAATTACTGTCTGGGGCGTTTAGGACAATTGTGATTTTCATAAGCTCGGTTGATTAAGGTAATACTCATATTACCACAAGACAATAATGCACCACAATACAAGCAGGTAAACTTCATATGGACAAAGTTGTCCTGAATGTTTGGCACGGTTTCCCGTGCCTCTGCTGGTGTCAAAGATATGTGTGATGATGACCTGGCCACAGGAGTTGTTGGGTTGTCCTGCTGGTCACGCATCTCAGCCCGGCTGTAGTTTAAAGGATGCCACCTGCTCATATGACGATGCATGGTGTAGTTACCGAAGCTGTATTTTTTTAAGGTGCCTCTAGATAACTTCTCCTTACATATGAGGCAGGTGACATATCTGGCATTTACTTTCTTCTGCCCTTCAGGGATCGAAAAAAACTGCCAAATAAAACTGGTTTTCCGATGAGAAACCCGGGGCTGCTCTACTAAAAACTGTGGTCCTTCTGTCTCCTCTTCCTCTTGCTCATCCTCTTCCTCCTCTGTGTTGCTGATGAACTGGGGAGGTGGTCCTCTCTTCCCATGAGGAGGTGGTGGTGGTGGTGGGGGTCCACCAGCTGCAGCTACCAATGAAGCCATTGCTGAACTATCAAAAAAGGTCTTCCTCTCACAAAGATGAAAGTCAGAGTGAGGAAAGAAGGAGGGGTTTTCATCATTTGGGAAAAACAATAGTTCTAAACCAATGAAAAGTGTTATTTTTAGGTCACCTGACCTAGCCTTACATCATTATGAAACCAAAAGTGAAATGAACCAATGAAAAGTTTTATTAACAAGTCACATGACCTGTTACGCTTATGTTACGCGCTGCGGAACGCGCCCCGGATCGCTTCCGGGTCGCTGCGCTTCGCGCCTCGGTTCGCACTCCGGAGCACTTCCGGGTGCGCTAACGCGGCGCGTCATAAGACGCATTACGCGGCAACGCGATACGCCGCGCTTTCGCGACGCGCCCCTGATCGCTTCCGGGGAGCTGCGCTTCGCGTCTCAGTTCGCGTACCGGATCACTTCCGGGTGCGCTAACGCGGCGCGTCATAAGACGCATTACGCGACAACGTGATACATCGCGCTTCCGCGACGCATCACGATGTTGATTTCTAACGAGGCAGTTGCGCAAACGGAACGTTTACCGGTTCGCGGACCGGGTCGCGGCATCAAATTGAGCTAACGGGAAGCTTCCCGGTTCGCGAACCGGGAGCGAAGAAAAAAAAATATTAAAAAAAAAAATTATTAATAGACATATAAGATATATTTTTGGATTTAAAGAAGAATACATTTTACAGCTACAGATATTAGCTTTTAAAAAACCAATGAAATTCACTGAAAAAACCATAGGTTATAGACCATATATAGTTAGGAATTAGCATTTACAAAACCTTGAAAATTCACTGAAAAAACCATAGGTTATAGACCATATATAGTTAGGAATTAGCATTTAAAAAACCTTATTTTACTCACACAAAACCATTGAAATTCCATATATAGTTAGTTGTACTAACTATATATCGCGCACCCGCAATCCACTGCTGATCATGTCACATATTACATCATTCATGACATGGTCAGTGACATCACTGATGACATCACTGATGACATCTCAAATGACATCACTGATGACATCTCAAATGACATTACTGATGACATCACTGATGTCATCTCAAATGACATCACTGATGACATCACTGATGACATCACTGATGTCATCTCAAATGTCATCACTAATGGCATCACTGATGACATCACTGATGACATCTCAAATGACATCTCAAATGACATCACTGATGACATCTCATTTGACATCACTGATGACATCACTGATGACATCTCAAATGACATCACTGATGACATCACTGATGACATCTCATTCGACATTACTGATCACATCACTGATGACATAATTCATGTGATATTATGATGAACCTCTTCAGACTCTTATATAATCTTAGATACACTCAGTATAAACATACACTCACAGACTGTCACTCATCCATGGAGTTACTCACACACCTAGTCAGTCATGCAAAGAATCAATCACACCTCCATTTCCTCAACTATACAGTTATACACACCTTACTTATTCAAACATATACTAAAACATATTTACTCACTTATACAATCCTGGATACAAGTTCACAATGATCCATACAGCCACTCACACATTCACTGGCTCTTATGCACAGCTATTTATATATGTCAACTCTCACATGTACTGTATTTTACATATGTACTTACTTTGACATGTAGCACTGAGATATCCATTCACTCACCAATACACTCATGCACACAGTCAACCGCCCATACAGCTGTTTCCACATGCACTTTTGAACCTATACATCTAGTGAATCAACTGCTCACACATCTATGCAGAGAGTCATACACCTCCCAGCCACCCACACACACACTCAGTCTCCCATACAAATGCTTGGGCAACCAATCAATAACCCATATAGTTAATCATATAGCTACTGATCAACACATGCAGCAGTTTACAAAACAACAGACGTAATGATGCACAAATTAAGACAGTTTAGTCACTAACCCATGCACTCAGTGAGACACATTTAATCAGTCACTCATACAGTCAGTCATGCCCCTACTAAATCCTTCATCAAGACACTTATACATCCACTCATTCTTCAATATGTAAGACATATTTTAACTTTACAGAAAAATACAGTCACTGGATGTTGTCATCAGTGATGTCATCAGTGATGTCATTTGAGATGTCATCAGTGATGTCATCAGTGATGTCATTTGAGATGTCATCAGTGATGTCATCAGTGATGTCACTGACCATGTCATGAATGATGTAATATGTGACAGCAGTGGATTGCGGGTGCGCGATATATAGTTAGTACAACTAACTATATATGGAATTTCAATGGTTTTGTGTGAGTAAAATAAGGTTTTTTAAATGCTAATTCCTAACTATATATGGTCTATAACCTATGGTTTTTTCAGTGAATATATATATATATATTATATTACCTACTGGCGGTCGCCAGTAGGTATATATAGTTAGGATTTTTTCTCTATGGGATTTTTGAAAATTCTATGTCTAATAACTTTGGCGTTTGTGGACGGAATTGGCTGAAATTTTCAGGAAAATGGCACATTTTGTTTCTGAGCAGCCCCTGAAAATTGGGGGGGGGTTCGTCCAGGGGGGGTTGAGAAAAAAGGGGGGTCCCAAAACGTGTTTTTAACATTGAGTTTTCCATAGGGCGGTTGGCCTCACTTTTAGCCCGAACGGCTGAATGGATTTGCACGAAACTTGGCAAAATTGTAGGGACTGGTAGCCCGATGTGCCTTTTGTAGGTCTCAATATATGTGCTACAGTGGATTTTGAGAAATTAACGTTTAAAAAAAGATATATATCTGTAACAGCGGACCGGGCAGCGCTCCAGTTCGCGTACTTTTCGCGCAACGGAGCTTTGTGAAGCGAAGCTGATTGGTTCTCCGGCGTCTGTAAACATTCCAAACAGTCCGTAGCGGCCGCCATCTTGTCTCTCGGTAGGATCGAGAGACAAGAGGAGGCCAAAGCGAAGGGGCAAATGACCATAAGGGGGCATAGTAGATTCTCCCTGACCTCTTAGGTTTGATGTACCATTTTGCCAAGTTTGGTGTAATTCCGTTCAGCCATTCAGGCTGTAGACGTATGTAAATGTCCTATGGAAAATTGCATGGGGAAAACACATTTGAAAGTGTTGAAATTTAGAACCAATTAAAATGTTACTTTGGTTTTGTATTTGTGTGTGATGAAAGTTAATTGGTTATGTATATATCTCAAATGAGAGGAAACCACAGCCATTTTGTGATACTACTGTCTGAGGTACATTTGTGAGGAATTTTTGGTGGTGAATTTCTGGTGTTTGATTTACACAGTACTAACACTTCTCCTACTTTTAAAAAGGTGAGTTGTTAATTTGTAAGGGGAACTATGTTGTACACTTGAAGATAATTTGAAAAATGTTTTCTGTTATTTATTTGCAGTCCTTCTGTTATACTAAATACTTGATAAAGTTAGTTTTATATTATGTATTACTAAAAACGATAAATGAAAGTGATTATTTCTTTCTGCAATTTACAGCAAGCAATTTCAAAATAAAATGGCTCACAATGAAGAGACCGTGGCAATTTCTTTTGCATTGTCCACTACATTGATTGAAATTGAGAGCACCAATAATGAAATATTGTCACAAGGAGGAGATGACTTGTATGATTTCATTAGATTGATTGAAATTGACAGCACCAATAATGAAATATTGTCACAAGGAGGAGATGACTTGAATGATTCCACTACATTGATTGAAATTGAGAGCACCAATAATGAAATATTGTCACGAGGAGATGACTTGAATGATTCCACTACATTGATTGAAATTGACAGCACCAATAATGAAATATTGTCACAAGGAGGAGATGACTTGAATGATTCCACTACATTGATTGAAATTGACAGCACCAATAATGAAATATTGTCACAAGGAGGAGATGACTTGAATGATTTTTTTGATCAATCTGTTGATGGCAAATTTATCGAATGTTTGGAGACCATAGAGTTACAAGAATCATCATTGCAGACTTTTAATGAGGAGATTCCAGATGAAATGATTGAAGAGGAAATTGCTGATGAGGACATGTTACTAGTTCTTTCAAATTTAGAAAATTCTGAAGAATACATTTATATTTAGAAATCAAAAATTGTTTGAGACATTATTCATTTTTATTTTTAATTTATGAGGTTGTAGCGAAGTGATTGTAGTATAAAATGAGACTTATAGTATAGAGTGCAACATTTTTATGTTACATGGTAAGTTTACTCATATTTACTTCCCTTCTCCCACTATATTATCTCCAATGTGTATTTGACATCTCTTCTTCATCTCCGGCCTCCTTTCTCTCACTGTGTGTCTCTGATGCATCTTATCGCTGCTATTTTGTGTAATTACAGAAGAGAGTAAAATAAAATAGTTCGGAACGTGAAAAGGGGGCAAAGTAGAGTACCCCTCACCCCCTAGGCCTTCTCAGGCGGTCCCAAAAGGATCAGTTTCTGCTTTCCTGAGAGATTATGGTATGAGTTCCATATACCACAATAATTTGCATTACAACATGCAAGATATATATCTCCTATTACCAACTTTTGGAGATATTCGCGCTAAGCGCGAATATCTCCAAAAAGTAACACCTGCCCTGAGCAGTTCTTAGCCATGTTATCCAATGGGAGGTGGATAACATGGCTAAGAGCATTAGCTCGGTAATGCATGAATATCGCTGACTTTTTAGCGATATTCATGCATTGCGGCCGTTTTTTATCGCATTTGCGATAAACCTTGATAATAGCAAGGTTTATCTTCGATAATTTCTGACGATGCTTAGCGGTAAAAAATTCGTTGGTAAGCATCGTTAGCGATAAATATCGCTTAACTTTGGTAATATGCACCAACGTCTGTTAACGTTCGATTCGAAGGAAATGAGGAAGTGTTGAAAAACATTGTTTGCGCCATCTTGCCTTTTTTGAAATGCCACACTTTTGTCGTGCACGGCAGCCATTTTAGATGCCTTGACCAGACCCACTCTCTGCACGCTGTCGATTCGTAGCATGGCTCCCCACCCTCGCAAGCATCTTCCCCAGGCACTGGTCACCCCCGCTCTCTGTCTTATGCATGGGCAATAAACCTCCCCCCATCTGCGCTGCTCTTCCCTGAGAATCACACTCTGTGCCCGCCCGACACCTCCCTTTCGCCCTATTCACTACCGCACCCTCTGACACTCCTCTTCCTCTGTGTCCGATTGTCCAGGCTATCAGCTAGCCCTGCAGATGTAGTTTATGGCTCCAGCTGTAAAGAATCACCCCTCTTCAAAGGAGTTATAGTAGATCAAGGCCCACACCCGATGAGATCCGTCACACCACACGTGTTCCTACTATCTGAAAACCATCCTGTATTGTGATTGGGGAGGGGACCGAGCCTGAAGCGGAAGATTCTAGGAATGACTCTTTGTACATCAAAGTTTTTACAATTATGTGTCACATTAAAAATATATAGCACTCCAACAAAGTAGTAGGAATATAAAACTTTAATAACATATAAATATATACAACAAAACAAAAACAGTAAAAACATTTAAACAACAAAGAGACCGTGGCAATTTCTTTTGAATTCCTGATGAGGACATGTTACTAGTTCTTTCAAATTATGAAAATTCAGAAGATGTTGCCTGGGGGTGGGTCGTCAGTAGCAGTCTGTTGTGCGAATAGTTCCAAGGCAGCAGAACGCGCTGAAATCTAGATGGCACGAAAGTGATGTCTAGTAAGTTGCCGCCCAGCAAATAACGGCGTGGGGCGCCGCGGGGGTGAGTGAGTCCAGTAGGCACCACAGCTATTCTTACCGGCATTGCAGAATTACTGCTGGGGACAATGCCTGTGCTGTAGCAGGGTCACAGCAGAAACAAAAAGGATTCTGTTGAAGATGTTGTTGGTTTTCAATTTGAAAACAGTTCTGGTGTCAACTGCTATGGTAATGTAGTGGTTAATGTTTTGTTTTCTCTAGAAAATGTAAAAGTGGGGGAGGCAGTCCAAAGTTCCGTTAAAAGGGCAAAGGAAAGGATCGGTGGTTTGAACTATCACTTCAAAAGGGGAGGGGGTGCAACAATTTTTCCTACCGGGTCACACTGTGCTTTCACCGGAACTGAGGTTTCTAGTAATTCAAAGTGAGGCTGGCGCCAGCATGGGAGCGCCGACGTCCCGCAGATGCAGTTTCGTCACTCCACGGGCGATCCTGGCAGTCATTCCCCATCGGGGGTCGGAGACTCCCGCGGCTCCTGTAGAATCTTCAAGGTCGTGGAGGACTACGGTGGTGGAGTCAACCAGTGACCGGGCCATTTCTTCATGCTGGGCCCGCTCTTGCCAGGTCGATCGCCATTTTGAGAGTTCGGCAGCTACCGGCGATCGCGGGGTCACATGAGCGGACGGGCTCCACCCTGCCGGGCGAGACGTTGCAGCATCGCCACAGTGGACGAACCCTTTTCGGGGCGCCTGGAGCGCTGAGGGTGCAGCTGGGAAGCCTTCACCTGAGAAGGCGGGAGAGGCCTGTTCGCACCGTCTCTCCCTCCCAGTGCACCCCACGGCGCCCCGCTTGACATTTGTTATGGCCGGTGGCGATGAGGACGGGGGGGGGGGTCGGATGCATGTGCAAGACATCCCCCCCAGTGTTGTCAAAGCCATTTTTGAAGAAAGAAGTTGTGCCTGGCGTGTTGCCGCTGCTATTACGAAGGAGAAAAGAAAAAATGTCCCGTCCGTCTTTGGGCCGGGCTTCCGGTGGATGTCGGCCGGACGCCCCTGGCTCTGGCCCCATGAACGGGTTCCTTGGTTTATCGGCTGCAGCCGGATCCCGTCGGCCTCGGCCCCCCGACCGTTGGTGGCCGGACCGGAAGAGCATGTGGCGGGACTACCTGAAACTCTCAAGGGCCACCGCGGCCGGACTGGGAGAGAGAGGGGAGGGTCGAGGAGACATTCCCCCCCCGCAACTCTTCAGCGTTGTAAAGGCAATCCCCTGGCCGGGTCCCGCTGGCCTCGGCCTCTCCTCCGGCTACACCCTACGTTAGGATCTCCTGGCCGAGGCGTGGCAGCAGGACCCGCCTTATATGGGCTGCTCCCGGCTGGGCGTAGCCGCAACCCTGCCCCACCTTGGAAGTTTCCAGAGTGGGGGCGGATGTTCTACTGACTTGCATTTTCCCTAGTCTATCGATTTTTTTGGCGTGGCAGGCGGTGGGACAGCGAGGGGTGATTTGGTTTCTCTTACTGTTTTTCTGGTCTCTCACCACTGGCATATTTCTAACGTTTTCTTGTTTCTAGGACATTAATAGGTTTTATCATTACGTTATGTTATCGTTTCTTTGTTCGTTGTTTAATAAAAGTTCATGTTCATCAGTGGCCTACTGATTTCGTTTTCCTATTCTTTTCTTTCCAGGTTGTTTCATGCTAAAGTTTCTGTTAACAGGATACAGTGATCACTTCTTTATTATTGCATATGTCCTTTTCACTAGGGGTGCTCTCTGGTCGGGCCAGATGACGTATCTCTAGTAAATGGTCCGGGTGAAACAGGTGCATCAATCAGTGGGGAGTAGATAGGCATGACAGATTACAACGGGGGAGAAAGGTCCGCATTACGTACCCTTTCACTATTTGCAAAGATTTTCCTACGTATATTTGCAAACAGGGAATACCTCCAAAAAGAACCAATTCCCAAACAGTCAATGTTTGGGGAAACAATCAATCAATGAGGAACGAAATAGGCACGACGTGTTAAAGGTTTGCGTTACCTACCCTTCACTATCTGCAAAGGGAGAGAGAATATTCCTATTCTTCCTCGTTTGCAGGCAGAGAAGATTCTTAAGAGAACCAACTTCGAACAATTCAATGGTCGATTCAAACAATCAACAAGGGATACTGTGAACACAAATGAACGCCGCTTATGTACATACACATTGGTATTATCAACAGGTTGTTCCTAATGTTTCTATTTTAGGGAGGTCAAAAAGAGATCCCATTAGTGGCCTACTGATTTTGCTCGATTCCTTTTGTTTTTTTACACGCTATCTGCAAAGACTAAACAGAGTATTGCGACTCTGTGCTTGTTTGTAAATAGAGAATGAACCAAAGAGAACAATCAATCAAATGGAGAGAGAAGCAGGCACGACGGATTACAACGGGGGCAAAGGCCTGCGTTAACTACCCTTCACTATCTGCAAAGAGAGAGTACTCCTAATAGAAATGAGGGGTGGGGGGCAGCATTCAAAGCAGATCAGTGTGCATAAACACGAAAATGTTTTTACTTACCACGTACTTGACATTCGACAGCTTATGATATTTGCTATTAAAAAACCATTGAAATTCACTGAAAAAACCATAGGTTATAGACCATATATAGTTAGGAATTAGCATTTACAAAACCTTGAAAATTCACTGAAAAAACCATAGGTTATAGACCATATATAATTAGGAATTAGCATTTAAAAAACCTTATTTTACTCACACAAAACCATTGAAATTCCATATATAGTTAGTTGCACTAACTATATATCGCGCACCCGCAATCCACTGCTGATCATGTCACATATTACATCATTCATGACATGGTCAGTGACATCACTGATGACATCACTGATGACATCTCAAATGACATCACTGATGACATCACTGATGACGTCTCATTTGACATCATTCTTGTGCTAATACGATAAACCTCTTCAGACTCTAATATAACCTTAGATACACTCAGTGTATACAGACACTCACACACTGCCACTCATCCATGGAGTTACTCACACACCCAGTCAGTCATGCAAAGAAACAATCTCACCTCCATTTCTTCAACTATACAGTTATACACACCTTACTTATTGAAACATATACTAACACATATTTACTCTCTTATACAATCCCTGATACAAGTTCACAATGATCGATACAACCACTCACTCATTCAGTGGCTCTCATGCACAGTTATTTATATATGCCAACTCTCACATGTACTGTGTTTTACATATGTACTTACTATGACATGTAGCATTGAGATATCCATTCACTCATCAATACACTCATGCACACAGTCAACTGCCCATGTAGCTGTTTCCACATGCACTCTTGAACTCATACACCTAGTGAATAAACTGCTCACACATCTATGCACAGAGTCACACACCTTCCAGCCACCCCCACACAAACTCAATGTCCCATAGAAATACTTGGGCAACCAATTAATAACACATATAGCCTCTCGTATAGCTAATGATCAACACATGCAGCAGTTTACATCACAACAGACATAATGATGCACAAATTAAGACAGTTTAGTCACTAACCCATGCACTCAGTGAGACACATTTAATCACTCAGTCATACAGTCAGTCATGCACCTTCGTCCAGACACTTACACATCCACTCATTCTTCAATATGTAAGACATATTTAAACTTTACAGAAACAAAAAATCACTGGATGTTGTTATCAGTCATGTCATCAGTGATGTCATTTGAGATGTCATCAGTGATGTCATCAGTGATGTCACTGACCATGTCATGAATGATGTAATATGTGACATGATCAGCAGTGGATTGCGGGTGCGCGATATATAGTTAGTGCAACTAACTATATATGGAATTTCAATGGTTTTGTGTGAGTAAAATAAGGTTTTTTAAATGCTAATTCCTAACTATATATGGTCTATGACCTATGGTTTTTTCAGTGAATATATATATATATATATATATATATATATATATATATATATATATATACATTCACTGAAAAAACCATAGGTTATAGACCATATATAGTTAGGAATTAGCATTTACAAAACCTTGAAAATTCACTGAAAAAACCATAGGTTATAGACCATATATAGTTAGGAATTAGCATTTAAAAAACCTTATTTTACTCACACAAAACCATTGAAATTCCATATATAGTTAGTTGTACTAACTATATATCGCGCACCCGCAATCCACTGCTGATCATGTCACATATTACATCATTCATGACATGGTCAGTGACATCACTGATGACATCACTGATGACATCTCAAATGACATCACTGATGACATCATTCATGACATGGTCAGTGACATCACTGATGACATCACTGATGACATCTCAAATGACATCACTGATGACATCACTGATGACGTCTCATTTGACATCATTCTTGTGCTAATACGATAAACCTCTTCAGACTCTAATATAACCTTAGATACACTCAGTGTATACAGACACTCACAGACTGTCACTCATCCATGGAGTTACTTACACACCTAGTCAGTCATGCAAAGAATCAATCACACCTCCATTTCCTCAACTATACAGTTATACACACCTTACTTATTCAAACATATACTAACACATATTTACTCTCTTTTACAATCCCTGATACAAGTTCACAATCATCCATACAGCCAATCACACATTTATTTGCTCTTATGCACAGTTATTTATATATGCCAACTCTCACATGTACTGTGTTTTACATATGTACTTACTTTGACATGTAGCACTGAGATATCCATTCACTCACCAATGCACTCATGCACACAGTCAACCACCCATACAGCTGTTTCCACATGCACTTTTGAACCCATACATCTAGTGAATCAACTGCTCACACATCTATGCACAGAGTCATACACCTCCCAGCCACCCACACACACACTCAGTCTCCCATACAAATACTTGAGCAACCAATCAATAACCCATATACTTACTCATATAGCTACTGATCAACACATGCAGCAGTTTACAGAACAACAAACATAATGATGCACAAATTAAGACAGTTCGTCACTAACCCATGCACTCAGTGAGACACATTTAACCACTCACTCATACAGTCAGGCATGCACCTACTAAAACCTTCATCCAGACACTTCTAAATCCACTCATTCTTCAATATGTAAGACATATTTTAACTTTACAGAAATACACAGTCACTGGATGTTGTCATCAGTGATGTCATTTGAGATGTCATCAGTGATGTCATCAGTGATGTCATTTGAGATGTCATCAGTGATGTCATCAGTGATGTCATTTGAGATGTCATCAGTGATGTCATCAGTGATGTCACTGACCATGTCATGAATGATGTAATATGTGACATGATCAGCAGTGGATTGCGGGTGCGCGATATATAGTTAGTACAACTAACTATATATGGAATTTCAATGGTTTTGTGTGAGTAAAATAAGGTTTTTTAAATGCTAATTCCTAACTATATATGGTCTATAACCTATGTTTTTTTCAGTGAATTTTCAAGGTTTTGTAAATGCTAATTCCTAACTATATATGGTCTATAACCTATGGTTTTTTCAGTGAATTTCATTGGTTTTTTAAAAGCTAATATCTATAGCTGTAAAATGTATTCTTCTTTAAATCCCAAAATATATTTTATATGTTTATTAATAATTTTTTTTTTTTATATTTTTTTTGTTTCGCTCCCGGTTCGCGAACCGGGAAGCTTTCCGTTAGCTCAATTTGATGCCGCGACCCGGTCCGCGAACCGGTAAACGTTCCGTTAGCGCAACTGCCGCGTTAGAAATCAACATCGTGACGCGTCGCGGAAGCGCGACGTATCACGTTGTCGCGTAATGCGTCTTATGACGCGCCGCGTTAGCGCACCCGGAAGTGCTCCGGTACGCGAACTGAGACGCGAAGCGCAGCTCCCCGGAAGCGAACCGGGAAGCTTTCCGTTAGCTCAATTTGATGCCGCGACCCGGTCCGCGAACCGGTAAACGTTCCGTTAGCGCAACTGCCGCGTTAGAAATCAACATCGTGACGCGTCGCGGAAGCGCGACGTATCACGTTGCCGCGTAATGCATCTTATGACACGCCGCGTTAGCGCACCCGGAAGTGCTCCGGAGCGCGAACCGAGGCGCGAAGCGCAGCGACCCGGAAGCGATCCGGGGCGCGTTCCGCAGCGCGTAACATAAGCGTGAGAGGTCATGTGACTTGTTAATAAAACTTTTCATTGGTTCATTTAACTTTTGGTTTCATAATCATGTATGGCTAGGTCAGGTGACCTAAAAATAACACTTTTCATTGGTTTAGAACTATTGTTTTTCCCAAATGATGAAAACCCCTCCTTCTTTCCTCACTCTGACTTTCATCATTGTGAGAGGAAGACCTTTATTCATAGTAGAGCAATGGCTTCAGTAGTTGCTTCAGCTGGTGCACCCCCACCACCACCTCCACCTCCTCATGGGAAGAGAGGACCACCTCCCCAGGTCATCATCAACACAGAGGAGGAAGAGGAAGAACTAGAGGAAGAGGAGACAGAAGGACCACAGTTCTTGGAAGAGGTGCCCCGGGTTTCCCATAGGAAAGCCAGTTTCATTTGGCAGTTTTTTTCAATCCCTCCAGGGCAGAAGAAAGTAAATGCGAGGTATGTCACCTGCCTCATTTGCAAAGAGAAATTATCAAGAGGGACTGATAAAAAGTATAGCTATGGGAACTATACCATGCATCGGCACATGAACAGGTGGCATCCATTGAATTACAGCCGGGCGGAGATACGTGACATGGAAGAAAACCCAACAGCAACTCCTGTGGCCAGGTCAACATCGCTAATATCGTTGACAGCAGCAGAGGCACGGGAAACCGTGCCAAACATCCAGGAGAATTTTGGGCATATGAAATATACTTGTCTGCACTGCGGTGCATTGATATCATGTGGTAATTCAATCAACCTAGCTTATAACAATCACAATTGTCCTAACCGCCCCAGACAGTAATTTTTTTTTTGCTCCTGTTGAGCCCTTTTCAATGCCTGTTTTTTGTTGTTTCCCCCCCCAAAAAAACAAAAAAAATATAAAATTGTTCAAAAAATACAAAAAAAACAAAAAATAAAAAAAAATAAAAAAAAATATAAAACAACAAAAACATTAAAAAAAAGTTCTTTTCAGAACTACCTCCCCTTTCAAAAAAAATTGCTAGAATGTTTAGCACTCTGGCAAGCTCTATTTCTTTCAGTTCGCTTCCCAGTTCGCTTCCCGGTTCGCGAACCGGGAGCTAACCAAAAAAAAAAAAAAAAAAAAAAAAGAAGAGTAAGTATAAGGAAAGTAAACAGAGAGTGATGTTAAAAGAAAGACAGCTATAGGGAGTAAACCAGAGATACTGTTTAATAGATCTATTTACCGAAGAAAAGACGGAAGAGGGTATAATTGTGAAAAACAAAATAGATAAGGAAGTGAAAGAAAAAAAAGAGAGTAGAACAATAACAAAGAAGAGTTTCTTGGAGAATGTGAGTGAATGTTCAAAATAAGATTAAAACATGGGGAATAACAGAGAGAAAAAATAGAAAACAGAAAACAAAAAATAACAGAAAAAGATTAATTGAAACAGCAAAGAAATGTAAATAACATAGAGCCATATCATCAACATAGGCAATAAAAGTTTTGCAGCTTTTATCGGCAGAAATATGTCACCAAAGCCGCTTTTGCAGCAGAAAACTGCCGCTAAAACCACTTTTGCACCAGTTTTCTGCCAATAAAAACAGCAATAATTTTATTGGCTGTGTTCATAATATGCCCCTTAGTGTGCTTCAACTACACAGAGAAAGCATTATGAACAAGTAGTGAAAGAGTGATCAGTCAAAGACACTAAGAGTAATAGAGACGGAGTGAGTGAACAAGAGTGAGGAACTATGAGAAGAGAGGGACTGAGAAAAAGAGTGGAAGGAGTTGAGTAAGTAGGTAATAGAGAAAGGAATGAGGAAAGTAGCAAAGGCAGGAAACTGAGGGTTAAAGAAATGAAGCTGTGGAACTAATAGTAGGTGAATGTGATAGAAATGTAACGAAAAGAATACAAAACATTTACCTTATAATTGTCGTTAAATTACTCACTTTTTGTTTTTATACTTTCAATCTGTGAAAGAGAGAACAAACATTTGAAAAATATTAAAACATGTATTTAAAAATTACAAAAGACAAGGGAAAAGATTGAAGGACAAACAGTTTTTCAACAACTTTGACACTGACAGAAGCTTCTGCTTCTCCAGGCCCCCTACACAGTCCTAAAGATATACATTTTAAACTAACAGTATCTTGATGCAGATGAAGTGAGGCCTATCTTAAAACATGGTGCATCTTTTGCACTGCTGTTGTCTCAGAAAAGTGTCGCAAGACACTAACATTTTAAATGATTGCTTCAGGATGCCAATAAGATGTGTCCTATCCAGAGGTTTGTTTGAGGTGAGACCTACTCAGGGTTCCAAATGAAATTTCGAGTTGTTTGAAGAGAACAGAGGACATAATACATGTGAAGGCCTACCAATGAAGTAAGTCATGTCCACTTCACTCTTGAACAAAGGCCAGACCTCTTCTGTGTCCGTGGACAGACCTAAACTTCATCTGCACAATGTCATTCATAAACTTAGGAAACACAGGTGATGTAATTGAAAAATGTGGAGTTTCTTTTCCTCATTTCACAATCACATCACCTGTGTTGCCTTTGCTTAGGTATCTCATAGTGCAGATGTAGTCCAGCATATTAAACAGTACCTAGAAGTGAAGCACTACATGCAACAACTTTGACACTTATAAAAGCTTTTGCTTCTGCATGCCCCCTACACAATGCTAATTATATACATTTTAAACTGATGGTATCTTGCTGGAGATGAACTGAAACCTATCTTGCAACATGGTGCATCTTTTACACAAAAGTGACCCACAATGGAGCAAAAGAGGCGCACGGCCACCATAAATCTGACCCTAACATTTTAAATGATTGTTTCAAGATGCCAATAGGGTGTAACCTATCCACAGATTTGTTTCAGGTAAGTCCTACTCAGGGTTGCAGATGGAATTTAGGTTTGTTGAAGAATACAGAGAAGATAATACATGTGGAGGCCTACCTACGAAGTGAGTAATGTCCACTGCACTCTTGAACAAATGTCAGACCTCCTCTGTCTCCAGGAACAGGCCTAAACCTCATCTACACAATGTGGTGTGTAATGTTAGGAAACACAGGTAATATAATTGAAAAACATGCAAATTTTTTTGCTCATTCCACAATCATATGACCTGTGTTTCCTTTGCTTAGGTATCTCATTGTGGAAATGTAGTCTATCATATGAAAGACTACGTAGAATATGAGCACTGTATGCAAGAACTTTGACACTTACAGAAGCCTCTCCTTCTCCATGCCTCCTACACAGTTCTAAATGTACATCATAAATGGAAACAGTACAGAATTAATTATACATGTTAAATGGTTTATTTTTGCTGTTCTCAGAATGTATCAAATTTCACTAAAAACAGTGACTTGAAGGTATTCATCCTATAACAGCGGGGAAAAAAAAACACAATCAAAATGATTGTGTTTAAAAAACCCATACAACATAACAAATCAGAATTCAGAACTCCTTAAAGTTAACTTACTTTCCATGACGTCAAAGGATGTCCTATGAACAGCTTACACTCTGTTGTGCTGTTATTACTTTCAGCCCGCCACTTTCTGAAAGAAAACCTCCATCGTTTTGAAAAACATGTTACATACAATAAATGACTTCTTGCTCTCTACCACAAGTTTCCACAAGGCCAAATCTTGTCAGAGCCATTTATAACTCTTGGATTTCTTGTAAGCCAATCCCGTCATTTGGCATTTCCGCAACTTTCAGAATTAAAATGTTGAAGATCATTTTCACAATCCTGGACTAGTAATATCTTCCCCTTCTTCCTCAGTCATGTTCTACATTTCCTATGACACTGATACTGCTTACTATGAAGCAGACTTACACTACCTCTATGACTACTACAATTATTTAATTCTCTACATCACTTTTAATCACAAAGCAATGTAAAACAGTAGACAGCATTGCAGACTTACATTCCCTCTACTCTATGTTTTGATTGGCTGCTTCAATTAGCTTATAAAAAGAAATAGTTTTTCTGAACTCATTCAAAGTGCACTTATTTCTCCATGACGTCCAGTCTTATGGTTAGAAGTTATGTCTCTGAACTACACTTATCCTCAAGGCCAAATCGTGTAGGAGCCATTAGAACTTCTTGAAATTCCTCAGAGCACATCCCGAGATTCTTTCCCTAAAATTTTGGTTTTAAAAACACCAGGTAAGAGTTTTTAAGGTCATACGGCAATTTTTTTTTGAAAATTAAAACAGAATCATTGCAGAATGACCAGCCATTTCTAGACTTTAAATAAGCTGTGTAATGTCCTGATGTTATTGAAGGACCGTCATGATATATAATTGCTGCAGTTACAAAAGTCCTTCCTGATATTGACAACTGCGAAGCCACAACATTTTTAATTAAAGTTGTCAATTTTGTTCCATCAGGCCTACATCGTTGGAACATTAAAATGACATACTGGCCATATGTTCGTATAAATAATGTGGACATCATTTCAGATTTACATTGGCTACACTCCATGTTGTGATCAGCTGCTTTTACTAGCTTATTAAAGGAGACTGATTTACTGTCTGGCAAAGTTAAATATATAAATCTTTCTGAGACTACACTAGTAGTACTTGATACCCTACAGTTCTCGCAGTCATGCTGCCATTGATAAGAAAGCCCAAACAGCTGATCTACATCTACACCTTCAGCATGCAATACATCAAGCATATACATTAAAAACTCCTGACAATCTTGCTGAATATTTTGAGAGAATTGTGTTTGGCCTGAACATCTGTCTAACAGATTTCGAATTTCAGACACACTTTCTATGTTTGTTCTATCAGTGCTACATTTTTCTAAGACAGAATTTAACAAACTGCAAAATCTTTGATCAGAATTGACCACAATCTCTTCTTTTACATTTTCTAGAGAAAACAAAACATTAACCACTACATTAGCATAGCAGTTGACACCAGAACTGTTTTCAAATTGAAAACCAACAACATCTTCAACAGAATCCTTTTTGTTTCTGCTTATAATTTCAGGTTCATCGACTTTTCGTCTTTTTGCTACAACCTCCCCAGTATTGGTCACATTTCTTTGTTTCCGGCCTACCACACGTTTCTCAAACAAAGGATATTGAGGCAAATGTGGCGCATACTCTCTTCTTAACCTATTGTATTCCTTAACACAATCTAGATCCGCACAAATGTTTGTGACATCACACTCAATCAAGTACAATCCCGATAAAGTTCTAACTCGTGACAATGCCACATATGCCATACCCTCCTTGAACACAGAACTGCCAATATTCACCAATGCACTGTCTACACTTAAACCTTGCGATTTATGGATTGTCACCGCATATGCCAAGCAAACAGCAAACTGCTTACGGCGAACATATAAGTCTTTTACAAGCAAAAATCTAGCAGAACAACGACCAATTAGCTGTACTTCCTCAATGCCTTCAAATTTAATTTTTAAAAATTCAATTCCATCTCTATTTCTGTATTTCACAAAATCAACAACATTACCCATTGATCCATTTACCAGACCTCTTTCAACATGTAAATTCCTTCTTAAAATTATACGGCCGTTCAAGCACACATTCAGACTCTTTTCAAAACCTGCAGTTTTAGATATAGTCTTCTCTAATGAATCCAATTTTGTTTTCAGATTCTCAGACAAAATAATTGTTGATCCCATATGCTCTACTCTGTCAATAGCTTCCAGTTTCACAATCTCTTGCTTTTCTAAATGCAACATTTTGTTGTTGAAGATGGCACATTCTGCAAGAGTTGGCATCAAACATATTCTGGATTTCTTCTCAGTAATTTTCTGAAAAATATTCTCAGGCACAACATCTTGTTCTGGATATAAATTTGACAGTAATTGTGCATGTAAAGCTTCTTTCCCATGCTCGGTCACTTTTCCAATTCTAACATCTTGTAGAATATTCTTGTAAACTTCATCCTTCGCCTGACGCATATTTTCATGCAGTTCAGCATAATTGAAGTTTAACCATATATTGACGTTGCCAATGCTGCCTAGGCACTTCCTGGTATCTTCATGCGTGAGCATTTTGAACACAGGTTGCCCTTTCACTGGTGTCAGCTGCAGAAGATCTCCGAAAACAATGATGTGTTTGCCACCAAGTAACACATCATACTCTGTTTTGAGAACTTCTTGCATTCTCAAATGCACAAAGGCAAGCATGACATCGGAAACCATGCTTACTTCGTCAATGATAAGAAGTTTCATTTTCCTCAAGATTCTTGAAACTTCAAAACAAGCATCTCCAGATAGCTTGTGATATTGTAATTTGTTGTCATGCTCCACTGGCAGCATCAGTAAACGATGTAAAGTAATCCCTTTAATGTTATGTGCTGCCAGTCCAGTTGGAGCGGTGACAACACAAGACAGCGATGACTCTGTCCTTTCCTGCAAATAACATGAAATTGCTTTAATAAGGAAACTTTTTCCAGTTCCCGCTTCTCCACTCACGTACAGTCGGACAGGCTTCAACGACGTACATGAGCACTCTTTCTTGTCATGACTTAATCCATGATCAATTTGCATGGTAACTTCGTCATATATTTTCCTCTGCTCAACGTTGAGTTGTCTTTCCAACTCTTCTAAGTTAACCGCATCCTCCTGAGCATGTGCCATGGCTCTTTCCACTTCATTCATAGCAGTGGCAGCTTCATTTTCGATAACAGGTCCTCCTAGTGGATCCTGACTCAATGAAGCAGAACTCTGACTGTCCTGAGAACTGTCTCTGGCAATCTCGGCTGCAATCATTGCTTCCTGCTCAATTTCCGCATTCAACATTTCTACATATTTGGGAAAAGCAGGACATTCTATGGTCTCCTTGGCGGCATTGAAAGAGTCTTCGTAACAGAGAAAATCTCCAAGCAGTTCCTCTTCTGCACGCCAAGGCTTCAAAAGTTGCAAAAGTGCTAAATAGAAAAACTCCTTTTTTTCAGGAGATTCGCCACTCAATTTTCGATGGTTTACCAAGTGGCATTTTCTTTGCTTGACCAGACATCCCTCACTTCCTATTACAGCATACACTCCTTTCTCAGTATCTTCTTTGATGTTCCTCTTGAATATGTAATTTTGAAGAACCTCATACAGACAAACATTCTCGAGGTGAATGCTTCGATTTGGATAATATGTATCCAACATGTTGGTCTTCAAAATGTCGGTACTGTTTGGCTCCTTTTCCGCCAAATACTCAATTTCCCGCACAGGTTTGAGAACTCGATTACGCGTTGCAGCAAGACCAAGACTCGCCCAAACGATACTCCTGGACTTGGCATAGAGACTTGCTGAAGACAACCGGTCAGAACATTCGTACGCTCCGATTTCTCGATGCGACAACATCTTCAGACTGAAACTGTACAACTTCTTGCTGAGGCTCTTTTCATGGGAAATGTCCTCCCACATATCCTTCAATTCTGTCTTCTCTTTTTTGGTGATGTAAGATGTCACATACCGAGCCACAGCCATACAGTTATCAGCCACAAACTGTATATCCATGTTAGCATTCCACATGGACAAAATCACCGGGTTGTAGTCGTTGATGTACTTGGACTCTTCGTTCCTCTTCAAATTGTATGTGTTTTTAGGTGATTTCTTCATCACATTATGTCGCAGCGAAGACATCAAACTGTTTATTCTTCCTTTAGAAATCACCGGTCGTGGAAAGCCGAAACGACATTTGGTGTAGAACTTGTCCTTGTTTCGGAATTTACGACGACAGTACTTTCCACATCGATTGCTTTGGAAACGCAGAACTTTTTCTCTTAGGCTTTTCTTCTCCTTTGCGTTTGGAACAGCACACGTAGAATACTGTTGTATAAAACTCATCACTGAGTCTTCTGGATCCGTTCCAAATTTAGGTGCATCCTTGATCCACAGCAACATATGTATATGAGGAGCACCTCTTGCTTGGTACTCCTTTCTCCAGAAGAAATCCAACACCTCTCCAAGAGGTGGATTCTTCTTATTCATGATGAAAGACATCATAGCTTCAAATCTATGATTGAAGTACCTACATACATTGACTGGATCCAAAGAGCACAGTTCTCCGGGTGTCTTGAATTCGATGTTTTCTACGTTAGCATTTGCCTCTCGTAGAAATTCAAGTAAGTCTTCCCAGCCATACTCGGCACAGCTCAGAGTGAGGAACCATGTGGGAGTTCCTAAGTTCCTCAGCATACATTTTAAATCACCATGACGACGGTACCAGTACTCATTAGTACCACGCTGACACGCCATGAGATTAATCAGGTGAGAATCCAAAATACTGTCTTGGTTATTGACTTTATCCATAAAGTCACTTGCCGAGATGTTTTGCATGTGTATACCACTTTTCAAGATGTGGTTCACTGCATATGACAGTCCAGACAGATTGCTTTCAAACAGGAGATGAAACAAATAAGGAATGCATTGTCGAAACCTAGCCTCTCCTGCATACAATCGCAAAGTCCGGTATTCAGAAGCAGGAATTTGATGAGGTCGCTCATCATATCTTCCTCCCTGACCTGTTGGAAAAAGCTGTGGGAAACACCGAGCTTCCAAACTTTCCTCCCAAACACTAATGGGACTCCCTTTGGCTTGTTTCATTTGAAACAACTCAATAGCATTCCCCATGACTTCCTTGGAATGCAAAGGATGAACACTATAATGTTCATATATTTCTTCACTAGTAGAGGGTTCTACTTTCTCAATTTGACCAGCACACAAATCGCTATCCTCTTCCTCACTTACTTCCTCTTCTGCAACATATACATTCTTATAGTATTTATTATTTTTTTTCAAATACAATGTTGCCTTTTTAACTTTCCTAACATCCACTAAATCTTGCCATATTTTCTTATTCTTTGTCGGAACCCCATTAACTAAGATAACCAGAGGTTCCTCTTCCACTTTTTCTACTCCAATTGTGTTAATGTTTTTCTTCAAATCTAGAGGCAAATAAACAACTCTTCCCTTTAATCCTCTCTGTAAATCTGATGGAGGCAATTTCCCTGTCTTTGGCTCCATTCTTACAATAGCCTGAAAGGGATGGATACTTTGAATCAAAATAGATTCATAAGTATTTAAATCCTTCAATTCAGAAGGAATCTCAACCAATTCCAGATTATTATGAACTGCTCTAGCAGGCATCTGGTTTTGATTTAATTTGCAACAACAATAAGTACACACACGTTGATCCAATCCCAAATCAAAACAATTTTCTACCATTAAGTATGTTGTGAAATCCTTCCATTCACTATTATTTTCCCTTTCACTTTTTGCATATAAATCCACTAACTTAGTCTGATTCTTATAATAAGTGCGTCGACAACACACACAAGTGAAATTTGGCCTCTCACTTGATTTGGCCTGAAACGTCGCAATTTCCCTCTGGAAATTATCTGTACTGGAAACCTGTACACTATCTTCCACATTACCCGCTTCTTCTTGGTCAATTTCAACATTCTCCTCTTTACTTCCAAAGTAACAAAACTCAATTTCTTCACATATATTCTTCACATCTATTTCAGAACCATGCAAAAGAGCAGCGCATAATTGTTTAAGCATAATTGCTGGACTCTTAGCATAATACAACATTCTAACTAATTTCCTCACTTTATTATGATGCACTGCTAGCATCCTGAAATGATGAAAAACACTCTGGCATACTCTTCTGGAAAGACAAGCCAGTGAATGACCATGCAAACCTGTCACTTCTCTCACTCTGCAAGGATCTAATTCTTGCAACAACCTCATTTTCTGCTTCAAACTTTTCTTATTAAATGACCGTACAAAATCACAAAGCAAATTGATGGAATCCTGTCGCACACTGCAAATACTACTACACTTCCAGGTGTACACAGGACCCTTAGCACGTCTTCCTAAAACCTCATTACCTAACACCTCTTCTGCCTCTGTTGTCACAAGTTTTTCTTTTTCAACTGGACAACCATCTTTCACTTCATAAGCACGACCACTGGTGTCAACTGCATGCACCAAATCATTATCCTGGAAATAACTCTCCTCATTAAAAAATGCCTCACAGCTTGAACTATGCATCCATTCTCCAGAAAAAACTTCACAAAAATTACTACGATTAACTATTCTCTTCCATCTACTATTTCTTTTGAAATCATAAATTGCCTTGTTTAGCTTCCTAATTCTATTGATTATCAAAATAAATAACTTACGTTTAATTTCAAATGCCTGATCAATAACTTTCTCAACTTTTTTTTTTCTCTTATAAAAAACCACTTTCTGTTGACCTTTCTTAATATTTTTTAACAAATTGCCAATTATCCTGTTGCGGAACATTCGTTTACGAATGTCCCTAAACTGTTGTTTCCTTCTAATATCATGCACAGAGTTATCTCTTGCTCTAGCAGTAACATTTTTCATTGGCCTTTCCTTTCCGTTTGAATTGCTTCTCTTTTTCTGGACTGAAACATTTTCTGTAGTAATATTTTTTTTACTACAAATATTTCTTATGAATGTTTTTGTACTCTTACCCGGTGCTTTCTTGGTGACTTGACAAATCTTTTTATTAGAGGACTGCTGCTTTTTTTCTTTGCCCTGCTGTCTTTGACGTTTTGCAGCCTTTCTCAGTCTTTCTTTCGTTGGCATGGTGAAATCTTGAAATGATCTGCAGTTGAATCTGTGGTAAAATATATTAAAAAATGTTATTAACCACTATTACCCAACAGTAAATCAATAACAGTAATCAAAAACTTAAAACACTACTTGACATTTTTACATAGAAGATTTTTTAGTGCTTGGCAAATTTAGAATACAGAAATAGCAGAAAAGAAATGGAATTTATATTCATGTTACCTGTGCTATTTTATATGTGCATCTGATCTAATTTTATGAGCATATTTTAATATTTTATTGAAGACACTACACATAACCTGTTTTTGAAGGTGTCTTTATTTTTAAATTAAACGGTTTACATTTTTACTTTTTATTTATTATAAATTTTTAAAATAAATGTTTATAGTTCCATAGGCTCAGGCACGTCAGCTTCCCATCCTATGTCATACAATTCTGACAAATCTGCATCCTCATCACGTTCTTCTTCATCCTCAGGATTTAAATCATCCAAGGGATCAACATCCACTGATGTTTCAATTACGAGTTCAATGATGGATGGATGGATAGGTTTTTATATAGCGCAATATCACCGCCAGGTCTCAAAGCGCTTTGCATTGGGAACCCGTCCTGGTTTTTCCCTGTGAGATAGCCCCTACTGGGTATCCCCAAGGTGAAAGCCAGGCATCCCGCCGCGGGGGGCCGTAGTGGAGATTAAGCAAGCTATTGCCCAGAGTTGCAGAGTGTGAACCTGTGATTCGAGTAGGCACCGAAGCGAGAATTACTGAGTCCGTGGACATTTTGGGCTCAAGACCCTGCCGCGTCGGGAATTGAACCCTGGTCCCGGGTCTGATCTCAGCGTCCGGGTCTGCCTCCTCTAACCAGTGAGCCACACTTCTCCACTTGATGATGAGGTCAAAATCAACTGATTGCTGATTGTCGCTCATGTTGATGTTGTCTTTATCTTTAAAGAAAGATAACAACAATGAGATGTTGCAGAGTAAGAGACAAATCTCAGAGATTATAATAGTAAAATTGTTTAACAAGAGTAACATTTTGCAGCTATTATATAGCCATGTCCAGCGATGCTGAGCAGGTGAAGCCTATGTCTAATTTTTCAGTGAACAGGACTCATCTCTTCTTAACCTTGGATAAGCCTCACCGACTCTGTGTCCCCTGCACATACTTAAATGTAAAGGGGCAGATTTATGTTAAATGGCACATCCCCAGGCATGCACCAGTTAACGTGCACCGCTGCTCTGCCACCCATGGTGTGCCGCATTTACAATCAGATAGGAGAAAGCTACGTCAAAACCCTGCACCTGCTTGAAGCAGGCATAGGTCTTGACGCAACATTGTGGAGATGGGGCACCCCTGAGCCTTGCTGGAGCTGCATCACACTTGCGATACAACTCCAGCAATGCGCCACCTTTACGGCACAGATGCGTCACGCATCTGTGCCATTTTTGCCCCATGCTGCGCCGCATTGTAAATGCAGCACACCATGGGTGGCGGAACAGCAGCGCAGGATGACTGGCACATCCCTGGTGATGCGCCAGTCATCATAAATCTATCCCTAAGCTTCTTATCTTGTTAGAGATGAACCGCCATATGTATCATCAAACTATTTTGCATTTCCTAAATAGCGAATTTTAAGGGATAAATAGCGATTCTTTACCATTCCTAATTTGCGATGAGCAAATTGCTAATTGCAAATTACCCATTCATTTCCATGGGCCAGGAGGCCCATAGGAATGAAGGTGCAATTTGCGATTAGCAATTAGCTCATCGCAAATTAGGACTTTTTCCAAAGGTGCAGGGGTGTCTCAAGAACACCCTGCTGCACCCCTGAAAAAGAAATTTGGGGGCATATGGCACACATACATGCCCTAAGGGCATGTATGGGCGTCATATGGCACCTTTTGTTTTTTGGAAAAAAAGCTTTTTGAAAAGAATTCGCAAATTACCACCAACTAGAAGTTGGTGGTAGTTTGCAAATCCTTAATGGCATTTTTTGCATATTTTTTGTTTGATACATTGCATTTAAGAAATCACAAAATTTGCAAATCCTTCAGTGCAATCGCAAAATAAGGAATAGCAAATTTTGCTATTCCTTATTTTGCATCAAACTTGTTTGATACATACCATTTGTCTAATTAGCATTCGCAAAGGCCGAAATTCACAGAACTTCGGCCTTTGCAAATGCTAATTAGCTTCATACATATGGCCCCAAGTGAGGCCTGTCTTGCAACATGGTGCATCTTTTGCATCACTGCTGCATCAGTTTCATGTGGCACGGTGTTTTTTACTCCATGACACATCTGCATAAATGCATCAATTTGTAATTTTGTCGCCTCATAGCAAATCTTTTGCACCGCCGCTGCATCAGAAAAGTGACACACAGTGGCGCAAAAGAGGCATACACCTATCATAAATCTGTCCCTAGCATTTTAAATGATTAATTCAGGATGACGATAAGGTGTGGCCTATCCAGAGGTTTGTTTAAGGTGAGGCCTACTCAGGATTGCAGATCAAAGTTACACTTGATGAACAATACAGAGGAGATAATACATGTAAAGGCCTACCAATGAAGTAAGTTATGTCCACTTCATTGTGCCAGTCATCATAAATCTATCCCTATGCTTCTTATCTTGTTAGAGATGAACTGCCATATGTATCATCAAACTATTTTGCATTTCCTAAATAGCGAATTTTAAGGAATAAATAGCGATTCTTTACCATTCCTAATTTGCAATGAGCAAATTGCTAATTGCAAATTACTCATTCATTTCCATGGGCCAGGAGGCCCATAGGAATGAAGGTGCAATTTGCGATTAGCAATTAGCTCATCGCAAATTAGGAATTTTTCCAAGGGTGCATGGGTGTCTCAAGAACACCCTGCTGCACCCCCTGAAAAAGAAATTTGGGGGCATATGGCGCACATACATGCCCTAAGGGCATGTATGGGCGTCATATGTCACCTTTTGTTTTTTGGAAAAAAAGCTTTTTGAAAAGAATTCGCAAATTACCACCAACTAGAAGTTGGTGGTAATTTGCAAATCCTTAATGGCATTTTTTGCATATTTTTTGTTTGATACATTGCATTTAAGAAATCACAAAATTTGCAAATCCTTCAGTGCAATCGCAAAATAAAGAATAGCAAATTTTGCTATTCCTTATTTTGCATCAAACTTGTTTGATACATACCATTTGTCTAATTAGCATTCGCAAAGGCCGAAATTCACAGAACTTCGGCCTTTGCAAATGCTAATTAGCTTCATACATATGGCCCCAAGTGAGGCCTGTCTTGCAACATGGTGCATCTTTTGCATCACTGCTGCATCAGTTTCATGTGGCACGGTGTTTTTTACACCATGACACATCTGCCTAAATGCATCAATTTGTAATTTTGACGCCTCATAGCAAATCTTTTGCACCGCCGCTGCATCACAAAAGTGACGCACAGTGGCGCAAAAGAGGCATACACCTATCATAAATCTGTCCCTAGCATTTTAAATGATTAATTCAGGATGACGATAAGGTGTGCCCTATCCAGAGGTTTGTTTAAGGTGAGGCCTACTCAGGATTGCAGATGAAAGTTACGCTTGATGAAGAATACAGAGGAGATAATACATGTAAAGCTCTACCAATGAAGTAAGTGATGTCCACTTCATTGCGCCAGTCATCATAAATGTATCCCTAAGCTTCTTATCTTGTTAGAGATGAACCGCCATATGTATCATCAAACTATTTTGCATTTCCAAAATAGCGAATTTTAAGGAATAAATAGCGATTCTTTACCATTCCTAATTTGCGATGAGCAAATTGCTAATTGCAAATTACCCATTCATTTCCATGGGCCAGGAGGCCCATAGGAATGAAGGTGCAATTTGCGATTAGCAATTAGCTCATCGCAAATTAGGAATTTTTCCAAAGGTGCAGGGGTGTCTCAAGAACACCCTGCTGCACCCCTGAAAAAGAAATTTGGGGCATATGGCGCACATAAATTTTAACAACATTCCTTTACCTCAAAAACGATTTTCAAGTCATAATTTGAAAACACTGCCCACGGGGAAATGACTTAAAATGTCCTTAAGACACATGAAAGTGTTTTTTTAAAGCCTTTGCAAGTTTTTGGGTCACTTTTAACATGGCTATGTAACTCAAACAGTCAAAATCTAAATTTACCATGCACAGGTGGGACCTTATTTACAAGGAATGTGCCCCACGGGGAAAGGTCTTTTAATGTAATATGGGAAAAATGACATCAGAGACACTGAAATGCCTTATAAAGAAGCATACACCATTATATCCTTGTCATAAATTTACAAACCATTCCTTTTCCCCAAAAACGATTTTCAAATCATAATTTGAAAACACTGCACATGGGGAAATGACTTAAAATGTCCTTAAGACACATGAAAGCGTTTTTTAATTGCCTTTCCAGCATGGTTGGGTCACTTTTAACATGGCTATGTAACACAAACATTCAAAATCTAAATTTGCCATGCACAGGTGGGAGCATATTTACAAGGAATGTGCCCCACGGGGAAAGGTCTTTTAATGTTAATATGGGAAAAATGACATCAGAGACACTGAAATGCCTTATAAAGAAGCATACACCATTATGTCCTTGTCATAAATTTAAAAACCATTCCTTTTCCCCAAAAACGATTTTCAAATCATAATTTCAAAACACTGCACATGGAGAAATGACTTAAAATGTCCTTAAGACACATGAAAGCGTTTTTTGATTGCCTTTCCAGCATGGTTGTGTCACTTTTAACATGGCTATGTAACGCAAACATTCAAAATCTAAATTTGCCATGCACAGGTGGGAGCATATTTACAAGCAATTTGCTCCACAGAGAAAGGTCTTACATTAAAATGGGAAAAATAACATCAGAGACACTCAATTGCCTTATAAAGAAGCATACACCATTATGTCCTTGTCATAAATATTATAACCATTCATTTTCCTCAAAAACGATTTTCAAGTCATAATTTGAAAAGACTCCACAGCTCCTATGCACAATAACACCCTGTCAGTACTAATACTTCACATTTTCTCCAATTACATTTTCTCAAAGAAACAAAATCTATTTGTAAAACACTTGAGACAAAGCAACATTTGAAAAACACAACTTTCTTCTTAATTTTCTCCTTAAAGCACACTATTCTCTATCTAAATTAAAGAAATCTTTTCTCACCTTAGCAAATACTTTGAGTTTCAAAACAGTCTCAGAAACACACCAATTTGTCTTCAGCAGAGCAAAAGGTATGCACTCCAGAGTCTGCAGCTATCAAAAGCACAGAAATGCTGTAATTCTTCACACATATCTCTCATGTCACCCAATCAAAACTCTTCCCTCACTTTTTTTCAAATGAAAACCCTTCCCCCCTCTGCCCTTTCTGCCTTTTTTGTATGGCAACCACCTCTTGGAAGACCTCTGGTGTTTGCAAGTTCACACAACAATGTTGCAATTGAACTCTGAACTCTCAGTGCACCTCATATCCAGTGCATTCTTTCATTTAATGATTTTTTCTTGACCACTCAAAATACATCTTTCAAACAACTCATCCATGCACCCTAACTTTCTGTTTTCAGCAATCAAAATCCACCAATCACTGTTACTGCTTCATTAACACAGAAACTCCACAGTTTTTTTCATTTTAAACTCTTATTTTTTCAACTGCCATGTCATTGCCTCACTTCATCTGACTGCAGGAGAACCTTCTCTCACCATGTTTTCTGTCTGGATTGTTGGACATAGTTACATCTATTGGGCTCAGAGGTATGCTGAGAACAGGAATTTACCTAACCTCAATTTACAAGGTGTGGAAATTAAGTGGTTTGGCTACAGAGGATTAAAATGTCACCAATTGATACCATTGGTGAAAACCTTTATGCATTTGCCAAAACCTGACCTGTTAATTGTGCACTGTGGAGGTAATCATTTGGGCACTTTGACTGGGGTAGGTCTGGAAATGCTTTTAAAGGACACCTTTGAGCAATTGATGGCACTTTTTCCTCAGACTGCCTTGGTATATTCAAATATATGCCAAAGACAGAAATGGAGGTGGTTGTCCACAAATTGAGAAGTCGAGGAAGCATGTAAACAAATCTGTTTCAGCTTACATGAGAGACCATGGAATGGGCTCCGTGTACAACAATAACTTGCGTTACTACATGCAAGATATCTACAGAGGAGATGGAGTTCACTTCTCAGATGAGGGCAACAGAATTTTCATTCTGAATTTAAGACTGTGCATTGGTACCTACTTATAAGTACCTAAATGTACCATAAACCCAAAAGCTCTTCTCAGAGCTACCCTACATCTGATCACTCACAATTATTATTTTACTCTAACATTTTTCACTAATTTTCAACAAAGTACGCTCCCTGGGGCGCTACCCGGTACGCGAACCGGGAGCTAACCTCGCTAAATTTTTAAAAAAATTGTTTTTTTTCGCACATATGGGCCTCCTCAGCCACCCTCAGAAAACCTAGGGGGTCAAGATAAGTCTACCGTGCCCCCTTCTACCCATTCTGAACATTATTTGCCCTCCATCTTGTATCTTAATTCGACCGAAACACAAAATGGTGGACTCCCGTAACGCTTAAAGTTCGCGAACCGGGGCGCTCGCCAGTTCGCGTACCGGGTCGCTCCCTGGGAAGCGCACCATCAAAAAAGGTGGGAAAGTAGTTTACAGAAAAGCGACTGGAGACAATTTCACCAAATATAGATTAGCTCATACTACATACCAATGCCTACCATTTTCACAAATTTGATTGAAATTCCATTTAACCATTTAGCCTGTAGACCTCTCTAAATACCCTGAGGTAAATTACTTCACAAAACACATCTGAAGTGTTGGAATTGACAACCAATTAAAATGTTACTTTCATTTTCTACTTTTTTTACCTGACATTTGATTGGTTATGTACCTGAATATATATAAAGGAAGAGAGAGAAACACAGCCATTTTGACTACTACTTCCTGAACTACATTGCAAGATCATTTTCACTCACAACTTAAACTTGTTTTTAGAAGGTGAGATATTATTTTATAAATTTGAAAACATTTACAGATAGTTATATACTATCCCTCTGTAAGAGTTAGACATTGAGAAAGGCTTCTTTATTATAATTATGGATTGATTTAGGTTTCTGTGGTATAATTATGAATTTACTTAGGCTTCTTCACAGACACTTTTTAATAGTACTACTTCACGCCTGAAACCATACAGTGCCCATAGGTTTTCTGTTATAAACTCACAAGTACCTGTCTGAACTTAAACCCAACAGTGCCCTATCTCTACTGATATATTTATTTTTTATGCAAATTACAGCAATAAAATGGAAGGTGAGCAGAATGTTTCCTTCGAAATTGTTCTGGAGAACAACACAGAAAAAGATATTGAGGACAATGATGACTCAGATTTCATGGATGAATCACGGGACCATGAATTAGTTTAATGTGTAGAATCTGTGGATCATTTACTTCATTATGATGACGGTCAAATGTGGGAACTTATGTTCACTCAACAAGAGGACATATTGGACAGTCAAATGCTAGACGTTCTATTAAATTTTGAAAAACAATCCGAAAAATAAAATTGTATGTAATATTAAAAAATTGTTTGAGTCTTTAATCATTTTTATATGTAATTCATAAACTAGTTAAATGTTAGAAATGTTATTAAATTTTCAAACACAATCACAATAATAAATAATTGCTTAAAAAATAAAAAAATTAAAAAATAATCAACAAAACCAACAATCAATTAACATACAGTATTTGAAAAGTCTATCATTCTTTTTTCCTTATAGTACGCTGCCCAGAACGCTTCCCGGTTTGCGGTTTTTGCCCCGCGGGGCCCTTTTAAAGCCTCCACATTAAACCTAGGGGTCAGGGAGGATCTACTATGCCCCCTTATGGTCATTTCCCCCTTTGTTTTGGCCTCCTCTTGTCTCTCAATCCTACCGAGAGACAAGATGGCGGCCGCTCCGGACTGTTTAGAATGTTGACAGACACCGGAGAGCCAATCAGCTTCGCTACGCGAAGTTCCGTTACGCGTAAAGTCCGCGAACCGGAGCGCTGCCCGGTCCGCTGTTACAGATATATATCTTTTTTTGAACGTTAATTTCTCAAAATCCACTGAAGCACATATATTGAGACCTAGCAAAGGCACATCGGGCTACCAGTCCCTACAATTTTGCCAAGTTTCGTGGAAATCCATTCAGCCGTTCGGGCTAAAAGTGAGGCCAACCGCCCTATGGAAAATGGTAATATATATAATATTACCTACTGGCGGTCGCCAGTAGGTATATATAGTTAGGATTTTTTCTCTATGGGATTTTTGAAATTTCTATGTCGAATAACTTTGGCGTTTGAGGGCGGAATTGGCTGAAATGTTCAGGAAAATGGAACATTTTGTTTCTGAGCAGCCCCTGAAAATTTGGGGGGGTTTCGTCAAGGGGGAGCCGACAAAAAAAAAGGGGGGTCCCAAAACGCGTTTTTCCCATGCAATTTTCCATAGGGCGGTTGGCCTCACTTTTAGCTCGAACGGCTGAATGGATTTCCACAAAACTTTGCAAAATTGTAGGGACTGGTAGCCCGATGTGCCTTTGCTAGGTCTCAATATATGTGTTCCAGTGGATTTTGAGAAATTAACGTTCAAAAAAATATATATATCTGTAAGCGTGCTCCGGGCAGCGCCCTGGTTCGCGTACCTGACGCGTAACGGAACTTCGCGAAGCGAAGCTGATTGGCTCACCGGTGTCTGTCAACATTCTAAACAGTCCGGAGCGGCCGCCATCTTGTCTCTCGGTAGGATCGAGAGACAAGATGTGGTGAAAAACGAAGGGGGAAATGAAGGAATGGGGGCAAGGTAGACCCCTCCTGACCCCCTAGGATTGATGAGGGGGATATTAAAGTGCCGGGCAGCTAACTGGCAGCGTAACGGGAGTCCGCATCTTGCGTTTTTTGGAGCGTCCGGTTCGCGTACCGGGTAGAGTCCCGGTAAGCGTAACAAGAGAAACAGTAAAAAAAAAATTAATGGAATAGATTAGCAAGAAAACTTTGAAAAATTGTAGGGACTGTTTGTTTGATGTGCCTTTGCAAGGCCTCAAGATATGTGCACGTGTGGATTTTGTCTAATTAAGGTTAAAAAAAATATATATATCTGTAAGCGTGCACCGGCGCGCTTACGTTACGGGTTTTGTTTGCGCTGCAGAGCCGATACGTCACGGTTATGCGACGCGTCATGAGGCATCTCACGTGGCTACGTGATACGTCACGTAATAAAGAATATATTTTACAGATATAGATATTAGCTTTTAAAAAACCAATGAAATTCACTGAAAAAAACATAGGTTATAGACCATATATAGTTAGGAATTTGCATTTACAAAACCTTGAAAATTCACTGAAAAAACCATAGGTTAGAGACCATATATAGTTAGCTGGACATTTTATTGACATAAAACCAATGAAATTCCATATATAGTTAGTTGCACTAACTATATATCGCGCACCCGCAATCCACTGCTGATGATGTCACATATTACATCATTCATGACATGGTCAGTGACATCACTAATGACATCACTGATGACATCTCAAATGACATCACTGATGACATCACTGATGACATCATCTAGTGTCTGTGTGTTTTTGTAATGTTTAAATATGTTTTACATATTGAAGAATGAGTGGATGTATGAAAGACTGAGTGTGTGTGTGGCTGGCTGGGAGGTGTGTGACTGTGCATATCAATGTGTACTTGTATCAGTGATTGTATAAGAGAGTAAGTATGTGTTAGTATATGTGTGAAAAAGTATGGTGTTCTGTGTTTAACTGTATAGATGAGGAAATCGAAGTGTGATTGATTCTTTACAGGACTGACTAGGTGTGTGAGTAACTCCATGGATGAGTGGCAGTGTGTGAGTGTCTGCATAGGTGTATGAATGCATATGATAGTGTTGTAATAATGAGTGACTGTATGTATGAGTGATTGTATGGGTGAATGAGTGAATGTGTGTGTAGACGTAGGAATCAGTGAGTGCGTATGTAGTAACTGGTATTGGTGTGTCATGATGTCATCAGTGATGTCATTTGAGATGTCATCAGTGATGTCATCAGTGATGTCATTTGAGATGTCATCAGTGATGTCATCGGTGATGTCACTGAAGTATGGTGTTCTGTGTTTAACTGTATAGATGAGGAAATCGAAGTGTGATTGATTCTTTACAGGACTGACTAGGTGTGTGAGTAACTCCATGGATGAGTGGCAGTGTGTGAGTGTCTGCATAGGTGTATGAGTGCATATGATAGTGTTGTAATAATGAGTGACTGTATGTATGAGTGATTGTATGGGTGAATGAGTGAATGTGTGTGTAGACGTAGGAATCAGTGAGTGCGTATGTAGTAACTGGTATTGGTGTGTCATGATGTCATTTGAGATGTCATCAGTGATGTCATCAGTGATGTCATTTGAGATGTCATCAGTAATGTCATCAGTGATGTCACTGACCATGTCATGAATGATGTAATATGTGACATCATCAGCAGTGGATTGCGGGTGCGCGATATATAGTTAGTGCAACTAACTATATATGGAATTTCATTGGTTTTATGTCAATAAAATGTCCAGCTAACTATCTATGGTCTCTAACCTATGGTTTTTTCAGTGAATTTTCAAGGTTTTGTAAATGCAAATTCCTAACTATATATGGTCTATAACCTATGGTTTTTTCAGTGAATATATATATATATATATATATATATATATATATATATATATTACCTACTGGCGGTCGCCAGTAGGTATATATAGTTAGGATTTTTTCCCTATGGGATTTTTGAAAATTCTATGTCTAATAACTTTGGCGTTTGTGGACGGAATTGGCTGAAATGTTCTGGAAAATGGAACATTTTGTTTCTGAGCAGCCCCTGGAAATTTGGGGGGGGTTTGTCAAGGGGGGGCCGAGAAAAAAGGGGGGTCCCAAAACGTGTTTTTAACATTGAGTTTTCCGTAGGGCGGTCTGTCGCACTTTTAGCCCGAACGGCTGAATGGATTTGCACGAAACTTGGCAAAATTGTAGAGACTGGTAGCCCGATGTGCCTTTTGTAGGTCTCAATATATGTGCTCCAGTGGATTTTGAGAAATTAACGTTTAAAAAAAGATATATATCTGTAACAGCGGACTGGGCAGCTCCCGGTTCGCGGACCGGGGCGCGTACCAAAACTTCGCGTAGCGAAGCTGATTGGTTATCCGGCGTCTGTAAACATTCCAAACAGTCCGGAGCGGCCGCCATCTTGTCTCTCGGTAGGATTGAGAGACAAAAGGAGGCCAAAACAAAGGTGGAAATAACCATAAGGGGGCATAGTAGATCCTCCCTGACCCCTTAGGTTTAATGTGGAGGCTTTAAAAGGGCCCCGCGGGGCAAAAAAAAAAAAAATTTTTTTTTTGTTTTTTTGCGTGGGTAGCGCCCGGTCCGCGAACCGGGAAGCGTTCTGGGCAGCGTACTGCAATGAAAAATTAATGATAGACTTTTCAAATGCTGTATGTTAATTGATTGTTGGTTTTGTTGATTATTTTTTTATTTTTTTATTTTTTAAGCATTTTTTATTGTGTTTCATAATTTATTAAACTTTCTAACATTTCATTGTCAGAAATTTCATAATTATCATGGAATATACATTGTAGTCTCTGAGGTTGTAAAATGTCCTCATTTGCAAGGAGGTTATCTACTGCTTGTACACATTGCAGTAGTTCTTGGTCCCAAGTTTCATCCATAAATTCAATCTCATTTGGATCAATGATTTCTGTGTTGGACTCTGGAAGGACAATTTCAAATGAAATTTTTTGTTCGCTTTCCATTTTCCCTGAAATTTGCATAAAAAAAATATATATTAGTAGAGGTAGGGCACTGTTGGGATTAATTTTAGATAGGCAGTTTTTAACAGTGAATTTATCTTTGGGCAGTGTATAGTATCAGAGTGGAAGTAGGAATATAAAAAAGTGTATGTGATTTAACGTAAGTAAATTCATAATTATACAAGACAAGCCTAACTCCATCCATAACTATAACAGAGAAGTCTATCTAAATGTATAACTACTACAGAGGGATAGTATATATCTATCAGAAAAAGTTTGCCATATTAACTTAAAGTGCACAATATACTTCAGTTTTAAAAATAACAACTTACCTTTAAAAAGAAGTTGAAGTTATTAATGAAAATCCTATTGAAATGTACACCAGGAAGTAGTAGTCAAAATGGCTGTGTTTCCTTCTCTTCCTTTATATATATTCGGGTACATAACCAATCAAATGTCAGGTAAAAAAAGTAGAAAATGAAAGTAACATTTTAATTGGTTGTCAATTCCAACACTTCAGATGTGTTTTGTGAAGTAATTTACCTCACGGTATTTAGAGAGGTCTACAGGCTAAATGGCTAAATGGAATTCCAATCAAATTCGTGAAAATGGTAGGGATTGGTATGTAGTATGAGCTAATCTATATTTGGTGAAATTGTCTCAAGTGGCTTTTGTGTGAACTACTTTCCCACCTTTTTTGATGGTGCGCTTCCCAGGGAGCGACCCGGTACGCGAACCGTTGAGCGCCCCGGTTCGCGGACCTTAAGCGTTCCGGGAGTCCACCATTTTGTGTTTCGGTCGAATTAAGATACAAGATGGAGGGCAAATAATGTTCAGAATGGGTAGAAGGGGGCACGGTAGAGTTATCTTGACCCCCTAGGTTTTCTGAGGGTGGCTGAGGAGGCTTATATGTGCGAAAAAAAAACATTTTTAAAAAAAATTTCGCGAGGTTAGCTCCCGGTTCGCGTACCGGGTAGCGGCCCCGGTAGCGTATTTTGTTGAAAATTAGTGAAAAATGTTAGAGTTAAATAATAATTGTGAGTGATCAGATGTAGGGTAGCTCTGAGAAGAGCTTTTGGGTTTATGGTACATTTAGGTACTTATAAGTAGGTACCAATGCACATTCTTAAATTCAGAGTGAAAATTCTGTTGCCCTCATCTGAGAAGTGAACTCCATCTCCTCTGTAGATATCTTGCATGTAGTAACGCAAGTTATTGTTGTACAGGGAGCCCATTCCATGGTCTCTCATGTAAGCTGAAACAGATTTGTTTACATGCTTCCTCGACTTCTCAATTTGTGGACAAAATTGGTTTGACCACCTCCATTTCTGTCTTTGGCATATATTTGAATATACCAAGGCAGTCTGAGGAAAAAGTGCCATTAATTGCTCAAAGGTGTCCTTTAAAAGCATTTCCAGACCTACACCAGTCAAAGTGCCCAAGTCATTACCTCCACAGTGCACAATTAACAGGTCAGGTTTGGGCAAATGCATAAAGGTTTTCACCAATGGTATCAATTGGTGACATTTTAATCCTCTGTGGCCAAACCACTTAATTTCCACATCTTGTAAATTGAGGTTAGGTAAATTCCTGCTTTCAACGTACCTTTGAGCCCAGTGAATATAACTATGACCAACAATCCAGACAGAAAACATGGTGAGAGAAGGTTCTCCTGCAGTCAGATGAAGTGTGGCAATGAAATGGCAGTTGAAAAAATGAGAGTTTGAAATGAAAAAAACTGTGGAGTTTCTGTGTTCATGAAGCAGTAACAGTGATTGGTGGATTTTGATTGCTGAAAACAAAAAGTTAGGGTGCACGGATGTGTTCTTTGAAAGATGTATTTTGAGTGGTCAATAAAAAGTCATTAAATGAAAGAATGCACTGGATATGCAGGTGCACTGAGAGTTCAGAGTTCAATTGCAACATTGTTGTGTGAACTTGCAAACAACAGAGTTCTTCCAGGAGGTGGTTGCCATGCAGATAAAGCAGAAAGGGCAGAGGGGGGATGGGTTTTCATTTGAAAAAAGTGAGGGAAGACTTTTGATTGGGTGACATGAGAGATATGTGTGAAGAATTACAGCATTTCTGTGCTTTTCATAGCTGCAGACTCTGGAGTGCATACCCTTTGCTCTGCTGCAGACAAATTGGTGTGTTTCTGAGACTGTTTTCAAACTCAAAGTATTTGCTAAGGTGAGAAAATATTTCTTTACTTTAGATAGAGAATAGTGTGCTTTAAGGAGAAAATTATGATTTATGTGGCGCAAATTGCTTGTAAATATGCTCTCACATGTGTATGGAAAATTTTGATTTTGAATGTTTGTGTTACATAGCCATGTTAAAAGTGACCCAACCATGCTGGAAAGGCAATCAAAAAATGCTTTCATGTGTTTTATTGACATTTTAAGTCATTTTCCCATGTGCAGTGTTTAGAAATTATGATTTGAAAATCGTTTTTGGGGAAAAGGAATTGTTTTTAAAATCATGACAAGGAGATAATGGTGTATACTTCTTTATAAGGCTATTGACTGTCCCTGATGTTATTTTTCTCATTTTAGTGTAAGACCTTTCTCTGTGGCGCAAATTGCTTGTAAATATGCTCCCACATGTGCATGGAAAATTTAGAGTTTGAATGTTTGTGTTACATAGCCATGTTAAAAGTGACCCTACCATGCAGGGAAGCCAATCAAAAAACGCATTTATGTGTCTTAAGGACATTTTAAGTCATTTTCCCATGTGCAGTTTTTAGAAATTATGATTTGAAAATCGTTTTTGGGGAAAAGGAATTGTTTTTAAAATCATGACAAGGACATAATGGTGTATGCTTCTTTATAAGGCAATTGACTGTCCCTGATGTTATTTTTCTCATTTTAGTGTAAGACCTTTCTCTGTGGCGCAAATTGCTTGTAAATATGCTTCCACGTGTGCATGGAAAATTTTGATTTTGAATGTTTGTGTTACATAGCCATGTTAAAAGTGACCCAACCATGCTCGAAAGGCAATCAAAAAACGCTTTCATGTGTTTTAATGACATTTTAAGTCATTTTCCCATGTGCAGTGTTTAGAAATTATGATTTGAAAAACGTTTTTGGGGAAAAGGAATTGTTTTTAAAATCATGACAAGGACATAATGGTGTATGCTTCTTTATAAGGCAATTGACTGTCCCTGATGTTATTTTTCTCATTTTAGTGTAAGACCTTTCTCTGTGGCGCAAATTGCTTGTAAATATGCTCCCACATGTGCATGGAAAATTTAGATTTTGAATGTTTGTGTTACATAGCCATGTTAAAAGTGACCCTACCATGCAGGAAAGCCAATCAAAAAACGCTTTTATGTGTCTTAAGGACAATTTAAGTAATTTTCCCATGTGTAGTGTTTTGAAGTTATGATTTGAAAATCGTTGTTGAGGTAAAGGAATGTTGTTAAAATTTATGTGCGCCATATGCCCCCAAATTTCTTTTTCAGGAGTGCAGCAGGGTGTTCTTGAGATACCCCTGCACGCTTGAAAAAAATCCTATTTTGTGATGAGCTAATTGCTAATCACAAATTGCAACCTTCATTCCTATGAGCCTCCTAGCCCATGGAAATGAATGGTTAATTTGCAATTAGCAATTTGCTCATTGCAAATTAGGAATAGTAAAGAATTGCTATTTATTCCTTACAATTTGCTATTTAGGAAATGCAAAATAGTTTGATGGTACATATGGTGGTTCATCTGTAACAAGATAAGAAGCTTAGGGATACATTTATGATGACTAGCGCAATAAAGTGCACATTACTTACTTCATTGGTAGGCCTTTACATGTATTATCTCCTCTGTATTCTTCATCAAGCGTAACTTTAATCTGCAATCCTGAGTAGGCCTCACCTTAAACAAACCTCTGGATAGGACACACTTTATTGTCATCCTGGATTAATCATTTAAAATGGTAGGGACAGATTTATGATAGGTGTATGCCTCTTTTGTGCCACTGTGCGTCACTTTTATGATGCAGCGGTGGTGCAAAAGATTTGCTATGAGGCGACAACATTACAAATTGATGCATTTAGGCAGATATGTCATGGTGTAAAAAAAACGTACCACATAAAACCCAAGCAGCAGTGATGCAAAAGATGCACCATGCCGCAAGACAGGCCTCACTTGGGGCCATATGTATGAAGGTAATTAGCATTTGCTAATATCAAAATTCTACGAATTTCGGCCTTTGTGAATGTTAATTAGACAAATGGTATGTATCAAACAAGTTTGATGCAAAATAAGGAGTAGCAAAATTTGCTATTCCTTATTTTGCAATTGCACTGAAGGATTTGCAAATTTTGTGACTATGTAAAAAATGACATTAAGGATTTGGAAACTATTGTGGTAAATTGGTGGTAATTTGTGAATTCTTTTCAAAAAGCTTTTATTCAAAAAAACAAAAGGTGCCATATGACGCCAACACATGCCCTTAGGGCATGTATGTGTGCCATATGCCCCCAAATTTCTTTTTCAGGGGTGCAGCAGGGTGTTCTTGAGACACCCCTGCACCCTTGGAAAAATTCCTAATTTGTGATGAGCAAATTGGTAATCGCAAATTAAACCTTCATTCCTATGAGCCTCCTAGCCCATGGAAATGAATGGGTAACTTGCAATTAGCAATTTGCTCATCGCAAATTAGGAATGGTAAAGAATCGCTATTTATTCCTCAAAATTCGCTATTTAGGAAATGTAAAATATTTTGATGATACATATGGCAGTTCATCTCTAACAAGATAAGAAGCTTAGGGATACATTTATGATGACTGGCGCATCACCAGGGATGTGACAGTCATCCTGCGCCGCTGTTCCGCCACCCATGGTGTGCTGCATTTACAATGCGGCGCAGCATGGGGCAAAAATGGCACAGATGCGTGACGCATATGTGCCGTAAAGGTGGCGCATTGCTGGAGTTGTATTGCAAGTGCGATGCAGCTCCAGCAAGGCTCAGGGGTGCTGCATCTCCACAATGCTGCGTCAAGACCTATGCCAGCTTCAAGCAGGCGCAGGGTTTTGACGCAGCTTTCTCCTATCTGATTGTAAATGCGGCACACCTTGGGTGGCAGAGCAGTGGTGCACGTTAACTGGTGCATGCCTGGGGATGTGCCATTTAATATAAATCTGCCCCTTTACATTTAAGTATGTGCAGGGGACACAGAGTCGGTGAGGCTTATCCAAGGTTAAGAAGAGATGAGTCTTGTTCAGTGAATAATTAGACATAGGCTTCACCTGCTCAGCATTGCTGGACATGGCTAAATAATAGCTGCTAAATGTTAATCTTGTTAAGCAATTTTACTATTATAATCTCTGAGATTGATTTGTCTCTTACTCTGCAACATCTCATTGTTGTTATCTTTCTTTAAAGATAAAGACAACCTCAACATGAGCGACAATCTGCAATCAGTTGATTTTGACCTCATCATTGAACTTGTAATTGAAACATCAGTGGATGTTGATCCTTTGGATGATTTAAATCCTGAGGATGAAGAAGAGCGTGATGAGGATGCAGATTTGTCCGAACTATATGATATAGGATGGGAAGCTGACCTGCTTGAGCCTTTGGAAATATAAACATTTATTTTTAAATTTTATAATTATTAAAAAGTAAAAAGGTAAACCGTTTAATTTAAAAATAAAGACACCTTCAAAAACAGGTTATGTGTAGTGTCTTCAATAAAATATTAAAATATGTTCATAAAATTAGATCAGATTCACATATAAAATAGCATAGATTCTTTTCTGGTATTTTTGTATTGTAAGATTGCCAATGACTAAAAAATCTTCAAATTAAAATGTCAAGTAGTGTGTTAAGTTTTTGATCACTGTTACTGATTTACTGTTTGGTAATAATGTTTATTAACATTTTTTATTATATTTTTCCTCAGATTCAACTGCAGATCATTTCAAGATTTTACCATGCCTACAATACAAAGACAGATAAAGGCTGCAAAACGTCAAAGACAGCAGGTGAAAACAAAAACCCAGCAGTCCTCTAACAAAAAGATTTCTCAAGCCACGAAGAAAGCACCGGGTAAGAGCTCTAAATATTTCATAAGAAATATTTGTAATAAAAAAAATATTACTACAGAAAATGTTTCAGTACATAACACGAGAAGGAAATCAAATGGAAAGAAAAGGACAATGAAAAATGTTACTGCTAGAGCAAGAGATAAATCTGTGCATGATAGTAGAAGGAAACAACAGTTTAGGGAGATTCGTAAACGAATGTTCCGCAACAGGATAATTGGCAATTTGTTAAAAAATATTAAGAAAGGTCAACAGAAACTAGTTTTTTATAAGAGAAAAAAAAAGTTGAGAAAGTTATTGATCAGGCATTTGAAATTAAACGTAAGTTATTTATTTTGATAATCAATAGAATTAGGAAGCTAAACAAGGCAATTTTTGATTTCAAAAGAAATAGTAGATGGAAGAGAATAGTTAATCGTAGTAATTTTTGTGAAGTTTTTTCTGGAGAATGGATGCATAGTTCAAGCTCTGAGGCATTTTTTAATGAGGAGAGTTATTTCCAGGATAATGATTTGGTGCATGCAGTTGACACCAGTGGTCGTGCTTATGAAGTGAAAGATGGTTGTCCAGTTGAAAAAGAAAAACTTGTGACAACAGAGGCAGAAGAGGTGTTAGGTAATGAGGTTTTAGGAAGACGTGCTAAGGGTCCTGTGTACACCTGGAAGTGTAGTAGTATTTGCAGTGTGCGACAGGATTCCATCAATTTGCTTTGTGATTTTGTACGGTCATTTAACAAAAAAAGTTTGAAGCAGAAAATGATGTTGTTGCAAGAATTAGATCCTTGCAGAGTAAGAGAAGTGACAGGTTTGCATGGTCATTCACTGGCTTGTCTTTCCAGGAGAGTATGCCAGAGTGTTTTTCATCATTTCAGGATGCTAGCAGTGCATCATAACAAAGTGAGGAAATTAGTTAGAATGTTGTATTATGCTAAGTGTCCAGCAATTATGCTGAAACAATTATGCGCTGCTCTTTTGCATGGTTCTGAAATAGATGTGAAGAATATGTGTGAAGAAATTGAGTTTTGTTACTTTGGAAGTAAAGAGGAGAATGTTGAAATTGAGCAAGAAGTAGAGGGTCATGTGGAAGATAGTGTACAGGTTTCCAGTACAGATAATTTCCAGAGGGAAATTGCGACGTTTGAGGTGAAATCAAGTGAGAGGCCTAATTTCACTTGTGTGTGTTGTCGACGCACTTATTATAAGAATCAGACTAAGTTAGTGGATTTATATGCAAAAAGTGAAAGGGAAAATAATAGTGAATGGAAGGATTTTGCAACATACTTGATGGTAGAAAATTGTTTTGATTTGGGATTGGATCAACGTGTGTGTACTTATTGTTGTAACAAATTAAAACAAAACCAGATGCCTGCTAGAGCAGTTCATAATAATCTGGAATTGGTTGAGATTCCTTCTGAATTGAAGGACTTAAATACTTATGAATCTATTTTGATTCAAAGTATCCATCCCTTTCAGGCTATTGTAAGAATGGAGCCAAAGACAGGGAAATTGCCTCCATCAGATTTACAGAGAGGATTAAAGGGAAGAGTTGTTTATTTGCCTCTAGATTTCAAGAAAAACATTAACACAATTGGAGTAGAAAAAGTGGAAGAGGAACCTCTGGTTATCTTAGTTAATGGGGTTCCGACAAAGAATAAGAAAATATGGCAAGATTTAGTAGATGTTAGGAAAGTTAAAAAGGCAACATTGTATTTGAAAAAAAATAATAAATACTATAAGAATGTATATGTTGCAGAAGAGGAAGTAAGTGAGGAAGAGGATAGCGATTTGTGTGCTGGTCAAATTGAGAAAGTAGAACCCTCTACTAGTGAAGAAATATATGAACATTATAGTGTTCATCCTTTGCATTCCAAGGAAGTCATGGGGAATGCTATTGAGTTGTTTCAAATGAAACAAGCCAAAGGGAGTCCCATTAGTGTTTGGGAGGAAAGTTTGGAAGCTCGGTGTTTCCCACAGCTTTTTCCAACAGGTCAGGGAGGAAGATATGATGAGCGACCTCATCAAATTCCTGCTTCTGAATACCGGACTTTGCGATTGTATGCAGGAGATGCTAGGTTTCGACAATGCATTCCTTATTTGTTTCATCTCCTGTTTGAAAGCGATCTGTCTGGACTGTCATATGCAGTGAACCACATCTTGAAAAGTGGTATACACATGCAAAACATCTCGGCAAGTGACTTTATGGATAAAGTCAATGTCCAAGATAGTATTTTGGATTCTCACCTGATTAATCTCATGGCGTGTCAGCGTGGTACTAATGAGTACTGGTACCGTCGTCATGGTGATTTAAAATGTATGCTGAGGAACTTAGGTACTCCCACATGGTTCCTCACTCTGAGCTGTGCCGAGTATGGCTGGGAAGACTTACTTGAATTTCTACGAGAGGCAAATGCTAACGTAGATAACATCGAATTCAAGACACCCGGAGAACTGTGCTCTTTGGATCCAGTCAATGTATGTAGGTACTTCAATCATAGATTTGAAGCTATGATGTCTTTCATCATGAATAAGAAGAATCCACCTCTTGGAGAGGTGTTGGATTTCTTCTGGAGAAAGGAGTACCAAGCAAGAGGTGCTCCTCATATACATATGTTGCTGTGGATCAAGGATGCACCTAAATTTGGAACGGATCCAGAAGACTCAGTGATGAGTTTCATCCAACAGTATTCTACGTGTGCTGTTCCAAACGCAAAGGAGAAGAAAAGCCTAAGAGAAAAAGTTCTGCGTTTCCAAAGCCATCGATGTGGAAAGTACTGCCGTCGTAAATTCCGAAACAAAGACAAGTTCTACACCAAATGTCGTTTCGGCTTTCCACGACCGGTGATTTCTAAAGGAAGAGTAAACAGTTTGATGTCTTCGCTGCGACATAATGTGATGAAGAAATCACCTAAAAACACATACAATTTGAAGAGGAACGAAGAGTCCAAGTACATCAACGACTACAACCCGGTGATTTTGTCCATGTGGAATGCTAACATGGATATACAGTTTGTGGCTGATAACTGTATGGCTGTGGCTCGGTATGTGACGTCTTACATCACCAAAAAAGAGAAGACAGAATTGAAGGATATGTGGGAGGACATTTCCCATGAAAAGAGCCTCAGCAAGAAGTTGTACAGTTTCAGTCTGAAGATGTTGTCGCATCGAGAAATCGGAGCGTACGAATGTTCTGACCGGTTGTCTTCAGCAAGTCTCTATGCCAAGTCCAGGAGTATCGTTTGGGCGAGTCTTGGTCTTGCTGCAACGCGTAATCGAGTTCTCAAACCTGTGCGGGAAATTGAGTATTTGGCGGAAAAGTAGCCAAACAGTACCGACATTTTGAAGACAAACATGTTGGATACATATTATCCAAATCGAAGCAGTCACCTCGAGAATGTTTGTCTGTATGAGGTTCTGCAAAATTACATATTCAAGAGGAACATCAAAGAAGATACTGAGAAAGGAGTGTATGCTGTAATAGGAAGTGAGGGATGTCTGGTCAAGCAAAGAAAATGCCACTTGATAAACCATCGAAAATTGAGTGGCGAATCTCCTGAAAAAAAGGAGTTTTTCTATTTAGCACTTTTGCAACTTTTCAAGCCTTGGCGTGCAGAAGAGGAACTGCTTGGAGATTTCCTCTGTTACGAAGACTCTTTCAATGCCGCCAAGGAGACCATAGAATGTCCTGCTTTTCCCAAATATGTAGAAATGTTGAATGCGGAAATTGAGCAGGAAGCAACAATTGCAGCCGAGATTGCCAGAGACAGTTCTCAGGATAGTCAGAGTTCTGCTTCATTGAGTCAGGATCCACTAGGAGGACCTCTTATCGAAAATGAAGCTGCCACTGCTATGAATGAAGTGGAAAGAGCCATGGCACATGCTCAAGAGGATGCGGTTAACTTAGAAGAGTTGGAAAGGCAACTCAACGTTGAGCAGAGGAAAATATATGACGAAGTTACCATGCAAATTGATCATGGATTAAGTCATGATAAGAAAGAGTGCTCATGTACGTCGTTGAAGCCTGTCCGACTGTACGTGAGTGGAGAAGCGGGAACTGGAAAAAGTTTCCTTATTAAAGCAATTTCATGCTATTTGCAGGAAAAGACAGAGTCATCGCTGTCTTGTGTTGTCACTGCTCCAACTGGACTGGCAGCACATAATATTAAAGGGATTACTTTACATCGTTTACTGATGCTGCCAGTGGAGCATGACAACAAATTAGAATATCACAAGCTATCTGGAGATGCTTGTTTTGAAGTTTCAAGAATCTTGAGGAAAATGAAACTTCTTATCATTGACGAAGTAAGCATGGTTTCCAATGTCATGCTTGCCTTTGTGCATTTGAGGATGCAAGAAGTTCTCAAAACAGAGTATGATGTGTTATTTGGTGGCAAACACATCATTGTTTTCGGAGATCTTTTGCAGCTGACACCAGTGAAAGGGCAACCTGTGTTCAAAATGCTCACGCATGAAGATACCAGGAAGTGCCTAGGCAGCATTGGCAACGTCAATATATGGTTAAACTTCAATTATGCTGAACTGCATGAAAATATGCGTCAGGCGAAGGATGAAGTTTACAAGACTATTCTACAAGATGTTAGAATTGGAAAAGTGACCGAGCATGGGAAAGAAGCTTTACATGCACGATTACTGTCAAATTTATATCCAGAACAAGATGTTGTGCCTGAGAATATTTTTCAGAAAATTACTGAAAAGAAATCTGGAATATGTTTGATGCCAACTCTTGCAGAATGTGCCAAATTTAACAACAAAATGTTGCATTTAGAAAAGCAAGAGATTGTGAAACTGGAAGCTATTGATAGAGTAGAGCATATGGGATCAACAATTATTTTGTCTGAGAATCTGAAAACAAAATTGGATTCATTAGAGAAGAGTATATCTAAAACTGCAGGTTTTGAAAAGACTCTGAATGTGTGCTTGAACTGCCGTATAATTTTAAGAAGGAATTTACATGTTGAAAGAGGTCTGGTAAATGGATCAATGGGTAATGTTGTTGATTTTGTGAAATACAGAAATAGAGATGGAATTGAATTTTTAAAAATTAAATTTGATGGCATTGAGGAAGTACAGCTAATTGCTCGTTGTTCTGCTAGATTTTTGCTTGTAAAAGACTTATATGTTCGCCGTAAGCAGTTTCCTGTTTGCTTGGCATATGCGGTGACAATCCATAAATCGCAAGGTTTAAGTGTAGACAGTGCATTGGTGAATATTGGCAGTTCTGTGTTCAAGGAGGGTATGGCATATGTGGCATTGTCACGAGTTAGAACTTTATCGGGATTGTACTTGATTGAGTGTGATGTCACAAACATTTGTGCAGATCTAGATTGTGTTAAGGAATACAATAGGTTAAGAAGAGAGTATGCGCCACATTTGCCTCAGTTTCCTTTGTTTGAGAAACGTCTGGTAGGCCGGAAACGAAGAAATGAGAACAATACTGGGGAGGTTATAGCAAAAAGACAAAAAGTGAATGAACCTAAAATTACAAGCAGAAACAAAAAGGATTCTGTTGAAGATGTTGTTGGTTTTTAGTTTGAAAACAGTTCTGGTGTCAACTGCTATGCTAATGTAGTAATTAATGTTTTGTTTTCTCTAAAAAATGTAAAAGAAGAGATTGTGGTCAATTCTGATCAAAGATTTTGCGGTTTGTTAAATTCTGTGTTAGAGAAATGTACCACTGATAGAAGAAACATAGAAAGTGTGTCTGAAATTCGAAATCTGTTAGACAGATGTTCAGGCCAAACACAATTCTCTCAAAATATTCAGCAAGATTGTCAGGAGTTTTTAATGTATATGCTTGATGTATTACATGCTGAAGGTGTAGATGTAGATCAGCTGTTTGGGCTTTCTTATCAATGGCAGCATGACTGCGAGAACTGTATGATATCAAGTACTACTAGTGTAGACTCAGAAAGATTTATATATTTAACTTTGCCAGACAGTAAATCAGTCTCCTTTAATAAGCTAGTAAAAGCTGCTAATCACAACATGGAGTGTAGCCAATGTAAATCTGAAATGATGTCCACATTATTTATACGAACATATGGCCAGTATGTCATTTTAATGTTCCAACGATGTAGGCCTGATGGAACAAAATTGACAACTTTAATAAAAAATTTTGTAGCTTCGCAGTTGTCAATATCAGGAAGGACTTTTGTAACTACAGCAATTATATATCATGACGGCCCTTCAATATCATCAGGACATTACACAGCTTATTTAAAGTCTAGAAATGGCTGGTCATTCTGCAATGATTCTGTTTTAATTTTCAAAAAAAAATTGCCGTATGACCTTAAAAACTCTTACCTGGTGTTTTTAAAACCAAAATTTTAGGGAAATAATCTCGGGATGTGCTCTGTGGAATTTCAAGAAGTTCTAATGGCTCCTACACAATTTGGCCTTGAGGATAAGTGTAGTTCAGAGACACAACTTCTAATCATAGGACTGGACATCATGGACATATATGTGCACTTTGAATGAGTTCAGAAAAACTGTTTCTTTTTATAAGCTAATTGAAGCAGCCAATCAAAACATGGAGTAGAGGGAATGTAAGTCTGCAATGCTGTCTACTGTTTTACATTGCTTTGTGATTAAAAGTGATGTAGAGAATTAAATAATTGTTGTAGTCATAGAGGTAGTGTAAGTCTGCTTCATATTAAGCAGTATCAGTGTCATAGGAAATGTAGAACATGACTGAGCAAGAAGGGAAGATATTACTATTCCAGGATTGTGAAAATGATCTTCAACATTTTAATTCTGAAAGTTGCGGGAATGCCAAATGATGGGATTGGCTAACAAGAAATCCAAGAGTTATACATGGCTCTGACAAGATTTGGCCTTGTGGAATCTTGTGGTAGAGAGCAAGAAGTCATTTATTGTATGTAACATGTTTTTAAAAACGATGGAGATTTTCTTTCAGAAAGTGGGGGGCTGAAAGTAATAACAGCACAAAAGAGTGTAAGCTATTCATAGGACATCCTTGGACGTCATGGAAAGTAAGTTAACTTTAAGGAGTTCTGATTTTTGATTTCTGATGTTGTATGGGTTTTTTAAACACAATCATTTTGATTGTGTTTTTTTTTCCCCGCTGTTACATGATGAATACCTTCAAGTCACTGTTTTTAGTGAATTTTGATACATTCTGAGAACAGCAAAAATAAACCATTTAACATGTATAATTAATTCTGTACTGTTTGCATTTATGATGTATATGTAGAACTGTGTAGGAGGCATGGAGAAGGTGAGGCTTCTGTAAGTGTCAAAGTTGTTGCATGCAGTGCTGCACTTCTGCGTATTCTTTCATATGCTAGACTACATCTGCACAATGAGATACCTAAGCAAAGGAAACATAAGTGATGTGATTGTGAAATGAGCAAAATAAATTGCATGTATTTCAATTACATCACCTGTGTTTCCTATCATTACGAATCACATTGTGCAGATCAAGTTTAGGTCTGTCCAGGGAAACATAGGAGGTTTGGACTTTGTTGAAGATTGCAGTGGACATGACTCACTTCATTGGTAGACCTTCACATGTATTATGTCCTCTATTCTCTTCAACAACTCGAAATTTCATCTGCAACCCTGAGTAGGCCTCACCTGAAACAAAACTCTGGATAGTAGACATCTTATTGGCATCCTGAAGCAATTATTTTAAATTTTAGTGTCTTGCGACACTTTTCTGAGACAACAGCAATGCAAAAGATGCACCATGTTTTAAGATAGGCCTCACTTCATCTGCATCAAGATACTGTTAGTTTAAAATGTATGGGGCAGATTTATGTTAACTGGCGCATCCCCCGGGATGCGCCAGTTAATGTGCGCCACAGTGCGCCACAGGTCCGCCACCCATGGTGCGCCGCATTTACAATGCGGCGCACCATGGGGCAAAAACAGCACAGATGCGTGACGCATCTGTGCCGTTAAGGTGGCGCATTGCTGGAGTTGCGTCGCAAGCGCGACGCAGCTCCAGCAAGGCTCGGGGGTGCCCCATCTTAACAATGCTGCGTCAAGACTTACGCCTGCTTCAAGCAGGCGCAGGCTTTTGATGCAGCATTGGCCTGAAAGTGACTGAGTGAAATCTTATAGATTTCACTCAGCCACTTTTGCGAGGCGCACCTGCCCCAGGAACGCCCACCCTGCGCCGGAACGCCCACAAGCGGCGCAGGGCTTTAAAACGTGACGCATCTGCCTAGATGCGTCACGTTGTAAATCGTTCGTAGGGATGCGCCACGTTTACGCCGCCTTGCGTGACGCAACAGCGGCGTAAACGTGGCACAAGGGCCTCATAAATCTGCCCCTATATCTTTAGGACTGTGTAGCTTCTGTAAGTGTCAAAGTTATTGAAAAACTGTTTGTCCTTCAATCTTTGCCCTTGTCTTTTGTAATTTTTTAATACATGTTTTTATATTTTTCAAATGTTTGTTCTCTCTTTCACAGATTGAAAGTATAAAAATAAAAAATGAGGAATTTAATGACAATTATAAGGTAAATATTTTGTACTCTTTTCGTTACATTTCTATCACATTGAACTACTATTAGTTCCACTGCTTCATTTCTTTAATCCTCAGTCTCCTGCCTTTGCTACTTCCCTCATTCCTTTCTCTATTACCTACTTACTCAACTCCTTCCACTCTTTTTCTCAGTCCCTCTCTTCTCATAGTTCCTCACTCTTGTTCACTCACTCCGTCTCTATTACTCTTAGTGTCTTTGACTGATCACTGTGTCACTATTTGTTCATAATGCTTTCTCTGTGTAGTTGAAGCACACTAAGGGGCATATTATGAATGCAGCCAATAAAATTATTGCTCTTTTTATTGGCAGAAAACTGGTGCAAAAGCGGCTTTAGCGGCAGTTTTCTGCCGCAAAAGCAGCTTTAGCGACACATTTCTGCCGATAAAAGCTGCAAAACTTTTATTGCCTATGTTGATAATATGCCCCTATGTTATTTACATTAGGGCTATATTGTCCAGTATAACAATCAAAATTGCTCTCCAAAGACACCAGGCAAAGCAGACGCTCCCTCAAACAGATCACCAAGCGCAATTTACCCTACTTACAATCTAGCCTGTTCTCTGTCGAGACTTTAGCAATCTTTAGAGCACAAGATAAGATCTTTTCACATGGAAGAGCCAGACGTATTGCAATTCTACTTAAGAAACAAGCATTGGCATAGACAATAGGTCTCGCCTTTGGGACCTTATACGTGTTTAGCCATGCAACAGTTGATGTTGCTGCACCAAGGATATTATGCTGCATAACTAAATACTTAGAAGGTCCCAAAGTCGATACCTATTGGCTATGCCAATGCTTGTTTTTCTTTCACTTCGTTATCTATTTTGTTTTTCACAATTATACCCTCTTCTGTCTGTTCTTTGGTAAATAGATCTATTAAACAGTATCTCTTCTTTACTCCCTATAGCTGTCTTTCTTGAAACATCACTCTCTGTTTACTTTCCTTATACTTACACTTTTTTTTAAAAAAAAAAATTTTTTTGGGTTAGCTCCCGGTCCGCGTACCGGGAAGCTAACCCGGGAGCGAACCAAAAGAAAGAGAGCTTGCCAGAGTGCTAAACATTGTAGCAATTTTTTTGGAAAGGGAAGGTAGTTCTGAAAAGAACTTTTTTTTTAATATTTTTGTTGTTTTATATTTTTTTTGTATTTTTTGAACATTTTTTGTTTTTTTTGTATTTTTTGAACGATTTTATATTTTTTTTGGTTTTTTTTGGGGGGGGGAAACAACAAAAAACAGGCGTTGAAAAGGGCTCAACAGGAGCAAAAAAAATTACTGGGGGCGGTTAGGGCAATCATGGTGTTCATACGCCAGGTTCAGTGCATTGATGCTCATGTTGCCACAAGCTAATAATGCACGACAGCGCATACATAAATGTATCATATTGCCAAAATTAGGTTGGATATTTGGCACAGTTTCCCGTGCCTCCTCTGGTGATAAAGAAACCGATGTTGTTGGTCTCGCCACAGGAGTTGGTCGAGGATTGTCCATCATATCCCTTAATTCCGCCCGGCTGTAATTTAGGGGATGTTTCCTCATCATATGCCTATGCATGGTATGATTACCATAGCTGTATTTTTTGTCCGTCCCTCTGGACAATTGTTCCTTGCATATGAGGCATGTTGCGTACCTGGCATTGACCTTTTTTTGGCCACGAGGGATGGAAAAAAACTGCCAGATGAAACTGGGTTTCTTTCTTGAAACCCGGGGCAACTCTTCCAGGAATTGTGGTTGTTCTCCCTCCTCATCCATCTCTTCATCTTCCTCCTCAGTGTTGGTAACCATCTGGGGAGGTGGTCCTCTCTTCCCATGAGGAGGTGGAGGTGGTGGTGGGGGTGCACCAACTGAAGCAATCAGTGAAGCCATTTTCATACAATCAAAATAGATCTTCCAAGAAGCAAAATAGGTCTTCCTCTCACAATAATGAAAGTCAGAGTGAGGAAAGAAGGAGTGGTTTTCATCATTTGGAAAAAACAATACTTCTCAACCAATGAAAAGTGTTATTTTTAGGTCACCTGACCTAGCCTTCCATAATTATGAAACTAAAAGTGAAATGAACCAATGAAAAGCTTTATTAACAAGTCACATGACCTCTAACGCTCATGTTACGCGCTGCGGAACGCTCCCCGGTTAGCTTCCGGTTCGCTGCGCTTCGCGCCTCGGTCCGCGCCCCGGGACACTTCCGGGTGCGCTAACGCAATACGTCACAAGACGCATTTCGCGGCAACGCGATACGTCGCGCTTTCGCGCCGCGGATCGCTTCCGGGGAGTTGCGTTTCGCGCCTCGGTCCGCGCCCCGGGGCACTTCCGGGTGCGCTAACGCAGTACGTCATAAGACGCATTACGCTGCAACGCGATACCGTCACTATGTTGATTTGTTACCGGTTCGCGGACCGGATCGCGGAATCGAATTGAGCTAACGGGAAGCTTCCCGGTTAGCGGACCGGGAGCGAAACAAAAAAAATATTTAAAAAAATGTATTAATAAACATATAAAATATATTTTTGGATTTAAAGAAGAATACATTTTACAGCTGTAGATATTAGCTTTTAAAAAACCAATGAAATTCACTGAAAAAACCATAGGTTATAGACCATATATAGTTAGGAATTAGCATTTACAAAACCTTGAAAATTCACTGAAAAAACCATAGGTTATACACCATATATAGTTAGGAATTAGCATTTAAAAAACCTTATTTTACTCACACAAAACCATTGAAATTCCATATATAGTTAGTTGTACTAACTATATATCGCGCACCCGCAATCCACTGCTGATGATGTCACATATTACATCATTCATGACATGGTCAGTGACATCACTGATGACATCACTGATGACATCTCAAATGACATCACTGATGACATCACTGATGACATCTCAAATGACATCACTGATGACATCACTGATGACATCTCATTTGACATTACTGATGACATCACTGATGACATCATTCATGTGATAATACGATGAAGCTCTTCAGACTCTAATATAACCTTAGATACAGTAAGTGTAAACAGACACTCACAGACTGTCACTCATCCATAGAGTTACACACACACCTAGTCAGTCATGCAAAGAATCAATCACACATCCATTTTCTCAACTATACAGTTATACACACCTTACTTATTCAAACATATACTAACACATATTTACTCTCTTATACAATCCCTGATACAAGTTCACAATGATCCATACAGCCACTCACACATTCACTGGCTCTTATGCACAGTTATTTATATATGTCAACTCTCACATGTACTGTGTTTTACATATGTACTTACTTTTACATGTAGCACTGAGATATCCATTCACTCAGCAATACACTCATGCACACAGTCAACCGCCCATACAGCTGTTTCCACATGCACTTTTGAACCCATACATCTAGTGAATCAACTGCTCACACATCTATGCACAGAGTCATACACCTCCCAGCCACCCATACACACTCTCAGTCTCCCATACAAATACGTAGGCAACCAATCAATAACGCATATAGTTAATCATATAGCTAATGATCAACACATGCAGCAGTTTATAGAACAACAGACATAATGATGCACAAATTGAGACAGTTTAGTCACTAACCCATGCACTCAGTGAGACACATTTAACCACTCACTCATACAGTCAGTCATGCACCTACTAAATCCTTCATCCAGACATTTATACATCCACTCATTCTTAAATATGTAAGACATATTTTAACTTTACAGAATTATACAGTCACTGGATGACGTCATCAGTGATGTCATCAGTGATGTCATTTGAGATGTCATCAGTGATGTCATCAGTGATGTCATTTGAGATCTCATCAGTGATGTCATCAGTGATGTCACTGACCATGTCATGAATGATGTAATATGTGACATCATCAGCAGTGGATTGCGGGTGCGCGATATATAGTTAGTACAACTAACTATATATGGAATTTCAATGGTTTTGTGTGAGTAAAATAAGGTTTTTTAAATGCTAATTCCTAACTATATATGGTGTATAACCTATGGTTTTTTCAGTGAATATATATATATATATATATATATATATATATATATATATATATATATATATATATATATATATATATATATATATTACCTACTGGCGGTCGCCAGTAGGTATATATAGTTAGGATTTTTTCTCTATGGGATTTTTGAAAATTCTATGTCTAATAACTTTGGCGTTTGTGGACGGAATCGGCTGAAATTTTCAGGAAAATGGCACATTTTGTTTCTGAGCAGCCCTTGAAAATTTGGGGGGGGTTCGTCAAGGGGGGGCCGAGAAAAAAGGGGGGTCCCAAAACGTGTTTTTAACATTGAGTTTTCCATAGGGCGGTTGGCCTCACTTTTAGCCCGAACGGCTGAATGGATTTGCACGAAACTTGGCAAAATTGTAGGGACTGGTAGCCCGATGTGCCTTTGCTAGGTCTCAATATATGTGCTTCAGTGGATTTTGAGAAATTAACGTTCAAAAAAAGATATATATCTGTAACAGCTGACCGGGCAGCGCTCCGGTTCGCGGACTTTACGCGGTACGGAGCTTTGTGAAGCGAAGCTGATTGGTTCTCCGGCATCTGTGAACATTCCAAACAGTCCGTAGCGGCCGCCATCTTGTCTCTCGGTAGGATCGAGAGACAAGAGGAGGCCAAAGCGAAGGGGCAAATGACCATAAGGGGGCATAGTAGATCCTCGCTGACCCCCTAGGTTTGATGTGGAGGTTTTAAAAGGGCCTCGCGGGGCAAAAAATAAAAATAATAATAATAATCGAACGGCTGAATGGATTTGCATGAAACTTGGTAAAATATTAGGGACTGGTAGCCCGATGTGCCTTTGCTAGGTCTCAATATATGTGCTCCAGTGGATTTTGAGAAATTAACGTTAAAAAAAAGATATATATCTGTAACAGCGCTCCGCTTCGCGTAACGGAGGTTTGCGAAGCTGATTGGTTCTCCGGCGTCTGTAAACATTGCAAACAGTCCGTAGCGGCCGCCATCTTGTCTCTCGGTAGGATCGAGAGAAAGAGGAGGCCAAAGCGAAGGGGCAAATGACCTTAAGGGGGCATAGTAGATCCTCCTTGACCTCTTAGGTTTGATGTGGAGGTTTTAAAAGGGCCCCGCAGGGCAAAAAAAAAAATAATAATAATAATCGAACGGCTGAATGGATTTGCACGAAACTTGGCAAAATTGTAGGGACTGGTAGCTCGATGTGCCTTTGCTAGGTCTCAATATATGTGCTTCAGTGGATTTTGAGAAATTAACGTTCAAAAACAAGATATATATCTGTAACAGTGCTCCGCTTCGCGGAGATAAAATTATCTCTGTATTACCTAGCTGTTGCTAACACCAGTTAGCGACGGCTAGTAGGAGATAGCGACCATCTTGGGCCCCACTTTGCATGTGAGTGATATTTATCACTAATGACATGCAAAGTGGGCATGCCAAGATGTTAGCGACTGGAAACAGTCGCTAACATCGCTATCTCCTATTACCAACTTTTGGAAATATTCGCGATAAGCGCGAATATCTCCAAAAGCTACCACCTTCCCTGAGCAGTTCTTAGCCATGTTATCCAATGGGAGGTGGATAACATGGCTAAGAGAATTAGCTCGGTAATGCATGAATATCGCTCAGTTTTCAGCGATATTAATGCATTGCTGTCGTTTTTTATTGTATTTGCGATAAACCTTGATAATAGCAAGGTTTATCTGCGATAATTTCTGAAGATGCTTAGCGGTAAAAAATTCGTTGCTAAGCATCGTTAGGGATAAATATCGCTTAACTTTGGTAATATGCCCCAACGTCTGTTAACGTTCGATTCGAAGGAAATCAGGAAGTGTTGAAAAACATTGTCTGCGCCATCTTGCCTTTTTTCAAATGCCACACTTTTGTCGTGCACGGCAGTCATTTTAGATGCCTTGACCAGACCCACTCTCTGCACGCTGTCGATCCTTAGCATGGCTCCCCACCCTCGCAAGCATCTCCCCCAGGCAGTGGTCACCCCCGCTCTCTGTCTTATGCATGGGTAATAAACCACCCCCCATCTGCGCTGCTCTTCACTGAGAATCACACCCTGTGCCCGCCCGACACCTCCCTTTCGCCCTATTCACTACCGCACCCTCTGACACTCCTTTTCCTCTGTGTCCGATTGTCCAGGCCGGTCCTAGGGTATCAGCTAGCCCTGCAGATGTAGTTTATGGCCCCAGCTGTAAAGAATCACCCCTCTTCAAAGGAGTTATAGTAGATCAAGGCCCACACTCGATGAGATCCGTCACAGCAGACGCGTTCCTATTATCTGAAAACCATCCTGTATTGTGATTGGGGAGGGGACCGAGCCTGAAGCGGAAGATTCCAGGGATGACTCTTTGTACATCAAAGTTTTTACAATTATGTGTCACATTAAAAATATATAGCACTCCAACAAAGTAGTAAGATTATAAAACTTTAATAACTTATAAATATATACAAGAAAACAAAAACAGTAATAACATATAAACATTTTTAGGGAAAAACAACGAAGTAGCGGTCGGCTGTGCGAATAGTCCCAACGCAGCACAACGTCCAGATTTCACTGATTTCGGCATCCGGCGTGGGGCGTCGCGGTGGGTGGGTCATCAGTAGCAAACTGTTGTGCGAATAGTTCCAAGGCAGCAGAACGATGGCACCAAGGTGATGTCCAGTAAGTTGCCGCACTGGTTTTGGTATCCTACAATGCTGCTCCGAATAACGGCGTGGGGCGCCCCGGGGGAGGCGGCGTGAACGGGCCTCTCCAGGTGGAGTCTCGTCTGTTGTAGTGGGGCGCCCCTTTACCGTTTCAGTTGCCATTCCATCCGCTTTTGGTCCACTGTGTCAAAAGCCGCAATTCAGCTGAGTTGCGCCCACTCTTGCGGTGCAGCGATAGGCGGCTGTCACAGGACTCTCAAAATGGCGGCAGGCTGTTTCCTTTTTGGGCCTGGTCCACTGAAATGGCCCTGGGACACCTTGGAAATCGGACGCTTGTCTGCTAGGTCTTGGACCCCATTCTCGAAAGCGTCCCCTCCGCCTTGAGGATTCATCAAAAGTTTTGGGGGCCCCCGACTCCTGCAGGCTTCTGGTGGGGAGCGGCTGCTATGATTGCTCGCGGAATGACTACGACGGAGCCACGAGATGGTGGTGCTTTCATGGTGACGCCAGCTTCAGTCTGAAACATCCAGAAACAAGGTGGGGCTTTCATCGTTTGGGGAAATAGGGTATAAAATGCGGAGAAAATACGTTGGCACGTGAGGCGGCGTCAGTAGCGGACCGATGTGCGAATAGGCCGAAGGCAACACAACGCGCCAAGATCCGGATGGCACCGAGGTGGTGTCCAGCAAGTTGCAGCACTGGTGTGGCCATCCTACAATGCTGAAAGTCGGCGTGGGGCGCCCTGTTGGCCTGTGAGTTCGCGTCAGTAGCGGACCGATGTGCGAATAGGCCGAAGGCAGCACAACGCGCCAAGATCCGGATGGCACCGAGGTGGTGTCTAGCAAGTTGTGGCACTGGTGTGGCCATCCTACAATGGTAAAAGTCGGCGTGGGGCGCCCTGTTGGCCTGTGAGATGGTGTCAGTAGCGGACCGATGTGCGAATGGGGCCAAAGGCAGCGCAACAATATTTTCTGTATGGAAGATACCACTAGGCGTTGAGATGCGAAGATCCGGATGGCACCGAGGTGATGTCTAGCAAGTTGCTGTACTGGTGTGGTCATCCTACAATGCTGAAACTCGGCGTGGGGCGCCCCATTAGCCTGTGAGATGGCGTCAGTAGTGGACCGATGTGTGAATAGGCCGGAACCAGCACAAGGCGCCAAGATCCGGATGGCACCGTGGTGGTTTCATAGTTGAGAGGCACTTCATCTGCAGTGGGGCGCCGAGATCCGGATGGCACCGAGGTGATGTCTAGCAAGTTGCTGTACTGGTGTGGCCATCCTACAATGCTGAAAGTCGGCGTGGGGCGCCCCATTAGCCTGTGAGATGGCGTCAGTAGCGGACCGATGTGCGAATGGGGCCAAAGGCAGCGCAACAATATTTTCTGAATAGAAGACACCACAAGGCGCTGAGATTCGGTTGGCACCGAGGTGATGTCTAGCAAGTTGCCGCACTGGTGTGGCCATCCTACAATGCTGCTCCGAATAACGGCGTGGGGTGCCCGAAGGGGGGGGGGGAGGCGGCGTGAACGGGCCTTCCTAGGTGGAGGCTCGTCTGCTGTAGTGGGGCGCCCCTTTACCGTTTCAGTTGCCATTCAGCTGAGTTTCGGCTGCTCTTGATGCTACAGCGACAGGCGGCTGCAACAGGACTCTCAAAATGGCGGCTTGTTCTTTGGATTTGGGCCGGGTCTACTAAAATGGCCCTGGGACACTTTAGAACTCGGACGCTCGATTTTTTTTTTTCCTTTCCTGTACATGCAAAAAAGGGTAAATTCCCGGTACGTTACACGCTTCATCTGCCACGATGTACTCTCCAGAGGAACCGAAAAAAAATATAGTTATGGTAACTATACCATGCATCGTCATATGGAGAGGTGGCACCAATTAATTATAGTGCTGCATAAAAGAGAGATTTGGAGGAGAACCCCCGACCTGCCAGTACATTCATCAAAGAAGTGGCACTGACAGCATCAGAGGCAAGGGAAATGGTCCCAAATATTTACAACTTTGGAAAGATTAAAATGACATGTTTAGATTGTGGCAAATTAATTTCATGTGGACAGATGAGTGTTACTCTAATAAATACAGCATATGAACATCATCATAGTCGATGGTTGGTAGAGACATTTTGACTATATCCTGGACCTGCCCGTCCTCGCCCAAAATGGCGCCGGAATAAATGAGACTCGTAACTCCTTGTTGTGTACTGGTTGCAGAACCTTGAAATCACGAGATACGTATGCAGTTTTGAAGCATATGGCGGGCGGGGACGAGAATTGATTGAATATTTCGACATCCCTATTGATATTAAGTTCTGATGTGTTATTGATTACTGTACTATTGAAAGTTCGAATTAACGTCACCCATGGTACTTGCCCGCAAATGTATATCTAGATAATTTTATTGTAACTGGCCCTGTCGTATTTTAATTATAAAATGTACGTCCACCGATTCCGCAACTGTTAGACACCTTAGTTCTTGCAACCTAATGGCCCGCCCGTTACGTTCCTCTACAGTGTAAATGTCTACTCATCATATACGATTACAGTTTGCTCCGTGGCCGGCCCACGTGGTTATAGGCTCGTATTTGTATAATGAAATTTTCACAATAAAGGTTTTTAAAAGAAAACATGGTAGTAGTATATACATTGGTAAAGTTTTTAATAATAGTCACTGTTTTAGAATCATTAAAAGGCAAGTGAAATAAAGCAGACCAATTACATGAAGGGTAAAAGGTATAATACGCAGGAACGCAGTAAAGATAAATGGTCAAGGGCTGTTGTGTTTTCTACTCCTGCAACATAAAGTGATCGATAAGAATCTCATATTCAGGCGTATCGGCGACTAAGACAGCAGGTCGACCCTCTTTTGCTCAACGGCTCCGTCATGGGACGAAGAAACGCTCTTTTTCTCGAAAAAAGAATATATTTTACTTGCAGGACAGTTGTAAATTTTCCTGGAAAGTACATTAGCCTGGAACATTATAACATATATTTAAGAAAAAATAATGTTCGGAAGTAATAAAAAGCGTAATTTTTAGGTCATATGACCAAGCCTTTCATCATTAGAATAAGAAAAGTAAAATGAACCAATGAAAAGTTTTATTAACAAGTCACATGACTTGTTATGCTTACGTTACGCACTGCGCGTCGCGCCCCGGATGACTTCCGGATGCGCTAACGCGGAGCGTCATATGACGCATTACGCGACAACGCAGGTCCAGAATATAGTCAAAATGTCTCCACCAACCAGCGGTCGGAACACAACCCCTTTCAGCAGGCTAAATAGTTCTGTTAAATGACAACAGAAGGGACAGGCAACAAGATCCATCAGTCAAAGAGGGGAGGGCTAGTTCTTCTCTACCGGGTTACATTGGGGCGCTACCGGAACTGATCGAATTGGTAGTCTACAGTGTTTCTGGATGTTTCAGACTGAAGCTGGGGTTAGCATGAGAGCACCACCATTTCGTAGCTCCGTCGTGGCCATTCCGCAACCAATCATGGCAGCCGCTCTTTATCGTTATTTTGGGCGGGGTGGGTGGCGGAGCCGAGCTGTTTTGCAGCCATCATTGTGTGGAGTTCAGTTCATCTCACTAGTTTCGTATTTGTCATGAGGGGTTGTTCCTAATGTTTGCAACAAAAACAACAGTGTACCGGGGACCTGGTACTATCCGGATCCCGGTAGCGATGGGTAGGCGTAAGAGCACTGACCGAGGCTCTGAGAACCATTAAACCCCTATTGGCTCTCTCCCTTGAAGTCACACCTACCGGGTGCTGTTGACACCTGTACTCCTTGACCTGTAGGCAAGAGCGGTTACAATCAGGTAGTACAACAGTAAAAATTGATGTTTATAGGTTGACACTTTTAGGTCTTTCCTTGTGATAGATGTACAATTATATAAGGTCCTGAAGAATCGCAGCATAATTGCAGAAGCGAGAAACATGTTGACCTCACGGAACGCTGTGTAGTCCTAGATCGCGATACAGAACCTCATCTCTGGCGATCATAGGCCACCCACTGGTTTTACTTATAGTATGGGAACCACCAGAATAAATTGCTCTCCGGTATCCCTTGCTATATTTTAACACACCCACCTACACTATTCACTTCTTACTTGGCCCCTCACTTGCACTTCACCCACAGGCTGTTGGAAAAAAGATCTCCGATAAAGAGCCCCTCTTAGAGGTGAGCCCGTTGGACATTGCACCGCCTGTCCAACGAGGAGCAACGGCCGATGATGAAGCATGACACTCGCAAGAGTGTGTGAGGCCATTCATTCCAACTAATGGGATGCCCAGGGTAGCCCTCCACTGAGCACTACCCTCTTACCAATCTTCTTCCCTTCTTGACCGCATTACTCTTCTCCTAGGAACAACTGAGTCCCCTTTTTGTTAATCATTGCTACTTGGGGCTCCGACTCAGGTTGGACCTTCCATTCTATTTTCTTGGAATGGTAAATTGAGCCTTAGGATCAACACTTGATCCAATTCTTCTACATAATTTTTATGTGTCACTGTGTCTAACGTGTGAAAAGTGTTTTTTTAGCTTTTCATGTCCCTTATTTGATAATGTGTCATGTTTTACGAGTTTTATAAATCGTGTTACATCTGCACTAACACCCAAATTGAATAACTTCCTGGACAACTGGACAACTTTATACCACAACAAATTAAAATTAAACATATCAACCCACCCACAAAAAACTTAAATCGGATTTGCAGATAAAAACACACACAATACACAAAAAGATAGGTAAAAATAAAGGTTTTTCTTTTTTAGAGAAAAGGAAACATAGAAGGCAAAGTTATAAACAAATTAACATTACAAGCAAGGCCTATCACTATTGAAAGGGAAGGATAACTTGGGAATTAAGAAACTTGTGAGGTAACAATTAATGGACACCAGGCTACTTACTGGATGGCATTCACATGATGAAAAGACACCAGCATATTCCATAAAGGCACAGGCTGTAGCATTAGTGACCTTAACAACCTCACCCTTTCTCTATCATATCAATGCTGAATATACCAACGGGCATGGCAGTTCTGACAACCTCCAAGAGCACCTCTACTTCATACAAATGCAGCTTTGCCTTTCACACAGACTCATGGAGTGAGGTGGACTAATGGAATGAGAAGGAGATACAAAGCACAAATGAAAAGGAGATTCATGTTAAGAACAACTCTCAAGGAATGGACCACAGGAATTTATCTTGTGATTCATACCCAACAAGAACACTATTAGTGACCTCTTACTCCTCATCATACCTCAGATCTCAAACAAGAAAAATGCACTTCTCACGCAGAGACAAATTTCCCAAGCATAGTATTATAACCCACCATGGGTTCCTTTAGGAAAAACAGCCTGCATAAAAAAGATTTATTTTATTGAAATGCAATTACAGATAAGGTGGTTTGATGACCTGTGATGGCCTCAATTCGTATTGAGTAGCAATTTGTGACTTACCTCATTAATAGTCATGAGATATTTTGGACTAGCTACCCACTACGGTTTGGATTTTAACAACCTGACCTATTATTACATAGGTCGCTCCATAAAATTCCTTAGTGATCTCTAAAATACAACCCTTATTTTGAATTCCTATTGAGACTCCTAAATGTTTCCGCTGCTCCCTGTACTCCTGGAAAATAATGTAAATGTCTGTCAGCTGCAGCTCCTCCACTAAGATGGAGGAGCTTCACCCCACTGCTCCCAGAGCATTATTTTTTGTTTCTGCAGGGCTGGTGGTTCAGTGAGAAGGAGTTTACTGTTAACACTAAGGAGGTCATTAAGATGGCGGGCGGACAAATTCTATCGTGAAATGGGACCGCCCGCGATAAGGGCGGGGTCCGGTGGGGGCCATTAGGATGCGCCCGCCATAGTGGAGGGCGCATCCTGCATTCCTGACATTGTGGCGGGCGGTGCACTCAGCACCGCCTGCCACAATGCCAGGAAGGCATGTTGTGCACTTCCATGCACAACAAGGCAGGCACTGCTCAGTGCCTGCCATGTTGTGCATGGAACTCTATGGTACCCCCTATGTGCACCCCCCATTCAACAGATTCCCTGGGGGCCCTCAACAGGCCCCCGCAAGCAATTTCCGCATGCCTTTCCTTGTCAGCAATGCCGCCACGGAAAGGCATGTTTCCACCCCCATGGTAATATGGCTGGCAGTGTCTAACAGACACCGCCACCATATTAAACTCTTTTCGCCCGGTTGACCTGTTGACCAGGCGGAAAAGCGGCGGGCAGTCTTTCCATCCACCGCGGTCCCCCCAGCCATAGTAATATGGTGGGAGGAAATGGGTGGCTGGCAGCTACGTATCTCGGGTGGATCACCCTCCCATGCGGGCGGTGGCGATCCGCCCGAGATTCTAATGGCACCTAAGTGCGCAGGACTGCTTGTCCGGCCGTCTTGGGCCAGCCAGACATTCCTGTGCACTTTGCATGTTTCCCCCGCCCAGGCTGCATTACAGCCTGGGTAGGTAACATGCACAGGCTCCCTGTCACACTCTGAACGCCAAACTACGGTGCTCAGAGCAATCACAACGCTGCATTTTAGCATTGAGATTGGCTATGAGAAGCCATTCACTATGCTTCATTGCAGCATTGTGATTGTCTCAGGGGAGTCTGTGAGCTTCCGTGCTCTTCAACAACAACAAGGTAGAAGAGATGGAGGAGGCTGAGGCGCGAGGAGGTAAGTGTTTTGTTTTTTGTTTTTGAATATTTTGGCTACTCTGCATCTGTGCTTTTTCCTTTTTAAATCTCTCTTGGTTTCTGCTTCAACTTTTTAAACACCTAATAAACTGTTTAGTGCATTTCTGTGGGCAGACAAAGCCCCGAGAGTTGCAAGGCATGAGCACTGCTACATACATCTATCATACTGAGCTCCTCTACTACTATGGCTTCAAATGTGGCTCTCACCCGAGGTAGCCTTTTCAAGATCAGTAGTAAACCTAAGAGTAAAAGCCATTTTTAAATCAGTGTATTAAGGAGAGGGTACAACAATCTCAAGACATGCTGTCTACAGTCACACATAGTCCCCTTATAGCTTCCTCTAGCATAGACCTTAACTTGGTTACCTCAAGCACTCACAAGAATATTTTTCTCTTACTCACTTCTTCCAAAGCATTTTGCATTTTCTGGTAGCCTTCTCTTACCAGAGAGGCTGGTTTCCAAGTTTGCCAAATTGCCCTTGTAATGATATTTCTCAGCAAAGCCCTACTCATTTCACAATATTCGGAACTTTATATAGCATTTAATAAAAACCTTTTTAGTGTTGAATTTGAGACATGACATATTTGGGACTCAAGACGCAAGAAATGGGATTTGAAAATTTACCCATACAGCTTTAGCAGTGAGGAAAATATATGAAATAGTACTATGATTCTTATTTGTATGATTTTTACTGATTTATCTGGATACTACTGGAGCCAGTACGGAGAATAAGTTGACTTTTAACCATTAATCTTGTGCTATACGGACTGAAAGAACTGCTCTTGCATTTATAAGCCGGCCGTGTTTGTGTTGATTGACTGACTGACTGGCAGGTCTTCAGTTTTGTGGTAATAAAGATGATGGGGGACTTTGAAAGTGCTGTTTGGCAGCAAATTGGCAGCTAATTCCCAATATTCTTTAGTAGGTGGTTATTACAGACTCTAATTAATATTCCCTTGTTTCTGGACTCACAGACTTAATGGCGAGTCCCAGTTTGTTGATCCAAAATGTTGCACTCATACAAGGCGTAGTAGCTTAACTTTAACACATTACAAGAGATGTGGCAAAGGAGTGGAAGATGAGATGACGGCTGAGACGTTCATGCTGTGATTAGCTCCGCGGAGACCACTCATCTCCACGTAAGCTGGAAACCTAAGTAGACCCCCCCTATGGCAGGACCTCTAACTGCTCTCCGCACATCCCTCTGGCAGGCTGTAGTGAGGCAAATGAGTCAAACAGAGGATGGAGTGATGAGCAGAAATGGCCCGGGAGTGGCAAAGACCCTGGGCTGTACAATACCTAGGAATGGAGTCCGGTACGGGAGGTGGTGCTTCAGGCACTCATGGGCCTAACATAGGTGAGCGCCTGAACCTTCCATTGGAGATTAATATAGTGGAGGCATGAGGTAAGCAGTGCGGCCCAAGACTAGGCAAGAGTACGCGGACCTGGCGGATAAGTAAAAGGTGGCAGTGCAAGGCCATGGAGAGGCTGGTGGAGTAGGTCCACACAGAGATAGAAACCAGAGGCCAATAGGGGCACTCCCTAAGTAGAGGATAGCCCATAAAAGTTACCCTGAGGGATAGTGCTCTCCCCGTGGAACATTGAGGGGGCTGCCAGGGTGCCCTACGGTGAGAGAGAATGCCGGGGGATTGTGAAAGAAGGGTCCCCCACTGCCTGGAGACTGCTACCCATTTGAGACTCCCCTTGAAACAAATGCAACAACAGGGGTTGCCCCAAGAGTTTTCACGGTCCCTCCCCGGAACACTAGAAAAAGCATGGTCAAGAAACATATACCTGAAAGGGTGGCATCCCAGGGACTGGCCCTATTCCTCCTAGCAGCAGTCGTACAAGAAGGTCACTGGATTCCCCCAATACACAAGAGATACTCACCAAACCCGGGCAATTCGAGAAACTTCTACAGACCATCACGAATGTCAAGACCTAACATGTACTGGAGAGGCAAGATGGCGGTCTGCTGAGACCGGAGTGCACGCAATGCTCCTAAGCTCTGAGAATCTAAATCTAAGAAATGACGACATCTGCTGATAAGCCCTCGATGTAATTATTCTACCAATAATGAATTCATATGCTGATCACTCGATCTCCCCGACTGCCCGATCACCCCGATCACCCTGAGGAGGTCGTTACCATCCATCGCAGAGGCGAGAATCACGGAAGATATAACCCAGTAATTGGAAGGACCACTGGGTAAAAATCTGTCAGTGCTCACCTCTATCATCGGCCTGGCGGTGCTGCGATTTATCTATCAGGCTATTCCGAAAGCAGCAGTGGAAAAAGAAGGAAGTACTTACCGGACGGAGCGCAGTATCTTTGAGGAGATGGCGCCCAAGGTAGTCGCAACATCAGCCTCCTCCACAGCGGCGGCCCGAGCTCGTGTGGCCAGACAGGGACAAGCACAGGCACTCCGTGAGACCCAGGAGCGAGCCGGCAAGTTGGACGGAGCGGACATGGCTGCAACTCCGAAGCATGGAGGAGCAGCGGCAGTAACCCGGAAGGAAATACCGACCGGCCCGACAGTGGCTGATCCTACGCTGGGCCCCTGGATTGCTTCTGGAGCGAGGTGGGAAGTCATCGCCAGCAGCCTCCGGGTCTGACAACCACCAGCAACGGCAGCCCACGATGTTGGAGAGAGCAGTTCCCGACGCAGGGGGAGTGCAGAATAAGCCTCAAGAACGTAAGGAGCATCTAGCCCCCAGCCTTGTGGGGAACACACTACTGGAGATAAACAACACGGAAAATGAAGGTATGCAATCTCCTCTACATGCAATAGTGGATGATGATACTGTTCTGGGGGGTGACGAGGAGTCAGGAACACACGATGCTAACACTCTAGAAGCTCAAACATTGCCCCAGGAGATTGGTATTAATGTTATTAATGGCTTGAAGGGGTCCCAATCTTCCCAGCTCTCCCCGCCTATGACAGTTTGTGCTAGTGCTAGTGATGTGATAAAGACAACGGATGGTGCTGATCTTGCGGGGAGCGCGACAGTCACTCAGGGGGCTGGGAATATCAATAACACAATTGACAATGACACAGAAAAAGATCCCAGTGATTTTTATTCCTTCTCCAAGGGAGCTGAATGGTCTGACGACATTACTTCAGAAGTCTCAGATGAGAGTGAAAGCAGCGATAAAACAGATGTGAAAGCCCCAAACTCTAGGGCTAAAACAACTGTCAGGCGGAAAAAGAAGCACGCTGGGGGGGCTGAATTAGACTGGGAGTATACACCAACTAATTTACTCCTGAGTCCTACATCTGTACCTACTCCCGCAAGGCAAACAAATTCAATCTGCCCTGGCTGACCCACCAGCCACAACCCTTGACACAGTTTTACAAGCTATTGCCTCACACCGCGAGGAAACCTCGCATGACAGCGGTAGGGCTCAGGCAACACTATGCAAAGTTCAAGGGGTGGTTCGAAAACTAACAAAGACGTGTAGTACCTTTGGGGATAGACTGACAGAATTGGAGTCCAGGATAGTCTCTAACGTGGCAGAGATCACCTCAAACCAACAACGGGTAGAATCCCATGAGTCTGAGATGGTAGATGTAAGGTGGAAGCTTGAAAAGTTCGAAAATCGACAACGCAGAAACGACCTGCGCATACTTGGCGTTCCCGAGGCAATAGAGGGGGACGATATTCGCCTGTTTGTGGTAAAACTTTTGCGAGACTCTCTCCTGGAACTTTCTAACTGGAACTGGGATGCAGAAGTCCAACGTGTCCATCGTATGCCATTTACACTAAAGATGCCATTAAAACCTGGAGCATACCCTCGTGCCATCTTAGTATTTTTCGGCAATTTTCTGCTCCGCCAGGCAATTTTTGAAAGAGCAAGGCCTGAAGCAAAGCGCACTTGTAATGAGATCTCCTACTTTGTGCGCCCAGATTACTGTCACTCCACTGTCGAGAGACGGTGGAGGTTAGGTCAACTAATTAAGCCGTTTCAGGACAAAAAGGCACAGGCCTACCTCAATAATCCAGCAAAACTGAAAGTAATTTTTGCGGGCCAAACGAAATTCTTTAGTTCAGAAATTAAAGCTAAGGAGTATCTGGATGGGCTAGGCTGAGCTAAGCTAGAAAGTTAAACTATGCTAAACTAAATTCAGTCTGACCTTAGCCGTGGATATCTGATTTATTTGTGTAAAGTGACGCCAATGTACATTGAACTGAAACTGGAGGGTACAATGTCTAACTATGTCTAACTATCGGTTTAATTATATCTATGAGGGGAGCAAGAGGAGATATCTTGCAGGAGAGTAGTGTCTTTAGTTATATGCTGCCCGAAGAGTTTCCCGAAGCAAATCCTGCACAGTTGAATGGTAGGAGTGATTGATATCATAGTTTTTACGATCTTTTCTTTGTGTTGTGCACTGTTGGATGTATTTACGAGTTGTGCTTTGTTCACATAGGTGCAGAAGCATGGAAGAGGGAGCGGTGACCTCATTTGTTTTATCAGGGTGGAAGCTGACTTGGTGTCTCCTAATAATCTTCCACCCCCTTTTATGGCTCATGTGCATACTCATAGTTATGTCTTGTGAGTGGTACAGGAGTTGGGGAAGTGGATTGGTTTGTGCTTCGTTCCTGCAGTGTTTGGGCTGAGTGGACGGAATCCAACAGAATATCAAGCCCACGAATTGTTACCCTGCCCGTACGAACATGGAGGAGGATTTGAGGGATCCCTCAAGTGGGGCAGCTAGCATTCCCACTATGCAGGATGTGATGGGGGCCTTGGCGGCCTTACAAGCTCAAGTGCAGGATTTAAGACAGGAGAACGTGGGTCTCAAACAAGAACATGGGGCTGTGAGAGCCAGGGAGCAGGCGCAACATAGGGGACAGGGATCTGTGTTACAGCCTGCAACGTTTCAATATGGAGGTGGGACAGGACCGAGTACTAGTGGGGGTGGAACTCTCATTGCAGTGACGGTTACTACTCCTGTTGCTGTGCCGTTGGCTCCCCCTGAAAGGTTCACTGGTGACAGTGATAAGTTTGGGATGTTTATGAATAAGTGCCAGTTACATTTTATGTGTAAGCCAAGCGCCTTTCCCGATGATTCTGCCAAAGTGGCCTTTACTATATCATACTTGGCTGGCACAGCCGCTCAGTGGGCTATTCCCTTAATAGACAGTGACGATCATGTACTGTATGATTATTCGGCATTTAAGGAGTTGATGCGGGGACTGTTCGCTAAGCATGCTTTTATGCAGGCTAGGGATGCTGAGCTTTTGAAACTCCGGCAGGGCAGGCAGGATTTGTTATCGTGTATTGCTACCTTCAATAGGTTGGTGTCCGAGACTCATTGGCCACAGGACAAAAGGACTTCTTTGTTTTATCAGGGTTTAAGTGAGGACCTTAAGGATGTGGTATCTCAGGTGATGGATCCACCAGAGGATTGTGCCGCATTCATAGACCTAGTAGTCAAATTGAACCATCGACTATCGGAGAGGCGTGGGGAACGTAATTGTTTTCAGACATCCCGGGGGAGTTATGTTAGATCTGATGTAAAACCCGTGGGGGAGAACAAAACAGCGCCTGAACCTATGGCGATAGGAGGGGTAAGAGGGCCTTTGTCCGAGGAAGAGAAGAAGAGGAGGAGAGATCTGAAGCTATGTTTGTATTGTGGTCAGGGAGGCTATTTTGCCAGGGAATGTCCAGTGAAGCCTTTGGGTGTTGGGTATGGCAAGAAGGTAGCGTTCATCCAAGCGGCTGGACGCTCACCCATGAAGGAGGAAATCGAGGGGACTGTATGACGTCTTGGGGGTGATAGATCAGGTACCCAGGCATTTCATTATCGCCGCTTATCTCTTGCTTTCCGTGGATAATCGAGTGTCTGTGTCGGTTCTGCTGGATTCCGGGGCTACTGGAAATTTTATCGATATTTCTATGGCAGATAAGTTATCTATCCCTTGTCACTTCAAGGATCAACCGGAACCAGTGAGGGCCATAGACGGGACAGAATTGACATCGGGTTCTATTACCCGCCAGACTGTACCGTTACGGTTACTGTGTGAAAACGGACTTTCGGAGGTGGTGGTTTTCAATTTAATTGATGCTCCTTCCTTTGGTTTGGTTTTGGGGGTTCCTTGGCTGCAGAAACACAATCCTAAGATCGATTGGGTGCAGCGTTTGGTGACATTGGATTCTACCCATTGTCTTACACATTGTTACAAGGAGGCCAGTGATCAGACCTCTCCGTTGTCCTGTGCAGTATCCACGGTGGGTTTGGTTCCACTACAGTATTCTGCCTACAAGGATGTATTTGACAAGGGTCAAGCCCAGAGTCTTCCTCCGCATCGGTCTTTTGACTGTAAAATCGAGTTGGTGCCCGGTATTCCCTTGCCTTGTAGTCGCGTTTACGTGCTGTCAGAACCAGAGGAGATACATCTGAAGGAATACCTGTATGAGATGTTGAAGTTGGGTTTCATCCGTCCCTCCTCCTCTCCTGTGTCATCGGCGATCTTTTTTATCCCAAAGAAGGAGGGTTCGTTGAGGGCCTGTGTGGACTATAGGGCCTTAAATAAGGCTACGGTGAAGAACAAGTACCCTCTTCCACTCATTCCCGTGTTGCTGGACCAGCTCCGCAAAGCCACGTTGTTTACCAAATTGGATTTGCGGGGCACTTACCATCTTATACGTGTTCGCCCCGGGGATGAGTGGAAGACGGCTTTTAAGACCAAGTACGGTTTATATGAATACTGCGTGATGCCGTTTGGCTTATTTAATGCGCCAGCGGCATTTCAGTTCTTCATCAATGAGGTCCTTAGTGAGTATCTGGATAGAACTGTCATCGTCTATCTGGACTGTATTCTCATCTTTTCTGAGTTAGGTGCTGACCATCACGAACATGTGACACAAGTGCTACAGAGATTACAAGAACATCACCTGTATGCCAAATTAGAAAAGTGTCAGTTCAGTACCTCGGAGGTGGAGTTCTTGGGTTTCATTATCTCGGCAGGAGGTATTCGGATGGACCCAAAAAAGATACAGGCTATTGTGACCTGGCCCATACCATCTACTGTGAAGCACATTCAGGTACTTTTAGGGTTTGCCAATTTTTATCGGCGTTTTATTTCTCATTTTTCCGATATAGTGGCACCTATGACCCGTTTGTTGCGGAAAGGGGTTCCCTTTGTGTGGTCCATTGAGGCTCAGGATGCCTTCCAACTATTACTCAGGACATTTACATCTGCGCCTGTGTTGGTGCATCCAGATCCTGCCCTGCCGTATTTCGTGGAGACGGATGCCTCATTGTGTGCGGTGGGTGGAGTGTTATCCCAACGGGAGGAGGGGACTGGCCAAATGCACCCTATTGCTTATTTCTCCAAGACTCTGTTGCAGGCTGAACGTAACTACACTGTGGCAGAGAGGGAATTATTAGCAGTGAAGTTATCCTTTGAGGAATGGCGCCATTATCTATGGGGCGCCCGTCACACTATTACGATCTACACCGATCACAAGAACCTGGAGTTTTTTAGATCTGCTCGTGCCTTGACTCCACGTCAAATGCGGTGGGTCTTATTCTTTAACGAATACGACTTTGTCATAACATATAGACCCGCAGCACAGCAGATCAAGTCTGATGCTCTTTCCCGGATTCATGTAGATCTTAGGGAATCCGGTTCCTTGCAGGATGACAGGCCTATGATCGAGGGTGAGAGGATCATAGGAGTAACAACGGTTGCTGATTTCCCTTCATTGGTAAAGGAGCGGTTACATCAGATGGATTTGGCTCCATGGTTAGCATTGCCCAAGGTTGTGACTCAGGATGGGTTGCTGTATTATGAGAATCGGTTGTTTGTTCCTCCGGTCTTGAGAGAGATGGTTCTGCAGTGGTGTCATTCTTCTGCATTAGTGGCGCATCCTGGGATGCAGAAGACCAGAGAGTTGTGTTTGAGGTGGTTTTGGTGGGAGTCATTAGCAAGGGACATTCAGAGCTATGTGGCCGCGTGCCCTGTTTGTGCCACCAATAAGCCCTCCCACAGTAAGCCCTCTGGTCTTTTACAACCCTTAGAAGTCCCTCCTTCTCCTTGGCATACCATCAGTATGGAGTTTGTTACTGACCTTCCCTCTGTGTCTGGTTTTTCCGCCATCCTTGTGGTGGTGGATTTATTTACCAAGATGGCGCATTTCATTCCGCTATCCAAGATCCCTACGGCCAAGGAGATGGCTTTGGTGTTTATGACCTCGGTGGTAAGGATACATGGCTTGCCTACGGCTATCATATCCGACAGAGGGGCTCAGTTTGTGTCCCATTTCTGGAAGGAGCTTTGTTTGGTGCTCAAGATGGAAATGCGGTTGTCCTCTGCGTATCATCTGCAATCTGATGGTCAAACTGAACGCACCAACCAGACCATGGAACAGTACTTAAGGTGCCTTGTTTCATCTTTGTCGTGTGATTGGGTAACTGCTCTACCTATAGCGGAATTCGCTTATAACAACAGTCTAAACTCAGCTTTGGGTATGACTCCTTTCTATTGTTCATTGGGATACCATGCTAGGGCGTTAGCTATTCAGCCCACGGGGCATGTGCCAGCCATAGATGATGTATGTAGGAGGTTGAGTGATATCTGGAGTGTGGCAAGGGAGCGTTTGCAAGAAACTAAGGCTGCCATGAAGTTGCAGGCAAATAAGCATCGGGCCCCTGCCCCCTGTTATCGGGTGGGGGATAAAGTTTGGTTGGCGTCCCGCAATTTGAGAATACAGGGGTCTCGGAAATTGCACCCTAGGTTTGTGGGTCCTTTCCTGGTTGTCCAGGTGATCAATCCGGTGGCTATGAAGCTCCAGCTACCAGAGGAGTATAAGGTCCATCCAGTATTCCACACGTCTTTGTTGAAACCTTATGTACCCACTGCTCAGGTGCTGCCCCCTCCTCCCCCTTTGATGGTTGATGGGCAGGCAGAGTATGAGGTCCAGGCTATTATTGATTCCAGGCATAGGAGGGGCCGTCTTTACTATCTGGTGGACTGGAAGGGATATGCCCCTGAGGACAGGACATGGGAACCGGCTGGGGGGGTGCATGCCCCTCGTTTGGTCCGGTTGTTCCATAGATGGCATCCCTTGAAGCCCCGCCCGGTGGGGAGAATTGTTGGGGGGGGCACTGTTAGGATTCGAGCGTAGTCCTATGTCTGTGTTTATGGAATGGCATCAGGTGACCGGCCAGGATAGGGATATAGGACAGTCCTACCTTCATTTCTGTGCTTGATATCGATAGTGTGTGTGTTCCTGTATCCTGGTGTTGGTTCCTGTGCTTGCCGTTTTTTCTCTTAGCTTTATTGGTTTCTCACGGGCTCGTGAGTGACTCCCTTTTAGGAATCCCTCCTACCCTTTTCCCTGTGTTTTCCCCGCTATCAGCCTCCAGATACCCGAGAGTTATTTGGTCCTTTTTTGCCCCTTCCCTCCCGTTCGTTTCCAGTCCCCGTTTTGCATTTCGGGGTTTAGGAGATTCTGGGTTCCTGTCCCTCCCTCACATTTTGAGTACTATTTCTCCCTTGTTAGCACTTCGGAGCAGAAAGACGCTTAGGAAACGAACGCTCGTGTCGTTTCCTTTCGCGTCTTTCTTTGTTTCCTTTCCCTGTTGTTTTGTGTGGAAATGACGTTTTGGGTCATTCCGCGAGTATCCTTCTGAGCTCACGATTGCTGGAAGGAAAACGGGTTTACCTTGTCCCTTCTGTTGTGCACTCGACCTTATTAGTCAACACGAAGACATAGCAGGTTTTTTTTTGTATTAGCCAGAATAAAGGGCATTCCTTTTTTCTCCCCTGATAATGAATGAGACACCTTTTGGATAATTGGCTGAGAGCTTCATGATTATCCTGAAGCAAGAGGAGATATCTTGCAGGAGAGTAGTGTCTTTGGTTATATGCTGCCCGAAGAGTTTCCCGAAGCAAATCCTGCATAGTTGAATAGTAGGAGTGATTGATATCACAGTTTTTACGATCTTTTCTTTGTGTTGTGCACTGTTGGATGTATTTATGAGTAGTGCTTTGTTCACATAGGTGCAGTAGCGTGGAAGAGGGAGCGTTGACCTCATTTGTTTTATCAGGGTGGAAGCTGACTTGGTGTCTCTTAATAATCTTCCACCCCCTTTTCTGGCTCATATGCATACTCATAGTTACGTCTTGTGAGTGGTACAGGAGTTGGGGAAGTGGATTGGTTTGTGCTTCGTTCCTGCAGTGTTTGGGCTGAGTGGACGGAATCCAACAGGAAGGCAGCAGTGGAAAAAGAAGGAAGGACTTACCGGACGGAGTGCAGTATCTTTGAGGAGATGGCGCCCAAGGTAGTCGCAACATCAGCCTCCTCCACAGCGGCGGCCCGAGCTCGTGTGGCCAGACAGGCACAAGCACAGGCACTCCGTGAGACCCAGGAGCGAGCCGGCAAGTTGGACGGAGCGGACATGGCTGCAACTCCGAAGCATGGAGGAGCAGCGGCAGTAACCCGGAAGGAAATCCTGACCGGCCCGACAGTGGCTGATCTTACGCTGGGCCCCTGGATTGCTTCTGGAGCGAGGCGGGAAGTCATCGCCAGCAGCCTCCGGGTCTGACAACCACCAGCAACAGCAGCCCGCGATGTTAGAGAGAGCAGTTCCCGACGCAGGGGGAGTGCAGAATAATGTTAATCAAAAGGAGACTAGCTCAAGATAAAAAGGGTTTTTAATTAAAAAAAAGACTCAAGTATGTTTCGTCACAGGATGGGAACACCTGGTGAGTGTGTTCAGAAAGCCCTCACCCACCAACCTAGTTGGTGGCATGCTTCATCATCGGGCCCACCCAGTGACACCTAGCGTGTCCCGGGTGTGCTTCGACGCCTGATTACAGCGGAGCAGGTATGTTGCTGAGTGTGCAGTGAAGGGTGTTATGGTAGTGAAATTTAAAACGGCTAGGCGGGGGTCCCAGTACCCGAGGGTAAATTAGACTTTAATACCTGGGCCACCGTCAGCGGTTAAAAATAAGGCTGTTGGATGTTAGAGGCGAGTTACGACCTCCATCATCCGGTGGGTCAACATGTTTCAGCCAGTGCCTTATGTATATGCTGGCTTTCTTCAGGACCTAAGTAAAAAGGTGAGTGCAGTTAAACTAGTGGAGTGTAGTTCAGACTATGTGTCTACACGCCCTAAGGTGTTTATCTATGTGTGAGAGGGGGATTCCCATCTCAAGAACACACTAGTTTTAGCTAATTTGGACCTCAAGGTTGAGAGGTGGCTGGGGCTTTGCCAGTACTGCTGGGCAGAGCCTGCTCTGGACCTGTAGTGCCTCCTTCGCACACCGGTATGCGAAGGAGGCACTACAGGTCCAGAGCAGGCTCTGCCCAGCAGTACTGGCAAAGCCCCAGCCACCTCTCAACCTTGAGGTCCAAATTAGCTAAAACTAGTGTGTTCTTGAGATGGGAATCCCCCTCTCACACATAGATAAACACCTTAGGGCGTGTAGACACATAGTCTGAACCACACTCCACTAGTTTAACTGCACTCACCTTTTTACTTAGGTCCTGAAGAAAGCCAGCATATACATAAGGCACTGGCTGAAACATGTTGACCCACCGGATGATGGAGGTCGTAACTCGCCTCTAACATCCAACAGCCTTATTTTTAACCGCTGACGGTGGCCCAGGTATTAAAGTCTAATTTACCCTCGGGTACTGGGACCCCCGCCTAGCCGTTTTAAATTTCACTACCATAACACCCTTCACTGCACACTCAGCAACATACCTGCTCCGCTGTAATCAGGCGTCGAAGCACACCCGGGACACGCTAGGTGTCACTGGGTGGGCCCGATGATGAAGCATGCCACCAACTAGGTTGGTGGGTGAGGGCTTTCTGAACACACTCACCAGGTGTTCCCATCCTGTGACGAAACATACTTGAGTCTTTTTTTTATTAAAAACCCTTTTTATCTTGAGCTAGTCTCCTTTTGATTAACATTACATATAACCCAGGGGATAAGGACTAGCTTTCTGGTCCTCTCTCTCTCTCTTGATTACACATTCTCGGAGTGCAGAATAAGCCTCAAGAACGTAAGGAGCATCTAGCCCCCAGCCTTGTGGGGAACACACTACTGGAGATAAACAACACGGACAATGAAGGTATGCAATCTCCTCTACATGCAATAGTGGATGATGATACTGTTCTGGGGGGTGACGAGGAGTCAGGAACACACGATGCTAACACTCTAGAAGCTCAAACATTGCCCCAGGAGATTGGTATTAATGTTATTAATGGCTTGAAGGGGTCCCAATCTTCCCAGCTCTCCCCGCCTATGACAGTTTGTGCTAGTGCTAGTGCTAGTGATGTGATAAAGACAACGGATGGGGCTGATCTTGCGGGGAGCTCGACAGTCACTCAGGGGGCTGGGAATATCAATAACACAATTGACAATGACACAGAAAAAGATCCCAGTGATTTTTATTCCTTCTCCGAGGGAGCTGAATGGTCTGACGACATTACTTCAGAATTCTCAGATGAGAGCGAAAGCAGTGATAAAACAGATGTGAAAGCCCCAAACTCTAGGGCTAAAACAACTGGAAAAAGAAGCACGCTGGGGGGGCTGAATTAGACTGGGAGTATACACCAACTAATTTACTCCTGAGTCCTACATCTGTACCTACTCCCGCAAGGCGACCAATTCAATCTGCCCAGGCTGACCCACCAGCCACAACCCTTGACACAGTTTTACAAGCTATTGCCTCAAACCGCGAGGAAACCTCGCAAGACAGCCGTAGGGCTCAGGCAACACTATGCAAAGTTCAAGGGGTAGTTCGAAAACTAACAAAGACGTGTAGTACCTTTGGGGATAGACTGACAGAATTGGAATCCAGGATAGTCTCTAACGTGGCAGAGATCACCTCGAACCAACAATGGGTAGAATCCCATGTGTCTGAGATGGTAGATGTAAGGTGGAAGCTTGAAGAGTTCGAAAATCGACAACGCAGAAACAACCTGCGCATACTTGGCGTTCCCGAGGCAGTGGAGGGGGACGATATTCGCCTGTTTGTGGTAAAACTGTTGCGAGACTCTCTCCTGGAACTTTCTAACTGGAACTGGGATGCAGAAGTCCAACGTGTCCATCGTATGCCATTTACACTAAAGATGCCATTAAAACCTGGAGCATACCCTCGTGCCATCTTAGTATTTTTCGGCAATTTTCTGCTCCGCCAGGCAATTTTTGAAAGAGCAAGGCCTAAAGCAAAGCGCACTTGTAATGAGATCTCCTACTTTGTGCGCCCAGATTACTGTCACTCCACTGTCGAGAGACGGTGGAGGTTAGGTCAACTAATTAAGCCGTTTCAGGACAAAAAGGGACAGGCCTACCTCAATAATCCAGCAAAACTGAAAGTAATTTTTGAGGGCCAAACGAAATTCTTTAGTTCAGAAATTAAAGCTAAGGAGTATCTGGATGGGCTAGGCTGAGCTAAGCTAGAAAGTTAAACTACGCTAAACTAAATTCAGTCTGATCTTAGCCGTGGATATCTGATTTATTTGTGTAAAGTGACGCCAAAGTACATTGAACTGAAACTGGAGGGTACAATGTCTAACTATGTCTAACTATCGGTTTAATTATATCTATGAGGGGTATGATGGGTAAACAAGGTGAAACTGAAACTGCAGAACCGAGGAACTGCTTAGGTGAAGGGGAGTTTTAGGTATTAGATTAATATTTTCTTTTTAAGGATAAATCAGCATTTTGTGTGTTGTTGAAAAATGATTACTAGGTAGGAGCTAGGAGCATGCGTGGCATCTCCATCACTACCAGACTCTATTGGAGTCTGTTGGCCTCACTAAAGGTGTGAGGGGGTCAGGGGGGTGTGGAAAAGTAAATTTTGCCATGTTCTGTGTCCCTACGCGTCCACCATCATATGTTATCTGTGCATGATTAATATGCATATGTTATTCCCCATGTTCGATTAAAGACGCAATTATAGTTGTGTCCACCTTTAGTATGTCAGTTTCCAGTTCTCGTGAATACTACGAATATCAGGCCTATGTAAAGCTACGTTGCCACGTTTCTCAGTGTGCACGTTATTCCATTGTAAAGTCCCCGTTTCTAGGCCTCAAAAGGGCCTGGACACCAGATTCAGCTCCTGTCCCCTGAAGCCTCGCTGAGGAGCGATACAGCCCCCACCTGTATCCTCGACCCTTCACTTACTTCCTGCCTCGCAGTGCCCGGTTCAGCCTGGCTCTGCCTCTGAGTCTGCCAAGAGTATGTTATGATTCCAGTTATCAGTCCAGCCCTCCTTCTCTGCATTCCTAAAGCTACTGAATCGCATCAATAGTTCCATCATTGTTTAGCCTCTACGTCTCTATGTAAGAGAAATACTGCATTTAATGATCATTTAATATTCTTCATCACGCACTACATGTAGAATAATGCATGCTCCAGTCTTAGAGTCTGTTCGCCTTTACCCCGATAACATTTGGATTCTATCAACATGTTCTCTAAACATCAGATACTAGATACTGCTTAGGTACATGTCGCCCTGACTCTCCAGACTTCAGTCTCTGCTCCTAGCACAGAGTTCGTAGCCCCCAGCTTCTCCTAGTAACACGTCATTGCCAGTTTGCGCGCACCATTAGGTCAGAGGTCCCGGCTCCTTAGGTAGCCCCCTCCATGTCTCCACCCCATTCATGACATATTCTGTCACGTTTGCATCACATGTCTATGTATACGCCTCTGTTACACCCACTTTCACCCTTATCTTTCGCGACTGCTATTGACCACACCCACTGCTCCGCCTATCCTATGTACTGTAATGCAACTGTTTTAGTATATATGTTCGTGTATTGTTATTAAAAGCCAGCGCGCTCATCCCAGATCCTGCCCCGGCAGCTGCCGGGCCCTGCTATCCTATTCCTGTGCAGGTTGTCCTGTTCCTGTCCTTATGCTGTATTAAACCTGCAAACTCTTACTACCTCGAATCTTGACTCTTATTTATTGAGCTATCCGTTATTCATTTATGCATTCAAAAAGAGAGGTATTATTTATTTATTTACCACATAATGGCGCCCGAATAGGGACTTGCCCTTTCCCCACACGCCGGTGAAGCCACGCCGGCCCCCTGACCCTCTGCAGCCGTGACGGAACCATACCGTGCACGTGCAGATATTTCTGCTTCAAGTATCCCTCAGGCCCACGGAGGAGACGGAGGAGGCGGTCCAGCATCCAGACGAGGCGGTGGAGGAACGCGGCGAGTCCCGACCAGAGCCCAAGCCGAGAGTCCAAGGTCCGAGGTATCCGGAGGTCCACCCGTAACTGAAGTCCGAAGTTCGTCGTCCGTCGTCGTAGCAGTCCAGTCCAGTCCGAGGCCTTCCGTTCTTGCTGCCCGGTGAGTACCGTTACTGGGGTAGTATCTAGACAGGGTCAATTTAATTGACTCTGGTCCGTGGGTTGGTGGTACACAGACCCACAAACGAAGTGTCCACTTCGGTGGATGCGGGTCCTGACGTGTCTCTTTATGAGACCGGTAAGTTTCGTACTGTTTCAGCAGTGCATCGGGTTTCTGTTCTAGTCAGTTCTGTTCTCGAGAAAATTCATGTATTCTGTGTTCCGTATTCCAGGTAGTATTCTGTTCGAACTGTTATTCTAAATGTTCTTCATGTATTTTGATGTTGTGGTATGAGTGTGAAGTAGTTATCGTGTTTATTGTGTAATTACGTATTGTGTCTCAGTTACAGTTCAGTCATGCCCTTGTTTTCTAAGTTACGTCAGTTAAAAACTAGAAAGGGTCTGCTGGAAGCAGCAGTTCCTGTCCCGCCTAGGGACAGTCCAGGTCATTTTATGTATCAGAAGCATGGCATAAGTGCCATATTATATCTAGATTTATGGGTAGATTATACCAAAGAGTTAGAGGAAAAGTATAGATGGCCTGTGTCAGGCACATGGGATGCCGAGTGCATCATGAGAGTAGAAGAAGCATTATGGAAAAAGAAAGCCAGACAGTCACAGAAAGATGCCATCGAGTTATGGCGCAAAGAATCTCATAAAAGAACCGAAAAAGAAATCAGAAAGTCAGAATTAAGTAGAGAATCCTTGGAACGAGCCCAAGAAAGGGAATTAATCGAGATTGGTGAACGAGTTAAAACCGAACAGTCAGACAGACAGAGGCATGCTCTTATTAAGGGTATGTATCCTCTTCTTGCCGAGGGCCTGCCAAAAGCGACCCCGGAGGCATCCAGTAACTTTCCGCCACCATTAGTTCCGACCAAGCTACGTCACAAACCGACCGCAGCTGATATTTTCATCTCGTCCTATTTGGACGACACAGTCCCAGAATATGCAAATCCTGTTACTACTCCGCCAGTCCCTGTAAATCAGGCACTTCCCGTTTCTCCAGACACCGGGGTACCCCTTGCAGTACCTGCTACGGTCCCCCAGGTCCAGCCCGCCATACAAGTCCAGTCTGCATTTCCATTTCCCACTCTGCCAGGACGAAGAGCATCAGTAGACGATTCTAGTTTAGGGGCCGCAGGAGGAGGTCCTCCTCAGACCCCGCCGCCACACAAGCGTTTAACGTTAGTCGAATTACATGCTCAAGCGTCACAGCGTACGCCCAGACATCAGTCTGTAGCAGAAATAAGGAAAGCCCTTAATGAATGTGGCTATGATCCAGTCCCAGGCGAGGATAATATGGTTTTATATTCATTACGCGTAAGAAAGGTGGCCGAGTATCTAGTCACCCTACCGAATATGAAAGAAGATCTAGACAGAATATATCGTTTCATCCGTACAGGGGATGATCCAGAAAGCATTGGCGAAGTCATGTCTCAAAGGAAAGCCGAGATCCAGCTCATGATACTAAAGTTTTTGATTAATTGTTTAATAAGAGAACAAGATTACCCGTCCAAAGATCAAGCCGAAATGAGAACCCTGACAAAGTGGAGTGATAATATAGCCGAGGGTAAGCACAGGACCATCAGTGCTATGGAAAGTATGTACAAGAAAATCCGTAAAGAAATAATAAAGTTACACGAGCAGCGTAAAGCAGCACAAGTAAGCGAGAAAGAAAGTAACTCTGATACTGAAGAGGTAGACGACGAGAATCCCGCCAGAATAGCGTATGTAGGAAAATCTAGATTTCCAGATCGCCATTTACGCCTAGAACACAAGTCAACTTTCCATCATCCAGCACCAGAACAAGGTTCTCTAGAACAAGTGTTTCAAGCTACCGATCACATTCTGAAATCACGAATCGGTTATAGCGAGTTAAGTACTATGCATGAACAAGAACTAGCCCGATCAGCAGTCCGATGGATTACTGATTCTACCACTTTTCCAGACGAAATAGTGGCACAAATGTTTCTGAAAATGCCCCCAGCCGAGCAACGACTGGTGGGTATGTATATGATTCAGCACCTCATTACATTGTATGAGGGTCAGCACTCTGATCCAGGCCCGTTACATGATATCCTGAACGAGTTACTCCAGTATAGATGGAAAGGTTTAGGTACCGATTTAATTAGTGTCATTCTAGAACAGCGTCACAAATATAGAACGTTTTTGAACCCGCATTTTGTTCATGTCTCACCCCCAGAAAGTAAACCATTTTACATAGAGAGACAGAATCCGTTACGAGAAGTCCACCCAGTTAGAGGAACGGGTGGCGAACTAGAACGAGTGTTTGTTTACACCCCGATCACAAAGATGGAACTCTTAGAGATGAAAAAATTAATTCCCTGTCATGATAAAGATCCAGCAGGGTTCCATCGAGAATTAAAGGACATGCTCCGTATGGGAGAATACACGTATCCAGATATAATTAAAATGTTAAAGGTTCTGCTGCCCGCAGGGGTGTATGAAAAGCTCAAGGAAAAAGAATGGGAGGTGGGAGAGAAAAAGATCGATTGGGCAGTTCTAGAAGCTGAAGATAAGGCACGAGTACCAGGTACCGGTCTTGGAGCGAAATGTAAAGAATTACCTGAATTATTGATTCAAGTTTTACCCAGATTGTTAACAACGAAAAAGGAAGACTGGGATGCAATCTCAGCCTGTAAACAGAAACAAGACGAAGACATTAGTGATTTTTATTCTAGATTTGAGAAATGTTTTAGCATCAACAGTGGCCTCAAGACAAGTAGTGAGTCATACCCTCACCTTTTTGTTACTAAATTAGTCGAGAATTCAAGTCCACCAATTAAAAATCGAGTTTTGAAAGTCGAAAGTACCTGGCAAGCTAATACCCCGTCCCAGATGTTACAGATGCTCCAATACCACCAGAATAGAATCAGGGAAGAACAAGAACACGAGAGAAAGCGTATGAAAGACACGAAAATGAAAGTACTAGTTGCACAATCTATTCCACAAGACAGCCAGAAGAGGGGTCCGAATCAAGCCAGTCATCCTGCAGCTCCCGTTAAAGGGAACTGCAATTATTGTAAACAGCCAGGTCATTTTATAAACGAGTGTGCAGTTCTGAAACACAACATAGCTACCGGTAAGACTAAAGAAAGACCACGTCCACCTAGACAAGAACAAGTTTCACAGACTCCTCAGCCACAGAATGCACCGCAGACAGTTACAGCACCGCAGCCCATCGCTGCAACACAGCACGTTACACAGCAGATGTACCAGTATGCACAATCTGAGTATCCAGAGTATCAGCCATATTCATGAAACAGCCTAGAGAGGGAGGTAGGCTTGCCTCTCATCGAGATACCTGTAGATCAAGAAGGTCCCTATGTTCACAGTCAAGTATTAGGGAAAGACAGAAAGTTTTTGATTGATACAGGGGCAAGTAGGACCACAATTAGTCACGCCGAAGTTCCAGGGGCTCCGCTCTCAGGCTCAAGAAATGTTTCCCTTGGATTTTCAGGAAAACCTATAGTAAATGAAATATCAAAGCCAGTTACACTAGAAGTAGGTCCATTGTCCCGTACTACTGATCTGTTACTTACTAAGTCATGTCCAGAAAATCTATTAGGTATTAAAACACTGAAAGAATTAGGTGCAGTTATATGCTGTTCCCCAGAGGGAATACGTCTGTTCCTGCGTGACTTTAAGGGTCACTATGTATTACGAGATTTTGATCCCAGATTGTCTAATGTTCCGCAGCATTTATGGGCGCAAGGTCCAACTGATGTAGGTTACATGCAAATCACACCCCATCGTGTGACTCTCAAGCCAGGTGTAGTGTTACCACGAATCAGACAGTACAGATTGCCACCTGAGGCTGTAGCAGCCTTATCCAAAATTATTGACGAGCTCATCGCTCAAGGAGTGGTTGTAGAAACTGACTCCAATGTATGCAATTCTCCGATCATTCCAGTTATGAAACGTACTGATCCAAATGCACCCCCAGTATATCGTTTGGTGATTGATATCCGAGAGCTTAATAAATGTATTATTCCCCAGTACCCAGTTGTCCTAGATATCACTTCCCTATTACCAGCCATTGATTCCGAAGCCATGTTCTTTACTGTAATCGACCTCAAGAACGCATTTTTTAGTGTTCCCATTCATCCAGACAGCCAGTTTCTTTTCGGATTCTGTTTAAATGGAAGGAGCTATATGTTCACACGAGCTCCTCAAGGTTTCACAGAAAGTCCTAGTATTTACAGTCAAGCACTTAAGAGACAACTAGACAACATTCACATGCCAACTGACACTGCCCTGCTCCAGTATGTCGATGATCTATTGATCACAGCCCGTTCTGAACGTGCTTGCGAGCGAGCATCCCTCACAGTTCTGTATTTCCTAGCCGAGATGGGGCACAAGGTGTCCCCTTCTAAGCTTCAATTCTGTGTCCAGCAAGTGGTCTACTTAGGACACTTACTGTCCAAGAGGGGTAGGCAGTTGACACCTGACCGTATCCAGTTAATAGCGAGTCTTCCTCAGCCCAAGACCCAGAAGGAGGTACGTGCTTTTATCGGCCTTACTTCTTATTGCCGACAATGGATTCCTCAGTATGCATTTCTAGCCAAGCCACTGATACAGTTAACGACACAGGAGGCAGCCGTACCGACTGTCCTCCCTTGGACATCTGAACATACACTTAGCTTCAATGAGTTAAAGAAAGCTTTATGCCAAGCTCCAGTTCTAGCTACACCAAACTACAGTAAGCCTTTTACACTTTTCGTCACAGAACGCGAAGGTACAGCATTATCTGTCCTCACACAAGATCAAGCAGGACAGTACAAGCCCTGTGCTTATTTTTCGAGCACATTAGATCCTGTAGCCCAGGCTCTGCCTGCGTGCCTCAAGTCAGTTGCAGCCACAGCACTAGCTATCAGACAAAGTGATTCCATAGTATTAGGACACTTCCTGACAGTACAAGTCCCACACTCCGTGGAAGTTCTTTTAAACCGAACACAGACTCAGCACTTGACAATTGCACGTTTAACAGGTTATGAATTGACACTGTTTCAGCCACATATAGAAATCAGACGCTGCAACGTTTTAAATCCTGCTACACTGTTACCGTCAGTTACTTCGAATTCTGACACACATGACTGTGTGGAAGTAGTTAACATCACGACCAAGCCAAGACAAGATCTGACAGATATTCCATTACCAGATCCCGACCTGACACTTTATGTGGATGGTTCATGTATGAGAACAAGTACAGGAGAACTAGTCGCCGCGTATGCAGTGACCACTGACACTGAAGTTATTGAGACACACCGTATTGACACCCTGTCCGCTCAAGCAGCAGAGCTAGTTGCTCTGACACAAGCCTGCATACACGCCAGGAACCGGAAAGTTAATGTTTACACAGATTCACGCTACGCATTTGGAGTCGTAAACGACTTTGGAGTGCTCTGGCAGGAGAGAGGTTTCATGACTTCTCATGGAACCAAGATTCAGCATGGTCTCCTTATTCAAGCTCTGTTAGATGCAATACATTTACCGACATCCATTGCTATCATGAAATGCAAAGCACATACGAAAGTTACTGACATTATTTCCCAGGGTAATGATCTAGCAGATCGCACAGCCAAGCTTACAGCTCAGACTCCAGACATTCCAGCTAACATGACACACACTCCAGATCCGACTACATGTATGACAGTTAAGGACCCTACTCAAGATGTCATAGATATCCAGTTACATGCTACTCCCGAAGAAATCAAGAAATGGTCCGAACAAGGAGGGGTCCAGACAGATCAAGGATGGGTGACGAAGGGAAAAGCCACATGGTTTCTCCCCGACTCTATGGTTCAAGTCATTATCAATACTGCACATAGTCCAGCACATTTAGGAGAAAAAGCTATGTTAGACAGTATCCAGAACATTTGGTTCAACAAGCATTTACGAGCTGCAGCCAAGCAGAAAGTCCGTACCTGTATGATATGTTGTCAGTTTAATCCAGGTAAAAGTGTCCCGGTGGAACAAGGTGGATTCCAACCTCCTGACCACCCTTTTGAAGTCCTCCAGATGGATTATATTCAGATGGAGCGATGTCGAGGTTTCAAGTATGTCCTCGTAGTTGTATGCGCTTTGTCCAGGTGGACAGAAGCATATCCAGTCCCAGATTACACAGCCACGACCACTGCCAAGCAGTTGGTTCGTGAATTCTTCCCCCGTTATGGACTCCCTAGGGTCGTATATTCTGATAACGGCCAGCCATTCTCCTCAGAGTTAATGAAGCATGTTTCCCTTTTGTTAGGGTACCAGTGGAAGTTCCATTGTGTACGCCACCCTGAAGCAGCAGGTCTCGTAGAGAGACATAACCAGACCCTGAAAATCCGCATCGCCAAAGTATGTAAAGAGAAAGGTGTGGACTGGCTAGTAGCTCTGCCAGTCGCTTTGTTCTATATGCGCATGGTCGCACATTCCAGATCAGGTCTGTCCCCGTATGAGGTCGTTTTCGGCCGCCCCCCTAACATGTGGGGTACACCCAGACCCCGAAGTATTACCGATGTTTCAAGTAATATGCTGACAGATTACCTAGCTTCCTTGATGTCTGCCCTCAACTCTTGTCGTTCACAGGTTGCCGCCGCATTTCCAGACAATACCGAGGTGGCACCGCATGAAATCGTTCCAGGATCCATGGTCCTGGTGCGAAATTTTGACCGCTCAAGTCCGCTAGAGCCTCGCTGGAAGGAGCCCCGACAGGTCCTCCTCGCCACCCGTACAGCCGTGAAGTTGGAGGGACGCAAAGGCTGGGTGCATCTTTCGCATATAAAGAAATGTTATGGACTGAAACCGGTCTCAAAGAACATTTCCCAGGATTTGAAGGATTACCAAAGTACTATTCTTAAGGACTGTCCCGCAAAGAACAATGATACTGCACCCTCCCTGTTAGAGAAAACTCCGCAGCAGGAGTATAAGTTGAAACTCTGGTCTAGTAAAATAAGTCAGCCAGTTTGATTGTCTAAGTCCTCCCCTAGGTGAAACGGTTAGACTGTTTCTGACATGTATAAAATAGACCTCCATAGTGAGAGAGTTAGTCAAAACTCAATCCGATGTATCGTTTTTCTATGTTTCATATTATTTCTCAGCATTATGATTTCCTGCACCAGTTATGCATTTTACCTGTATTTTCCAGTTTCTCATGTAAATAAGTCTGCTAATGCTACAGTAGAGCACACGTTTAGTGATCTGCCTCCTCATGAACTCTCTTACCGCCTCGCTATGCGAAATAATTCTTTCATCCGCATGTTACATTATTCACACCAGACCAGCAATGCCACTAATTGTTGGGTGTGTGGTCGACTCCCCCCTTTTCAGACACCGAAGGGAGTTCTGCCACTCTTTCCTTATCCTTTTTCACATAATGGTTCGTGTGGAGCATGGTCCACGTTAACGTCATCCTCAACAGATATGTCTTTTCTTAACAGTACATGTTTTCCAGACAAGCAAGGTCTCCCCCACAGAACCGGGTTAGATCTAGAAAATGAAGTGTATAATTTAGGTAATTATTCTTCGAATTTCATGGTCCTGAATGTTCAGTCTGATACTACTCCAGACTTACCTTCAATTTCGGTACTACCAGTCAAAGGCGAATTATGTGTCCGAAATAATGGTTCCGTACATGTAGGACATAGTGATTGTACTACTATTGTCAAGTATAGTGACAGTGGGAAATTTATTTTCAAAGCTTCACGTCATTCTTATTTTATTTGTGGTCAAACCGCATATGTTCGTCTGCCCCTCGATTGGGAGGGAACCTGTTACATTGCCTTCCTACTGCCACCGGTTTTTCTAGCCCCACCCGACTACCATAGGAATTCCCACCTAGTACATACTAGACACAAGAGAAACCTCCCGATTGTCGATTATACTGAAACTACTCTAGAACAATATATAGATATCAATAAAGGTGTTTTCCCTTATTTAGGTACAGTTGTGAATAGTAAACTGATACGTAGGTTAACCAGAACCCTCGAAGCAGTAGTAATTGAGACTACTTCTGCTCTAAGTAATTTAACCGAAGAACAATCCTTTATGAGAATTGTCGTGCTCCAGAATCGTCTCGTCCTTGACGTCATATTGGCCGATAGGGGCGGGGCCTGTAGAGTCATCGGATCTAGTTGCTGCATTTTCATTCCAAATAACGCGCCGTCTGTTTATTCAGCTATAACCAGACTCCATAAAATTGCCCATCTGTTACGCCAAGATCCAGGCACCTGGACATGGTCCGGTTGGTTCTGGAATATAGTTTCCGCCTGGGGATGGAAAGTCTTGTCCTTTCTAGGTATTGCAGTAGCGATCATATTCAGCTGCTGCCTCTGTATACAATGTGGCCCTGCGATTTGCGGCATTTGTGCTACCTCTTGTATTCCTAGTCCCAAGCCCCGTTCTAAATCCCGTTCCAAGAAAATTCGAGACGAGCAAATGATACTGTATGAAATGATAGATGGTATCATGAATATTGATGTTTCCTGATGGAAACGTAGTGACAAGGAGGGAATGTGGAAAAGTAAATTTTGCCATGTTCTGTGTCCCTACGCGTCCTCCATCATATGTTATCTGTGCATGATTAATATGCATATGTTATTCCCCATGTTCGATTAAAGACGCAATTATAGTTGTGTCCACCTTTAGTATGTCAGTTTCCAGTTCTCGTGAATACTACGAATATCAGGCCTATGTAAAGCTACGTTGCCACGTTTCTCAGTGTGCACGTTATTCCATTGTAAAGTCCCCGTTTCTAGGCCTCAAAAGGGCCTGGACACCAGATTCAGCTCCTGTCCCCTGAAGCCTCGCTGAGGAGCGATACAGCCCCCACCTGTATCCTCGACCCTTCACTTACTTCCTGCCTCGCAGTGCCCGGTTCAGCCTGGCTCTGCCTCTGAGTCTGCCAAGAGTATGTTATGATTCCAGTTATCAGTCCAGCCCTCCTTCTCTGCATTCCTAAAGCTACTGAATCGCATCAATAGTTCCGTCATTGTTTAGCCTCTACGTCTCTATGTAAGAGAAATACTGCATTTAATGATCATTTAATATTCTTCATCACGCACTACATGTAGAATAATGCATGCTCCAGTCTTAGAGTCTGTTCGCCTTTACCCCGATAACATTTGGATTCTATCAACATGTTCTCTAAACATCAGATACTAGATACTGCTTAGGTACATGTCGCCCTGACTCTCCAGACTTCAGTCTCTGCTCCTAGCACAGAGTTCGTAGCCCCCAGCTTCTCCTAGTAACACGTCATTGCCAGTTTGCGCGCACCATTAGGTCAGAGGTCCCGGCTCCTTAGGTAGCCCCCTCCATGTCTCCACCCCATTCATGACATATTCTGTCACGTTTGCATCACATGTCTATGTATACGCCTCTGTTACACCCACTTTCACCCTTATCTTTCGCGACTGCTATTGACCACACCCACTGCTCCGCCTATCCTATGTACTGTAATGCAACTGTTTTAGTATATATGTTCGTGTATTGTTATTAAAAGCCAGCGCGCTCATCCAAGATCCTGCCCCGGCAGCTGCCGGGCCCTGCTATCCTATTCCTGTGCAGGTTGTCCTGTTCCTGTCCTTATGCTGTATTAAACCTGCAAACTCCTACTACCTCGAATCTTGACTCTTATTTATTGAGCTATCCGTTATTCATTTATGCATTCAAAAAGAGAGGTATTATTTATTTATTTACCACAGGGGGATGAGGGAGGGGGTTGGGGTTTGGGGGGAGGGCAGAGGGGGGAAAACATAAAGTAAGCAATAACTCCAATTGCACAATAAGACTGGTACAAAATGTCACTGATTTGGTGAAATTAATAAAATGCATGCTAAAATGTGAGAAGTTTGAAGCAAGTTTTTTTGGCCTAAGGAGGACATTTTTTAATAGAGTAAAATGGAGAAAATAGCAATTTGTACGTGGAATGTGGCTGGATTAAATGATAGTAATAAACGTGCCAGGCTAGGTGAGATAATCAAACAAAATACAGCTGATATAATTTGCTTTCAAGAAACTCATCTACCCTGGGACAAGAGAGATCTACTTAAATTCAGAGGTTATAATTTATTGGTATGTTCCACACAAACATCTAGTACCCGCGGTGTAGCTATCTTAGCCAAGATACCCTTGGGGGAACCTAAACGCAAAGCAGCAGGTACACAAGGGAGGTGGGCAATTGCTGAGCTGGCCATGGGGCTAACCATATGTACGGTATACGGTTCCAATCAAGATGATCCCTCTGTTTTTGAAACCCTTGAATTAGAACTAGCGTCCTGGCCTGACTCACTTGTATTATGTGGGGATTTTAATATCTCACTGGGCCCCGCCTTTAGGAAACAACAAAGGTATTCAGGTCGTAAACCAAGAGTTTTTAAAGCGGTCAGCCAACTTAGAGACAGCTTTGATTTGGTGGATGTATGGGACTTTAAAAACCAGCCTGATCCAGGGTATACTTATTACTCATATCCCCACAATAAGTATTTCAGGATAGACTATACATTAGCCACAAGGGACATATCCAATCAAGCTGCAATACATAAATGGCCGAAATTAATTTCGGATCACAACGCATTAATTTGTTCTACCGATTTAATTGGATTTAACAAACAACGTTCTAGCTGGACCTTTGACCGGAAACTCTTGGTTAACAGTGAATACATATTTTTATTACTAATTGGGCGCAAGAATATTTCGATCTTAACCGCTACTGTGCCTCAAGGGTGGTAGTGTGGGATTGCTTCAAGGCCGCACTGAGGGGGGAAACAATCAGTTATGTGGCCAGGACTAAAAAACAACTTGACAATAAAAATCATTTACTAATGACAGAATTAGCTAAAATTGAGGAAGACCATGTAGCACTAATAGTTCGCGGAGAGGATGGGGCAGACACAATGAGAAAGATGCTGTTATTAAAAACTGAGCTGAACAGTAGTCTCACACTGAAAGCAGCAGAAACCTATCAAACACACAGAAGGGATGTGTATGAGAACGGAGAGAGGACTGGGAAACAGCTTGCTCTACGTACTAGACAAAAGATCTCCTATAACACCATCAAGGCTATAAAATCAGAAGGCCTTGTCTATACTGATCCAACAGACATAGCTGAGGTATTCTAACTATATTATCAGAAACTGTATCATGAAGACAAATCAACTAACAGTGCTGAAACAGGATTATTTCTTAGGGAATTTCTAGCTAATACAGGATAGGACAAGGCCTTAGATAGTACAACCAGGGAAAATTTGGAAAAAGAGATAACCCTAGTAGAAGTGCAGAGCGCCCTTTCTGATCTCGCCTCCGGAAAGGCAGCCGGCCCAGACAAAATCCCCATAAAATTATATAAGATCTTGGGAACTCTAATCGTACCTTTCCTAATCGATCTCTTTATCGGTATACAGTGGAGTGGCCTTACGCCAAACTCTTGGAAAGAGACCAACATAATTATCTTCTCCAAAAAAGGCAAACCAGCGGATCTCCCATCGTCTTACCGCCCAATCTCCTTGATAAACTCTGACTCTAAGTTGTATGCAAAGATCTTGGCTAACCGACTGGGAGGGGTCATCGAACATCTGGTCTCCCCCTGGCAGCATGGCTTTATCCCCGGTAGGTCTACCACCGATCACACCCGTAGAGTGATTTCACTCTTCGATGTCATGGCTGGGACCGGGGGCCGGATGTCGATAATCCTTCTCGATGCCGAGAAAACCTTCGACATGGTGTCATGGGAGTTTCTTTGGATTATATTGGAGCAAAACAACTGTGGTCCTACATTTATTAAGGCTATTAAACCTATGTATCAAAAACCAACAGCTAAGATCCAGGTCATGGGCATTGAATCTGGGATAGTAAGGCTAACAAGAGGAACCAGGCAAGGCTGCCCATTCTCACCACTACTGTTTGCGCTATATATCAATCCACGAATTGCTAAACTCATGCAGACCCCCTTGATTAAACCAATTATCTCTGGTACTTTTGAGACTAAGATACTCGCCTATGCGGATGATGTGGCCGTACTAACACCTGACCCTTCTGAAGCAATCACTGAAATCGAGGCTATTACGCATAGGTTTGGATGCTATTCTGGGTACTCTCTTAATAAAGATAAAACCATCATTTTATGCACCGAGAATATAGACTTTAGCGATCCCAGGAAAGCAGAAACTGCAGTATATCTCGGGGTTTGTATAAGTACAAAGGTTCAAGATATATGTAGAATAAACTATGAACCTCTACTTTCCACAATAAAATTGGATGTACAAGAATACCATCAATTTATGAGTTATCAATAGGGGTGAAAGCCCGAGGGCTCCTGCTTAGACAACTTGAGCCAAGCTATTTTTAAAAAACGAAATTTAAAGTGATCAACAATGTAGGCAAAATATGGGCGAGAATAGCGAAATATATGGAAATCCCTAAATTTACAAAGTATACGCCGCTATGGCGGTCCTCACTTTTACCTAAACAGGTTAATGATATTATCGCAAAAAGATGGGAAAATTCAGGAATTATTACAATAGGGGATTTTCTCGCTGGGGATCCTAGTACCAGATGTCTGAACCTTCAAAGAAATTTTAAAGTTTCTAACTGCGATTATTTCAAATATATTCAACTGAATACAATCCTGAGCTTAAAAAAAAATTACACTAGATAAGATCCCTCTCATAGACACATTAAGCAATTGTACGTCTAAAATTCGCACCTTCTATAGTAAACTTCTTGTGAAGCTTCAAGACGATCTCGAACGTACTGAAGTAGCATGGCCCGATCAACTGGATAACTCCAATGTGGATATAGATATGAGCCTGTTATTATCAGCACGATTGCTCCTGAGCTCTAATCTCAAGGCCCAGATTTATAAGACGATCTACAATGTCTATTATATTCCCCGGCTAAACTTTACGCTTAGGGCAAAAGGGCGAATGATGAGTGTCCTAGATGTGGAAGAGGCCACATTAATTCATATGTTTTATGAATGTAATAAATTAACATCTTTTAAAAGAATGGTGTCTGAATTTTGGGAAGAAGTATTTGGACATAGACTCGCAGAATCTTCCACGCTGTATATTCTAGGGCATGACAGCTCTTTAGACTTAAGTACAGAAGAGGAATCATGTCTATTTATAGGAACAGCAGTATATAGAGTTATACTAGCAGCAAGATGGAAAGAGGCTGATCCACCTACTTTTCAAATGTGGTTAGGCCGGTTCTTAGGTGTTTATAACCAGGAAAAAGCTATATATGCTATTAGAGGTAGGCGTGCTAGAAGTCGTGGGGCTAGCATTTGGTCCCCTATAGATGGAGTGCGTGTACTAAGGATGTTTGAATTATACCATATCCTGTATAATTAATTTTTTCAGTTGGCGTATAATGATTGCATGTAATATTTGATATGTTTATATGATTTTTGTAACTTATTGATGAATTCAAGATCTGTATCTGTCTCGATTATTACATTACTTTTTGTATTTGTATTATTAGAGTTGCTTCATAAAAAAATTTTTTTTTCAAAAAATAAAAAAAGAATGTCAAGACCTCACTGGAACCAAAAATAGATGCCTTGGCATTCAACATGGGCCTGCTGAGAGTGGACCAGGCAAAACTGAACGACTGAGTCGGAAACGCAAAATCAACGCTGACCATGATGCGCCCCACAGTGTCCAAAATTCGGACACAGGTCAAGTCTTTACAAGAGGAGAAAGCATTCCTGTGGGTGAAAGCAGATGATGCAGGTGGCTGCTCTCGCCAAAACAATGTGCAAATTGTGATCCTCCTGAAGAGACCAAAAGGACCAGCATAGAGCTAGTTCTGGAAGACTGGCTATTAGCTGAGGTGCTGGAGGCTAAGAAATCAACTTTTTGCTCAGTGAAGCGTACCCACATCGTTCTTGGCTGGCCCCACCCCCACCATGCAGGTCCCCTCTGAGGCCTATGGAGGCATGCCTATTTAGCTATAGAGACCAAGACTGTGTACTGTGAGTAGCCAAAAGTAAAGGACCATGCCGTGGAGTTAATGGAACTGTTAACATTTACTCGGATCACACAACTGAGGTGCAGAGTCGCCGGGGCTCCTTCATGGCAATCATGAAGGTCAACAATTGGGTCTCAAATACTCATTCATGTATCCCACCAAGCTACGAGTGTCAGATGCAGATGGAACACTTTTCTTCCCAACACCTGAAAAAGTGTGAGAATGGCTGGAGTCCAATGGGGTGCCGCACTTTGCATCAGATCCTCCATTAGACTGAAGGACAAACACACGGATCCCCACAACAACAATGCAGGAGGACAGGATGAAGGTTCTCAAGGAAGCAGGCGGTATGTGAAAAGGCCATAGCGGTAGCTGAATTGGAACTCTGATGCAGCCCAGTGGCGAGATCCTCTAGAATTTGGCAGATTAGCCAGACAGGGATAAAGATGCAGCCTATCAGACACTCAACTGGAGCATAGGTCGGGCCTGACCTCACTCCAATGGAAACTGACGACCGGCCCGACGCCGAATGCTCTGACTCCTTGCATTTCTGCCGCGATGGGGGCGCTGAGCATTGCCATCTCCTACAAGGACCCGGCCCCACCACGACATGGCCCGGCGCCTACTTGCCTTGGCGCAGAGCATCTTTTGCTGCTAACTACCAGTCCTCCCCGCGCAAAGGGCGGATTGCAGATGAGGGCTCGCCTTAGGTGCTGCAAATCGCGCGCAAGGTACGACCTATTCATCTGAGGCACTTTTTGCTTGTTACATGGTTCCGGGCTAAACTCCAAAGGTGCTAAAATGGCGGCACTCCAAAGTGCACTTCAGTCCATTTCCCAACACTCCTAAAAACTATACCTCCAATGGAGCAGAAATACAACGCCACATATAAAAACAATAATTAAATGCTTTTCTGCCCTAGAATGTGTTCTGGCCTATGAGGATCACCTGTTCATTTTTGCCTGCACACTATATGCAGAGCATTGCCTGACTCTAAGATCGCAACGATCCTAGACAACCTGATTTCTCCTCACTGTGCCTGACCTTAAGATGGCGCTACCTCAAAACTTTATTGTTTAAAAGGGAAAAAAAAAAAAGGTTTTTTTTGTGACATCTCAGTTTACATTGCTGTACCTGAAGTCTCACCTACTTCAAACTGTAGATCACTACTTCATCTGATCCCTACTACACTAGGGCCTTTCAGGACTCATCTACACTCACCCGAAGACCTCCTTTATTATCTGACTTTACCCTACTACTCACATTAGCGCCATTCCCTAACGGTCATGTCACATCCTGACCTTACGTGGTCAGGGGACAATTCCTACACTCTGGTCTACCCCCCAACCTCTCCAAAACCGCTGCTAAATCCTTCAAGCACACCACCCTAAAAAGCACCCTGAGAGGCTGATATCCTACCTGCGCTTCAACGCGCACAGTGGCATTTGCATAAATGACCTTATTTTTTATTCTAGAAGAACTGCAGCCTGGCACAAATCTTTGATGCACCTCCTTAACGGTCGCTCAACCAGAAACATTCCTTACGGCACCAAACTCTCAATCGCTCCCTCCTCTACCCCACGAGCAAACCTCACCATCACCCTCTACAAAATCGGCATTGTTCTGATCCAGGCCTCAACCTATAATCTTTATAAATTTGCAGACTTTTTCATCGTCCTCAGAAACCATGTGCAAGACACAAATAGGATAACTAACATCTGCATCAATGACCCACCGTCCGGCCAACCTATTATGCCCAGCCACCCCTTTACCCCCATCCCAAGGGCTCCCACTGCAGTTCCTCCTATCCCTCCAGCATGCCTACTGACCCCGAATATGTACGCTCCCCTATACCCATATCCCCTCCCTCCCAGCACCCCGCACCAACAGGGAGACTGGTACGCTCACACTGACCCCGGACTCAACTCAAACTAGACCTCCTTTGGCTCCCAACACTAATTGCCCTTACCGCTGTAACTCACCCACCAGCACCTCTAACAGAGCCGCCTCCAGACTTCTGACCTCCTCCCCACCAGTCCTCCACCAAAATCGTGAGCTAGGATCTCCTCTAAAGACCCCCGAGTCTACTCAATCCAACCTATTTTCCCCCCACCCATACATGCCCCTGGGACTGCTCCCGAACCTTTGCCCCCTTGCCCTCTTGCACCCCCTGCTTATATTGATCTAGAAACTCTGCACTCCAGAGCGACTAAACTCACCCAGAGCATTCATAGATCCATTCGGGACCTTATGAACCTCCTTCACCTTGCCGGGCTCTCCCTTGCCAACCTCAAGTCACCTCTTACCTCCCCCCACCGTTCACTGAGCCTCCCAAACACCCACTCCCACTACCTCTGAGACATCTTCGCCCGCGCAAACAACCATGCCACCTCTCAGAGGAGGAATCCTGAGCTCTCGCACTCTTCTACAACTCTACCACCTCCTCCTCTAACCCTCTAGACCTCACGGGAAAAAAATCCTAGCCATCCTGCAAGACCACAACTCTGCCCAAGCCATCCCGTGCCCACCAGAAACGAGTCCTGGATACCCCATCAGCACGGTCACCATCAACCCCAACAGGCCTCCTAACCTCCACCACAGAAGTGTGATGAAAAGCAACCTCGACCATACGAAACTGGAGGCTCACTGCAAATCTGACCTCCCCCCCTCGCACATAACCACGGTCAGAGTCCTCAAAGAACATTACTCGTCATCTATATCAAACATTCTGGATGACCTGCCCCTCTAAAACTAAAAAAAACACAAATCAAAGACAAAACCCCTGGTTCACTGGTCCCCTCAACACAGAGAGGAGATCCCTACGGCAATCCGAAAGAAACTGGAGACAACACCCCTCTGCTACGCATCTAAAATTTGTCCGCCAGGCGAGAAACTCCTACAACAAACACATCCTCAACTCAAAAAAATAATACTTCAGATCGAAATTGGGGAACGTCAAGAATAGACCTCGTAAGCTATTTGAGCTGGTCAAACAGCAATAAAATAAAATGGCCAAAACACCGAAAGAATCCCCCAAATCCCTAATATCGTCAGAAGAATTCTCCTCTTTCTTCGCCGATAAAATCACAGCATTAGGAAATGAACTAAATACCGCCACTTACTCTCAACCCTTTCCGGACCTGCCCCCTTTTTCTGCAGCACTCCCTCTGGCCTCACTTAAAAACCAAGCCCGCTGGACTGACTTTGAATACTATGACGAAGACCCCATCTCTAAAATCCTCTCCACCTTAAACCCAAACAACCATTTTAATGACCCGCTACTTCCAACTGCCTCGTTGCTCCCTCCAAATGCTTTGTTCCTTGCTGGACTGCAATAATCAGCGCCTCTCTCCAGCAGGGTTCGATTCCGGACCCCTTGAAAGCCGGCCAAGTACTCCCTATCTTAAAAAAAACCTTCACTGGACCCAGCCTTTCCTTACAATTTCAGACCTATCTCCAATATCCCGCTATTAGCCAAAATATTGGAGAAATGTGTACAACAGCAACTAAGCCACCAACTGTGCCCCGGTCTGAATCCGACTTCCAATCTGGATTCAGACCGGTGCACAGCACTGAAACCACTATGCTCCACATTGGGGACGATGCCCTCCAAGCTCTAGACCAAGGCAAAACCTGCCTTCTAATCCTCTTAGATCTATCCTCCGCCTTCGATAAGGTCAACCATGGCAAACTACTCGAATGCCTTAAATTCAGAATGGGTCTGGATGGTTTAGTCCTAGAATGGTTCAGGTCCTTCCTCAGTAACCGTTCTCAGAGATTCCTCATCAACTGCAACCTATCAGGTCCCACCCCAGTCATGGTTGGAGTCCCCCAAGGCTCAACCCTGTCCCCCACCCTCTTTAATCTTTACTTAGAGCCACTCACTGAAGTTCTTCGCACCGCCAACATCTCTTACCATATGTACGCGGACGATACCCAAATATACATCAATATCTCTTCGCTCGAGGAGATCCTTTCCCTGAATAAGACCCTGAAACTGACTGTCCAATGGCTAGCCGCTAACCAACTCAAACTCAACACAAAGAAAACTGAATTTCTTCCAATCACCCCTTCAAAAGCCAACCCGGAGATTCGGATGTAGATCAAGGCCATCACTGCCCTAAACTGCCCGCCAACCATTGTGGGCTCTGCCAAATCCCTGGGCATAATCCTTGACTGCAACCTGAACATGCAAGACCACATTAACTCGATGGCCAAAGCAGCCAGGTTCCACTTGAGCTACCTATGGAAGCTGAAACCTTTCATCGATGCTCCTGACCTAAAAATGGCAGTACAAGCACTAGTAATCTCCAGACTGAAATATGGATGTTCCACCCTTGCCAGACTACCCAAGATCTCTTTAGCACCTCTAAAAGCCAGACTACTCACTGGCACCAGAAAACTCGACCACATCTCTCCACGTATGAAAGCGCTGAACTGGCTCCCTCTAGATGCCAGAATCCAGTTGAAACTACCATACATTACACACAAGGCTCTATACACAAACTCCCCTGCCTACCTGCCACAGAAACTAGTGGTATTTGGAGGAAGCAGGAATTCCCGGTCTGCCAGAAACCTCTTACTCCAACCTGCCTTTTTTCAGAAAAAAAGAACCTACAATAGGGCGTTCACTGGGGCAGCTCCAAGAATTTGGAACTCTTTCCCACCCGACATCCGATGAATCCCTTCTCTCGCACGCTTCAAGAAGGAGGCCAAAACCTTCCTCATGGGTAAATTCCTCGTCTAAGGCCTGCCCTCATCCACCACACTATGCCTGATGAATCTAAGACTATCGCTTCCTGATGAGTCTAAGACTATCGTTTCCTCCCCAGATCACCAATTATCCCCGCAAAGAATATGTGGGCCTCTGTTTTTACTGACTCTAACTATGATTGTAATCATTCACTTGTATCCCCCTTCCCCACGTCCAACACCCCTGCCCCGCCAACCTTTTTGTATAGTTTTGTATTTTTCTGCACTTTAAACTTTGTTTGTTCACTTCTGTATACCATGTAAAGCGCTCTGATACCCTCACGGGTCAAGTTCGCGCTCTAGAAAACACTAAATTAAATAAAGAAATAAACTTGGGATGGTAGCTGGAATGGAGGGACTGCTACATGTGTGCGCATTTAGAGACGGATTCTGATAAGGCCAGGGGGGGTCGTGCCAGAGAGTGTGAAGTGGAGGCTAGACACCATTGACAAGCAGACTCTCAGGACTGCGGATAGTTGGATCCCCAAGGCTCCAAGATGAAATTTTTTCTAATATTCATATTTGTAGTTTTTACTTGATTAGTGGTTAGTTCTAGCCAAGACCTGGGAAAGGGAGTTAGGACAAATGTTGTGTTTATGGTTTATGTGGAGCAAAAAAGTGGGACAGATTTTGTAGATAGGAACCCTCAGCTGGGTGGGGAGGGAGTGGAGTACTGGGGGAAAAGAAGTGGTTACAATATAACATAACATGGCGATAGATCAGAATGGAACACTACCCAGGTATAATATCTGAATTTTAAACATAAGGAACATGGCTACTATGAAATGTCGTCATCAGTTCTATACAAACTTAACCCCTTGGCCGCGGCGGTAATTCTGCCGCGGTGCTGGGGGGTGGGGAATCTGCGCAGCACCTCCATGCTTGTGACGGAACCACTCCGTCAGGAGCCACGGGCGCGTTGTGCTTGTGACGGAGTGGTTCCATCATGGCCGCGCCCGCTCAATAGAACGCACCGCGCAGGCGCAAAATTGATGCCGTGCAGGTGCGGCGGCCGGGCCGTGACGGAACCACTCCGTCACCAGCACAGCACTTCCGTGGCTGGTGATAGAGTGGTTCCGTCACCAGCACGCAAGGTGTTAAAACATTAGCCAGATAAATATCACATGCAACATATTGATCTGCTGCAGTGACAAGAGCTAGATGAGGTGCTCATGACAGATTAAATTAGGACAGCACTCAATCAAACGGCACAAAATGAAACTCCAGGTTTGGACGAACTCCCAGTGGAGTTCTATTCAACCTATAAGACTAAACTGGCCCAAGGTTGCTCCAGCTCTACCAAGATGCTAGGAAAGCAGAAGCCCTGCTGGCAACGATGAGAGAGCCCCTGATTGTGGTGCTTTCCAATCTGGGCAGCGACCCTCTGAAGGTGAGGTCCATACACAGCTCTCTCTCTTAAACATAAATTGTAAAATCTTTGGGAAAGTTATAGCCAATAGACTGATACCCTGTCTAGTCGCTCTGGTTCACCCAGACCAGAATGGATTTTTCATGGGCCGCAACATGCCCCTGAAACTGAGGCGCTTATTCTGCTTCATGGCGGAGGCACCGCAGGATAACTTCCCACATGTGGGGATGCCACTTGACAGCAAAAAAGCCTTTGGTAGACTTGGATGGCCATACCTAATGAAGCTGCTAGAGAAAATGTGATTGTTAAAAGAAATCATGCAAAGGATAAGGCTTATTTACTATAGCCTGAGGTCCAGGGTCTGCACAGTTTATGAGATCGCAGCTGTCTTTGATATAAGCAGATACAAAGGCAGGGATAATCACTGTCCCCAATAATTTTTGCCCTTGCCATGGAACCACTGGCCGGTCTTTTCAGATGGAGAGAGCTGGATTGGGGTTGCTGAGTGGTGACTTATAAAAAGTGGTGTCACTATATGCGGATGACCCATTAGTGTACCTGGAAAATGTACAAAGAGATTCTCACCTGGTCATGAAGATGCTGAATGAGTTTGGAATTTTCTCGGGTCTTTAACTGAATTGAGCGAAAGTGTGTCTGTTCCCTCTTAGAGGGTTATCAGAAGTCAAAAGAAAGTCTCCGACAAATGAAGGCCCCAACTGGCGACCCAATATGATCCATTATCTGGGTGTTAAATATACCATTCAGACATAGCTAAGATACAAGGGATGATGAATGTGTGCCAATCTCTGACCCTCTGGAAATCTCTGCCTCTTTCCCTGATGGGCGGGGAGGCAATCACCAAAATGCTAGTTCTGCCCAGACTATATTGTACCACTTCTTGGCACTTTCAGTAATACTACCTTCAGTTTCTTTAAAGGCTGAGACAGTATACTATCTGACTTAATATGGGAGGCAGGTAGGGGAAGGGTGGCTCTACATAAATTATCCAACCCCAAGTAAAAGGGCGACCTAGAAACTCCAACCTAAAAAATATACCCAAGTAAACTACCTGCCCCAAACTTATCTTACAACCAAACAGTTTTGTCAAATGTTCCCAGAGACACATCCTAAATGGCCACATTGTGCATTCCCTGAAGCCCACTTCTATCACATAGTTTGGACCTGTCCAGAAGTTGCGAGGTTCGAGCTGAAATAACTGGCAAACCGCTGACGGCGGGCCCGATTTTTACCTATTGGGAGCAGTGCATTAAATGGGCAGGTACTCACCGGTACTGAGTACCAGCAGTTCTTACATTTACCGAGCAGAGTACCAGCACTTCTCCACTGTTAAGGAGAGTACCGGTACTCAGGGTCGAATTAATAAGGTGGGCACTGGACTGGTGCCCGAGGGCAAGCTGTGTGCCATTTGTTTGGCAGCATGTTGGACGTTGCCGTATGTATTACTCAGCTGTGGCAAGCAGCCAGATGGGGCCTTGCCACAGGGGAAAGAGGGCCTCTGTTCATTCCTGCCCAGACGAAGGCTGCCAGGCATCGATGCTGGGTCCCTGGAGGCACGCAGGCACAAAGGGGCATTTTCACACCTTGGCCTCCACTGGAGTCAGACAGTCTCTCTCATGACTCACTTTTCCCTGCGATTCCACCCCGCCCGCTTGGACATTGAGTCCATGATGGGCGGGGATGAGGTGGTGAAGATGGCTTAAGTAGCCTCCCTGGAGCCCAGGTGAGGTGGGGGATGTCAACCGACCGTCCCATTGGAGGCCAGTATTGTTCTTCCCCCTGCCCTCTACCCTGCAGGACTCTGTACATACCCGAGACCCTGCAGTGTTCACTGCCTGCCAGTGCAAGCACTCCAGCCGTGGGGCATCCTGCAGAGGGTAGAGTAGGGGAAATATGGGTGAGTAAAGGTGAAAATTGAGGGGGAAGGAGCAGTTTAAAGTAGAAAAAAGGTAGAGAGGCAGAAGGGGTAAGCACGGACAGAGATATGAAAGACATCCAGATAGTTATGGAAAGAGGTAGAGAGGCGCGGAGAGGGCAGATTAGAAATAGAAAGAGATGAGAGAGAGTGATAAGATACAATTGGGGTAACAAGAATGGAACAAAATTAGCTTCAAACAGGAGAGACATGAGTGCGTGAGGGATCTCAAGTTTAGAGATGTGAAAACAGAGAGTGTATGTTTGAGAGGAACAGAATCAGGAGGTATTTGAAAAGAAATGCGTGGATTGCTCTTTTGTGTGTGTGCACCCTTGAATATTAAGAATTGAGCCAAATGCAACCAAGTAGAAACATTAGAACTATTATGATACTAAGAAGCTGCAACTATTACAAAACAAGAAAACATGAACATTTGGTGTTTAACCTACATTTTGTATATTGAGTTAACACATTTTGTTTTGATTGATACATTTCTCACATGTTTTGTTCTGTTGCGCAACCGGTATAAGTGCCAGAGACTCTCTCGTCCTAGAGCACATTGATTATTTGCCTGAAAGTACTAAAAATACTGTTGATGGCTTGGCTCATTCAGGGTTTTGGTTGTTAATCTGCACATATGGAAAGTTTGAGACCACGGTCAAGGTCAATTTGAATACTCAGTAGAAGTGTTTTCGTATCATGTTTAACTCCGCCTTTAACCCCGCTCATTAGCTACGCCCCTAGCTCAATTTAATGATTACCTGCACTTTTTTTTCCCATTTAAAGCACTGGTTGGGAGAGATACCACGCTGTAAAAACAACAAATATGTTACACAAGTCATAAATCTAGCTCATGCTCTAAACAAAAGACATATAGCAATGAAGTGGAAATCCCCAGCAACTCCTCTGCTGAAGACTTCGCTGTGGGACCTCTGCAAACGGGCCAGAACAGAGTTTGAATTGTGGAACTCTTTACAACGGCCCCCAAAGAATTCACCATATGCCTTTCCACGGCGGAGAATCCGCCGCAGAAAGGCATCTGTTTTCCGCCATCCTAATATGGCTGGCGGTGTCTGATAGACACCGCCAGCCATGTTAGAGCTTTTCCGCCGCGGTCGGAAGGCGACCGCGGCGGAAAAGCTGTGGACCGATTTTGAGACCCACCGCCATCCTAATTTGGCGGTGGGTCTTTTGTGCCTCCCCAGTGGTTTTCCCGCATCCTCCGGGCCGGTGGTGGCTTCCGCCGGCCCGGAGGATGCGGGAAAACCGCGATGCTAATAGGCCCCTAAATTTTAGCATTACTTTAACCATTATTTTTTCAGTATCTATCTATCTATCTATCTATCTATCTATCTATCTATCTATCTATCTATCTATCTATCTATCTATCTATCTATCTTTACTGAAATAAACAAAGGTTGCAAGGACGTTATAGTTAGGCTCAGGTTTTACTCATACAAAGCCAGTGAAATTCAGCAATTATAGTTACCTGAGCTAACTATAACTTACGCCCCCGCAATGCACTTTTTTTGACCTCACATATTATATCACTCATGACATGGCCAGTAACATCACTGATGACATGTCAAATGACATCACTGATGACATCATCCAGTGAGAGTTAGTGTTCTTAAGAGTTTATAGATGTTAAGGATATATACTAACCTACTGCAAAGTTAAATTAGTATACTAGGTGCACTACTACTGAATGATAGTACTTCTAACATATAATATGTGAGTGGCTGCGTGACTGTAGTTATCTTTGTGTGTATGGGTGTGTGAGTGGCTGTATTGGTGTATAATTGGGTTTTTTAATAGCTGTGTGTGTGAGTGAGCTGGTGTGTGAATGGCTGTTTTGGTGAGTGAGTGGGTTTGTCAGTGGCTGTATGGGTGAGTGAGTGGTGGTGTGAGTGGCCTATGGGTGAGTAAGTGGGTGTGTAGTGATTGTATGGGTGAGTGAGTGGGTGTTGTAATGTCTGTATGAGGGAGTTACTGGGACTGTAAGTGGCTACATAGGTGAGTGAGTGGCTGTTTGAGTGGGTGATTGGTTAAGTGAGTTGGTGTGTGAGTGGCTGTATTGGAGAAACAGTGTCTCTGCAGATGGCTGCATAGGTGAGTGAGCGGATTTGTGAGTGCTTGTTTGGATGTGTGGATGTGTATTTAAGTGGTTGTGTGGGTGTGCGAGTGAGTGTGTGAGTGCTTGTATGGGTGAGTGAGTGGCTGTGTTGAAAGGCTGTATGGGTGAGGGAGTGGGAGTGACTGGGTAGGAAAATAAGTGGGTGTGCGAGTAGCTGTATGGGTGAGTGTGGCTTTATGACTGGCTGTATGGGTGAGCGACTGGTTAGATGAGTTGCTGTCCAAGGGTGGAGGCGGTCCCCAGGGCCGAGAACGGCCAGGGAGGGGCACCATGCTGCCCCCACTCATTAAAAAACAGACTTGGCCCCGGGGAGATGGTGGTACCCAGGGCCTGGGGGTCCCTGAGGCCCCCTTACTAAAACTTGTTTATGACACAGGGAGGTGGTGGTCCACGGGGCCTGGGGTGGGTCAAAGAGGCCCAATCATAGAATGCATAAGTCCTGGGGAGGTGGTGGTCCCCACGGCATCCAATAGGCCCCCCAATCAATCAATCAGTACATTTTTTAAGCACAGCTACTCAGCCGAAAGGGTCTCAAGATGCTGAAGGGGGGAGTGTGGTTCTGAAAATCTGGACCCTATTGTTATCCCAATATCGAGGTCCAATACCCGTGTCACAAAATATCAACGTACCATGACGAATTTAGTGTCTGTGAACCGATAATGATTAGGACATCATTCCTATGTATTTGCGTGACAATCGAGGGTTGCCAACA